>NC_140452.1:3887602-4622602 GCF_963576455.1 Neolamprologus multifasciatus
CCTGATCTTAACCAGGACTTTAATGATGTTAAATAGCGTGTTTCTAAGCGATTTGAAGAAAAAGAGCGAACATGTGTAGATTGAGTCCATACGGTTCTCATATTTCCTCATATTTCCTCATTTTTCCGAGGTCGTCATTTAGGAACGTGGTGGGTAGCCGAAAACGTAATATGTTGACGATTTGTCACCTAGCGTAAAATGTTACGCTTTGGGAGTGAGAACGTGTTGCAAATATATAAGCACATAAATAACATTTCCATCTAAGCACATAAAAATATCAAAATACCAAAACACAGCGTGACGTATCCATGCAAAACGACGGAAACAGGACGTGGACTGAGGTTTGGCAGCTGAGGTGAAATCCTGTACTGCAGGTGAAAATAAGTGTGTGTGTGACAGGTGCTGGTCTTCCCCCACCCTCACCTCTCTCCCTCTCGCTTCCTCTCTCTCTCTGTGGGGTTTAGCGCTCTGATGGGTGACTTCCTGTTTGTGTCTCTGTAGTTTTCTCAACCTGCTGCTTTCGAATCCACAGGTCGCATCCCTCCACAGGGTGGATTACCCTCTAGAGGTGTGTATGTGCCTGAGTGTGTATTCTTGCTTCTGACATCAAAGGAGCACCACACTGATCCTCCCAATGTGACACTAATGCCTCCTTTCTCTCTCTCTACTCCGCTGACTCCTTATTTCCTCACCCTGCTTCCTCTCAGCTTCGCCTCCCTCCTCTTATATTACAGTACATGCGTCTCTCATTCTTTTCCACCCTCGCCCTGCCTCTATATGTTTCTTCTCATTTCCTTCTCCCTATTTTTCCCTCACCCTCTCCTTCATCTTTGTCTTCATATCTGAGAGAATACGCAGTCTTTTGGAAAACTGGTGTATGATTCTGAGCACACAGCAGGAACATAATATTTGGGATTAAGAGCAGTTCAAGACTTGTTTCTCAGTGTTTGCCGCCCCATCCCCCCCAAAAAGGATGTAGCAGGACAGGCAGGATGTGCGTGCCTGTTTACAAGCCTGAGCATGCTTCCTGTAATCCCACAACATCCTCACCACTGAGCTGGTTTGTCTCTGAAGGCAAAAATAAAAAGGATAAAGAATAAGAAGTGAACTGGTGTGTTTAAAAAAACAGTCAATGAATAATGTGTTTCGCTCCTGCAGGAAGTCAAGTCGTCCTTGGTCAAACACATTATGCTGCATATTTTATGATCAAGTGGTCCAGTTTACTTTTTAAGTGGCTCCACTTCAGGTCTGCGTGAAACCAGTTAATGCTGGACTGGATTTCATTTGAAAAAAAAAAAAAAAAGAGTAGGCATTGTGTTATTTTATTAAAGTCTTCGTTATTGTGGATGTGCAGATGGCGAAATCTACCATCCAGTTTAGGCTTTTGTGTATTTGGATCCTGTGATTCTTTGTTTTTACATGTTCTGTAGTGATTGTGTAAATCAGCTGAGCTGCTGGCTCTAGTGTTGTGAACAAAGCTCTCTAACCCACTGGTCAGAGCTCCCACTGTGAAGCCACAAGTCTTCACTGTTGCCATCTTGGTGTTTTGGAACCACATACGACAAGCGAGGGGTGGATCGAACCAACAAACCTGTGGACACCGAATTCTCATTGGCTACTTATACCCAGGTTTATTATCCTTTTAACGCTACACGTCACTGTGATTTAGAAAAGGAACCTCATGTTGTACTCAGTAAGTGGAGAATAAACTCATTAGGAAACTGTTTACTGATGTTATAGGTCAAGTGAGCTGAGATCTGTCCTCCTACAGAGCTCAGACTTATTTCTACCAACAGGAGAGTCACCCCCTACTCGTGTCTGTGAAGGTTCTCAATCGTCCACGTCATCGTAGTCTAAGGAGCTTGGGAAGAACCTCTCTCATCCGAGAAGCTTCTTCAGTTCTAGGGTCAAATTGATTTGATTGATTTGATTGATTAGCATTCAAATATCTCAATGAAGACAGAACAAAGATCTACCACAAAGCAAGAAAGCATGAGACAAGGCTAATCAAAAGCTATTGGCTGAAGCATTTGCTTATTACGCCAACCCTTTTAACAAAAGATCTTTTTGCATGCAGCTCCTGTACACAGGGCTCGAAGCAAAGAATAAAGCAAAGCAAAGCAAAAACAAACTAACTAAAAAACTTTCCACCTTAGATAAGTAACTACATCAAAGCAAAACAGTCAAGAGTTTCAGTTTTATTATTTTTGCTCTTTTCATTCTTGATATATATATTTTTCTAATACTCTATTTTTAAACATGTTTTTAAACAAGGAAAAAGAACTACACCTTTTTAAATCACTGTCAGAACTATTCCACAGGTTAACTCCTCTAACAGAAACACATCTCTGCTTTATATTTGTCCTTATCTTGGTGGTGGAGAGTCCCAGATTTAAGCCCTATGGGAGCGTCCCCCAAGAGGGACATGGACCCCCTGTTGATCCTCTACCTAATCACATAGAGCTTAGGTGAAGGTGAAATGTCTTCAAGCAACTGAAAGATATCCTTCTCTTTCCGAGCTCCTTACTGGTAATAAAAAGTAGCAGTGGTTTAAAACATGGCTTTAATTTTAGACCCGCCCTAATCAAACCACACCTATTACATCATCAGATCGGAGGGGAGACTGGTTTTGGTAACAATGATTTGTAAATGTGCTTATAAACGATACTGCCCTTGTCATAGGACCTTTATTTATTTCTAAAGACCCCCATTAGCTTCCACAATAGTGGTTGCTAGTCTTCCAAGCCCTCAAGTACTAATAAAAATTACACAATAAAGTAGATGCAAAAATGTCCACATATTTTTGCCTCTTACATCCACATTTTTTACAATTGTAAAAATATAAGCATGCAAATATCAATAACACTGAAGAATCAAAAACAGGTCACAGCATTGGCCTCTTACAATATTTACAATAATTAAAAACTGTGTAAAAAGGCTTTCAAATGTCTTTTAAAATTAGGAATAGTAGCTAGTAGCGTTTGATTAGAGAGCATCTCTGCGTTTTACAATCAAATCAAATATCACAGAACATAATTAATATATTTTCTCCTTTATTCTATTTAATCTGCCAGAAGAAGAAAAATTCCCCTGAAAGGCTAAATCACAGTTTCCCAGCTGTAGTGTCAAGATGACAAACCTTCAGCTCAGTGGAGGAGAAATCCTTTGAATAAAACTGAACTAGCTCCTCATCCCCATCACCAGGAGAGAGGAGCGTTTTAATAATTACTCTGTAAACACTTTAAAAACTCTCAAATGGAACTCGAGTAAATTTAATCTGACAAAATGAATCGCAGCATTGGAAAAGCACAAGGCTGCCCTTTTGTTAAATATGCAATTTTCTATGTCCTTCAAAAACTGGCCCCAGGTTGCATTTTGATAACAGGTTTGGTCAGAGCCTGGAAACAGGTGCTTTCGGGGTGGAAAGGGTTTACTTCAAGGAGTTGGTTTGCTCAGAGCATCTTCTCAAAAGCACTTTTCTTTTCCCTCTGCCATCAGTCTCTCAGGTTTGTCTCTGAAGCACCTTGCCTGAACCTTTAGTATCCTAAAGCTAGACGTCTACAATGAGATTTAGCAAAACTAAAATATAAAAATCTAAGAGTTTGCTCTCACCCACTTCTCTGCCACACTTTCTCATGCAGCACAACAGGTCCTGTCTTGGAAACCAAATTCTGTGCTTTCTGTCATGGTCCTGGGTCATTTTGACCCAGCGTTCTTAGTTTTCTTGTGTTTTTCTATTTTGTTCTCTATTTATTCTATGGTTCCTAGGTTGTTCAGTTTAGTTTATTGGAATTCCCCTCATGTGTCCTCCTCCACGTATCTGAGTTCCCATGCCTCGTTTCTCCTCCTTGTGTTTTATTCCATGTTTTCTCCAGCCCGTTATGTCTGTGCTCTTCTTCCCCCCCCTCCTCTCTGCGACTCTGTGTACTTCCTGTTTTACTTTGACAGTCTCCCGTCAGTATGCGTCATGTTGTGTTTGCTCCTGCCCTGTCTCGTTACGATTATCTGTGTCAGCTGTGCTCCCCGTGTGCTCCCACTTCCCTCGGTAACCCTCTGTGTATTAATGTCCGCGTCTCCCTCAGTTCTTGTCGCGTTCTCCCTCATAGCTGTGTGTGATTCTCCCCGTGTCGCCTGAAGCACGTTATAATTAGTTTTTCCCAGTTTAGTTTTGTATTGTTTGTATGATCTGCTTTCCCAGCAATAAAGCTGTGCTTTTGAGTTAAAGTTCTGTGAGTTTGCGTTTGGGTCCATTCCTGCCTGCCACACAGCCGAATCGTGACACTTTCTCTAGATCCACAGTGTAACTCCTTCAGACCCTCTCGATGGTTCTCCATCAGCTCTCTCAAAGCAAATCGCATCTGTTTCTGCATGAAGCCATACTGCAGATCATTAACTGTCACATCAAGTCTTTCCCATCTCATCTAACCATCCCACTTTTTTTTTGCTAACCTCACACACTTTCCTCTGCTTCGTCATCCCACCAAGTCTCCTTGTCTTCTGTCCAGCTCATACACGAAACACCGTCCTGGCTGTTTCCCCGTCGCCTCTTCAGCATTTCCATTTGGTCTCATCACCTGCCTGAACTCTGCACAAAAATGTTCCTTCTTCAGCTTCAACCATTCAATCCTTGCCTGTCTTCACTCCCTTTTTATTCTTGATTTCTAGATTTCATCTTCTGCATAAGATATATTCCACCTGTGCGCACCTTCCTCCACTCTTTTATGTTACCCTGTGTTCCTCCCTCTTCCTGAAGTACATCTTCACCACATCCATTTTCATCTTTCATGCAAACCGTCTGCCCTTCTACATTTCTCTCCTGAGCACTGCACCTACCCAACACTTTCTCATCAGCCCTGTTTGCTTCACCTACATGTTCACTGAAGTCTGCTCCAATCACCGGTTTCTCCACCCGGGGGATACTGTGCACCACTCCATCCAACTTACTCCAGAATTCCTCTTTTACTTCTGACATCCAACTTGCAGGGCATACACACTGACAATATTCAGTCTCACACCGTCTTCTCCTCTACAGCACATATGCATCCACACAGATTAACCATAGTCCGTTTGGCTTCTTATCTACATATTAGAACCATTTGAATCCACCTCCAAACTTGCATTGCTGCCCTCTCACCCCTGGACCTCTCAGAATATATCAGCCTTCATGCTCTGTTATGTCAGCCAGTTATAGCCTCCCTACTTTCACCTGGTAAATGGTAAATGGACTGATTCTTATATAGCGCTTTTCTACTCTCCCGGAGTACTCAAAGCACTCTATACAACACGCCACATTCACCCAGTCACACCCATTCTCACAAGCACTTTATCTATACTTCTACTATAGTATAGTTCTACTACTATACTTATCTATACTCTAACTACATTCACACACACATTCATACTCCGATGGACGCATCGGAGAGCAACTTGGGGTTAGTATCTTGCCCAAGGATACTTGGCATGCAGACTGGAGGAGCCTGGGATCGAACCTCCAACCTTCCGATCAGTAGGTGACCTGCTCTACCTCCTGAGCTACAGCCACCCTCTGCAGCATTAGCACATAGTGTTTATATGAAACATTATTGAAACTGTTCTTGCGTTGCTATGTTCCTAGTATGTTGTAGGTGCTGCAAACCTCAGATTTGGTTTGGAAAAAACACCCGGGAACATTCAGCACTCGACTTTGCCACAAGGAAAAACTTTCTGGGTTAAATCCAACTCCACTTTTCTCACCAACATACCGCAAATCACAATGGGAGTCCCCAACCATCTCAGCAATTAGCCTACCCACACACTCACAGACACAGAAACACACACATCAGTGTGCATCATGCACAAAGCCACAAACGCATCAGCCTGCAAATTGGTGTTGATTCACTCCCATATACGGAGCGACTCTGAGTCACAGCTCCCCCAGGCACCAGGCACGCTGTGATTGGTTAGGAGACTGCAGCATTTGTGTGTGTGCGAGTGGCCTGAAGCACCCTAATAGGTCTTGATAAGAGTCAATCAGAATGGAGAGGGAACGAAAATAAAGACAGATTGACTGCAGAGGGACCGCGGGCGAGAGACAGTCACTGCAGACAGCACGACGAGAGGCTGTATCACAGGAGAGAGAGGGTGGAAAAGAAGGGCAAGAGACATAGCAAACGACTGGAGGAGAAAGCGAGAGAGGGTTAGAGGGTAAAATTACCGCCAGCTCAGACTCCCGGGAGGAAATAATGAGGAGTGTCCACATCAACAAGACCTGACACTTATTCTCACACACTCACACTTGGAGAAATGGCTCAAAGGGCTACCTGAAAACTCTCCATCTGCTGGATGTGAGCAGTGACAGCAGCGATGACTCTGATACCGAGAATTACGAGCTGCAAACGTGTTCGTTAATAATTCTGCACAATAGAAGATGTACGTGAGCTCTGTGGGCATTTTCCCCACACTTTTCAGAATGATAAATGTGGCTCATTTATGGGTTTGTGAGTTTGGCTTTTCACTGACAAAACTGCTGTGTTAATCCTCACTGACCTCTGCATCAGCCAGTCACATGACTGCAACTCCATGAATTTAGCATTTAGACACATAGACATGGTCAAGATGACCTGCTGAACCTAAAAGTTGGAATATTTTTGAACAAGGCTACTGGGAGTTTTCCCACATAAACAGCTCTGGGGTTTACAGAAAACGGTCTGAAAAAGCAAAAGTATCCAGTGAGCAGCCATTAACTGTGTAACCAGATCATCCCACAACATGTGTTTTACGTCTTTGTAACTCAGTTTCAGCGAATGTGTTTGTGAAGCTTTGGGTACTTCTGTTTGAATATAAAATAGCTTGAAAGTTTGGAAGTGCTCACTGTATTACTTTGTTTTAAAACTCATAGGTCGCCGTACTTTGTGTATTTGCATGTGCTGTATGCAGAATTGTAACCATGGCTACTTCAGATCTTGCAACCTCAAATCCCATGACACCATTTGTTGCCTGTATCCTTAACGTCAAGGATATATATTGTGGACAAATTTCCACACTAGATATTTTTCCACATACAAGTATTAACAATTGCTCATTTTGTAGTTACATGTCCTCCCTGCCAGTTATCCTGATAGGATTGTTGTGATTTTTTTCTTACTCTGTGTAGATCTGATTTAAAAAATGTGCACAAAATTTGCACTTGGGTGCTTTGCTTGAACAGAGCAGGAGGGGATCATGTCAAATGCTTGTTTTGCACTCCAAGCCAAGCATGAACCACACTTCCTCTAATTGCCACTTGAGGCTAACCTCCAACAGTGAAACAATTCTCATTGATTTCAATATTAAAATGTCACAACTCCATATCTGTTTTGGTCTCCGTGGATGCTCCCCGCTTTAGAGCTGCTGTAGTGTGGGTGACTTTTGAATCTGGGTAGCAGTGATATGGACAGAGGTAGGTTACCTAACAAGTAATTTTTATTGAACTATTGTATCTTACAACAATTTCTTGCTGTGTGGTAAATATCACCACATTCCTGCTTCAGTTTTGATGAGTCAGATTTACATGTATTAGGTGGCGACTTTGCCCCGTGTAGTTTATGGGTAATGCTTTCCTCTTTTGCCTCAAAAAGCTAAGTTAAGTGACTTTACTGTGGTTTTGTTTCAGTGGTCACTTCAAGTTCACCTGTTATTGAGGTAAAAAAAAAAAACTTTTACTACATAAAATACATGAATCTTATTATAACTATCTCCAAAATGTCCTTGAAGTGACCGCAGTTAGGATTAAATCAAATGGTTTGCATCTCCACAGCACAGCAGCTCCTCAGGGAACGCCAAAGCAGAGGAATTAGTTGGGTTGGTAATGTAGCAGAGATAAAAATCAAACTATTACAGATGTATGAGGGGAAATGTCTGCACCATAAGTGTGTCTTATGTAACAGGGTCATAAATCACATTGTTATAATTACCCAAAATGTCTTCTATACCCCCAAACCGCTCCTGTTATACCTGACTTTTAGGACCTCCAAGCCTGTAGTTATGTTCATTATCAGTTAGAGCCCCTCCTCATTCTTTTCTTCTTCTTCTTTGGTGCAACCCTATAAATACAGTGTACCCCTTTTGTCTCTCCCCTTTTCTACAATTCCCCTGTGGGAGAGGTGGGTGTCATTTCTTTCCAACACCTTAAAACACACATATAATGCATATTTACCCACCTGGATGTTTCTGATTGTGATTTTAGTTCAATTATTGTGATTATTAAGCTTGTTTTTGTTAGATGTTATAAGTGTGTAGCATGTGTGTATCATAAATACACCGATGAGTTAAACTGCAGGAATGTCTTAAAGACATAAAGACCTGGATGGCCGCTAACTTTCTGCTTCTTAATTCAGATCAAACTGAGGTCATTGTACTCGGCGCCTAAAAGCTTAGAAATATGGTATCTAACCAGATTCTTCCTCTGGATGGCATTACCTTGGCCTCCAGTAACACTGTGAGGAACCTTGGAGTCATTTTTGACCAGGACATGTCCTTCAACGCACATATTAAACAAATATGTAAGACTGCGTTCTTCCATTTGTGCAACATCTCTAAAGTTAGAAATATCCTGTCTCAGAGTGACGCTGAAAAACTAGTTCATGCATTTATTACTTCCAGGCTGGACGACTGCAATTCATTATTATCAGGATGTCCAAAAAACTCCCTGAAAAGCCTTCAGCTAATCCAAAATGCTGCAGCAAGAGTCCTGACAGGGACTAGAAAGAGAGAGCATATTTCTCCTGTTTTGGCTTCCTGTTAAATCCAGAATTGAATTCAAAATCCTGCTCCTCACATACAAGGTCTTAAATAATCAGGCCCCATCTTATCTTAATGACCTTGTAGTACCATATCACCCTATCAGAGCACTTCGCTCTCGCTCTGCAGGCCTACTTGTTGTTCCTAGAGTATTTAAAAGTAGAATGGGAGGCAGAGCCTTCAGTTTTCAGGCCCCTCTTCTGTGGAACCAGCTTCCAGTTTGGATTCAGGAGACAGACACTATCTCTACTTTCAAGATTAGGCTTCAAACTTTCCTTTTTGCTAAAGCATATAGTTAGGGCTGGACCAGGTGACCCTGAATCCTCCCTTAGTTATGCTGCAATAGACGTAGGCTGCCGGGGGATTCCCATGATGCATTGAGTTTTTCCTTTCCAGTCACCTTTCTCACTCACTATGTGTTAACAGACCTCTCTGTATTGAATCGTATCTGTTATTAATCTCTGTCTCTCTTCCACAGCATGTCTTTATCCTGTCTTCCTTCTCTCACCCCAACCAATCACAGCAGATGGCCTCGCCCCTCCCTGAGCCTGGTTCTGCTGGAGGTTTCTTCCTGTTAAAAGGGAGTTTTTCCTTCCCACTGTCGCCAAAGTGCTGCTCATAGGAGGTCATATGATTGTTGGGCTTTTCTCTGTATCTATGAAGCGCCTTGAGGCGACTTTTGTTGTGATTTGGCGCTATATAAATAAATAAAATTGAATTGAATAAATGGGTTTTAGGCGCCATAAATGCTAGCATGAATATATACCCCTTGCTAGCTTGGAAGTTGTGGTGGGTTGAGCTAACCCTCTTCCCCACTGTTTGTATTTGGTCGTAGGAGCTGGAGTGGGCAAATGATTTACTTGGAGGTCTTTCTTTCTTTTACCTTTTTTATCAGACACAACGCAGAATCACACCGGTTACACTTGGTGAGTGTGCTGTATCTTTGCTCGTTGATGTCTCGTGTTTCAGTGGTGACCATGTTTGACAGTAGGATCAATAAAGCAATTTTACTATCGTTCACAAAGGCAAGAGAGCAAATATTGTGTCCTCCATGTGCACTGAATCAAATATTCAGCCTTCATATGCTCCCTGCTACCATAGAAATGAAATCAAAACACAAAACATGTTGGTCCACACTTAAAGTACAACAGATAAACACGTGAGATTAAAGCAGAGATACATGAAGATGAGTATTTTTGAAAGACAATTTTGATGTGCTACTTAAAAAAACACATACACAGAAAAACAACACCTAAAAGTATACTTATATAATCCACTGCTGTGTCATACCTCTTTTAATACAGACTTTAAACACAATTCATAAATTCATGAGAAAAGTTTCCAGAATGTAGTGCAGTGAATGTTTCCTATTACACTGGTTATCTAATCCTAAAGCTGGTCTGATATTTTGTTGCTAAAAACAACCTCATCTGGCTTAATTTATCTTATTGTGTTTAGTTCTAGTTACTTTTGAACTTTTTGACCTTCAATGCACATTTAATATCAACAGGAGTTATTGTGAGGACAGAGTGTAGTTTCGTTTTTTTTGTAGCCACATATTAACAAGATTAAAAACTGTTATTTTTCCTGAACACAACAAGCTCGTGCTTTATCTGCTCAGATTCATAAATGGAGAACCGCGACAGGAAGTAGAACCACAGTGGGGAAATGGACTCGTAAATATACTGAGGGTTTGAGTGGTGGCTGTGTAAGTGGGCGTGGGAATCGTGTGTCAGCAGTTGATGGAAGAACACTTAAGTCAGCTTTGGGACAGGTGAGGGAGGATGTGAGACATCAGTGACAGGAAGCAGTGTTTCCCCTACGCTGGCTCCATGTGGTCAGCACGTCTCCACGGTTGTTTTGATGAATTAATACTTGTTGGGAAACTTTGTTGCTGGCTAAGGAGTTCGCATCAACCCACCACGTTCTCTTCTACTATTGCACCCTCACAAACACACCGTGTCAGGAGTCTGGTGACAGAGAGACGCAAACAAGTACATAAAGAAAATAGTTGTTATCCATTTATTTTCGTCCCTTTGAGCCTCTCCAGTGTCCCCTAAGACAACGGCAGGGGAAACAAAAGTAGGGCTGAAGCATTACAGGAACACAGAGGCTGTCATGTCACATTTGTGATGCAGTTTTGCATCTTCTGCTGAACAGCACTTGAAGAGACCGTGAGTATTACAGAAGCAGAAAATTTAATCTGCACAGGTCGATTTAATTTAAATTCTTTGCCATCCCTTATTCGTGGCCTACTGACCTCCACATCTGCTCTGTGCTGCTTCAGTCAAAGTCTGACTGTTGTGAAGAGGAACGCTTGATTACCTCTGCAGGATCTGTACCAACCTCAGTGGGATCCAGCCCTTAAATATAAAATAAACCCAAACATACTGGTGGTGGTCCACTGTTTATGGTGCCAAGGACAATATAGAATTCCTCCGACAAAGTTTGAGTGTAGAAACAAAGCGCGATGGTTTATCAGACATTTTCACGCAGGCTGAAAAGCAGTGACATTCATTTGTCTTCAGCTGTTAATAATCTCAAGATTAAAGTTGAAACGGCATCATATCTGCGCCTTAATATAAATCCTTTGAGCTTTAAAACCTATCGACAAAGCTGTATTGTGGGGAGAAGGTTAATCGGTGTGTACTCTGAACTTTAAACGGGAACCACACAACTCACTTTTCACTCAGTACAGCTGTGAACGTCGTTTAATTAAAGCTGAACGTCGATCCTTTGAACTCGTCGTTACTGTTTTAATTTAAAACCAGTGCGCTGAAGTACCGAGCGCGTGACTCTGTGCCGAACCCCACAATAACAATATCCCTGCTTCGGTGGTTCAAAGTGCGGAGCAGATGGAGGATGTGAGCAGCACCACCTCTGTGGTATTGATATGGATTAAAAAGATTGATGGTCTGGGCTTAAACAGCGGTTGTTCTGGTCAATACAAACACAGCACATTCACCGAGCGCTCACTGCAAACATCTGTCAACACGGAAATCTGTCAATACAAATATCGTTTGCTTTTAGCCAATCAGAGCTCTTTATTTCTATTTTGTGTTGGGCTTGTTTCATTCTTTAGTGACCCAGTTTTTTATTCTATCAAAAACAGGAGCATTCATCTTTTTTCCCCTCTTTATTCAGACTGCTGAGTGGGAGATTTGGTGAGACTTCAAACCCACTTGGATTTAATGAGCAGCAGGAGGCAGCACGGCTTTAAATCACACATAAACACAGATTGAACTGTACAGCAGTGTGAGATGGATTGATGGTGTGAATAAATCTCCTGTAACACTTTCAGGTCCATCTGAGGACGCTGCATGTGCATGCAAAACTCTCCAAGTCACAAAAAGAGATAAAAGGTTTGACTTTAGAGAGCTGCCTCAGCTGAAAAAGCTTTTTCTCACCACTGTATTTACCTGTTTGTCCTTTTTAAGAGCTGTGTCAATTTTTACTCCAAGGTTGGAAACAATTGGTTTGACACAGGAAGTGAGAGGGCCCAAGTCAGATGATGGGACACCAGGTCCACTCGGCCCAAATGTAATGACCTCAGTCTTCTTTTCATTAAAATTTTACAAATTCAAAGCCAGCCATGCTTTGATATCCTTGAGACATTCTAAAATAGGCCTGTGGGGTCATTGTGTTTCAGGGGTAGATAGATTTGACAGTCATCTGCATACAAATGAGATGTGACTTTATGCTTTTTAATAATATGGCCAAGGGGAAGTAAATAAATGCTAAAAAGAAGGGGCCCAAGGATGGATCCTTGAGGTACACCACATGGGAGGGGGGAGGGGGAGATGAATAAAATTTACCAAGTGAGACGGAGAAATGTGAAGTGAGACAGGTATGACTTGAACCACTCCAAGGCAGTGCCTCTAATTGATCGACTGTATCAAAAGCTGCTGTGAGATCCAAAAGCACAAGAATTCCCAGAGTCAGCAGTTAGTAAGATGTCATTAAAAACTCTCAAACGTGCAGACTCTGTGCTGTGAAGTGCTTTAAATGTTATGTGAAGGCTGTGTGCACGCAGGGGTGGTGACATGAAGGACCCAAAATGCAGACTCACGGAAATCAAAGGTGAACTTAAATACAGCTTTAATGTTAAACTAAAAAAAAACAACAAAACTGAGTATCCAAAAATAAACTTACACGAACAGACTGACAGAACACACAGCTAGATAAGGGTAGATCACGACAATGACAAACTGAAACACAGGGCTTAAATACATAGAGGGAGCAATCAGGGAATGGACAACAGGAGGGAAACACAGCTGGGGCAAATCAGAACTGACGAGACAAAGGAAGCGTAAACTGAACACACTGAGATAAGACAGAGACCTTCAAAGTAAAACAGGAAACACATAACACAGACTGAACAAAAGACACAGACTCACATGCAGGCACTACAACAGAGGGAACAGAGATGTGGGACAGACACAGACACTGACTGGACACGGGGATACAGCAGACAGGGGAGACAGCATCTAAGGATTATACATAGACAAACCATAAGACATGACTCTAATAAAAACCCAAAGACTAGAAATTATAAATAATATAATAAACTCAAAAACCCTGGGTCAACGACCCAGGCATCCTAACATTAAAACCTGATTGAAATACCTCAAAAATGTTTTGAAAATGTTCTGCTGGAGCCGCTCGCCTAGCTTGGGTGTCACTGCATCGAGTGATCTGATTACCACTGGGACCACTGTTACCTTCACCTCCACATCTTCTCAACTTCTGAGCCTTCTCCAGTTTCTCGTGTTCCTTCTTCCTGATGTTGCTGTCATTTGGTATCGCTGCTTCTATCATTACGGCCGTTTTCCTCTGCTTGTCTACCACCGCTATGTCCGGTTGGTTAGCCATCACCATTTTGTCCGTCTGTACCTGGAAGTCCCACAGGATCTTAGCTCGGTCATTCTCCACCACCCTTGGGAGCGTCTCCCATTTTGACCTCGGGACTTCCAGGTTATACTCGGCACAGATGTTTCTTTACACTATGCCGGCCACTTGGTTATGGCGTTCCATGTATCCCTGCCTGCTAGCATCTTACACCCTGCTGTTATGTGCTGGATTGTCTCAGGGTCTGGGGTCTTGCCTGGTGTGATAGACCCCAGCCTCTATGGATCATGTGCTCAGAGCTTGTTCCTGTGCTGCCATGATTAGTGCCTCCAAGCTCTTTCTTTTTTATGCAAAAAATATCTCCAAGATAACAGAGACTTAAATTTAGCAAGAAAAAAGACAACAGGTGCATCTTGCTTGTGCTTATCAAGTAAATTCTGGCAACACCAACCAGATGACCAGCGTGCTTCTTATTTGTTCTGTTTTACAGGTTAGTAATCAGTTTAAGGCCCAGTACAACAGAGCCTGTTACATATGCCGCAGATGTGGTCCTATATTTTCTTTGGACCTAAATCTCTTATTGGAAAAGTAAGTTTTGCTCCAAGTAATTTCTTTTAAAGAACAGGAGAAAATTGCATCGACTCTTTAAACTTTTATGCAGCTCCTTACATTTCATATTGGATAATTTGCAGCAGATCGAGCTATGGCACAATTCAGTTCTCGAATAGAAACGCAGAAAGTGAGAGGACGCCTGTTGTGTGTGTGTGTGTGTGTGTGTGTGTGTGTGTCAGAAAGAGGGTGAGAGAGAAATTGAAAGAAAGAGAGCGAGGGAGCAGTGAGTTGCATGTTTAGGAGTGAAACGAGCGAAAAAATGAGACGTAGGAGACGAAGCAAAGACGGACAGGAAGAGAAGATGGTGGATGACTACTAATGTCCCACTATGCAGACTTACTACTGACACACACACACACACACACACACACACACACACACACACACAGTCGAACTTCCGCTGGGCAGTCCAGAAAAGGGGGTGGGCTATCAAAGGAGGAGAAGCACTGTGAGGAATACCGATGCTCCTGCCTGCCTGTCTGCCTGCCACCCACACACACACACACACACACACACACACACACACACACACACACACACACACACACACACACACACAGGGACTCCAAAAACATCAAAGGAGAGGAGGAAGCAGTGGTAGGGTTTTAGAGGTAGAGGAGAGGAAACACATGATGAAGGGAACAGAGGAAAAACAGGAAGAAACACGGTGATGGCTGCAGAGAAAATAAAGGGAACTGTGAAGAAAAAGTAGCAGAAGAACAAGAGGAGAAAACGTGAATGACACGAGAAGAGCTCAAAAGTCAGGAGAAAAGGAGAAAAGAGATGGATGAGAGATGAAAAGACACCCACTCCAAATGTTAGCCCATTATGTGGCTAGCATGTAGGCTGCTGTAGCTAGCAGTAGGTTCAATATCATTCAAAGTCATTATTGATAAAGAGAAAGTAACCGAGCAGCTGTTTGCATAATTATCACAGTGAACTTTTGTATTTTAGCCAAAGAAAGCGGTTTTCTTCACGACTCCAGCCAAAAATGTAAAAATGAACAAGAACAAACAAAGCAATGAAAAAAGACTTTGACTCATATCTCTTTGGTGAAGTATCGTCTAATTTACTGAGAAAAGAGGAAGGAAACACAAAAGACAATGACAACAAATGAGTGGGATGACAGGAAAGGTAGAAGAAGGAAAAGTGAACAAATGAAGACAATGATGAGCACAGGAAGTGAGATCGGCCAAACACTGGAAACAAGAGTTGAAAGGACAAAGATGTGAGGATAGAAGCATAGAAGTGGAAAGACAACCTGAGCAGAGGGAAGATGAAAGCAGAGACCCCAGAATTCTGTTTATATAAACTAAAAGAGCAAAACTTGTGAAGGAAACACATTTCTCTCCACATTTACTATGTAGGTGCTTGCTACCAATCAGACAAAACGTGATGACTTGAGTGCCTCTGAGACAAAAAACAAATGCACCGAGGACAGCGTCCTTAATACGCTCCTCTACAACGATAACAAAACGATCAGCAGGTGAAGAGATATATATTGATTTCACAGTTTTAACCAGTTACAGTGAATTGAGAAGTTTATTTATTTCATTTTAATAGCAAAGAATAAATTATTCAATTTAGCATTTTAGTGGGGACCTTAGTACTTGATCCCTTTGGAACGTGCTTCATTAGGAGTTCCTTATAAGCGCATCCATCCATCCATCCATCTCCATCCGCTTTATCCGAGGCCGGGTCGCCAGACCTCCCTCTCCCCAGCCACCTCCTCCAGCTTATCCGGGGGAACACCAAGGCCTTCCCAGGTCAGCCGAGAGATATAATCTCTCCAGCGTGTCCTGGGTCTGCCCCGGGGCCTCCTCCCGGTGGGACATGCCTGGAAGACCTCACCCAGGAGGCGCCCAGGAGGCATCCTTGTCAGATGCCCGAACCACCTCAGCTGGCTCCTTTCGATGTGGAGCAGCAGCGGCTCTACTCTGAGCCCCTCCCGGATGGCCAAACTTCTCACCCTATCTCTAAGGGAGAGGCCAGCCACCCTTCGGAGGAAGCTCATTTCCGCCGCTTGTATCCGCGATCTCGTCCTTTCGGTCACTACCCACAGCTCGTGGCCATAGGTGAGGGTAGGGACGTAGATCGATCGGTAAATTGAGAGCTTCGGTTTTACACTCAGCTCCCTCTTCACCACGACGGACCGGTGCAGCGTCTGCATTACTGCAGCTGCAGCCCCAATCCGTCTGTCGATCTCCGGCTCCCTTCTCCCATCACTC
Organism: Neolamprologus multifasciatus; assembly: GCF_963576455.1. NCBI lineage: Eukaryota > Metazoa > Chordata > Actinopteri > Cichliformes > Cichlidae > Neolamprologus > Neolamprologus multifasciatus. The sequence continues at coordinate 3,904,048 of NC_140452.1, forward strand.
ACGAACAAGACCCCGAGATACTTGAACTCCTCCACTTGGGGCAGGAACTCATCCCCGACCCGAAGTGGGCACTCCACCCTTTTTCGGCTGAGAACCATGGCCTCAGATTTGGAGGTGCTGATCCTCATTCCCGCTGCTTCACACTCGGCTGCGAACCGCTCCAGTGCGTTTAGTTGTATTGCTGTGCAATATTGCAAATTTTGGTATTGATCCAAGTAGATGCAGGGACAGTGCTGCCTGAAATATACAGCTTATTTGGGGGGAGCAGTCTTTCATTTATGAGATGAGTCATCATCAAACTGCACATTTTGTACACACTTCAATCATCTTTGTGGTAATTAATTCAACACAAGTGGGCTACATACTGAACCTAACGTAATGTAACGTAACGTAACCTTTAGAAACAAAGTATTGATCTTACTGTGCTATGATTATTGATCCAATAGCAGCATTGCTAACGATACAATCGATATTTGGATCAATCCGCCCACCTTTATTCAGATGTTTGTTGAAGACTAGATTTGTGCACATCTCAGGATGATTTTTGACCACTTCTCTTTGGAGTTCATCTCCAAATCCTTAAGGTTGACTTATGCTTGACCAAGACGTTGGCTCTTTCTAGGTTTTCTGTTGGTGTTTAACATTAAGGTCCACAGTCAATCTTAGCGTGCTGCTCCTTGTGTCTTGCTTTCACTCAATTCTTATTCAATTTTTTGCCATCTTTTAGTCTTGCTGTTCTTTTGACTTCCACAGAAATGTTTGACATTAAGGATCGTGCTCTTGGGGTCATAGTCAGCATTCTTTTCACTCAACACTTAAAGTCATTTGTTTGATTCCAAACAGCTCAGTTCTGGCCTCGTTCAACTGCCTGAATCCTTTAGGTGTTAATGAGCAAACTTCACACGAGCCTGAAGATGAGCCTTCACGAGTAGAGGTACTTTACAGGCACAGCAGGAAGTCAAACCAGAATAGCATAAAGTGTCACAAATGCTTTTTTTTAGGCTTATTGGTTGATTGTTTTATTAAAAATTTATCTTTCACTATTTTCCCAATTAAAATAAATACTAATATTGTACTTTTAGACTGCTCATTTCTTTATAAAAAACAAATAAACTTTGTATTCTGAGTTCAAACGTGCAAATAATAACAAATAATCACACTGAAACTATTAAAGGTCAAAACAACCTCATCCTGAATATCTGTAAAAATATTTTTCCGATAATGTAGGTTTTTAAAAAAGCTCAGATATGGAAAAACCGAAGAATAAATAAAAAGAGTCCTTGTGACGTCTCTCTGTGCTCAGATTAGTGTGAGTCAGTGTAATCATGCATGTAGAGAGCACAGTGGACGTACAGTTATCCTTCCTGAATGCTGTTATAAATGTGTTTAATGAGACTTTTTTGTTTCCTTGTTTTCCTTGCTTTCAGACAGCAGCTCAGATAAGGCAAGTGCTGATGAAAAGAGCACACCAATTGCATTTCCAAAGCGGTTCAATCCAAAATATTTTACATGATCAGAAATGTGATGAGCCGTGACATCTCGGGACAGCTGTAATTGGTACCCAAGCTTTTTTTGTCAATCATGCTGTTTCAAGAATTGAATTTGAATTGTTTGTTTTCATATCCTTTCATTGAAATGTTCTATTTCACTGGGATTACATGACACATGAATAGAAAACATTAACAATCACAGCTGATATGTTTTTCCTCTATTGACAAGAGATTGTTCAAATACTTACAGCAGAAGTGTTTTCATAATTTCCATGTTTTTCCTTTCCTTTCCTATTACTGAACCTTTTGTTTTAATAGCACAAACAGCAAAGCAGAGCAAAGTGCATTTCAATTCTGTTTTATTTTAACTGAATGTCAGATGAAAATGATGGTGTTTGTTAACATGAGCTGAAACCTGACATTTGGCCACAAAGAGATATTATATTTACGGTGATGTTTTTCACAGGGGTCTGTGCAGTTAAACAAAAAAACTAAGTATACTTTTTGTCACGGCGGGGTGCGCCGGTGTGAGGAAAGAGGTAGACCCAGATGCAGACACGGTGGAGACAAAACGTAGTTTCAAAAATAAAGCGAGCCTTTATTGGCTGATTGCAGAAGAAAAAACAAGGAACTAGGGAAACTATGAAAACTGTGGTGAGGTTAACAGACAATCTGACACTGACTGAGTGGAAACACACAGACTAAATACACATAAGGAATGATCAAAGGAAGTAAAATCACATGGGGAAAACAGCTGACAACAATTAACATAATGACAGGACACGTGAAACTAAACATAACACAAAACTCTTTCAAAATAAAACAGGAAACATAAGGAGATCCAGACATGACTTGAACTTGACAAACAAAGTCAAGTTCATTCTGACATGAAACATGGCAGAATGTAACTAGATAGCTACAGAATACTCAGAATACTGGGTCACATGACCCAGGGCCATGACACTTTTACTTTAAATCATTGAAATTAACAAGGCAAGTAGCAGTAAGTTGTTAACACAACGCTGCAATCTTTCGGGGTGTGGTTGTTCCAACAAATTTGCTCCAAAGTCAAACGCAGCAGTCAGAGAAATAAAAACAAAACAAAACAATAAAACAAACCTTAAAGCTACATCTCAGACTCTACAGGCCTCGATCAGCATGTTAAATGTTAAAGTTCATGCATGACAGTCCAACGAGAAAAAGACTGAAGATGTAAGGCTTGTTTGGAGCACCACAGGGGTGTGTCCTCTCGCCACTGCTCTACTCCCTCTACACTTCAGACTGTGTGGCCACCCACGGTTTGCTGACGACACAGTGGTGTTGGGCGCCATCTCCACCAACGATGAAGCGGCCTACATGGATGAAGTGAAGAATCTGGCATCATGGTGCCAGGACAACCACCTCCAGCTGAACGTCAGCAAGACCAAGGAGCTGGTGGTGGACTTCAGAAGGAGTCAGCACAGAGACTACAAGCCCATTATCATCAATGGAGCTCCAGTGGAGAGGGTGCAGTCCTTCAAGTATCTCGGTGTCCACATCTCCTCAGACCTGACGTGGTCTGCCCACATTCAGGTCCAGACCAAGAACCACCTACAACAACTGAGAAAAGGACCAAGACACAAGAGGTAGAAGCACTGAGATACTGACATAAGAAAACTTTATTGGCTAAAAGGCAAAAAACTCATATCAGGAAACAGAAAGTGCGAGGCACAGGAAGCAGGAAAGAGCAGAGAAAAAAGGAGTGGAAACGGATATCTGGACAGAAGTGAAAGAAATGGCTGATAGGAATAAAGGACGGGCAAAACAATAAATGTCAGGTACAAATAATGAGGTCGGGGTATACAATACAATACAATAATATGGAAAAACAGGACATCAAACTACCACGAGTCACAGAGCAAAAGCAACCCTTCAAAGTTAAAAAGAAACGAACAAAAGACACGAAGAATGACACTGATGACACGGGAGAAACACAAACAGGGTGATGACAAAATCAAAGCAGCGACTATTCTCCATAATAATCTCTAACAATGCCACAAGTATTAGAATTAATCAGCAAATGAACAAAGAAATTAATACAGGAACTAAAACTTACTCAAATTATGCATCACAAGCTACATAATATCCACTGAAAGTCAATACATGAAATTTAAGTGACATAAAATACACGGTCAGATTTCTTTTAGTTGTGTAAGTTTATATACTCAATTATATAATTGGGGGAGCCTCCTGCATGTAGTTTAAGTTAATTTAAGTTTAAATCAAGTTTAAAAATAGCACCTGTCGCCATATTTAACAACTGAAAGAAACATAACTTTTGGAAATGAAGTTTAGGGATCGCCTTCCTGAAGCATCGGAGCACAGCTACAACGGGACGTTACAGGGTTACTGAAAATAGCAGCTGCGTGATGATATAATGGAGTTCAGCCGTTTTTATTGGTTAATTCCAGAAACTTTCTGCAAAGAACTTGCATGAAAAATATCTGGATATCTTGACCTTGTAAAAAATAGCTAAAAGCAGTTGTGTCAAGCCAAAGGTTTAGCTCATGTGTACATTCCCCATAAATGATGCCTGTTAGTGTGCTGAGCACCTCGAGATGCAGTTGAGAGACATCTTGTTCCCTGCTGGTAATGTGATGGCATTCAGACTGGTGCTGTGATCAAAGGATGACTCAATTTTAGCAAGGCCGTCCTGGTAAGATCACATGAACTTTCAAGCGTGGCTGATATGTTCAGATGTTCAGTCATTTGAAGGCAGTGCATTGTTCCCATGCTTTTATGTTTTCACTGGAGAATCCTGCCTGCATTTGGCATTGACTGTGTGGACACTTTGATTGCAAATGCAGAAGCTATTGTTGTGACATAGGTGTCTTCACATAGTTACCACTGTGTGAACTGTGACACACAGGTGCCCTTCAGAAAAGAGCCGAATCTGAAGCCGAGGTCTTTATAAAAGGCCCTTTGATGGATCTGGCTTCTGACAGCTTTGTGTCCTTAACTGTTCTCTAGTTGACTTTGACCTCTGACATAAACAGTTGAAAGAGTAGAGAAATAAGGACACGTCTGCAGGAGAAAAGATTCACGTGTTCAGCTCTGAAGCTGAAACACTGTGTGTGTGTGTGTGTGTGTGTGTGTGTGTGTGTGTGTGCGCATCTAGCTGTTACTTCCTGGTTTCAATTGAATCTGAGTTTTTTGTGTTTTTGGGAGAGCTCAGCAATAAAGCTGTTTTTGGACTCACCTCTGTGTGTTTGGGTGCTAACACACAATGGCGGGCACATGGACGGATGGACTTGAGCATGCTCACTGTTGTCTGTGACCACGTTAAACTACGTACCTGTATGTGTGCATGAGGAATTCCAGTGTTATGGTGTGGGGTCTTCGATCCAGCTTTTTGAGTTTTCCTTTTGGTTTTTGATGCTTTGCTTTATCAGAATGTTTTAGGGTTGAGATTTGCTCGTCTGTTTTGAGTTATTTTGTATTCATTGCTTTATGAAGATGTTTTGAATTCAAGTTTTTACTGTTTAGCCTTGAGTTTCCTTCTTTTATGCCTCTAAGTTTATTTGTATCTCTGGTTCATGTTTCCTTGTCTCTGTCTCATCCCTGCGTCTCCTGTGAGAGTCAGACACGACTGGTGACACATACGCAGAGGACATGACAGTGTTTGGTCTCGCTCCCTCTCTCGCCTCCTCTGTGTCTCTCCTCCCATGTTTCCATGTTTCCCTCTTTGTGTCTCCTTCCTTTGTGTCCCCAGCCCGTCTTCTTCCTGTGTGCGTTCCTTCCTCCCAGATCCCTTTCTTCCTCAAACCGCATGTCATAGACTGCGTCTGTTTCTCGTTTTATTTTGACAGTCTCTCTCTGTTTAGTTTGACTTCCTCTGCATTGTTATGTCTGTTCATCCCAGGTGTGTTGCCACATGTTATCTGCTTCTCTAGTCCATGTTCCAGGGTTCCATGTCCAAGTTTTGTTTGTTTGTCCAGTTTCCAATGTTTAGTTATGTAACCCGGGTTAAAAAGATGCATAAATAGTAAAAGATAAGTGAAGTCTGAGAATATAAATATCAAAGAGTTCATTTATTTAAATTTTCTTGTATATTAAAAAAGGTAAAAGTTCATGTAAAATGATTAAAAACATGTTTGCATTGTTTAAAATAAGTTATCTTTCTTTTATTGTGAATTGCTTGTGAGAACTGTAATTTCCTACGGGGATATGGTCTGTGAAGGTAACACAGAAGGAAAAAGAGAGTGCGAGGAGAGAGGGCGGTGGTGCGTGAGTTCCGGAGCATCCGAAGAAGTTAGTTTGTTTTTATGTACTAGTAGTAAGTGTGTTTTGACTTTTCGGAAAGATAAGTCACAGTGTTGGTAGGTTAGTGACATGACACGTAAAGTTTCGGCGTGAAGCTGCTGGACTGTGTGTTTTGTTTACTGCGGCCGCATTAAGTTAAAGTGAGGCTAACCCAGCCGTTAGCTAATAAGGACTACTGTAGCTGCCGTTTCGCTAAAGTTGTGGAACGTAACAAGCTACAGAGGATCGTTACCGAACTGGATAACGACGGACACTAGTGATGGGATTTCCGGCTCTTTTTAGAGAGCCGGCTCTTTCGGCTCGGCTCCCTAAAAAGAGCCGGCTCTTTCGGCTCCGAACCGGCTCTTCAGGTTGTTTTGTTGCTTTAATTATTTAATCATTAACAATAATATAAAATTGTACAGAAAAGGAATTACTAATGTAAAAAAAGTGGTTTTATTTATATATGTTTATATATGGCCCCTAGAGACAAAGCACGTACAAACTCTAAAACATATACAAACTCCAAAAAGCACGTACAAACTCCAAAACACATTTCTAACGTTTACTGAACTTTCAAAACAGAGCTACCCAGATCACTTAAATTACACAATTGAAAGCATGTGTGTATTGTTTGTGTATTTATAGACAAGCACTCATATTTATTCAAATAATTAAAAAAAAAAAAAAGTTCATTTACCTGTTACTACCACACACCAAATCCGGTTGTTGATACTTCCTGGCTTGTGTAGCCACTAGGTAACAAACGCTCAACACTGCGCCCTAGAAACCTGGAGCACTTCTGTTGTCTTTTGTACGTGATTCTGAGTTTGTACATGGTTCTTAGTTTTTTACGTGTTTTGGAGTTTGTACGTGCTTTGTCTCTAAGGGCCACCATAAATATACTTTATTTATTCACTCCACATAAAATGTAATAAATAAATCATATAATACAAAAAACAACTATTTACATTTTAATTTTTTAACTATTTAAATTTTCAGCTTTTTCCTTTTAAACAAATTTGCAAACCACAACACAATTAAATATAAATTAAAATATTAAAACAAAAAGAAGATGCACATTCTCTGTCATATGAGCCTGCATGATTTCTGAATCCTTTATCATCTGCAACTGAAAATAGTGGATGATTACTATACCTTTCTAATGTGACGTTGTTGTCCCTCGCTTTTTTTCTCTCCGGCTCTGTTCCTGTGCTACTGCGAGTGTAAGTAACGCCCCTCCCCCCTCTGCCCAGCGCAAAGTACAGGCCGCGCATGCGGAGTTTAGCGGAAAAAAGGGCGAGAGAGAGGGTGAGAGAAAGAAAAAAAAAAAAACCTCACGGCTCCCAATAAGGATCCGGCTCGCGTCGTTCACTTCAAAGAGCCGGCTCTAAGAGCCATTTCGTTCGCGAACGACCCATCACTAACGGACACACCCCAGATAGTCACTCTGAGTGCCCGCGTCACTCAGAGTACCTCTGGCAACGTGGGAAGCTAAAACAGGTAGCTTGTGGAGATCACGGACCTTCCTCATCTTTGTGCTACTGCATTCAGAGCGGAGTGTTTCTGAAGGAGCTGAAGACAACCTGTTGCCTGGATTAATCTGGTGGGAAGTGCACGTTTCACAAGGTACTGAGTTTATTTATTTATTTTTTGCTGGTTGAGTGAAGAACTTCCGGTTGGGAGATCTTTTGGATTTCTACTGGAGCAATACAGGCCTGCAACGTAGGGTTTATCTCTGCCGGCTTTAGGTTTAGTTTGGGACTATAATTGTTTTATCACTGGTGGTTTACACTGTATATGTGGAGATTCTGTGCACAGTGGGTAAATTGCTGTGTGTGTTTTTTTTGGTTTGCCTGAATACTGAAATCTGCCATTTTATTATTTTGTTTTCATTGTTTGGTAAATTAAAGGAGGGTTGCAATGCTCTACTTTACATGGTGTATGATATGATTTACTGCACTGTAGACACTAGTGTTCATTTTCGGGTGTAGTGCTACTGTTAAGGAATAAGCTTCATTGATCCCAGAAACAAAAGAGAAGTTTATTTAAAAATATCGTACGAGAGTACACTAGAAAAAGAACCCAAAGCCCATTTATTTAATGGTATTGAGTAAATGAGGGCTACAGTTAGTTATTTAGTTCACCCTGTTTTGCCTCTTGCTTGTATTTTTCTTCAGTCTTTAATAAACTGCTCGTCTTTTGTTTAAGCCCACTCCCGTTTTCAAGTGTCTCCATTTGGGTCGTCAAACTCTTTCCTCGCGATCCACCATCGTAGATCATGACAGGTTCAGTATGAACATTATTAAATAAAGTAAAGGATGGGACTACAGGCTAGGGCTGGGCGATATGACCCAAAATTCATATCTCGATATTTTTTAGCTGGGTGGCGATATAAGATATATATCTCAATATTTTTTTAAAGCCATAAGTTAAGAACAAAAAGAGAGTTCTTAGTCACACTGTGTCCCAGATGTCACACAGGCATTTTTATTTACATGCAGCATAGATTTACATGAAGAAATTACTCAAAAATAAATTATGAGCATTTATTAAATAATCATGCTCCATAAATAAAAGAAAACAATGTTGTTTTTGTGCATAACAAAAAGCTCACAATTGTGCAGTCAAAATGTAAACTAAAAGACGCCGAGCATAATAACAAAGACAGATTCACAGCTGCTCTGTTCCCAACTTCTACTGTGTGACTGACAGCCTGCAGTTTGAAATCCTCTTTGTAACCATGTCTCTTAACAGGTGCCATTTATGGCCCTGATACACACACAATACGGTAATATTACGTTGAAGCACAGTACGTATCACTCCGCGAGGCTCCAGACTACGGTAGCCGTAATGCTCCGACAATCCATCAAGCGCTGCAGCTCCGTAGCTTAGCAAAGTCATACTAAAACATTTTTTGACAGATTGCTGAGCGCCGTGTACCACCTAAAATTGGTTCGCGGTCAGTAAGCACAACCAGAATTCATACAAAAGGCGCGCTGTCAACTTTTGAGAAAATGAAAGGATTTTAGGCTGTGCAGCCCCTGTGGGCTGCATGTCGTTAGCATGTTTAGCTCGTTAGCATGTTTAGCTCGTTAGCGCGGTTAGCGCGGTTAGCTCGCTAACACGTTGACGCCGTCCAGCCCCAGAACTCGCTAACGGAGATTTGCCGTGTCCATCTTGTCGCTGCCAGCAGGTGAAGCTATGGGGGAGGAGGGGGAGTTGTGTTCAGTGAAGGAGGGGCGAGGCCGAGTAACGTTGCGTAGAGACAAAAGTGGACGAAAGAGAGGCAAACTTGTGGCTCCACAAGTATAATTATAACGTAACATAGACTATATCGATATAAAGGATATTGTCACATCTTATATCTCGTATGAAAATATATCGATATTTTTAAAAAAATCGATATATCGCCCAGCCCTACTACAGGCACAGTAACACCTTTCATAGAAGTAATAACAACAGCAAATGTATCTTATATTGCAGCCACAATAATGCTGTATATTTTTTGTTACTTTGCATCAAAAGAACTATTATCTTCGATGTCACATATCTCAGCATGTCTGAATTTATCAACTGTGCACTGAGGGTGATGAATAAAAATGACTGGCAGAGCTGCAGGACCTTAAATAAGCATACAGAAATCCTCCTGAGTTTAGCATCAAACATGTCCTCCAAAGTGAAGGTTGATGCTCAGTAAATACACGTTGTCATTGGTTCATTTGTTTGTTGATGTGGTTAATGGTGGACTATTTTCACCCTCCAATATCCAGAATCATCTGTGATTGACTCACAGCTATGACAGGCCCCCTCCTGTCCTCCAGGGGTAACGCCTGCCTTTCCTCGCTCTCTCGCTGTAATTGTGGGTGTGGATGATTATTAACCTTCCACCGGGGGGTGTGGCATGGGCATATATATGCATGCATGCAATGGCATCTGTCCTCCATCTGAAATAAGTGCAGTCTTTAACCTGGGCCCTGAGGACTGCTTGCCTGACTGTTAACCTGCTGACTTTTGCTTTGCATCACTTTGTTGGAGTCAAGTCTGTGTTGCACGTATCCACCGGCCCTCTCCTTAACTCAGAGGAAAGCAAACCCTCCTGTTTACCTTCTTGCTCACTCTCACCTCACTCGCTGTCACCACTAATCCTGCGAATAGAAGCAGAGACAGTGAGAATCGGTTAATCCCCTCATGAAGCGTCAAACCTGCAGCTTCTGGAAACTGAAGTTGCTGTGAGCCCAGATCAGAGACTGATAACATACCTGCTCTCAGTGCTTACAGCATACTTACCTGCTTGGTGCACATGCTAGCTGTCAATGTTCATTGCATGTTCGCTAAGAAATGGCCGACAAGTCTGATGTTTGCAGGTTGGAAATGCTTCTCTGAAGTCTTTGTTTGTTTGTGCTGCTGGTTAACCCTTTAAAAGCGGTCGGAGCGGGCACGCTCTGTTTTGCCTAACTATTTTTAAATCCCAGTAGCTCTGCAACCACGTAAGCTAGCGCAATAATTTTTTTTTGCATATGAAACCTGAGGAGTTGTACTTACATCTTATGCCATCAGCTTGTCCTCGGTCACAGTTTCCTTCCACATATAACTTTGCAAAAACTGCATAAAAAGCACTTGCAGCAACAAAAACATAATATTCCAGAAACACGCTTTGCCGATCCGATCAGCTGTTCGTAACACTTCCTACATTGGATTAGACGTCAGCGCGAACTATCGCATGTCCGCCATGATCTGCCCGAAACCGGAAGTGACGTCATTTTCGCGGAAATGTAGTTTTTTACCGTCCGGGCCTCATGAGCCTATACTGGTGTTTTTAAAAGTTCTGTTTGACTTTATGACTTTCTGTGTGGTTTCTGGGATGCTTAGGACTCATATTGCACTGCTGGAAATAGTTTATTTTGATGCATATGCTGCTTTTTTGCAAATTTGCACTATAATATTTATTTTCGTTTTTCCTGCAGTGTATAAAAATTGGTGTATTTCAAAAATAAAACTACGAAGACACTTAAAATAAATTTCCTGTGGTGGGAAACTAGTTTGTGCAACTTTTTTGTATTTACAGTTTTGAGGGATAAGCCTCTTAAATTTCTCTAACTAGAAATATATGTTAAAAAAACAAATTTCAATTTCAATTTTTTTGTAGTTTATTGCACTTTTTTGCAATTTATGTAATCACTATGCACTTAATTCATACATATTATTAAAATCTAGGCTGTAATGGTTGTATTGATGTATAGCAACTTGAAATGCTCCCAGAAATGGCTCCACAACATGTAAAAATATAATATAAGCTCTGGCGGACTTGGTTCTATGGTAGGTCTTAAAGGGTTAAGCAACAGTTAGTCAAGCTGTTACTTTTCAGTGTTTGTTAAAACAAACTAATACCCAATTTTATGCAGTTTTCTATGTGGAATAAAAACAAAAAACAAACAAACAACACATACAGAGTTATAGAAGTCAGCATTTAAAGCTAACAGATGGAGGCTGAGATTATTTTGGCTGATGACATCAGGTTTCAAGTACTTTGAGTATTATAAGTATTATAGTATATAAACATATTATCGCAGATGAACTAACACTGGATTTGTGGATTATCTCATCAAAGAATGCATTTAAGTAGGTAGAGAATAAAACAGGACTAAGAGCTGATCCCTGGATCACACCACACGAGAGAAATTAATTACTGCACAAACTGGTCTGTCTGATGAAGACACAACAGTGGAGGCAGACCCCGACAAATCATCCTTTGTCCCTTTGATAAGAAAACAAATCAGTATATCAGGACAAAGTGTGCAAAATACCTTTAGATTACTATTCATATCAAACCACTTTTTGATTCTTGGACAGAATTTATTAGCTTTTTAATTGCAGTTTTTGTTTTTAATTAAAGAATTTAAATAAATATCCTTTTTTATCTCTGGATAATTGATTTTTTTTCTTTTATGGAGCTAATTACAATATTTTCCATCACATCTAGTCTGCAGACTAACGGCACAGTGCAGCAACAGCCACTCCAACTCACTGTTCTTGTCTACAAAGGAGGCATCGTGTCACACTGACTGAGGGAGCAGAACACAAATAATTGATCACGCTGCCGAAATCTGGAATGGATCTCAGCCTGAGCCCGAGCAGCAGGGGGACAGAAGAGCGTCTGCGCTGTGATCCTAAGACATGAAAGTCAAAGACAAGTGTAATTTAAAAAAAGGGGAGGGGGGGATTAATATTAAATTTGACCCAAGAACATTAGAGAACAAGGGTCTTTCCACTGAAACAATGAGGAGCCGGGGTCTGCACAGGGAGGTTTAGGTCTGTGTTCGGGGATCATCTCTGTAGTGTAGGACAAACAGGGAGAGCTCGAACAATGAGCATGAAGAAGGCCAAGAAGACTGCTTGGAACAGGAAATGGACTAAATTACTATTATTTCCTTTTTGTAGAACCTTTTGATACTAGAGAGACAAATGATGGTGTGAACGCACCACGAGTCAGAAACAATCCTCGACATGTTGATGGAAGGTTTCTGTTTTTACTACAAATGAAAAGAAAAACCTAGAAAAGGATTACTGAAGCTTTATGAAATCTATGGTTTGTGATACTGAACACAAATAAAAAGAGATTTGTCTCGTGAGTGTGAGAAGCTTGCATGATGTCTGTGTAGACAGCTGGACTCTTTTAAATAAAAGGAAAGTGCTTCTGAGACACACGGGACCTTCTTCCTGTTGAGGATCAGCATTCTGCTTTTTCACTCCCCTCCTTTGTACTGACACTGATCCAGGCTTGCCCAGTTTGTGCTACTACAGTAAATGTCTGCAGCACTGTGACTGCAGCACGCTGTCAGAGGGTAAAATCAATGAGACTTTCAAAAAGAAGTTAGAGAGCCTCACATTCTTTATTGGAGGTAGAAAGTAAATAACACAACGTGACAGTGTTCTGGGAACCAGTTCAAGGATAAATATATTTTATTGCCGATGACATGAGCCGCTCGTACTCATCGCTGTGATCTTTCTGTTGTCAACAGGAAATCGTGGATGAGGCAGGTCATGATTAATAGAAATATGGCTTCACGGAGGCCCTCTGCAAACACTTGTCTGTTCTGGGCGTAAGTTGAATGGCAGCTCGGCCTGCTGCGCCTCCTACATGAGGGTGACTGCGTGCATCAATACTGGATACCCCCAAAGAGAAGAGAGAGAAAGGAAGCAGTGAACGCCTCCACCTGCTCAATCATGCTGTCTCACATGTGAGCACAAACAGCCCTCTCTGACTTCACGTCAGATGCTCGGCCACACTTAACGGAGACACATGCTGAGTTTTGTCATCAATAAATAAAAATCAGCAGAGTTTGAAGTTTTATAAACTTATGTTTTATGGAACACTGGAAAGCAACTTCCTTAAATTACTCTACTGCTCGTACTCATAGACCATATGTAGAGAAGATGCATCGCTGCTCCTATTTCACTGCTGTAATTGCTTTGGTGGGATTGTTGGTACTTCAAAGAAGTGGAAACCAAAGTCAAAGATGCCACTTGATGCATGGAAAAAAAAACACTGACTAGCAGCAAGCCTGAGTGGCTCTGCTTCATCCACTCCAGTTAATACATCCATCCCTCTTAATGTTGTATTCACAGAGGTCTTAATTGTCTTTGTAACTGTTACAAAGTTAAAAAGACAAATATTACACAGTTTGTGCTCATAATTTGAGTCCTTTGTGCTTACATATGTGAGCCAGAGGTGGATGAGAGGGTGCAGTAGTGTGTTATGAGTTAACTTTACCTAATATTAACACTTTTTACTCAAATGTATCCATATATTATATCAGTTTAATACACTCACAATTAGGGATGGGTATCGTTTAGGTTTTATCCGATACCGGTGCCAAACTGGTACTTTTGAAACGGTGCCGGTGCTTAAACGGTGCTCGAACCGGTGCTTAAAGAATAGAGAACACAAAATTGGTCCAAAAACCTCTCATGTTCAGCTGTTTTTTTGTAAAAAGATAACAATGTTAGCCTTTTCTGCAGCTATGGGGCATATATGGTATCACTCTTGGCTGGAAGCAGCTTAAACAATGGAAAAAACACAAACTTTGTCCAAAAACCTCTCATGTTTAACTGTTTTCCACTTTTTCTTTGGTCATTTTAGCCTTTTTGTCCAGGGTGAAGGGAGTATCTGCCATCAAACAAGAAGACAGCTGCATGTAGCTATGATGATGTTTGCTAGTTCACCTTACATGCATTAATGTAATAACGTGGTTAGCCTACTCAACGTAAATTACACACGAACAACATGAAGCTACTCACGCAGAGAAGAACGGCTGCTGCTGCATCATCATCCTCATCATTTCTGCTACACTGGCAGGGCTAGGGGCCAGGACTCTCCTCTTCGGGTTTTTGGATGTTGCTAACTCCGGTCCGATAACAGGCACCACACCCGCAGTAGATGTGCTCGGTGTGAGGTCTCGCAGCAAGCTATCAAATACAGCGCATTTCTCAGCTTTTAAAAAAAGGTGTTTCATCGGATTCGAGGTGTTACCTCCTTTGACAGTATCACAGTATCAGCTTAAAGCACTTGTTGCAGCTGCTGAGTTTGCATCTTTTGCTGTGAAGTACAGCCAGACTTTGACCGCTTAGCCTTGGGCATTTTTAATCTGTAGCTCTGCTCTAAAAGAACGTACGTACCTGGACCCGCCTACTATCCTCGGAAACGTAAAATGATTGGCTAGAATCTAAAGTGTATCACAGCTCAGGAAAAAAAAGCACTGAAATGTGCGCTGCTTTTCGGTCTGGTTACTACCGTTTATGTCAGAACCGGGGCCATCATTGCACCGGACACCGGTACCCATCCCTACTCACAATCATATTAGCTTATAAGTGCTAAGTAACAGACTCAGTGTGTTTTAATTCCATTAAAATGCTCCAAAAGGCACAAACAGCTCATAAATATTGATCGGGACGGGCTTGGACACCCTTGGTTTCCCTTGGTCACTGCACAGATATAAGGAATCTCTGCGTGCCCCAAGCCTGCCTTCTTCCTACTGTGCATGCCGCTGCAAGGTCTTCTCAGAGTAAGCGATGTGCATGCACCCAGCCATCCACGTGATGTAAAATAAAGTGATTCATCAGACCAGGCTACCTTCTTCTTTTGCTCCGTGCTCCAGTTCTGATGCTCACGTTTCCACTGTTGGTGCTTTTGGCGGTGGACAAGGGTCAGCATATTCACGCTGACTGATCTGTGGCTATTTAGCTCCATATGCAACAAAAAAGTGATGCACTGTGTCTGACGCTCCACCTATCACAACCAGCATTAACCTGCTTGGTCATTTGAGCTACAGCAGCTTGCCTGTTGGATCTTTGCTCTTCACGTGCATCAGTGAGCCTTGACTGCCCAACACCCTGTTGCTGGTTACCGCTGACCACTTTTGATAGATTCTGACCCCTGCAGACCAAGAACACCCCACCAGAGCTGCAGTTTTGAAGATGCTGACACAGTGCTCCAGCCCACAGGCCTCGAGGGCCGGGATCCTGCAGGTTTTAGATGTGTCCTTGATCCAACACAGCTGATTTAAGTAACTAAATGACCTCCTCAACATGTCCTGAAGTTCTCCAGAGGCCTGGTAATGAACTAATCACTTGATTCCAGGATGATATCTAAAACATGCAGGCCACTGGACCTCGAGGCCTGGAGTTCCCCGCCCCTGTTGTAACACATCAGATTTGAGGACAAAATGTTGACTTGTTCCTTAATCCATCCCACCAACTAACATGTGCCATGGTGAAGACTTAATTAGTGCCATGAACTTCACTTGTCAGTCATCATCAGCCTGATTGGTGTATATATATTCAGCACACATAGGATCATGGACACGTCCGTGGACGTGGAGTACAGTTACTGTGCTTTTGCACCAGTGTTAGCTAGTTTGTCATGAAGCTAACTTAAAAAGATTTATAGTTGTGCTTGTCCTTCCTGTCCAGAAGGAGGATACTGCTGTTTATGTTTTAGGGTGGACAGACTACTGTCCCTAAATGCTGCTCATAGGACACTGTAGGCTCTTTATAGCTTAATAACACAGACATGACTACTGCATTGACCCGATGCTGTTAATGAAACCCATGACCTTAAATTACAAGAAGTTTATATTTTCTTACAGCAACACAAAAGAGTTAGATGGCCATAAATTACCAATGAATGTTATAAAAACTGCTTATTAAACAAACAAGCGTGTGTGTTTGTGTGTGTGTGTGTTTGTGTGTGTCTTATCGGTATCTTTAATCCACAATCCTCACCAAGCCCACTAAGACCGTGCTCTTGAAATCTCATTAGGTGGTTGTCCACCTGCAGCGATCGTCCAGCTCGTGCAGTCACGATCAGCGAGCGAAATCTAATCTCGTTTCTCTTCAGGTGAATCTGAGCTGTTTTCTCTCTGATTCACATCTTTGACAACATTTTATTTGGGGGATTAATTTCGCTTGACAACAAAAACCCGTTAGTGTTGATTTTTTCCCCCTCTGCCGGCTATGTAAACACAGCCGTATCCTTGAGATTTCATAAATCAATTTCCATCTTAAAATACTTGCTTTCATTGTTTATTTCACTGTTTACTTTATAGATCATCCAATTGGCTGCTGTCGTTTATTAACGCGCATTAATGCAACTGTGAAGTTGTGAGTAACAGGTACATCTGGAGCAACAGCAGAGACCGTGGGGATCAAACAGCAGACTTGATGGAAATGCTTCTGACAGTAAAACTGCCCAAACAATTTGAACTGACTGCACAACTGTGTGTTTGCATTTAATGTCTAACTTATGGTAATTTGTCCCAAGGCATGGATTCTAAAAATGGATTTAGTCTTGGCTGTGCCTCCATAGCTATTTACTTTGAAGATAAATATAAAGGAAACTCATACGAGCTGAGGCGGTGTCCGCTCTAATGATTAAGGAGGATTTGAGTTGTGGTGATGAAGAACATCTCTGTGCTGCAGTTAATCCTGGAATGTGTTAAAAGGAAATATTATATACATACACATTTATCAATGTACGCAAATGAGCACTTTGGTGGTTGCAGACAGTCTGTCGTCTAGTTTTGTGAATTAATATGTCCAATGAACTTTATTGCTAAGCTGCAAGTTATATATGAAGTTATTTTACAGTAATGGAGTCACATAATAAAGTTATAGCATTCTGAAGATGTGTTATGTTATTAAGTATACTGTTTTAAATAGATAAGAATTACTCCATTATCAGTATCACCTTTTATTTGATTCCTAATTGATTCTCATTGCAGCTTTCATCGACTCCACGTTGAGTCGCCACCATCACTAAGCAGCATATCAAAGACATTACATTCATACAAATTAATTGCATGCTGCATGGTCAAATGTTTTTGTGCATGTTGGAAGAGTAGGTCAGCTGTAAGAGTCATTAACATAATGGGTGCATTTGGTGCTATCCCTAATTTATCTCAACTCCAGAGCGCTCCCTACTTGGTTTTGCTTGGTGTCGCTAAGTCTTTGAAACACACATTAATGATAAGACACATGATAACCTCCTGAGACCTGAACTCTTCCATGGCATGCATTTTTAATATCTCTTTGATATTTGGTCACATTAGGGCCCGATGAATGTAAAACAAAGAATTACCAGATTTTTTTTTTTTACCTTATTTTTGATTTTAAGAAAAATAAGAGCCACATATGAGGATATTCGTTTAAAATTTTGATAGAACAGCGACAGTATAATCTCCTCGTAAGTGGATATCAGGCCCTTGTAGAGCAAAATTCAGTATTTTGGTCTAAAAAAGCCAAAATGTGATGTCCACATATGTGGACACCAGGTCTTGGGAGGTTAAAGGTGTAATCCTTTAAAAAAGCTGGCTGCAGCTATTTTTGTTATGATGTGTTATGCACCATGTGAGTGAAATAACGATAAATGAGTGTTCACCAGGGTTTTAATAGTTTTGCAATTTTCATTAGTTTTTATTTTTATTTAGTTTTGACTTCAGATTTTCAATTTCATATCAGTTTTAATTAGTTTTTACCAATTGTTTGCTAGTTTAGTTTAGTTTTTATTTTTTTGAAAATCCTTAGTTTCAGTTTAGTTTTGATTCGTTTCAGTTATAGTTTTAGTTGTGTTTGCAATAATTAAGTGTAACAAAATCCCAGTTTCATCATATCAGTCATTCTGCTCATCCTTGGGTATGTTGCTATTCCAGCTACCATACTGCACCCTGGACAGGTCGCCTGTCTGTCGCAGGGCTAACACGCAGAGACAGACAACTCACATTCCCACCTATGGGTTCTTTAAATAAATAAATAAAGGCAGATGAACAACCATTGATACCAGGCAACTATAAAATGTATATCTTGGCCCCAATGAGACTATTAACTCTCGCAGCACCGGGTGTTCGTAATTTTGGTTCAAGTGAATTGATAAACTTTTTGAAGGTAATTGACTCACACAGTTGTGTAGATATCCCCGTCCTGTTGTCTCGGGATGCATCACGCTGCCTTGCCTGGGGTTAGCTTCTGTTTTCTGGGGATGAGGGTTGAGTGTGCTCCCTTACCTTCTCAAGCTAAGCTAGGTTAGCCTTCTTGTGTGAGCTTTTCAAGTGCACTTTAAGGTTTGTGGGATTTTTTTCCCTTTAGAAATGTCCCTCATAATTTGTCTGTTTCCACTACAAGACACTTGCTTTATCCAAAACACAGTCATATTCAAAGTAATCCCAAATTGGACTCTGGCGCTTTCTCCCGACTTTTCCTGACATGATTGACCCTGTGCACGAGAAAATGCTAACTTCCTGGTTTGAGACCGGATGTGGGGTTGTACATTTCCGGTAGCTTTACTTTGCGGTCAATCGCTACTGCGAAGATATGCTCCAAAATTGATGTCCAAAACTCGAAAACGGAACGATCGCGTTAAGTTACAAAGAGGAGAAGGTGGGAACACTCACCACTGTTGTGTCATAAAAATCTAATGATCAATTTTGACGTTTAAAGAGTTTAGATCGATCAGTTGTTTACATCACTAAACACAAGCAGAACTGCATCACTGCAGCAGAAGACTCATCGTCCACATTCAGAAGCACATCTCTGTATAGTGACTGGTCTTATGATTTAAACAGGCAAATGTTCAGCATTCAAACTACAGGTGAACAATAGTCAAACCAGATGTTTTCCCCGTTATGTCGATATCAGCTAGTCAAGTACACACCTACACAGCATGTTAACAAACCGTGAAAAAAAGCCACACAAAAAATTAATGATTGCTGGTAACGGTTTCTATACATTAGTATTTACGAAGGGTATGTTGTGACTTACCTTCAAAATTACAGCGGTCCCTCGCTATAACGCGGTTCACCTTTCACCTCGCTGTTTCGCAGATTTTTTAGTGCAAGTTTGCATGCTTTTTTACGTCCTGCGTCCTGATCGCTGCAGACAATCTCCTCCGTCTCTCCTGTACAGTACAGAATCGCTGCATCTATCGCTAGCAGTGTGACTCTGAAGTGCAGTGCTGTATGTCCACGATGTACACGAAACGTTTTGCACCGTCAAAAAATAAAATTGGCTACTTGATTTCACCTATCACTGGTTATTTTTAGAACATAACACCCGCGATAAACGAGGGACAGCTGAGAAATATAACATTTGAATCCATTTTCTCTTTTCCCCTGAGGCGTGGGGGAAAAATATTGACAAGTCGATGAACATCATTTACAGATATATTGGGTAAATCCCCGAGACATCTATAGAAATGTAAATCGCCGCTTTATTTATTTATTTGCTTAACTTGTTTTGGACCGTAAACAGGGCGCGAATAGGACACCGGAAACAAAGCTCCCCACAGGAGTTTCTGCACCGGAAGTAGCATATGCTAACGTGCACATAGTCAATTCTGCGCGTGGACGGAGCAGCAACACAGACGACTCGACTAACGTGCTGCCACCTGCTGGCATAATGAGACACAGCAAGAAAAAAATCTGGAAACTAAACTTCATTTTCACCCTTGACTATTGTATGACACGCACACATCAATGAAAACTAAACACATTTTTGCTATAAATTCAGTTAATTTTAGTTAGTTTTGTGAACACTCATTATAGTTTTAGTTAGTTTTCCTTTTTTTGTTTTATTTTTATTTCCGTTAACGAAAATGTTTTTTCACTACTAGTTTTCGTTATTTCGTTAGTTTTCGTTAACGATAATAACCTTGGTGTTCACAAAGAAAACTTAAACTCGCTCCTATGAAGGCTGTTTGCATGCTTACATTGCAGCATGCATGTAAGCATGAAGCATCCCAGCTTCACTGAACAGCTTCTGCTCACTGTTCCCATCTTAGCTGCTGGAAGCTTGTTTGATTATTGAAAAAAAGCAAAGAAGAACTTCTGTCAGTGACACTGTGTTTCCACAATATTCTTTTCCTGCTTCCTGCTCTCACTCTGCTTGACTATGACCCCTTGTAACACATGCTGTAATAAGGTATTCCACTATATTCAGTTAAAAACTGAATCATTAAAGATTACATGTATTTTTGCCCTGGAGTTGGCCACCCTGCTCTACACACGGTGATCCCTGTCTCTTTCTCTAATGACAGGATACTTTTGCCAACAGACTGATCCCAGTGGTGAGGTGCAGTTTTCTACGATATCAGGGGAGGAACCAGATTAATATATTAATGACCACCATGATCCTGGACCCCATTGATCACTATCGGGAGCATCTACCTCAGCGGTCTCCAGTCCTCGAGGGCCGGTGTCCTGAAACTTTTTTATGTGTCCCTGCTGCAACACACCTGAATAACATTTGTAGGTCATTAGTAAGAGTATAGAACTTGACTGCATGCTGAAGCATCAACCCCTAACCCTATCTACTCAAGTACATTTAAATAAATGTAAGTTGTGACATGAGTAAAGAGCTGCTGTAACATGAATCATATGGTTGAACTGCCACCTCAGCATGCAGTCAAATTCTATAGTTTAAGACCTGATCTACCTGAACAACACAGGATGCTGTACTGGTGGATGATGTGATCGTGGCTCAAGAGTTGGGAGTTCACCTTGTAATCGGAAGGTTGCCGGTTTGATCCCCGGCTTGGACAGTCTCGGTCGTTGCGTCCTTGGGCAAGACACTTCACCCGTTGCCTACTGGTGGTGGTCAGAGGGGCCGATGGCGCCAGTGTCCGGCAGCCTCGCCTCTGTCAGTGCGCCCCAGGGTGGCTGTGGCTACAATGTAGCTGCCATCACCAGTGTGTGAATGGGTGGATGACTGGATATGTAAAGCGCTTTGGGGTCCTTAGGGACTAGTAAGGCGCTATACAAATACAGACCATGATGTGTATAAAAGTGTATAAGGTCTCACCGATGTGTGTAAAATAACCTTTTTGGTCAGTCGTTTTTTTAAAGCTTCCCACATTTCTGTTGTTGAATCAACACCAGTGAATTATGTTAATGATCATGTACAAAGGCTTTATTAACTGCATTCGATTGTGAAAAGTGTTTATTTTAACCAATCATTCAGACACATTATTAAAATTTCCTATCAAGGTGTCATCAAACTGTACACAGAGGAAAGATGATCAAAAAGCAAACCTTTTATGAATGATGAAACATGTGCAAAGGAAGGAGGAAAGCCACAAAACTAGAGATCCAAACAGGCATGAAAAACAAGAGAAGAGGTGTCCAAAGGTGAGAGGACACCAGAAGTCTGTGCTCGGGTGAGTATTCTACTATTTTATTTTGATACAGCTTGATAGCCAAGGAAGCTAGCTGATCTCATTAAGTGACATCGTAGAACTTCACCCAGTCGCTTAGATGTGGTCACTTCTGGCAAAAACAATGTAGCACGACACCGAGCCCTAAAAACAGGCTTTTACCAAACAGTGGGCGAGTCTCGTAACTAGGGATGGGTATCGTTTAGGTTTTATCCGATACCGGTGCCAAACCGGTACTTTTGAAACGGTGCCGGTGCTTAAACGGTGCTCAAACCGGTGCTTAAAGAATGGAGAACACAAACTTGGTCCAAAAACCTCTCATGTTCAGCTGTTTTTTTGTAAAAAGATAACAATGTTAGTCTTTTCTGCAGGTATACGGCATATATGGTATCACTCTGGGCTGGAAGCAGTGCTTAAACAATGGAAAAAACACAAACTTTGTCCAAAAACCTCTCATGTTTAACTGTTTTCCACTTTTTCTTCGGTCATTTTAGCCTTTTTGGCCAGGGTGAAAGGAGTATCTGCCATCAAACAAGAAGACAGCCGCATGTAGCTATGATGGTGTTTGCTAGTTCACCTTACATGCATTAATTTAATAACGCGGTTAGCTTACTCAACGTAAATTACACACGAACAACATTAAGCTACTCACGCAGAGAAGAACGGCTGCTGCTGCCATCATCATTTCTGCTACACTGGCAGGGCTAGGTTCATCGGATTTAAAGTGTGACCTCCTTTGACAGTATCAGCTTAAAGCACTTGTTACAGCTGTTGAGTTTGCATCTTTTGCTGTGAAGTACAGCCAGACTTTTGACCGCTTTGCCTTGGGCATTTTTAATCTGTAGCTCTGCTCTAAAAGAACGTACGTACCTGGACCCGCCTACTATCCTCGAAACGTAAAATGATTGGCTAGAATCTAAAGTGTATCATTCCATACCAGTTGGTGGCGGTAATGCACCTTTCAGTTGTTTGCCAACCGCCAATAGAAATGTAAGGAAGAAGAAAGTGTATCACAGCTCAGGAAAAAAAAGCACCGAAATAAAGCACCGAAATGCGCGCTGCTTTTCGGTCTGGTTACTACCGTTTATGTCAGAACCGGTGCCATGATGGCACCGGATACCGGTACCCATCCCTACTCGTAACCATGAAAGAGTTAAGCAAAGGAAGCAATTATATTTTAAACAAAATATTTTTCATTTAGGCTATTTTTGCGCTCTTAATAAGCGCTAGTTTTATGCAACTGCAGCGGAGAGTGTGAAGAAGAGAAGTACGTGAGGCTAAGACTACAAAAATACAGACATCTCCACGATGCTCACTGCTTTCCTGCAATATAGGGTGAGATGTAGCGATATAAAAAGGTGGAGGTGGCCCTGTGGGTCCTACTGTGGTGTGCTGTAACACGATCACCACGTGTTTCTAACACTATTGTTTTTTCTCTTTTTAACTGTGCGTGAGGATGCTGTGTCTTTACAGAGGAACATGACAGTTTTTCCTGTGTGGGTGGTACGCACCTCCAGTTTATCCACACCTTAACCTCCGTAGGTGGCGGAGCTGAAATGGGAACGGCTTCGCTGACACTGACTCGTGTTGGAGACATTTTCCTGACAGCGTGTCAGCTGTTTGAGCTATCGGTTTCAGAGATGACGTGACGGGGCAGTGAGGAGAGTGATTGGTGCACAGGTAGAACTGTGTGTGTGGGCTGTAAGAAAGAGAAGGTGTTTGGATGTGAAGGACTTCACTACGTGGTTACAGTGTGTACTTGTGTGCATAAAGGTGTGCATCTTTGTGCATGTGTTATTATGTGCATTATTTCCTGGCTGGGGGAGAATCTGTTTTGCAGCTCAGTCCATTTTTTGAAGGATTTAGATGCCCCCCTATGGCATCCTGTTGTGTCTGGTGTGTGTGTGTGTGTGTGTGTGTGAGTAATTGGATTATTTGCTTGGATAGGACAGCGTCTGTCATCTGGGAGGATCCTTACCGAGGCTGTGGCTGAAATTCATAAATTGTAAAAAGGGTGAATCACCTGGGATTGTACAATCATATTTCACAGACAAGCCTGCACACACACACATGCGCGCACACACACACTCACACACAGATACAAGCACACATTAATTCACACTATCTTTTAGGTGCTTCAAGCTCAGAACGGCTGTCTGCATTTTCCCTTGCACCCATCACCACACACAGACACCTCTCTCACTTTCACATACATCACAACCACCAGTGATGGGAATAACGTCGTTACAGGTAACGGCGCCGGATAGTAACTAGTAATCTGGGCGCTACAGCTTTAAGCAGCTGCGCGCGCTCCCGCGGACGGTTATCACTGTCTGGTAGACTATCACTGTCTAGCACAACACCTGGAGCTCAGGGAGCAAAACAATGGCATGAGTGCTGCTGTTTGACTGAGGAAGAATAAAGCAGTCGTGGTAAGCCAATCACATGACCACTTCAAGACAAAGCAACAAGGTGACACATACCAGTTTATAAATTATGTTGATAGGCCACGTAAAACCAGAGTCATGATAAACAAGATATACACGTGTTTGTTCCTCAATGGTTTCGTCACGTTTGTTGTCTAAGGACAGCGCAGCGAGACGTCTCTGCTTATGAGCAAAAAATAAACAAAACAAAAACAGCCCATTCGTGTTGGTGGAAAAATGCACCATGTCAACCAATCAAAAATGATATGGCAACACGGCATTTGATTGTTTAGGAAGAGGGGCAAGTTTTAGGAGTGACGGTGAGCGAGAGAGAGAGCGAGTTTTGACATGTGAGAGATTTGTGACGTTTAGCGTGTTTGGAGTGTGTAGTTAATGTGTTGTCTTGTGTAGTTAGTGTGTAGTGTTGTGGATAGTTTTGTGTTGTGTGTGAGAACAATGAGGCGACTGCTGTCTCCAGGTAGAAACAGGAGTGATACACCTGCTGCTGTCAGACCTGCAGGTATCAGCTGTGATGTTTCCTTTATAGTGCACAGAAATTATTTTTTTGGAGTGGCACAAATAATTTGTGGCATCTTATTGAAGAACAGCTGATTGTTCTGCAAATAGTTTAAAGTGGTTATAAAAAAAGGGTTAAAGGTAAATGGATGCAAATAACTTTGTTGTTTGCAAAACTTGTGCATATGATTTTAATATTGATAATTTATATTTGCATTTAAAGTTATAAAATATGACTCATTAAACATGTTTGTGGTTGTTACAGTAACAAATATAACTTTTTCTACTCTGATTTTTATGTTTTTTGTCTGCTTTTAGATCAATTGTGTTAATACAGTATGTCGAAATAAAAACATAACTGTAAATTCAGACACGTGAGGTTGTGCTGAAAAGGACGAGACCAAACAAGGCAAATAAATAGTTTTTAAAGGTGAAATGTGGAGGAAACATCAAAAGTAGTTAAAAATGGCCAATTATACCCTGGACCCCAGAGGGTTAAATGTTTTTTTAAGTAACGCAATAGTTACGTTTCAAGTAATTAATTACTTTTAGAATCTTGTAACTCAGTTACATTTTTGAAGAAGTACCTAGTAACTATAATTAATTACTTTTTCAAAGTACCTTGCCCAACACGGATAACTACAAGACTCAGTATTGTTTGCGTAATGGTTTTGGTAATCGTCTTGCTTGTGTCACTAACTTTGAAAGAGTCAGGCTCAGTGGGAATTTGCACTGAAGCATCAATAGATCAAAAAGGAGGCAAACAAAGTCTTTACTGACCACTTGAGGCCGGTTCCATAAATTCACACCCCTTAAAGCCCCTCAACATTAACAAGAACTATTTACAGCTTGGCAAGTAAAACTTCTGTTTTTTATGACACTATTAAGGCCCAACGTTAGGGCCACGTCTGCTTTAATTGACAGGAGTGTCGACACAGGCAGCTGTAACGGCTAGCTGTCTGCTAGCTGCACCTCCACTAATTGGAGTCCAGCATCTTGACCTCTTGACCACATTTGTTCTGTTGTTGTTTGGAGCATTTTAATGAAAATGGCTTAGTATGAGGAGAAGCCTCCAAGAAAACTGTGCTCCAGTGCTGACGAGTGGAATCCAAGTGTTTTATTAGTCTGTTAAACACACTGGTCCTTATAAGGGTTTTTTTCTCCTACACTCGAGCACATACAACATGTTACATCTAACATTCACACTCCAGTGAATGCGACGGGTCCAGTTTCTTGCCCAAGGTTACTTTGGCATGCACTCTGCAGTCTGGAGCAGCAGGGACTACACCACCAACCTTGCAGTTAGCAGAAGATCTGCTACGTCCTGCACCACAGCCACTAATTGGCAGGTGTCATTGCACATGTTACAGATGGGTGCAGCATGCTACTCAAGCCTAAGCTAATGTTAGCTGGTGATTTAGCGCTCTGTCTCCTGAATATGGTTTCTAAGATCAGCATGCCAGTTTTATAAAGTTATAAAGCAAAGTGCACAAAGCAATGAGTTCAGATTTTCTGTGCAGTTGACGGTCAGGATATAATTAGAGTTTGTACGTTTTAAAAACCTTAAATTATGCTTGTAAGTAGAACTAGTCCTCAAACTAATTCTCCATGAAGCATAGCCACGCAGTAGGGCTGTTTGATATAACGATATATATCGGATGTAAGGCAGGGCGATATGGCAAAAAATATTTATCACGATATAGATTTGAAAATTTGCGATAACGATATAATTGACGCAAAACAAAATACAACTCTACAACTTTATTAGTGGAAAAAAACCCCGTCAATTTCTTTTTGTTTAAACAAGCAGCTGTTTATTTTAACGTGCATTACAACATTTCAGATGCAGAGCTAGTTGCTGGAATGCAGAGGTATTTCCTAGCTAATCTGCTGATGTGGGGAAAGTTTACTGTGTGAAGTTTCCACCACGAAAGAGGATCACACTCACTGTCTGCTGGTGGACTATTCACATAACTGCTCAGTTCAGATGATAACCGCTCTGCAGTTACCTCTATCTTGCCACTAACTGGTCCCTTCAAAAAACTCCCGGGACTCTTCTTTTGCTTTTTAACAGCTCCCTGACTTGTTTGGTCACCAGTAGATGTAGTCAAGTATTGCTGTTTTGATGTCTTTGGTCAGCTCAGTGTCACCTTCTTTTACTTTTAACATGTCATTGTTAAACATCTGAAGAACAGGCTTAACACATGAAATGGTTACATACTCTTCAGAAAGCATCTGTAAACTCTAGGAGTGGACTCAATGTCTTGCCATGTCAACATGAGGTGCCTTGTTATAGCTTTTTCTTGTTGGATCATTCTCTGCTTTGAACCCAGTTCCTTTTGGGCAGAGCTCAAATATATATATTATATATACTATATATATATAATATACTTTGTCGCACCTTTCTGCAACTCCGTTAGTTGGCTAACCTCCCTCCGTGCTACTTTGATCTTGCCCTCTTCTCCATGGAGGGTACTGCCCCTTGTGGCTGTTCAACTTGTAGCCAAGCATCTCACTGATCACTGCTGCCGTATCAGCTTGTTAGTGTCGGTAATCGTGGTTGTAGGTATTGTCCGTAGTGCTGCATTAACCGGCTACGGGGGGGTCCAGGTTTCAAGCTTGGCCATGATCCTGTTTTTCAGGTCAGTTCCTCTCGCACTCAACAATCCTTCTTCTATCACACTTGGGGCTTTGTACCCAATTTCGGGTGGGGGTGATGATATCTGCCCCCTGACCTGGCGTCCTGACTCCTCCTTGCCGTAGCATTTATGTTGTACCTCGTCAATCTCTAGCTGTGAGAGCAGTCCCTTCTTTCGAATGTTGGAACACTGAGCTACTAGTTGTTTCGCCGTCATTGTGGATGTTGGGTATCGAAGAATCCATAGGTCCCTCATCCTATTCATGTAGCCCCTTCCGCCGGGGTTACTTGCGTAGTAGCATTCCAACAACGCCCTGTTTTCGTCTCTTGCCCACCGATGCCTTCTTGTTCCAGTAGCCCACTTCTCGTCAGGGAGCCCTGGTTCCTCAACACCTGACGCGGACCTTGTTGATCCGGGCGACGTCCGAGCCGGCATGCCTTCATATTTATCTGTCTCGCTCATGTCTGCGGTAGGCTCGCTTAGCATAGGGGGTCTAGCCTTAGGACTAGGGATGCAACGATACCAATTTTTTCAAACCGATACGATACCGATACTTGGATCTGAGTACTTGCCAATACAGAGTACAAAAAATGATACTTCTACCACACACACAAATGCAATGAATTGGAAGACAGGTTTTATTATATTCCCTGCCGATAAAAAATAAAATCTTAATAAAAATGACCACAAAAAAATTTCAAGTGAAAAATAAGCACTTCTGTTAAATTATTGCAGAGTCTCCACATTGTAATTTTACAAAATATCACTGAACTATTGGCACTGTCTCGAGCTTTCGGAATAATAAATAAACACTTCTGTTTGGAATAAAATAAATACAAATTAGGTTTGCGAATAAATTAAACTTTTAAATTATTGAAGAGTGTCCATATTGTAAACAAACAAACAAAATAATTATTATAAAATAAATAATAAATAAAATAATAATTGGCCCCCTAGTGGCCAATCTAAAAAAACTACAACAGAAATGACAAGCCACCCTCTGATTAATGCAATAAGTTAGTATCGGTTCATGGTATCGGTTAACTTTTACGAGTATGAGTACACACACATTTTACAGTATCGGCCCCGATACCCGATACCGGTATCGGTGCATCCCTACTTAGGACCCTTACTGGATACAGACGCCCCAGGCAGGAACCCACATTCAGAGATTAATAACACAAACAATATTATTACCATCATTTAAACTAATACAATAAGTTCTTAATCTGATGTTATAATTAACTTACCTATTGCAAAAAAAACCCCATAAAACTTACCTTTTGCAATGTGCAGGCGATGTCCAAAGCATGAAAGTCTGGCCCAGCTGTTGAGTGCGACGGCTTTCACAATGTTGGCCCCGTTGTCTGTCGTCACACACACTTGTTTTTCCTCCTGAAGAGTCCACGAGCTGAGGAACTCTTTTAAGACTCTGGCTATATTTTCCCCAGTATGGTCCTCGGGGAAAAAACCTGTTTCGAGGCACTTGTTTTGTAGCTTCCAGTCTTTGTCCATGTAATGTATTGTGAGGCTCATGTAGGGGTCTGATGTTCGGCTTGACCACATGTCCATGGTGGACGCAAAAAACTCCACCGAAGATAACGCATTCGACACCTCAGTACGGATCTCTTCATATAAAGCAGGCAAGGCGACTTGAGAGAAGTATTTCTTTGTGGGTAGCTTGTAGCATGGATCGAACGTTTCAAGCAT
Source organism: Neolamprologus multifasciatus (assembly GCF_963576455.1). Classification (NCBI taxonomy): domain Eukaryota; kingdom Metazoa; phylum Chordata; class Actinopteri; order Cichliformes; family Cichlidae; genus Neolamprologus; species Neolamprologus multifasciatus. The sequence continues at coordinate 3,932,813 of NC_140452.1, forward strand.
CTTTTTGAAACCTTCTCTTTCCACACTCTGAATAGGCATCATATCCCTGGCTAAACAATGTGTCACTGCATTAGTTATTTACCCCCAGCGTTTGTTACTTTTGTCATAAGGCGAGCAGCTTTAAAGCTACGTCGATTGTTTGTTGAGTCATCTTCTTTGGTCTCACCACCTCGCTAGTTGAAGCGCACAACTCTTCACGTGCTTTAACAGCTTTCTTGTACTCCAAGAAGTGCTTCTGCCTTAAATGATAAAATAGGTTTGTAGTGTTTCCTCCCTTCGCCACGACGGCCCGCTTGCACGTTCTACAAAAAATTGTGCTTTGGTGGGTATCCGATGGACGAAAACCAAACCACATCCACACCACCGAAGTTGCACCGTTTTTACTGACCAATTCTGGTTCACCCGCTTCATTCAAAGATGTGCTTTCGTCCGCGTCATCCTCCATTGCCGCCATACTTTTTCTGCCATGTGCGTATGAAAACAAAGGCACTGCGCACGCGCATTTTGCCCACATTCCTATCGTTGCCGAACTTTATACCGGTATTACCGTGAACGGTATAATATGGCCCAGCCCTAATCGGATGACGATATAAAAACGTCTATTGTTTCATTTTACGCTATCGTTTGTTTCGTGGTGTCGCAAAATAAACTGTTTACAGCAATATTTTTTCATGGTTTTGATGTCACTGTAGTGGCTATATTAATTTCTTAAAGTTCTCTCTTTCTCTTATATTTAATATAACCACACTACGGACGGACAAGCGTCTGTTTTTATGCGTTGTCGTTAGCAACAACCACGGCAGAACCATCGCGTGTCCGCTTGTTTATTTTCCATAAACACCTTTCACAATAAAGCTCAAGATCCTGTTGAGACTTTTCAAAATAAACTGAATCACGTGAAAGAGTATTATTGACGGATGAGAAGTAAAAAAGAGCCGCCAGGTGCTAAAAAATAAACCTTAGACTCAAACGTTAGAACAGGCTTTTCCCCGCAGCACGCCGTGTAATAAATACTCACAAAGAAAACGGCGGCCGTTACAACTTATGTCTAAAAATGTATCGTTTCATGCATCGGTTAAAACACTCGACTCCAGCTACACGACGCCCAGCTGGAAACACTTCCCGCAAGTCGAGCTGCCCGAGATTCACAGAATTTACAGAAAATGTTACATTTTTGTGATTTATATCGTTATCGGACGATAGATGTCTTATATCGGGATATGAGATTTTGGTCATATCGCACAGCCCTACTTATGAGGCTGCCAGATTTGAACTTAGCAGACCTGCCCAAAGACTGATAGCTCTTATTCAGCAGCTATACACAGTATCCACTGTGCTGAAGATGCTGAAACAAGAAGTGATGAGATGAAGGATGCTGTTTTGTTCGTGAAAAGAAAAAGATTCCAATTCATAATTATTATCTTTGTTTAAATTTACTATTTACTACTTTTTTTACTAACTTCTGAAAAGAGAAAGAGAGAATAGACTGGATCAGAAAGAAATAACAACCTAAGAGTCCATCAAAGGAGAGGAAAGGGAGACATAATTTGTGATGTAGCACAGAAACATAGCCAGGTGTTGCTGCTGCTTCGCTCTGTAGAACTAGACCCTCTAGCACCTCCCTGCTATGTGTGTGTGTGTGTGTGTGTGTGTGTGTGTGTGTGTGTGTGTGCGCGCATTCAGGCTTCTTCTAGCTCTGCTCATTACACTCTTAATGGAACAGAGACATCTGCTACATCTCTATTTCCCTCTTTTTCTCTGCAACGCTCTCTGTGTTTCCTTCTAAGCCATTTCTCGCTACCTTTCCACCCCTCCCTAGAAACTTATGAGGGAATAGTGTAAAGATAGAAGGTGAGTGGGAGTAGGAGGGAAGAAGAAGAAGGATGATGGTGCCAAGTGTCCAAGAGGGACACTGGTGAGAGGTGGAGAGGAAGGCAGGATACAGGAGGGAAGGATGGAGCGCGAGTAGAGGTGGAGACGAGCACAGGAGAAGTGCCAGCTCTCTGCCCCAGGCTGGGTAATAATGATGCTAATGAGTTAGATCAACACAAGGTTTGAGTGCCACAGATTAGGAGATTTTCTGGCCCGCGCTGCTACACTGTAAAAAATGGCACAATCATGTGGTGAGATTTTCCCCAGCCTCTGAAATACTTCAGCTTATGTCTTTTTTCCTTTTCTTTCCAAGTTAAAAAAGAAAACGAACTATTACTCTATTAAACAAATGCAATCTTATTTCACGGCACAATACACAGATGCATAATGTAGCATATATCTTTGTTGAATCTTGAATAAAATAATATTAGCACTGGGCAGTTCCTGTGTACTAAAGCAAAACAAAAGAATGAAAACCTTCAGTCTTGTGTAAAAACAAAACACCAACCCCAAAGCTGTAAGGCCAGCATCAATAAGCTCCGGCCCTACAGATATGAGACACTCTGTTTTTAAATACAACACGTCTCCTTGTCCAGATGTGCTGGCCAGAATAAAACTGCAGCTAGAATTCACTTTTTATATCCACCCAATCAAACGTGTCGGACTTTAACAATGAGTTGTCATTGAACATGTTCTAAAAAATTCTGAAGTGCAGTTTGTTGAAACACAACAATGCATCCAATTTCAGCCCGTTCTCACTCCCGAGGCGTAACATGCTGACGTTTTGTCACGTCCCGCGGCGTTCCTGAGGAACGCAAAAGGAGACCTTCGGCGTTCTTATGGTACGTGGCGGGTTATGGCCGAAATCCAGTGCAATGACGCTCCCGCGGTAATAGACGTTCCAGCCCTGTATTCCAGCCCTAAACCTAACCTTATCCCTAGCCCTAACCATAACCTTTTTCCTGAGCTTAACCAGGACTTTAATGATGTTAAATAGCGTGTTTCTAAGCGATTTGAAGAAAAAGAGCGAACATGTGTAGATTGAGTCCATATGATTCTCATATTTCCTCATTTTTCCGAGGTCGTCATTTAGGAACGTGGTGGGTAGCTGAAAACGTAATATGTTGACGATTTGTCACCTAGCGTGAAACGTTACGCTTTGGGAGTGAGAACGTGTTGCCAATTTAGTCACAGTATTACTCTGTGGCCACGTCAATGACTGCGCCAGCCAGGCTTGACAAACTTTGACAGATTGCAGCCCCAGTGCAGGAACTTTTAAGGGAAACAGTTTTTACTGTTTCTGCTTTCTGTGACAACTCTTTTCTTTAAAGGTGACTTTTTCACCCCCCCATTGTAATAAAATGAGACACGTCCATATGTGAAAGGCATGTTTGCATTTCTGTGTGTTGCCTGTTGTATGCAGATCTCACTGTTCATCTTCTAACTTTATGCTTTATATTTTAAATATTGGAGTGGAGCTGGTATTTCGCAGCACTGCACACCTTCAAACCATTAAACTGATTTAACCTAAATGAAGGGAAGAGTAACACATATAGGACAGTACATTGGTGTATCCGTCACCAGTGCTTCTACAGCGAGATGTAGAAGGAAAAAAAACCCTAAACTTATGAAACATTTATAATCAGATTTATCCAGAACAGCAGATTTCCTGAAGTCACGGTACTTCAGCGTGTAGCTAAGGAAGCATAAAGGGAGTAACATTTTGCAGTTGCAAGTAATTTCAAATGAAATGTTTCTAACAGCTCAACAAATATCAGCAAACACACAAAGTTATTGTGAAGTGTGTTGCACAATCTGCCCGCTAAAGGAGCAGCTGCTGTATCTGGAGGGAGAAGAATGTGAAATAATTTCACTCAGACACGGAGAAAGATGTAAGAGAAACAGAAAACAAGCAAAGGACCAATCGTTTAATGAATACGTTTAAATGTTTCCATGAAATGTCCTGATTGTTCTTTGATTTGAACCTGATGTTCTGCTCAAGTTGCTATTTTTTTTATGGTGAAATATGTTGCAACATTAATTGAAACATACTAACTTCCTGTTATTCAAAGGTTGCATGACAATACAGCTTCAAGCAGTTTAGTGCAGGTTAGGCTAGTTCGTTTTGTTGTGGAAGTTTCCATTTAATGAAGGCTGCAGACAAACGGTGAGCGATAGCTATAGATAGATATAATTTTATTTCGAACATGCAAATATAATTGAAATAACAGAAAAAAACCATAAAAAGTTTTCATGTATATATCTATGTCTACAGAATGCGTGTGCTCGAAAAGGAGTAGGATGAACACTTTTACACTTTTCTTGTTCCTACCCCTTTATTTCTAATCTCATTGCTTACAAATAGTGATGTGTCGAAGCGTCGAATCGTGTGTCGGGTAATCTCGGGGGCATTTCTGTGAAGCACGTATCGAGGCTTGCTTTGATTACGTAGCAGTGACGTTCGAGGCCTCGCGGGCAGTCCGTACCACGTGACTGATTCAGGGACTGGTTCACCGGTTCGCGCCAGATTCGAAATAAAATGGGCAGAAAAACACAGCTGATTTCCCATCACACTGTGTTGTGGAATTTGGATTACGCACGTGTTACATAGTTACTTGAGCATTTCTTCTTCGTAAAAGAAATAAGTATGATTACACAGGTACTAGCGGGTTTTGATTATCGATTAAAATCGATTCTAGCTTGGATAACGTGATATCGATTCATTAAAATCCTGAATCGATTTTTAATATAAATATTACTACATTTCAACCACCACCAAACAGCTAAAACAGTAAATGAGAGCAGGAACACCGATTCTGCACAAAGACGTAAACACAAAGCGCTGACGCATCAGAATCAGTGAGATGTCGCCTTTCTCACCAGACAGCGTGGACACGGTCGGGGCTGAAAGCCGACAGCTCACTGATTCTAATCTAAGGCATCTGCTGTGATGCTTACACATTAGATAAAGTCTCGAACGTGTCAGCTTTCTTTATATAGTTATAAAAATATGCAAATGTACTGATCTATGATCTGAATTATACTATTGACTGACTGTCTGAGGCTAACAGTTACACAATCATACCAAAACTCTGTCCTGATAGTTTCCACTTTCTCTTTTGTATCACACATACTGAGACAATATTCGGGATAAATAACCAAGAAAACAATTTATTTATTCAGTTTAGAGGTTTACACATCATTATAATCACAGAGCCTTCACTTGAATTGTCCACTTGATGGCGCAGTAGAGCAAATGAATCATCACAATGCTTCGAACCATGAGTCGACCAATTGGGTGGAAAGCTTCAGTTCATCATAAGGCTTCATCTCACCATCACTACTTACAAATCCATATCCATTATTCAACATTATTTGATCATATATGGTTAACTATGCACAAGTCTAACACATGAACATACACAAATAAAACCATTTTCAGCACGTAAACCAGAACAACAACAAACTACATTTTTACATAAACTAATCACGCTGTCTATAACAGCTGCTTAATCTCTGAGCTTATTTTCTATCTATGTGACAAACACCTTAATAAACACTTATGGTTGGGTTACTCAGGGCTTGATCTATAAAACATGAGGACACAATGAGACGACTCAGTCACTGAGAGGAAGATTTCATATATTCATGCAATTTATTATTTTTGAACAATCGTGTGAATTTTTGTATTGATGTACTTGTCTTGATTTCATCTGTACAGGTGTTCCCCTGCAGTACACTGACTTCATTTATTGAGGTTATATTTATTGGGTTTTTATTTCCTGATGTTCGTATGTGTCCTACGTGTTTCAGTCGCCAATTCTGAATTATAACTAACATTAAGAACATGTTTAAGGAGGAGAGAGAGCAAATAAACCCGATTAACAGCTATCTTTGGGTTTTTGTTAAATAATCAGTGTGACCTGCGTATAAACGCATAAACTTTATTAAAAGAGATAACGCTGGTGTTTCGGTAATGTAGTAACTGCTTGGTTTAACTGTACAAAGGTTGTTTGACACTATGAAATGCATACAGACTTCATGATGTTTGTCTAATATTTTTATTGTGAATATTAATCATGAGGGTAAACGGTCAGCATATCCACGATATCTTCAGCTCTCTGAGTTAACACAGAGTTAAAATACTATATTTACTTATGTTGTAAATATGTTATTTACAACATAACATATTTATGTTACTTATGTTGTGCAGAAAAATGCTCCAACATTGCGGTATATCGAGCACCGGCTGCCCAGTTAAACTGTGACTATCACCAGGTAACATGGGCGTGTTTCTTGAATTAGCAGCAGGTGTTAAACAGCTGACCGGTCAGGAGGATGCAGGTAAACTGAGGGCCTGTTGAGCTGATTGCTGGTGTCGTGAGAAAAGTGTCAGCTCGTTCTTTATGCTACAGAAGCACAGAGACACAAGACCAGGCGGAAAGATACGATCGTTCGGTGAAAACGAGAATCTGCGAATGCAACATGTGGAACACGGAGAGTGGAATATGCAAACAAACTGGTTACACTCTGTCAGCTGACTGTTAGCAGAGCGAGTGACATCTGTGAAAACATCTGAGCACTTTTGCAAACATGTTCTATGTTGACAACCTGACCAGACGTGAAGATTACGCCACGACATTCGCAGCTAAAACACTATTAAAAGAGTAGTCGGTGTCAGAAAAACGGGGTGTTTTAAAACTTTACGCCACCACCATTGCTGCCGGTGATTTGAAATGCATTCTGGGATACCTGGCTGCCCCAAGTCCACACAAGTGATCAATTATCTAGGATCGACCTGTCTTGACTTATTTTGCACGGCAACCAATCAAATGTTAGAGAAGCTGCAGTGGCAGCGTAAACCCCGCCCCCTTAGTTTGATGGGCGAGGCTGACAGATAAAATGATTTAAGGTGAGATATGAAGGGGACAATAGTGCCAAAATGAATGAAATAAATACATCATTAAATAATTAATTAAAGCTGTCAAAAATTATTTAAATGTGTTAATAATTAAATATGTTAATAATGAATTAAATGTGTTAATAATTAATTAATTAAATGTGTTAATGTTAATTAAATATTTATTTAATTAATTCATTATGTCAGTCCTGGCGTTCCATACCAGGCATCCATGAAAACACAATTTATTAAATTTTACAGCGTTAGCAGTTCGCAGGAAGTTGGTTCGTTGTTTCCATCTATATATGATACACCATGTTCTGCTATGTGGTGGCTAGCTACACAGCTATGTTAGCATAATATATATGCTAACATAGCTGTGTATATATATATATATATATATATATATATATATAATTTTTTTTTTTTTTTTTTTTTTTTTTTTGTCAGGTAGCTTATAAAGTTACTGCAGGTTTTTTTCAAAAAAAACATTTCAGCTAAAAACAAAGGCAATAGCAGCTTTTCCTGTTTTTGGGTGTGCAGTGAAGGCATCGTGTTCCCAGTAATTTTGTTCCCAGCTGATATATATATATATATATATATATATATATATATATATATATATATATATATATATATATATATATTATATATTATATATATATATATATTATATTATATATAATATATATATATATTATATTATATATAATATATATATATATATATTATATTATATAATATATAATGTATATATATATATATATATATATATATATATATATATATATATATATATTATATATGTTATGTTATATATATATTATATATGTTATGTTATATATATGTTATATATATATATATAGCTGGATAATATAGACACAGTGAAGCTGGAGGATGAACGCTAACTTTTTCCCACTCGATAAAGGTTAACGTGAGGGTTCCCGATGGTTAGGGACAAATGCAATCGCATGGCAGGATGCTATAAACGGAACAACTGAGATTGACCATGAACATAACACGGTCGCTGCCGTGGGCGACCGTGGCTCAGGGGGTTGGGAAGTGTATCTGTAACCGGAAGGTCACCGGTTCGATCCCGGGCCTCTCTGTCCTGGTCGTTGTGTCCTTGGGCAAGACACTTCACCTACCGCCTACTGGTGTTGGCCAGAGAGGCCGATGACGCGATATGGCAGCCTCGCTTCTGTCAGTCTGCCCCAGGGCAGCTGTGGCTACAACCGTAGCTGCCTCCACCAGTGTGTGAGTGCGAGAGTGAATGAATAGTGGAATTGTAAAGCGCTTTGGGTGCCTTGAAAAGTGCTATATAAATCGAATCCATTATTATTATTATTATTATTATTATTAAAAAGGCCTGGAGCTGGATAAGGACAATTTTCTCCAGGACTTTTAACGAAAAGGGCAATTTAGAAATTGGTCTATAGGTTCCACCACAGCATGTTTAAAATCAGAGGGGACTGACCCAGACTGAAGACTGTTATTAACAAGCAAACATGTACTGACTGAGTCAAAAACATCTTTCAGTAAGCTAGGTGGAATAATAGCCAAATAATAGCCATTTTGAGGGCTTCAAGTTACTGACTACTTCATTAAGTAATGCAAGGGACACTCAAAGTGATCAAAGACGGCTGAAGTTGGAGTATAAATACATGGGTCAAAAATGGGAGGGATGATTGAGACCTAATGTCTACAATTTTATTAATGAAGAATTTCATTAGATTCTCAGATGTTATGTTCGCTGCTATATGAGAATCACTAGTGGGAGGATTAAGAACAGAATTTATAATACCAAATAAAATACGATGTTTATAATTGTCGTTGTTTATAAATGCAACCTTAGAAAAATGTCTTGATGCATGTTCAATCATCCACGTCAGTAAATCTCCAAAAGTTGATTCTGTTCATCTGGACGTAGCGTTTGTGGGAGAAACGTTTCGTCACTCATCCAGGTGACTTCTTCAGTCTCAGCTGATTGCAGGTTTCCCCGATGGGGATGAGTTACGAAACGTTTCTCCCACAAAACGCTACGTCCAGATGAACAGAATCAACTTTTGGAAACCTTAGAAAATGTTTTTGTTTTTGCTGCTCTTACTGCTTTCTGTTAGCTTGACAAGGGTTCTCTAAGTATCTCAAATGAAACTTGGAGTCGGTCCCTTTTCCACTTTCGTTCCGCTTTTCTACATGCCTGTCTGTATTTTCTGGTATCATTATTCAACCACGGTTGGGTTTTTGGTTTTAGATACCTGGTGGTGAACGGAGTAATGGAGTCAAGTATTTCTAGACAAGCTGAGTTAAATCGGGAAAGTGGTCAAGTCGGAGGACCAATTAGCAGGTAATGCATGATTTAGATTTTTATAGGAGCAGGTGAATCGAAGTGCTGTATATAAATTGATCGTAGGAGATCGGAGTTTGTCACCAGGGCCGCACACAGGCGCCATATCAGTCCAAAGATAAGAAGTGTTGAGCTTAATAGCTTTTACTGTAATATTACAAAAGTCGTGTGTGTGTATATATACATCCATTTCTGATTTTAGTAATGTGAATATATCAGCCAAATACTTATATGATGGCATAGTGCTGAGAGATCATTTTTACTGGGCCTGTCATCACCGTTGGCAGGTTACCAGAGTAGCTCCAAAAAGCTCTCTGGCTGTGGCTCGGTGCTGATGTTTCTTCCACTCGAGTGGATATTTCCCCATTTATGCACACTGTGTGAATTGCGTTTCCACCTGGTTGGCACTGGCTGAATTCTGATTGTCCTCCAGGTTTATCCTGACATATTTAATCCTATTTTCATCTCTGTGGACTATGTGAGCTCTTATACAGAAGATACAGAGTAGCAGATTGCATGTTAATGCCTAATGTAAATGGATGGAAGCTGGTAAATATTGTGGAGGTTGTGGCAGATTTGTATTAAAAAGGCAACAGTCTGAGATCTAGTGACGGGAAACAGAATGGACTGAAAGGTGCAAAGAAGAAGACTAAAAGGAATTGGGGGGGGAAAATAGCAGAAATTGAGGAGCAAAAAGGAGGAAATTTCAGGTTGGACGAATGGAAAAGGGATGGAAATATGAGACCTGGGGGAAGGAGATGGAGAAACAGGCTCAGCGAACAGGTGCTGGATGGACAGATAGAGAGATAAAGGGAAAGAAGGAGTCATCAGGGGAGATGAGAGTGACAGGAAAGGATGAAGCTGGAAAGAGAGAGAGATGGTTAAATAAATGAAAATGGGAGGGAACCCTGAGAGAGAGAGAGACAAACTTAGAATGAAAATGAGTGGGCTGACAGACAGCAGTACAACAGCAGGAAAAGAGAATATAAAGGGAGAAACGAGAGCATTATAGCTCTATGTTTTATATAATGTTGTTTTTCATTCATGTAGACATTATGAATATGCATGTGCATGTATATTTAGATATATCCATCAGAATCAAAGTCAAAATGTAAATACTGTAAGAATGTCTCTTTTTGTAGAAAAATACAGAGACGGGCACAAAATATGAGATGCACTTAAAAATTCATTAGGTTTCTCGTTGGTCATGCAATTCAATTATATCTTGTATTGGTTTACCATCTGTGCTGCTCTGATTTTAAATGGCTAATAAACTGGGTGGAAGGATCTCTGCACACACTATTAAAGAGAGAGGTCATATCCATTTTAGAGATTTTCTCAGGCAGTGTGGGTAAAACTTCTTGCAGAAACAGATAAAAACCATTTTAAATGGCTCTGATGCTCTAACAGGTCCTTTTAATCTCCTTTGGGTCAACTTGTAGTTTGAATCTGAGCCATTAGATGAATAAGTACAGACACAAAGAAGGGTTTATGTTCTAAAATACACTCTTTATTTAGTAAATTCAGCTACTTTGTTACAACTACAGCAGGACTGACACCTCTTACAGAATGACTTACACTAACTACTGTCTTCATTTTCTTAGCTTCATAGATCTTCCTGCTCAGAGCAGCAGATGCATAATGACTTTGACATTGTATTGTGTAGTTTGTGTAGACGGTACATAACAGGAATGCTTAGAGGGATGATGTATGTAAAAACTTAAAGCCGATAGATAACACTCGTGAATCTGTATTCTACTACAAAACAGACTGTGATGAGAGTCTGTTGAAGTAAATGACTCCCACTGGATTTTACACCTAAGTTTATGCATGATAACAATATGTGAGGCTTCAGTTCACTTTCATTGCAAAACATCCAAGATAAGATAAGATGGGATAACCTCTATTAGTCCCACACGTGGGAAATTTGTGTTGTTATTAAGTTACAGTAGCAAAAATTAAGAGAAAACACTTGAATAGGATAAGATAATAAGGATAAGAATGAGCTACTGTACACAGTAGAATAGAATAAAATACTATATACAACAGAATTAATGAATGGATGATTAATCCTTAATGAATATCTTAGAAAACAGTAAAAGTGCTGTATTTTATAACTATGGATAAACACTGTCCTCACTGCTAGATTGAGAAATATATTTATTTAAAATGTTTTCATCAACATCTAAAAAATATTTATTTATTCCCACATCTTAAATGATACCATCTTATTTTATTGAATATATCCACTATGCACCAGTACTGGGTCAACACACGACTCTGCTTTTGCTCCAATATAACACGATGTCGACCAGGAAGCAACATACTGGCCAATCAAAGTGCAAACACACACTCCCGGTGGATTTTATTATATCTGTGCTGCACATCTCATGCTGTTGTTGGCTGGACAATCACTTTATGATGAGGACACATACACGAACTCATACACTTGATTTTGTTTCAGATTTATCCCACACATAACATATCTTAGGCTTAATACTTCTGTGAGCGTTGTCTGTTTTAAAAGGTTTAAAAGTTTTCGTCCTCACTGACTGATAAAACTGCATATTTGGTCAGTAACACAATATTTCCGTGGAGTCTCAAATCTTGCAGCAGGTTGTGGTGGATCTGTTTCCATGTGTTTCCTGACTTCAGATTTAACTGATGCGTTTAATAACATGATTGTGTTGCTCTCCTCTGATATTGCTCACGGGTCTATCCTGGGACCTTCTTTATTAAATCACTGTGTAACCTGAGAGACATTTGATTTTGCCCAGCTTGGAAAACAATCTTTTTTTCTTCTTCCTCTGACTTCCTGTTTCAGACTGAGTTGAAAATCCTAAATGTTAATTAGCTGTCGTGGTTCTGAGTCTCAATGTTTATGTTTTTGATTATTAATATTCTTTGTTTTGGTTAAATTCTTGTTATATCTTTTGGGTTTTTCTTTGGTTTTGCCTCGATGTCTGCCCGACGTGTTTCATGCCCCTTGTTTCCTGTCTAGCGTCTCCTGTGTCTCCCTTTGACAAGTCTGTGTCTCTGTGCCTGTTTCCTGTTTTACTTTGATAGTCTAGTGTCTAGTGTCCCCCCCGGTCTCATTACGTCTGATTAGTCCCAGCTGTGCTTCCCTCCTGCTTTCCATTCCCTCGTTGCTCCCTGGTGTATTTAAGCCCTGTGTTTCGTGTCATGCCGTCACCGTGCTGTGTTTCTTCTTTCGTGTTCCTGACTGAATTCTAGTTCTCAGTTCCTGGTTTGTGTTTCTTATTTTCTTGCTTCCAGTTTAGTTTCTCGTTTTCATGTTCGAGGTTTTGTTTTGTGAGTTTATTTCTCATGCAGTTTTCTCCAGCAATAAAACTTTCGTTAATCATTGTGTCTGCGTTTGGGTCCTACGTCCTGCCTGCCGCAGCACACACCTCGACACTAACATGCAGTTCACTGTGAACAGCTGATCACTCACTGTCATTAGATCACTGTTGTGCTGTGTTATACTTTTTAATGCAAAAGGTCAAGTTGTAAAGTCAAATATACTTCCAAGGCGACGGTGGTCCCAGCAAATTACCCCCAAAATATGTCCATATAACCCTAACAGTGCTGTCCTGTTCATATTTATTTATTGTTTTTCATTTAGCTGATGTATATGAAACAACCTATACAACTTGACTTATGCAAAATTCTTTACAAAACAAAATGTGACTTCCTGTAGATGCCACGGGAGAAGTTAAAGGGAAACAGGAAGCTACAGACGGAGCGAGTCGATGGTCTTATCTGCCCTTGAAACAGCGACCACCAGCTAATAACGCACACAGACACCAGAGAGGTCGGTGAGAAAGCCTACTGCTGGCATTACAGCTGTGCATAGAGTCGTGTGCAAACATGCACACACTGGCAGCTGCTGTATTAAAGTGATGCTGCCGTGTGTGTGCAAAGTGGGTGCTCGAGATAAAATATTGACACAAGAAATGAGGTGAGATGGTGTTATGATAAATTTGACGGACAGAAAGATAAAAGGCAGAAGACAAGACAGAGAAACGGAGATAAAGTAGGATGGAAGCGAAAGACAGCAGATGATTAAACACAAAGACAAGCAGAGAGAGAGACAATCATCAGTCATCGTCTACGACTAATCACATGTCCGTCTTTTAGAGTGCGCTGAGATTAATTAAATAAATCAAGTTAAGATCCCACAATAGGTTTGGATGGAAAGGTCATAGCTACAGTTTCAAATTACCATCTGAGCTGAATGTGTGCTAGATAGTAGATCTGTGCCTACAGAGAGAATGGATGGATGACATGACAACATGTAAAATGAACTCTGCTGTTTGACATTTCCAAAACAGACCTCGATGCCCGGGGGCCTGAAGCAGCCGGCCAAAGGGTTCAAACTGGCCCGCGGGACAACTCTGCAGAAAGCAAATACTGCAAAAAAGGAAGGCGTAAAGTTTAGGCTTCTCAACGTGTTTGAAACCAAGACGCTCTTTGTTGTTGGGAATGGATCATGTCATAAGAATCTGAATGATAATTGTATGTCTGTCATAAGTTTAGTGGATGGGGACCAAACGCAGACTCAGGCAGACAGAATTCAACTAAGAGTGAGCTGCTTATGCAGGCTGTTGGTCGGCAAACACAAAGCCTGGGAAACACTGTCTGTTCACCTCACCCAGGACCACAGCAAGGTGAACAGACAAAGGACGCGGGGAGACAGATGCTAAATATACACAAAGAGGGGCAATGGTGGAAGATGAGACAGCTGGGCCGAATGAGACGACTAAATCGTAGAAAACAAGACGAGGGGAGCAAATTGAAAAGCAAAACACAAGCAACTAAAAATAAATCAGGAAATGAGATATTTAAAAATGGGGAAATGCAGATGCACGAATGAACTAAACTTTAAAGCAACTAAGAACAAAACTGAATACACTAAAGAAGAATTCAGACAAATTTATAATATATACAACATTTAAATAAAGAAAACTTACATCCAAAATACTCACAATCGTTGGGTCAGTCAACCCGGGACCGTGACAACGTCAGTGAGAAGGAAACTAAAACTAACAATGTTTAACTGCCAAGACTTTGAATCTCTGCCAGTAAAGACAATGTGTCTGGATTTAAGTACCAGTAGCGTTTGACTCCACGGAGCAGGGCCAATATACGCAAAACTGAAAGGCTGATGTCAAAAGGACTCTGCAGAGGTCTCATGGTGCTTCTGCCTGCACTTACACAAACATTAGGCCAGAGAAACACCGCCTGTGCCCACCTCACTCACCTTTGCAAGATTGAACTCTCGAGGCTTGCACCGGTGCATGCCCACACCGCCACCATTGTTACTATCATCTCTAAAACAGATAAACCAGTAATTAAATATAATGCTTCCTGTAAATATGGCTGAATATGATATTTAACAGGTGACTCTAGAGACACCTGAGCCGTGCAGCTCGCCGAGCCTGTGCGGCTGATTGGATTTCACAGCAACTGATATGAAAACCAGGATATTCCACAAACAGCATATTTGGGTAAAGTAAGCAGGCTGTCCCAAGGCTGGTTTTAATGCCGGAGCTGATGATTGCACAGCAGTCCTTGCTGCTGAAATAAGTAGAGAGAGAAATATGAGTCTTTATTCCTAACTGAAGATGAACAATAAAGCAACAAACAGATGTTTAAGTTAGAGATTCTCTGTCACTTCAGCTCAGGTAACGTAGTGAAAGACGAAAAACACATTTGTATCTATCTTCTCCCTTTTGTGCCTTTTCTCTATAATCGCCACCACTGCTTTTCTATTCATTTACTCTACCCTCCTCTTCCTCCTCTACTCACTCTGCGTCTGTCTAGCTCCTCCTTCCCTTCTCATATAGTGTGAACGAGGAAGCCTATAAAGACTATAATCCTGCTCAGCACCGCTCCTACATCGGTGGGGGAGAGAGTCAGAGGTTGGTGGTCCGGCGTCACGTCTGCTTTGGTTGTAGTTGTTGGAGTCCCTCGCTCAAAACTAGCATAAAAGTTGTTGAGCTCGTTGAGGAAGGAGACATCAGAGGATGCAGGGGACGGTTTGGTGGTCCTGTAGTCTGTAATGGTCTGGACTAGGGTGGGTTTTGATAATCGATTTATCGATTAAAATCGATTGTGGCTTGGATAACGTGATATCGATTCATTAAAATCCTGAATCGATTTGTTTTATTGTAGGCGTGTGCATCTCCTGACCTGAAGGTGGTGTTGCGCGCCTTCAGGAGGAGACGAACATCCCAGTTCATCCAAGGCTTCTGGTTGGGGTACAAGGGGATCTGTTTCTGGGTGGTGACACTGTCTGTGGTTTTGGAGATGTAGTCCAGTACAGGTGAGGCGTACTGGTCCAGGTCTGTGTGGGTGAAAGTATTTACTCTACCCTCCTCTTCCTCCTCTACTCACTCTGGGTCTGTCTACTTCCTCCTTCCCGTCCTTCTCATATAGTGTGAACGAGGAAGCAGAGTAATAAAGTTTGAGAGAAGCCGGCCAGCCCCGTCTCCCACCTCAACAGTCACGCTCACTTCCATAAGCAGGTTACACTGCGTGTGTGTGTGTGTGTGTGTGTGTGTGTGTGTGCTGCCTGTTTGTTGTGGCTCAGTTACAGTTTAGTATGAAGTGTTTCAGCTCAATAATCTCTCCCTTTCTCACTCACACACACACACCTACCTAACCTAATTATAAGATATAGTCTGCTCCAGTGTGTGTCAGTCTGGCGCGTGTATACTGTAACATAATTACAGTGCGAGTGTCACATGACTTACAGTTGCACTCGCTCCATTCTACATACACATTTACTTAACATGATTATTTGCGTGTGCACTGTTAGTGTGTCTGATCTGCAATAAAACCCACACATGATAATATAATCTCAGGAGGGTTTTTCCCCCGTTATATGGAATCTCTCGATATGAGGAGTACAACATGCGCAGAGATCCATCTTCCTTATTCAGTTACACTCAGATCACGCAATAAGTCTTACAATGCTTCACTCAACCTGCACGTTCTAGTTTTGTATGTGAAAATGTTTTATTTTAGAGTAATAATAAGCAAGACATACCCAAAAAAGCACGTTTCAGTGGAATGAAGGTGACAAAGCGCAGAAAGCGAGTGTAGAGGGACGTTGAAATGATCCTCTTATTCCCTGAGGGTGATTTCTGAAGTTCCTGCTCGAAAATGACATGCCCACAATTTCTGTGCAATTACAAACTCTATGTAAACAATCTTGGATTCAAAATAAAGCTAACGCTTGTGAGACTTCATCAGAGGTTTAAATATTACAGCAGATGCTACTGTGTCAAAGTAACCGAGGATGGAAGACAGACGAATACTATTTTTTCCTCGCCTAATTTAAAAAAAGAAATCCCCTTTGAAAATATGCTGCAGTAGACAATAAACTCCAATAACCACGAATTAGCATATGGACATCGTCTGTGCAAATACTGATACTGCTGAAGCGAAACAGACCAACGCTGCAGAAGTTTTAGTGAAGATATAGCCAGGCCTTCTGCAATTTGGCACAATTTGGCAGAATCGACGAGAGTTTAAATTTCTTAGGTATTGAACAGCATAAATCAGCGGTCCCAACCCCCCGGGCCACGGACCAGTACCAGCCTGTGAGTTGTTTGGTACCGGGCTGCAAGAGTTGAGGCTCGGGTGTGAAATCTATGGTGTTGCCCGTTCTCACTCCCGAGGCGTAACATGCCGACATTTTGTCACGTCCCGCGGCGTTCCTGAGGAACGCGAAAGCAGACCTTCGGCGTTCTTATGGTACGTTGCGGGTTATGGCGGAAATCCAGTGCAATGATGCTCCCGCGGTAATAGACGTTCCAGCCCTGTATTCCAGCCCTAAACCTAACCTTATCCCTAGCCCTAACCGTAACCTTTTTCCTGATCTTAACCAGGACTTTAATGATGTTAAATAGCGTGTTTCTAAGTGATTTGAAGAAAAAGAGCGAACATGTGTAGATTGAGTCCATATGGTTCTCATTTTCCCTCATTTTTCCGAGGTCGTCATTTAGGAACGTGGTGGGTAGTCGAAAATTTGATTTGACGATTTGTCACCTAGCGTAAAATGTTACGCTTTGGGAGTGAGAACGTGTTGGGTTTTCAGGCTTTTTATCGTTAACTTGGCTTCCTGTGTTGTAGACGTGTCTTATTTTGAAAGAAATATTTTCGCGTTACCATAGCAACCAGAGAGCATTAAGGGGCAGAGAGGAGGATGTTACTCTCAATGTTGGAGGACGCTGCTAATAAAGTTACACAATTACACAGTGAATTCGTGTTTATTATTATATTTAAAAAATACCACCGTTTTTGTCTAGGTCGTTTTATTAAATTTTGTTGTATTTATCCACGACACCCCAAAGGCCGGTCCGTGAAAATATCGTCTGACATTAAACCGGTCTGTAGTGCAAAAAAAGGTTGGGGACCGCTGGTGTAAATGATTTAACTTCATGTACATAACTATTAATGTTTGTTTTTTAATGTTTTATTGATGATTGACCCACACATGGATAAAGGACCTTGTTTTTGCACAGTGAAAATAGTCTGCAGAGCAGTAACTTCAGCTTCTATTGGCTGACTTGCATGACTGATGCTCCTTTTTTATTATTAGAGCCAGTAGGGGTCCATGACCCTCTTGGGGACACTCCCATAGGGCTTAAAATCTTAGACTCTTAGAACTGAAGAAGCTTCTCGGATGAAACGTCTTTAAGGAAACTGAAAGAAGTCCAGACGCTTTTCTTTACAAGCTTCTTAGACGACGATGACCTGGATGACTGAGAACCTTCACAGACACTCAGGAGGTAGCAGATCATCTACTAATCGGAATGGGTTAATGAGGCATGTTAGATAAAGCACTTTAGTGCTCAGGTAGAGTATATAAGAACCAGTCCATTTAACAAACCAGTCCACAGAGGAATGCCACATTAGTGGTCGGCCAACTCTGTTTACATCTGTAAGCTAATCGTTAGACTGAATGAACCTGAGTAGCTTTGATTTCATCGACATGTAGCTGTCACAAGCAGCCCAACAGCTCCTTCAAATATAATCACACCAAACCAGTAACAGTTTAACTTATAAAAACTGTAAGCAATCCAAAGCAGAGCTCCCAGTTCAGACCAGAAACGGTCAGAAAAACATCTATGAAATAAATCTCACAAATGTCCCAAATCACAGATCACTAGATATAGTGAGAAGAGTGCCTCGTGTGATATAGGAAAGGTTTCTCTCAGCAACAGAGAGCTTCTTTTCAGTATATGTAATTCATGTGTGCTTTCAAGTGCTTTAAATAATTCTAGACATTAACACAATAGCGAATGAACTACAACCACTGCCAGGACTACACCTTACATTATGAAAGGCTTAGATTTCATGTAGCTGAACAGTAACAAGCAAAACTGAACAAGATAGTGTTTCATGACAGATAATATAATATAATTAGATTATAATAGTAAAATAAATTATAACAGGGTCATCATTAGGTGTGCCTCTCAGATAAACTGCATGTTGGATATATCACACAGCCCCTCCCTTAAGTGCTCCAGGCACAAGTAGACACAATGAATTCTCAGCTGAGCATAAATCAGCACTTGTCCAACTTCATCAGCAAAACAGGCGAACACAACACTAACTTGGCTCTGCCGTTGTTTGTCTTTGCCCTCAGCTCATTTCCATGGCAGCGGCAGCGGTGCAGGCTGTTAGTACACTGCAAAAAATGACACGTCTAGCAAATCGTAGCTCGGTAAGCTTACAATCACTGAAAAGGGATTGCAACCCTAGATATTTACACAGGGGAGGAGTTCAGAGACTTACCCCATTACATTTCAATAGCTCTGCAGCAATGCATTCATCGTCAGATGGTAACAGATAATTGTTTGTTCCAGTACTTCAGTCTTTTTTGTAGCAAAGCGAGCTCACTTTCAGAAATAGAGAGAAAAGGTGGAGATAATGACATCACAGTGATCAATACTAGTTGTAGCAATCAGAAAAAACGTAATCCAGTAAGACAGAAAGGAGCCGCTGTGTAGAGATTAAATCTCTAGCATACTACTTCTTTAAATAACATGTGGAGAAGAAAAACTGTGAAAGCCGTGAGCAGCCGGGCGTCGGGCCCACACACAGGCTGCCACTACTGACGGTGTTTGGCACAAAGAAGCACCGTGTTACAGGTTTGGGTGCAGGTGCAGATGCTATAGGTGCTGAAGGGAGTGGGGGCAGGTGTTGATATGCAGTTCGGTTGAGGGCACAAACCTTGGTGAGAACAGAGGCAAATAAAGAATTCCAGACAGGTGAATAATAATGTCTGATTTGCATTCTCAGCTTTGAAGCCGTTGTCTGTCTGATCCTTGGTCTCTGGTGTTTAGAGCTTTAAACAATTTCATGAAAACTACTGAATTTCTGTGGTTTTTTTTATTATGTAAGGGATTTTTTTCTTCATCACATAATAAGAATTCATTGTACATGTACAACAAAATTACGAGTGCTCCACATCAACTGTGCTGGAATAAAATGCAAATAGTAAGACGGCAGGAATAAATAACAAAGAGGAGAAATATATACAATTTCTCCAAACAAAGGCACAGAATAGAAAAGGAGGGGCAGGAGCTGAGTCGGTTAGGAAGATCCAGGAGCAGGAGGATCTGAAGGTGGTCAGGTGGTCCCCCTTGGCCAGGATGTGTGGGATTATGGTGTTGAAGGCTGAGCTGTAGTCCACAAAGAGCATCCTCGTGTAGCTTCTCCTGTTCTCCAAATGGCTCAATGCTCTGTGATGGTCATGGCATCCTCCGTGGACTGATTTGCTATGTAAGCAAACTGCTGGAGGTCGAAGGAGAGGAGTAGAGACTGTCTGCTTGAAACACTTCATGACTACAGAAGTGACAGCTACAGGTCTGTAGTCACTGATGTTGTCTATTCCAGTCTTTTGGGGCATAGGAAGGATAGTGGAGGCCTTCAGGCAGGTGGGAACTGTAGCATGAGTCAACGAGAGGTTGAAAAACCTGGTGAGGATCCCTGCCAGTTGGTCAACAACAGCAACTGAGATACCGTCGGGGCCATCAGCTCTTCTGAGGTTCAGTACTTAGTCTCCTCCTGACCACATGTCCATGGAGGGAGAGCAGGGGTAAGCTGGGGGACAGTTGGGGGCAGGGTCTGGGCATGCCGGGTACGGGTGGAGTACCCCGCGAAGAAGGTGTTGAGTTCCTCTGTGAGTTTGAAGTTGCTGTCAGAGGTTGGGGGGGATCTGGTTTTTGAGGTCTGGATATCTCCTGATGGGGGTCGTTGTCAGTGAGGAAGCCCTCTGTCCTCCTCCTGTACGCCACCTCAGCCGGTTTGATTCCCCTTCCTCAGGTTGGATCTGTTGCACAGACAACTGTCCCTCAGCCATAAGGCTGAGTTACGAGTTCTCATCAGAGCCTGAAATTTACTTGTCATCCAAAGTTTTCAGGAAAAACCCCAGATGGTTTTGGTCACTGTCACCTTCTCTGCACAGCACTTAATGTGGACATGGACAGGTCTCCAGGTCCTACTGAGATCGATCAGGCTGAGAGATCGAAACAGTCCCGTAGCTGGAGAAACGCATCATCTGGCCATGTTTTAATGACCCGGGTGCTTGGAAGAGTTTGATTCCTGAGGAAGATGTAGACAGGGATGAAGAGCAGAGAGAGGTGGTCAGATTGTCCTGCGTGGGGGAGAGGTGTTGTTTTATAGGCCTGTTTGATGTTATTGTACACATGTTCCAGTGTCCTGTCCACCCTGGTAGGACACTGAACATGTTGCTGGAATTCAAACATCCCTTATTGACATCCCCAGCAACAATATGGACCTCCGGGTGCTCTCTTGTTGCAGGAAGACAAAATGGAAAGGCATAAAAAGCACAAAAAGGTGCACAGTAGCTGCGGCGCTGCATTCGTTCATACACGCCGCCATCTTGTTAATTACAGAATAATCCTAATCCAGTTGATGTAACAGGTATGCTACATGAGATGAAATTGGCTCCATTAGACCACAGCAGGACAGTGAGCAGCAAGTGTCATATCTCTTTCAAACAGCAACACTTCCAGAAGTCAACTCTCTGATATGTCATTCTTTGCAGTGTTGCGTTGCTGTTTGTGTAGGAGTTGTTTCCTGAAGTCCAGAAAATAGTTTTGTATCACATCTGTGTTTAGTTTATTTCCTAAAAAGCAAAATAAAAAATGGATGGTTCTTGGTGGGGTTTGTAGATGTGCCAATCATTGATAACAGAGACATAAAACAGCCACTTTAAGCAGGTCTTTTATTCAAAATGCCTTGTTGATTCCAGAGGTAAGAGGACAATGGTCACATTGCTTCACGCTGATAACAAATCACCACTTGTTGCAACCCGCTGCCACACCTATAGGCTATGAGCAGGAAACTAAGGCAACAATTCTTATGGACTAAACAAACTCGACAACAGAAGATTGGACAGACGTTGCCTGGACTGATCAATCTTGACTGAATATAATTTGACATAAACAACATGAACACAAGGGTCAAGTCTCCGAAATGTTGAGCTGCTAGGCGCTTTGTCCGTGTGCTCGGCCATCATAGACCATTGTTTTAACCATTGCAACTGACCATGTCCTCTTTTTATAACTACAGCGTGCCTACTTTGGCTGATGGCTGCTTTGATGATAGTTCTGAAGAGAAAAAGGACTTATACCCAAAGAAGATGCCAGTGAGTGTATATTTGGACAACAAAGAAGAAATAAAACCAGACAAGGACAAACAAATGGAGGCACACATAATAAAGAATCAGGTGAAGCAGGAGATGTAGGGAAAAGGTAAAACATGAAGCAAGAACTAGAATTTCAAAAACCCTAAAACTGTGAGAGCTTAATTTTTCCTCACACATTATTATTACTTTTTTATTTACTTTACTTTCTCCGTGAATCGCTACCTTATCATGGTGGAGGGGTTTGTGTGTCCCAGGAATCCCAGGGGCTATGTTGTCTGGGGGCTTTTGCCCCCTGGTAGGGTCTCCCATGGCAAATTGGTCCTTTTTGCTTGTTACCAGACAAAGAGCGATTCAGAAGACCTTTATAAAAAAACATCGAGGGAACAGTTTACCCTGCCTGGGATAAGGTTACCGGGGCCCCGCCCTGGAGCCAGGCCCAGGGAGGGTGCCCGAGTGCGAGCGTCTGGTGGCCGGGCCTTAGTCCATGGTTCCCGGCTGGGCACAGCCCGAAAAGGGGACATTGGCCCATCCTCCCGCCCGAGGCGCCGTAGGGGTCGGGTGCATTGTGTGACGGGCGGTGGCCAGGAGCGGAGGCCCTGGCGGACTGATCCCCGGCTACCAAGACTGGCAATTGGGGCATGGCATGTGACCTCTCTGGTGGGGAAGGAGCCTGAGTTAATGCGTGAGGTTGAGAGGTACCGGCTAGATATAGTCGGGCTCACCTCTACACATGGCTTGGGCTCTGGAACCAGTCTCCTGGAGAGGAACCAGGCTTCCTCCGAAGGCTGGCTGGCCTCTCCCTTAGAGATAGGGGGAGAGGTTCAGCCATCCGGGAGGGGCTCAGAGTAGAGTCGCTGCTCCTCCACATCGAAAGGAGCCAGCTGAGGTGGTTCGGGCATCTGACAAGGATGCCTCCTGGGCGCCTCCTGGGTGAGGTGTTCCGGGCATGTCCCACTGGGAGGAGGCCCCGGGGCAGACCCAGGACACGCTGGAGAGGTTATATCTCTCGGCTGGCCTGGGAACGCCTTGGTGTTCCCCTGGATAAGCTGGAGGAGGTGGCTGGGGAGAGGGAGGTCTGGGCTTCTCTGCTTAGGCTGCTGCTCCCGCGACCCAGCCCCGGATAAAGTAGAAGAAGATGGATGGATGGATGTTTACATAAAATGGAGGAAATCACTTCTGGTCCTCTGTTGTCTTATGTGTTGCACAAGCAACACAAGAGGGCAGTTTTATTTCTGCCAAAAGAGGGAAGAAAAAAAAATTCTCCATCAAAATCCCCAACTTGACAGACAGTGTTATCTATTCTAGCATGCATCCTTTGAGGTTGCTGCTCCACCCATGTGGGCTGCCCCACGCTGAGATTGGAGCAGCTCCATTATTCAGCCCAAGAGTAGGGGTGTTAGCTGTGGAGGAGGCATCCCTGGGAGGAGAGCTGTGCATATATTAGAGTGTAATTAATCTGCTGGAGACAGAGGGATGAGGATTGAAGGGGAATGGAGAGAGAGACAGAAGCAGAGAGTGCGAGCGAGGAGAAGAGAGTGGAAATGAGGAAAACAAAGACAAACAGAGGAATAAAAGAAAGTATTGGATCGGAGAGAGTAATAGGAAAATGAGAAGAGAGGCATAAAAGACAACGGCTGACAGAGAGTGATAGGGTGGGCTTGAAAAACAGAGAGAGGGGGGAAGAGAGTATAATTACAGAGGTTGAGCCACAGGGCTTCTCTATGGATCATTACCCAGCTTAAAGAGCCAGTGCCCCAGCACTGAGAGGAGAGACTCAACAGGAAAGGTCACAACTTCTGCTGCTCTGGATGAATACGCTGCAGTGTGTTCAGGCCAGTTTGCTTTATTTATCTGCTCATTTAGAAGACAAGTGACTAATAAACTGCAAGGGACATGAAAATTATACACAACCACAACAAGGTAGACAGAAAAGAAGGTTTAAGGAGCTTGTTTAAAGTTTTTAAAAGTGGCTTTGTTGTTGTTCACATAGTCCCTCTCATCCAGCTGTGGGGATTTTTTCTCACATATAAATAAATGCTGACACGATGACTCTAATTTTTCTGCTGTTATTTTTGTGGGATTAAACTATGCCTTAATTTCTCTCTACATGTGTTTTGCCTTCATTGACCATTAAAAGAAACAAAACATCTTAAAACCCATTTCCATTCCTTGGCGTGTGCCACAGTTTGACCCTGATTTTACTGCTTTAATTCAATTTTAATAATTATTATTATTTATTTTGTATTTGGTTTTATTTATTTTTTATTTAATGTTTTTTTTTTTTTTTTTTGTCATTTCAAGTGTAAAGCATTTTGTTTTCAGCTTGGAGCTCTCTGAAGGTGCTATATAAATTAGGGATGCAACGATACCAATTTTTTCAAACCGATACGATACCGATACTTGGATCTGAGTACTTGCCGATACATAGTACAAAAAACGATACTTCTACCACACACACACACACAAATGCAATGAATTGGAAGACAGGTTTTATCATATTCCCTGCCGATAAAAAATAAAATCTTAATAAAAATGACCACAAAAAAATTTTAAGTGAAAAATAAGCACTTCTGTTAAATTATTGCAGAGTCTCCACATTGTAATTTTACAAAATATCACTGAACTATTGGCACTGTCTCGAGCTTTCAGAATAATAAATAAACACTTCTGTTTGGAATAAAATAAATACAAATTAGGTTTGAGAATAAATTAAACTTTTAAATTATTGAAGAGTGTCCATATTGTAAACAAACAAACAAAATAATTATTATAAAATAAATAATAAATAAAATAATATTTGGCCCCCTAGTGGCCAATCTAAAACACTACAACAGAAATGACAAGCCACCCTCCGATTAATGCAATAAGTTGGTATCGGTTCATGGTATCGGTTAACTTTTACGAGTATGAGTACACACACATTTTACAGTATCGGCCCCGATACCCGATACTGTGCATCCCTAATATAAATTGCTTGCTTGATGGCAGAAGGACATTGGTGTCCATTCTTTATGAGCTGGGTTTCTCATGCTAATAGGGAATCATAGAGGTCCAATTGCTGTGCTGGTTCCAAACAATTGGTCACATGTTCTTACAGCAGATTGTTCTACAAGCTGAGTAATCCCTTTAAAAGATGGGTCTTAACTCCAGTTCTGATCAGATCTTGTGCATTTATGTTGTGAAA
Source organism: Neolamprologus multifasciatus (assembly GCF_963576455.1). Taxonomy (NCBI): domain Eukaryota; kingdom Metazoa; phylum Chordata; class Actinopteri; order Cichliformes; family Cichlidae; genus Neolamprologus; species Neolamprologus multifasciatus. Next base: position 3,957,807 of record NC_140452.1, read on the forward strand.
GCTACAGCAGCAGATCAGCTGCAGGGTTTGGAGATGGTAGATAAATGATGCTAACATGAATTCAAATGACAAGCTAATAATACACACATCTGACAATCATGTAAACTGTCAAAGAGGCAATCTGTGTATGCAATCCATCTTGCACAATACTTGGTAACCATGGCAACACGTTCCTTTTCTCCAACATTAATCTCAAAGTCTGAAGCGGTTTATCTGCACCTGGGTTGTGCACTTCTCATTGAAAAGCAACTTAAAAGTAGATGGGAAAAATCAATGCTTTGTATAATTTGTGCCTTTATATCATTACTTATAAACGATACAGTAGGAGCGACTTTTCCACTGAGATGTGACCATTCGTGCCATTACAGGACAGGTGGACAGGCATTCTAGCTTGTTTGCTCTGTAACACCTCTGCTAATATGAGGGTGTGGTGAGAATAAGGCACGGCGGGACCACGGAGTATCATTCAGAGCCATCTTTATTTACATCTCACCACAACACCCCCAAACCCCTGAGCCCCCGTGTTTTTAACTAGACGGGCGTGATTAAGGATGCCGTGCAGGTGCGTCCGCCCTCCCTGCACGGCACTGCAGACCACGCCCCACCACAGAGGGCCACCTCTCAGCTCTGTTTGTGGTGTTGTTGCCTTCTGCAGCTTTAAATTAAAACAATGACTTTCTGTGAGATGCACCTGCAGAGCCCCGGATGGAGCTCGTCACCTGTTGCACAAATATGATCGTTTAGCCACGATAGCAATGGCCATTAAAGTAAAGCGGAGTCTTCAAACAGACAATCGAAAACCAGCAGGCGACATCATGACAATCTTAACACAAAGCAAAAACTGACAAATAACAACAAATCCTGTTTCATGTATAGCTCCAGAGGTCTGCGGTATTCAGTCAGAGTCATGAATTAGGAACAAACACTGGGCCATTATGTCAATTCTTCTTTTCTTACACCATCAGTTCCTTTACAGAATTTCCTTAGAGATTAATAAAGTATTCTGATTACAAAGTGTGGATTAAAGTATTAGGTTATAAAAACCAGGCTAAAACCTGGCCCAGATCTATTTGTCTCGATGTGGCTGAATAGCTATCCAGCTTTTGAAGCCTGAGTGAAACAGCTAATGCTAATGCTTTGCCTGTTCTCTCCTTCAATTTTCTACATTCTGCATTGTTTTCGTTTGTTTGTGTTCAAAAGACATTTACGAACTCCCCATTCGAGCTCTGTGATGCACACTTATTAAGGGCAAGCTCACGTCTCTGAAGCAGAACTGGGTAGTTAATGTGATAAGCGAGACAACACCACAAAGCCTGACACCTACAGAATCTCAAACTTCATTCAGAAGATAACATCAGTCAGCTGCCACCCACGCTGCTTAACTCATGCTATCGTGCAGCAGCTGTAAAGCAGGGAGCATTTAAAGACGAAACAGAACAGAAAAGGAAATCTTGCAGATTAAGGTCTTGCACGAGCTGCACATGCTAAAAGTGTACACTGCACGGAGCCTGGAAGGTGTCCATAAACAGATTAGGTTTTTCCAGCCTTTATTTATTGAAGCACACAATCCAGGAACATAAAAGTGGGACTTGTGCGAAGCCTTCATCAGGATGTCTCGGAGTGTCTTTTCATGATATGGTGGCCGACAGCGGTTTTGAATTACTTGCTTTAAAGCAGCTTGAAGAGGCTCCGTCCTGCCAGGATAAAAGGCTCATTTGAAGTCGTAGTGACTCCAACTCTTGTTAGTCTAAAACAAGCTCCTCAAGAGCTGTCCTTATTATCAGCTAAATTCCTGCATATCTGCAGTGCACTTGGGTCTGTGACAGCTCTCACAGCACACGCATGCTTATACAGAGACCAACACACAGCATGCGACGGTCGCTCTGTGACATGCACTTTACAGTGAGTATGTTCTGACAAATCATCATATTAACCTTCTAAACTGTAAAAAAGGAACAAAAAATGACATTTTGAAAAGTAATATTTCAGCAGCTGCATCCTGTAAAAAAGCTGTAAACCTCCAGGAGTTATCTTATAAAAAAAATGCAAATTAGCATGCATGCTTCAGTCATGAAACTCTCTCCGTGAGGATTCATATTAAAGCATTAAAGGCCTCTGTTGGAAAAAAAGACTATGGTACTTATTTGATTTTCATTATTGAGCACAACAAATTACCGGACAGACCAGCAGTCTGTCAGAAATAGGGATGGGTATCGTTTAGGTTTTATCCGATACCGGTGCCAAACCCGTACTTTTGAAACGGTGCCGGTGCTTAAACGGTGCTCAAACCGGTGCTTAAACAATGGAGAACACAAAAGTGGTCCAAAAACCTCTCATGTTCAGCTGTTTTTTTGTAAAAAGATAACAATGTTAGCCTTTTCTGCAGCTATGGGGCATATATGGTATCACTCTTGGCTGGAAGCAGCTTAAACAATGGAAAAAACACAAACTTTGTCCAAAAACCTCTCATGTTTAACTGTTTTCCACTTTTTCTTTGGTCATTTTAGCCTTTTTGTCCAGGGTGAAGGGAGCATCTGCCATCAAACAAGAAGACAGCCGCATGTAGCTATGATGATGTTTGCTAGTTCACCTTACATGCATTAATGTAATAACGTGGTTAGCCTACTCAACGTAAATTATACACGAACAACATTAAGCTACTCACGCAGAGAAGAACGGCTGCTGCTGCATCATCATCCTCATCATTTCTGCTACACTGGCAGGGCTAGGGGCCAGGACTCTCCTCTTCGGGTTCATGTTGCTAACTCCTGGTCCGATAACAGGCACCACACCCGCAGTAGATGTGCTTGATGTGAGGTCTCGCAGCAAGCTATCAAATAAGGCGCATTTCTCGGCTTTTAAACAAACGCTATGCGTCGCCAGGTGTTTCATCAGATTTGAGGAGTTACCTCCTTTGACAGTATCACAGTATCAGCTTAAAGCACTTGTTGCAGCTGCTGAGTTTGCATCTTTTGCTGTGAAGTACAGCCAGACTTTGACCGCTTTGCTTTGGACATTTTTAATCTGTAGCTCTGCTCTAAAAGAACGTACGTACCTGGATCCGCCTACTATCCTCGGAAACGTAAAATGATTGGCTAGAATCTAAAGTGTATCACAGCTCAGGAAAAAAAAAAGCACCGAAATGTGCGCTGCTTTTCGGTCTGGTTACTACCGTTTATGACAGAACCGGGGCCATCATTGCACCGGACACCGGTACCCATCCCTAGTCAGAAATGTGCAGGTGTTGGAGAAATGATGCAAAATGTCTTATGAAAGCAAATCCTCTGTGACTGCTGTGTAATGTGTTCTCAGCTCGTGGCTGTAGTTTAAAGTGTAGGGAGAAGTCACCTGACTGCAGGCTGAATGGAAGGACACGACTGTGCAATCCAGCTTTATAATCATGAATGCTAAATAATATGGAGCCATTAAATGAATGCCTGCATTTACAGCACACAGTGTTCCTCCCTTCGTTACAATTAAAGAACCTCACAGAAGCCATTTCACATGTAGTTGTGAAAATGTACTGTTTCGTGTCACATTCCCCGTTTGAAAAATCCCAAACAGCGAACATATGAGAGTTTACTGTAACATCTTTGAGTTGCTGAAATATTTTAACTGTTTCCTATGTTGTTGTGCACAAATTTCTGTTTTACAGATGTGTAGAAATCATTAAAAGCCAAAGGTTACCAGGACATAACATCTGTGATTAGGGGATGTAAACCTAATTATAATATAATAATAATAATCAAGATTCTTGGAAATCGAACAAAAGGAGTGATGCTAACAGACCGGCTGCAGGGAGAGTTCAGGGCACTGGTGTGACGCACGTATGATGAGGTAAAACCAATTAAAAGTGAAAGTATCAACAGAGCGGCGCAGAGCAGCAGGTCTCACAGTTACACAGGTGGTGTTTCCTGAAGCGCTTTAGAGCACGAGGGAGCAAAAATGCAAAAGAACTTGACCGATTCAGATGGCTGCTGCTATAAATTAACGAGCGTGCTGCTGAGTCATCTTCACAAAGTTTGGCCCCATTAGCTGGAGGGAGTCAAAGTCGGTCGAACCTCGAGGAAGTGTCACGAAAGCACAACGATATCAACATCGCAGCACTGAAACTGACTGCAGTGAGCTTCTTTAGACCACGGAGAGTATTGTGCCTGACTTTTACACATGTTCCTTTGCTTTCTCTCAGCATTCACAAACCAACCTTTTTAAAAATTCTGTGAAATGTTCCTCGCAGATCAAATCAGATTCGCTTAAGTTGACGTGGCAGGTCTAAGGATAAGTGGCTTGGAGCTAGCGGACCACCCACCAGTGTGCTCCAGCAAAGCCCATGAATCTATATGAGAGGGGCAATGGCTGATGGATGAAACATGGCATTATGATTACTCTTGGTTACTATGGTTACATGAATGCATACACTGACAAATTGAAAATCATGTGAGTAGAAGACGTGTGAAAGACATTTGAATTCTCAAATAACTATTAAAGTAGCAGAAGTTTCCTGCGCTGTCCAGAAGATATTCATTGAGTTGTAACAGCTCTGTGAGGACAGGATGATTTAAAGTTTGCTGCCACTGCAGCTCTGTGAACTGACAGAGGGAAGAACATGGCTCAGCAACTACGACTGACAAACAGGATAAAAGACGATGGGAGTAGTGCTTCTGTATGGTCACGTTAAAAATTCTGTTTGGTTTCTTTTCACCTTCACCTGCTGTGCTGCCGATGACGACTTGCAACCTGTATCTAATTAATATAATGTCTATCTTCTTTGTTGGAAAACTATGAACAAAGGCAGCAGTATTAGTGAAGTTACGGTTCAAAAGACTAAAGAGTGTTAACCACGAATAATAAAACAGCATCAAAAGACTACAGAACAAATAGCTAATATGGCAGAGCCACGAATGAGGGATTAGTGATCAAAGCAATCAAAAACAGCATTTACAGTTTATCCAAGGATCTGAAGACAACGTTTCTCACTCAGCCTTCTTCTATAAACGAAGCCAGTCTACAAAGGAGGAGGAATTATGGTAATTTAACATGTCGGTGTATTCACCAAAGCAGGAGCTGAAGCTCACATGTGCACTACAGACCTGACCAGGTGCATTTACGAAAGGAAATGCTGGACACTGTTGGTTTGGGCATTAACTGGTCTCTAAGCTGCCAGAACGAAGCTTGTGTGGGTTTCAGATTGTGCCAGTGGAGCATTTGTTTGGTGCTTAGGGCCTCACCTGTGCTGTCTCCACTCATTATGTGTTAATGGACTTCTCTTGTTATTAACCTCTGTCTCTCTTCCACAGCATGTCTTTATCCTGTCTTCCTTCTCTCACCCCAACCAATCACAGCAGATGGCCCCGCCCCTCCCTGAGCCTGGTTCTGCTGGAGGTTTCTTCCTGTTAAAAGGGAGTTTTTCCTTCCCACTGTCGCCAAAGTGCTGCTCATAGGGGGTCATGTGATTGTTGGGTTTTTCTCTGTATGTGTTATTGTAGGGTCGACCTTACTATATAAAGCGCCATGAGGTGACTGTTGTTGTGATTTGGCGCTGATGAAATAAAACTGAATTCCAATTGAATTCTCCATATTTAATCCTGAAAGCTCCTTCACCTTTGCCAAACAGAGCATTCCCAGTAGTGGACAATTTCCTTCTGTGTGCTACATGTGAGAGCTCATCATGAATTCCTCATATTACCAGTAAATCTCCAAATTTTATACCAAGTTATAATTTTTTGTCGTTTTAGTCAAACCCATTTGTGTCCCTACAAAAACCCAAAAAGAACAACAGCTCCAGATGGACAGTACGATGGGTAAAGCTAATGAGACAGTACTTGGCCAACAGAGAGCCGTCCTGGTTGCAAACAAAAGTCCAGGTTAATGGGAAAACAACTGTAATTCTCGGCGCATCGATGACCTCAGTAAACATTTTGCTTGTTTATGACTGATGGTCTCATTCGGTAGTTTCAAGTTTGACAGAAAACAACATATTAATTTGGAAAATTGTGGTGTCAATACAAAATTATCATTGGGCAAAATATTGACCTCACGTTGCTCCTGATATGTTCACAGGAGTGTGAATGTTAGATAGAAACACATATGAATGTTTGTGAATGGGCTGATGAAACATGCTGTAGCAAACACTTAGAGTGCTATATAAGAACCAGTCCATCAACCATTTAGATGGCGACGGCGTCAATAGCAGCGCACACTTTAGGGGGCCTACCTTGTTATTGACGAACAGTTACCTCATGAGCATGAAGACTCCCTCGGTTCCTTAGTTTCTTCACAGTTGTGACAGATTTCAAAAAACGAAATTTTCAGCTTAAGATCATAGAATAAAAAAAACCATCAACAATAGGTGACGTCACCAAACATGGTGCATGTTTAGTCAAAGGACTACTTCAGAGTTTAATTGCTAAACCATCCAAGCTGCACTGGCCGTCTGCTGACATATTCTTGGGTTTAATTCAGTACAACCATGAATACTTTGCAGCTTTTACATTTTAAGGTCACAGTCTTTCCTACCTGAGGATTCCTACTTTATGTTGGCCTTTGCATTGACTCCACAACACGCAGCTCTGACTTGTAACCACACAAGGTTTTTGCCTTTAAGTGAAGGTCGCAATTCTTTGTCAAATGTCACACAACTTGAGACACTTTGCAAGACTCTGTGCATGCGTGAGCCGCGGATCTATAAACATGGTGAAGCTAAAGGCAGCTGCCTCTGTGGCCGCTGACTGACAGCTGAGGGAATGAAAGGGGAGTGTTGGCGCAGCAGTAGGGGGCATAAAAAGAGAGGCAGGCACAGGATGAGAGAGCGATGCCAGGAATGTGTGATCTTTCCAGTTTTAGTTTCAAAGGGTTGTTATTGGCACTGCTCAAGGTCAGAGACCCTGCCAAAGAGACTTTAAAGTGAGAGACAGAGATAGAGAGCAGGAAGATAAGGAAACAAAAAAACACTGTAAAAAAAGTATTTGTCTAAAATGTGCCAGAATGCTGAGGAATTGATTGACTAAATGCTGCCTGTACTTATTAAACAGTTAAATGTGTCTGAATGAACAAAAACCGATTCTTTTAACCTCTAATCTGGCAAATAATCACTTGAAATAATCAGAAATAATCAGCAGCCACAAATAAAAATCAAATATGAAACAGTACAAGAAAGTGTGCTGCTAACACGTTGTCTTTGCAGTCAAACAAGGTTTCCTTTAAACCAAGAAAAACATAAAACACACAAAAATTCCCTGTTTGAAAGATAACTTTACAATTTCGTTGTACATGTACAATGACAATGACAGGCTATTCTATGCTATGCTATGCTAGTAGCACTAGCCATCTGCTATGGCTGGTCTGAGGGGAAAGAGAAGAGAATAAAGGAGAGCAGAGCGAGACAAAGAAAAGATACAAACCAGGGATGAGAGAAGATAAAAATTAATGATGTGTAGCGATGGCATGTGAACACATGGGGTATTTAGTGATGTACAAACTGATTAGACCCTGATTTACATACCTCCCTGGTTCTCAGCGGCCTGTGGTGACCAGTGTTGGGTAAGTTACTTTAAAATAGTAACTTAGTTACATTACTAGTTACTTCTATCAAAAGTAACTCAGTTACTTCAAGTTACTCGTTACTTTCAAAGTAACTAGTTACTAGGGAAAGTAACTTTGGTTGTACTTAGAATTCTCTTGTTAATGTGTTGCTTCCATAACTTTGCCAGTCTTCTAGCTTGCTTACTTGCCACAAGTGCACTGTGCCACCTACCAATAGAAAGGAAAATATAATGTGCATATTTCCACGAGAGAAATCCCACACCCGGACCATCATTGACTGCTGCCATGATTCTAGCCTACGTCACAGCATCATGTGCGCCTTTTACATCCAACACAAAAACTGCAGTCGTGGTGCTTTGATTGTACTCGGAACTCGGAAATTCTGCCTTCTGAATAGGAAGATAAAGCCTTTGAATGAAAACAAACACTGTTGTGACAGTGATGTACACTGTTTTGATGGTATATTTGCATCAATCTATGAATCGTTTGTTCGCAAGATTCAGATAATTATTTTTTAAAAGCTAGACATTTTAAATGAGAATAAGAAAGAAAAGTATTTCTTTGTGCCCACCTCTCCCTGTTAATGCCCCACCTGGCCCCCCTGGCAAAACTTTGCTAGATCCGCACCTGCACAGTTACCAGCTGTCAGCTACCTAAAAAAGGATCCTGGGGTTATTTGTCTCTCAGAAACAGTTCATAACTTCCCTTCAACTCATTCATGTCACCTAAAAGGTAAACCTGTTTCTCCATCACCTGTTCAGCTCTGTTGATTCAGTAAGGACATCTTCTGGTTTCATCTTCATGTTTCCCTCTCACCAGATAACCAAACCGACATCATGACCAGCAGCTTTTTTGCAGCTGTGGCTCCAGCAAACATCAGCTGATACTAGAAATTAATATTATATAAATTCTAACAACAGCTGATCAAGCTTAAACGTGCTGCTGTTGTTTAGCGTGACATCCGCTGGTTTCCTCTTTCTGGCGCAAAGTGGGCGATAAACGAACAAGAGAGCCGATCAGCTGATCATTGATCAGTTTTCATGATTGAAGTAGAAACGGGAGAGGGAGGGGGGAGAATGAAAGAAGAAGAGGCAGCTGTGCAGCAAAGACACAGAATAACTCCAGCTTTGTGTCTTTTTCATTGTAGCTGAATTACGGGACAAACTGTTCCTTTTCACCTCAATAAGAAACGCGTAATATTTTCTCTGAATACCAGACGGGACGGTTGGCAACTCTAATAACTTATGAACAAAATAAAGTTCAACATTAACTTCATAGCACCCACCCAGCTGTATAGAAACTCCGTCATGCTAGCTAGTACGCAGTACGGAAAAAGTCAGCACAACGAAAATAAACTCCACCTAAACTTGGTTTATATCTGACCCAGATAGACTGCAGGTCATAACTTCTTACCTGAAGTTCAGTTCACACTTGGACTGGCGGCCGCCTCGGGTCTCTTTTCCTTCTGCGTCCTCCACCTGCTGCCTCCACCACTTGCTAATGTTACAGAATCTGTGGAAGCTCCGCGATAGCCACCACACGAAGTAACGAGTAACGACCCTATCTAAATCCTAGTAACGACTAACGCGTTCCTGGTTTTGGCATAATAACTAGTTACCGTGCTCGTTACCACAATAGTAACGTAGTTACTGTAACGCGTTACTTAATAACGCGTTAGTCCCAACACTGGTGGTGACCCATACTCTTACATCAGCCATATACCCATGCCACATCACAAACACAGCCCCAAATCACAAGTCATCAAAGAAAGGGCACACTCCCACTGGGGACACTTGCAAGTGTCTAATCCATCCAGTGCCTTTTACCAGGCTGTTAGCCTGTGACAGTGTGTGCGTTTGTCAGTCATTTGTTAGGATGTGGTTACATTCTTCTCACAGCGCCAAAACTTGGACCCTTACCCCTCATCTTCCCAGCTTTACAGCCCCAGAAGAATCGGTGGCGTTTGTCTTGGAATGAGAGGTAACGCCAGAGTTCAAGTGTAGTTTTGATACCAAAGGTTGAGTCTTAGTTGACCTCGAGCGAATTCAAGGATCAAATATATCAACACGTTCTCACTCCCAAAGCGTAACATTTTACGCTAGGTGACAAATCGTCAACATATTACGTTTTCGGCTACCCACCACGTTCCTAAATGACGACCTCGGAAAAATGAGGAAATATGAGAAAATATGAGAACCGTATGGACTCAATCTACACATGTTCGCTCTTTTTCTTCAAATTGCTTAGAAAAACACGCTATTTAACATCATTAAAGTCCTGGTTAAGATCAGGAAAAAGGTTATGGTTAGGGCTAGGGATAAGGTTAGGTTTAGGGCTGGAATACAGGGCTGGAACGTCTATTACCGCGGGAGCGTCATTGCACTGGATTTCGGCCATAACCCGCCGCGTACCATAAGAACGCCGAAGGTCTCCTTTCGCGTTCCTCAGGAACGCCGCGGGACGTGACAAAACATCGGCATGTTACACCTCGGGAGTGAGAACGGGCTGAATATATCCATAAACTGAGAACTGCTGTAAAAAGCCAGAGCTCTTGTATAGGAATTTCTTTTATTTATGTATTAATCACATTATTTTGTTGTATGATGCCTTGGTGACACTGGATTTTAACATGTTCCACACTCATACTATAAGACAAATGGTGGGGGTCTAGTAAGGAAGTTGGGGGAAGCAGACAGCTCCACAGGAAGAGTCTTTTGTCTCTTTGAGGACTCTGGGAGGTAGCGAGGGAGTGTGAACCTTAAGCTGTGAAACAGCTGTGTACTGCCTTTTGTTCCTGGAGAAGGTATTTACCGAGAGCCATGCTAAGCTGAGTGAGACTCAGCTGACCGTCTGCCCCGCGGTCATGCAGGCTCTCCACAAGCTTGGTTTTCTGTTCTTTGTGTGTTTTGATTAAAGCATGTTTGCTACCGCTCACCGCTCATCTGCAGGCGTTATTTAAATGGAAAACTTCCACAACAGCTCTTTATTTAATTGCAGTGTGTTGCTTTCTGGGATTTTATGTATTGTGGGTTCGTGTTCACTGTTTGTAGGGACTGGACTAAGGCCCGGTTCCTTTGTAGGGTCTTTATACACGTGCACGTGTGTCAGACTGTTTCTAACTGGTAGCCTTGCAACTGTTAGCAACAACTACAAGCATCAGTCAACAAGAGGAAGAGCATTCAAATCACATCATGTCTGACATGACAGTACGAAGAACACAAAGATCGAATCTACGCAGGTGGCTGAGTATTCACCTACTAATGTGGCCAATCATCACAAAGTCTGAATCTGTAGACCCCAAATGCAGCATGCAACAGCAGAAATGACTTTTATTTGCATGTTTTTTTACTATATGTCCGTATGTTTAATCGTGCATGCGCAGGTGCCCTCAGAACAAGCCTGTGCTGCCTTTGAGTGAATAGGAGACGGTTTGCTTTTCCATAGGGTATGCAGTGATGCTTCTTTATTGTGTTTGTCCCCACGTCTTAAACCGACAAAAAAAAGAGTGTGGCTTTTGAGATGAAGTCGAGCGGAGCTGTTGCGTCTGCGAGAAGATTAAAACTGAGGTGTGTTTTTTAGTGATTCACCACCACCAGAGGAGGCAGATATAAAAACTTTGTCGTGTTTTCTTTTGATAAACTCTGTGCTTTTATTGATTCTGCTGCTCCCGAGGAGATGAGAGATTGCATTTCTTGGCCTTGGTTAAGCGACATCGTAATGATGCACAGCTATTAGGGGCTGATATCATCTCCAAACTGAGTTGTTTACCATGCAGCAGGTTGTAGGAAAGAAAGTAAAAATCTGTAGCAACCTCAAGGGCTACTGCTGCTGCAGGTTATTATTTTGTAAATCTGATGGTGCATTTAGTCAACAATTGGACTGTGATATTAGTTATTCTTATTTGCCTTCGAGTCTCCAGCCTTTCTAGGTCAACACCATTAACCAGCGTGACACTCACCTCGAGTACCAGACAGGAACTGGAGTGAAGGTTCCTCAGAGGCACATTACTGTTAAACGAGACCTACCGGTCATTTAACGCTGCTTATTTTATTCATGCACTCTGCTAATGTAGTTTTGCACATTTCACAGTTTAAAATAACAAATATGATGTGATTTATGTTGTACGAGGACTGTGCAGCACTTCATCCTCTGCCTGAAACATTTCTTCTGATTGCTGCCCCTTTTGTGGAAGGTTTTCATGAAATAATTTTTAATGATTTCATGGTCGACTAAACGCCCCACTAAAAAGTCATCGAGAGAAAAGAATATCTTCGTTAAAAGCAGACCAAAAAACAAGACTCGTGACTCGTTTCCTTGAACTTAAAGATTGCTAGATCGTTATTAAGCCACAAAATCAAAAGGACGAAAAACGAATCCATTGAGGCACACTCAACGGTTATTCAAGAAATGCTGACATTCTTATTTTAGATACGTTTAGCTGCTTATTTCTCAACGAGTAACCACGGCAATGGATCTGCTGATTTCATTTGGCACAAATACCCTTCCTGACAGAGTCATCCCCGTTATCTGGCTTTGGGTCAGTTTCTGGTCTCAAAATGTTGCCATTCTTACCTGAATAACTTAAGTGAGGTAACCAATAGATTAATTAATCTATTTAAGAAATAGATGAATAATTCCATGCTGCAGTGCAAAACCTCAGCTCTTTAACCCTTTAAGACCTACCATAGAACCAAGTCCACCAGAGATTATATTATATTTTTACATGGGGGCATTTCAAGTTGATATACATCAATACAACCATTATAGCCCAGATTTTAATAATGTGTATACATTAAGTGCATAGTAATTACATAAATTGCACAAAAGTGCAATAAACTACAAAAAAATTTAAAATTGTTTTTGTTTTTTTAACATATATTTCTAGTTAGAGAAATTTAAGAGGTTTATCCCTCAAAACTGTAAATACAAAAAAGTTGCACAAAATAGTTTCCCACCACAGGAAATTTATTTTGAGTGTCTTCATAGTTTTATTTTTGAAATACACCAATTTTCATACACTGCAGGAAAAACGAAAATAAATATTATAGTGCAAATTTGCAAAAAAGCAGCATATGCATCAAAATAAACTATTTCCAGCAGTGCAATATGAGTCCTAAGCATCCCAGAAACCACACAGAAAGTCATAAAGTCAAAGATAACTTTTAAAAACACCAGTATAGGCTCAGTGAGGCCTTGATGGTAAAAAACTACATTTTCGCAAAATGACGTCACTTCCGGTTTCGGGCAGGTCATGGCGGACATGCGATAGTTCGTGCTGTGTAGGAAGTGTTACAAACAGCTGATCGGATCGGCAAAGTGTGTTTCTGGAATATTATGTTTTTGTTGCTGCAAGTGCTTTTTATGCAGTTTTTGCAAAGCTATATGTGGAAGGAAACCGTGACCGAGGACAAGCTGATGGCATAAGATGTAAGTACAACTCCTCCGGTTTCATATGCAAAAAAAATTATTGCACTAGCTCACGTGGTTGCAGAGCTACCGGGATTTAAAAATAGTTATGCAAAACGGAGCGTGCCCACTCTGACCGGCTTTAAAGGGTTAAAAAGATGGGGCTTTTCTACAATAAGCTCCAAGCAGGGTTTGTTTCTAATTTCATCTGTAAATTAAGTTTATTCCATTACTTTGACTGTAACTGTCATTAATGAATTTGAAAACCTTCTCAAGAGGATGTGCAATCTTAAAATTTCTTTGCATTACTCTCCAAGCTAGGTGAAAATAATGATGCTTAACATCAAACATGACATCCATGGATTTTTACACTAAATCCTTTCTGCAGGAGGCAATTGGATGGGAGAGGAGATCTCATTTTTAAAGTCCCAATCAATTCATACATTAGCTATAAAAACATCTTTAACACACTCGCCTTGTGAGTGCATGCCATTGCTCACCAGTTAAAATGGAAACTCTTAATAGAGTACAGTTTTTCTTATTAATAACTCAAAACATAACGTATAGAAGCCCCAAAGCCTGGTGGATGATTCCCAAACAATAAGCTCTACTTTAGACCCCAGAGCAGCCCAGTCTGGTTGATTGTGCACTTAAAGCAGACTGCACGTTTTACAACGAGAGTCTCGAGTTATTTATCATCATTGCAGCAGCTTCAGGCAATACATCATGGCAACATAACAGATTATGTCTCCCTGGTTTTTTATGTTTGGGAGGGATTTACCCAGAGAAGGAATGAATCTAAGATGATATTTCTCTTAAGCACTGCAGTTTCCTTTCTGGTCCTTTTCACTTTGTGCCCTGCTTGTCCTTTCGGAGGGCATAAATAAGGATTTTTGAAAAACTCCATCCACAAAATGCCAAACGCAACATAACAGTAACACTACTTGGAGTGTATCATAACCTATATCTGACCTTTAAAAGGACTAAATATTCTCCAAAGTTATAGAAGGAGCATAAACGTATTAACATTGGCAATAGAAATGTATAAAATATCAAAGAATGCTTGAAGGTCATCATGTGTGCATTTCTCTTATATAATGATTAGGATTTGCAGAGCATAGTGAGCCCTCTCAGCATTTCCTCAAAATACACTGAATCACCACAGCACCACCCCCACACACAAGCCCATCTCTCTGAAATACCACCTGCCATTTCTAGATGCTTTTATCTAAAGTGCCATACAGTGCAACAATTCCCTCTATATGTGGTTAAAAAAAAAGATAGATGTTTTAGAGCAGGGGTGGGCAACTCCAGGCCTCGAGGGCCGGTGTCCCTGCAGGTTTTAGATGTGTCCTTGAACCAACACAGCTGATTTAAATGGCTAAATGACCTCCTCAACATGTCCTGAAGTTCTCCAGAGGCCTGGTAATGAACTAATCGTGTGATTTAGGTGTGTTGACCCAGGGTAAATTACTGCACATTTACCAATACGCTGCCCAAACTGTCATTGCATAACCTAATCACTGTCACCGACCACACAGTTGTTGTCACAGTTCTGACAATTGCCAGAGAGACAAAGAAGAAAAGCTTACAAAATACGCACTTTCAGAAATGAGATTGGGGCGGGGCGTGGCCTGCCGTGCAGAGGAGGCGGACGCACCTGCACGGCATCCGCAATCACGCCCCACGCAGCTCGGCCACCATTCTCGCCAGCTCCTGGATCTGCCGTGCCTCCCGTCCTGGGTTTCGGCACCACTGTAAACAACCATGGCTGGTGCACGTTCATGCCTTGCAGCATACTTTAGAGCTGCAGCTCTCCCGCTGCCAGCTCAACATAACGACCACAACAACAACAACCACAAGACCCAGTACAATATTTAATTCGGCAGGGCGTGATTGCGGATGCCGTGCAGGTGCGTCCGCCTCCTCTGCACGGCACCGCAGGCCACGCCCCGCCACAGAGATATTGGCCAACGTATCCTCAGCTGCCCAAACCCAAAACAGTCTTTACCAAAACTCATGCTGAAACATTAAGGTGTGCCAAATACGTTTGGCATTTCTGCTTTATCTTTTGAAAAACAAGAGCGGCAAACGTTCTCTGTGAGCAGGCAGATGTTCTGACTGTGACAAAGAGACAGTCTATGATGTTCTCGCTGTCTAAAAAGGACCAGAGTGGTCACGGTTTATATTGCAATACATTACATTTTAATTAAAGTTTTGATTTCTCTGAACTTTCTTCACAGCTAGAATGTTCCTGGTTTAAAAGCTGGCGATGTGAAGTTATACGTATGTAGAATTTGCATGTTCTCCTGTGTTTTCTCCAAATACACTGATGTGCAAGTTAGGACCACTGATGCGACTGCTTCAGTAGAATATGTAGACAACATTCAAAATGACAGAGGAAGCAAATGTTGAACATTTTGGAAGGTTTGCATCCTGTTAAATGTGGTGTAAAACCAACACAGCATCTCATAAAAAGAGCATGACACCGCCGGTCAAACACGGTGGTGGTAGTGTGATGGAATCCAAATGAGATGCTTTGGCATCATACTGGAAAGCCCCTCAGTATGGATGAATTAAAACATTTCTGCAAAAAAAATGGTTGGCTTTAATCCTCTCATGATATGAAAAACTCATTCTGTGCTCTATGGACCATTAGTCTGATGGTAGATCTGTATGAAGCCATCTGGCATACCAGGTTAGGCCAAGAAATCTTACTTCTTTTCACTGAGGAAAAAAATCATGACAAGCCAATATTTATTCACATTAAATCAAGTCAAGGGGCTTTATTGTCATTCCAGCCATGTCCATACAGACACAAGACAAAATAAAAATGCAATAGAAAATTGCAACAATGACACTTGTGCAAAAGTAACTTGATTCCGAATTCCAAATCCAAATGAGATCGGAAAAACAGGTCTTTTAAAAAAGGTAGGGTGTACAGTCCAAAATGAAAATAGAAACGAAATGTGACTTTTTCATGTAGTTGATAAAAAGTCGTGTCTGACCATGTAGCCTCAGCGAAATGTGAAAACCTTGACAAAGCATATCCGTATTCTAGAAAACACATATATCCTTTGGAAAGTGAGGGTGTCGGCCATTTTCAGCAGGAACTTTGAAGCGGTGGGAAGGGGTCCAAACGCTTCCACTTTCTGTTATGTTTTGTTCAGAACTGCAAAGAATATTTTCAGTAAAATTCAGTCACTGAAGCAGTGTGGTTTGGCCAAGTGCTCTTACTTTTCTATTTGATAATAAAAACCAATAAACGTTGTTGAATTATGCTGAAATGTGTACAAGACAAATGGACTGAACAAATTTTCCCTACTCTAAGAACAGGCTCACATAGTTTCAGCAGGTGAGAGCTAACATATTGCTAAATTAAGCATGGATCCATGTCTTCGCATTACAATACCTCACTCCACACGGTCCAAAGCTCAAGGTCTTCACATAGGTAGAAATACACAAATACATCCGCACAACATACAGTCGAGGAGTTTACTTTCAATGTCTCAAGCGAATAGGACTTGACTCTTGGCTGATTCGTGTACAAACGCTCCCCTCGGCCTATCCCACTGAGTTATTGGAGGGATAATGAAGAGAGCACAATCAGCCTGCCTGAAGCCCGCAAACACTGAACCCTTTCTCGCTTTGAGCAACGAGGAAATCTGAATGTTTGGAAAAAATTGTATCCATACATTTCAGCAGTTATTTAATCTCTTTTTATACTGAGATCGATGCTGAAATCAATGAATGCACAAGAACTTTGTTTTTGCGATGGCGTGTTTAAGGCAGCGGCATAATTCTCTTTTAAAGATTTTTAGTCTGTAAAAATAACCAAGAAAAGGATAAAAAAAAAGGTTTGAAAGAACTCTGACATTAATCTGATCTGATTGTAGCATCATCTACTGGAAACAAAAGGCCTCATTATCTCATTACTGCAGTGACTGAGTACAAGTCCCTTAGAAATAAATAGATACATAGATAAAGAAACAACACTAAAGAGGAGATCATGTGTGCTAGGGTCAGTTTGGATCCCAGTGATGTCAATTTCATCACTGAAATGCACCAACTATGCACGAGCCCAGGCAGCAGATTTCTGACTCAGCTATCATGACATACGTGAGACGTTCTCTATTGCATCTCTTGCTATTGTAAAACATAGGAGGGTAATACTGCCCAGTATTGTGCAAAAGGATCCTGGGCCTAACTACTTCCACTTTAAAGTTCTGTAGACAACAATCATCAATAGCATAAAATAATAATATTAAAGTTTTTTTGCTAAATAGCACAGATGTTACACAAACTTCCAATCTTGCTCATCACCTCTCGTCTGATTTGCCTCCTTTGAATTTCTGGAAAACAGAAATAAAGCTTAAAGATGGCAGTTCTGAAAAAGTTTAATCTGTTTAGTTGAATTTGCTTTAATAATCCTTGAGATGTATTTGAAACTTGTCAGCAGTCCAGCTGTGACAAAAGACTTATAGCTTTGAAAGGCACACAGCTGTATATTGAAATTCCAGTAACTTAAACCAGTTGTCAGGACAAAACAAAAAAGTCACAGAGCCTCATGTCCTGATCGATACCATGCCACAGTTTTATCATAAAGGCCTGATAAAGACTATGCTAAACATGTTGAACAGTCCCAGCATCAATGATCTCCAAGGTTTGGAGGCCTATCTCCCCCCACCACTTCCCCTGCCGGGGGCGGACTTCCTCAGACATCGGTGCGTTGGTGGTTCTTTGTGTCCGGGGGTGGGCGTCCGGGTACCCACCGGCTCACTCCTTGGCGGCTGCTTATCGGGGCCTGGAGCCTGGGGCTCGCTTGGGCCACTTCGGAGGTGGGGTGCCCCCGGCCTCTCGGCCTGGGGCTCGGTCACTCAGGCACAGCTGGCTGCCGGCGGAGCTCACGGGCACGTCACTGCAACCCCCCCTGACTTCTGCTCCGTGGCTGCTGAGTGACCCCTCATCTGGGACTCTCCTCAGCTCTTTCTGGGACAGTGGCGCAGCGGGCCCTCTGTTGGTCTTCCTTGGTCTCTTGTGTTCTGGGGGCCTCTGGATGTCTGGAGTTTTGATCTCCTCCATACCTGCTTCATGCCCTGGAGGACGGGGCTGTGGCCCCCCCACACCCTCTAGCAGGTCATTACATGAAGGAACCTTTTAAGAAAACAAGCGCGTCCATGCTCACAGGTGTACACACGGGTGCTCACACACACAAACTACACCCTTTTTGGCTCCTACCTCAAAGCACACTGTGCTGTCGATCTTACGTGCTGCACAATAATGTTTAATATTTAGTATTTACTGTTTTCACATAGATCATCATGATGTTGTTTATTGTATTACTCTCGTTTTCTTCTGCTTGTTTTCTTTTTTCTTTCTCAACAGGTGATCCAGGTGATCGATATATGTATTATTATTATTTTTTTTTAATTTATTTATTTTTTCTGCTTATTCTGTTGGTTTTTGTTTTTTGCCCTTCTCCCCCGTCCCTCCTCTCAACTGTTTTTCTTTCCCTCTTTCTTTCTCCCTTTTCTTTCCCCCAGTCAAGTCTGTCCCGTATTCAGCAAGTGAAAATAAAATGAATAATAAAAGGTGAATCAAATGGACCATTACGGCAAAGCTGGGATGGTCAATTTGGTAAAGAAAATCCGTTGGGCATCTTTCTTCGCCTTTAGACAATAATTCTGATGGCAAAAGAGCCAAACGGGACAGGCAAAAAAAAAAAAAAAAATGATCTCGATGATCTAACAGAGAAAGTTTTGATCCAAAATTGGCAGTTTGGCTAAACTGGGGGACTGTGGAAGTGGGGCCTTGTTGAGGTATCTGTAATAGACCTACAGACGTCTGTTTCCAAGATGGAGAAGCTGTCTTTACAGCGGTCTCAGCACTTCAGACAGGTCATTATGACAGAAGCTGCACTGACGCTATTCTCGAGTAAATTTCACATGACTCACAGCGTGACGAAGCAAAACGTTTGCTATTTGGGTGGAACTAAGTTTCATGTCTGATGAACACCACAGCAATGCACTGCTCATTATCTGGATGAAACAATGTTTACTGTGAATTATGGTGATATAGGCCATGGTTGACCTGTCAGGATCACAATGAACCAAACTATAACCAGGGCGATGTTGGAGCAGCTCCAGGACAAGACTCTGGAGAGTCAGAGATACTCAGCCAAAGGCCAGACCTCACTACAGAACAACTGTTCAAAGACCAGGAGATATAACAGGATATCGGATTCTGTCGACAGACTGGCGACCCGTCCAGGGCGTACCCTGCCTCTCGCCCTATGACAGCTGGGGTAGGACCAGACCCTGACAAGGACAAGCAGAAGAGAATGGATGGATAGCCTGGTTTCTAAGTGACTGTTAACTAGGGATGGGTACCGGTATCCATCCCTAGTTCTGACATAAACGGTAGTAACCAGACCGAAAAGCAGCGCACATTTCGGTGCTTTATTTCGGTGCTTTTTTTTTTCCTAAGCTGTGATACACTTTAGATTCTAGCCAATCATTTTACGTTTCCGGGGATAGTAGGCGGGTCCAGGTACGTACGTTCTTTTAGAGCAGAGCTACAGATTAAAAATGCCCACGGCGAAGCGGTCAAAAGTCTGGCTGTACTTCACAGCAAAAGATGCAAACTCAGCAGCTGCAACAAGTGCTTTAAGCTGATACTGTGATACTGTCAAAGGAGGTAACACCTCAAATCCGATGAAACACCTGGCGACGCATAGCGTTTTTTTTTAAAGCCGAGAAATGCACCGTATTTGATAGCTTGCTGCGAGACCTCACACCGAGCACATCTACTGCGGGTGTGGTGCCTGTTATCAGACCCGGAGTTAGCAACATCCCCCAAAAACCCGAAGAGGAGAGTCCTGGCCCCTAGCCCTGCCAGTGTAGCAGAAATGATGAGGATGATGATGGCAGCAGCAGCTGTTCTTCTCTGCGTGAGTAGCTTAATGTTGTTCGTGTGTAATTTACGTTGAGTAGGCTAACCACGTTATTACATTAATGCATGTAAGGTGAACTAGCAAACACCGTCGTAGCTACATGCGGCTGTCTTCTTGTTTGATGGCAGATACTCCCTTCACCCTGGCCAAAAAGGCTAAAATGACCAAAGAAAAAGTGGAAAACAGTTAAACATGAGAGGTTTTTGGACAAAGTTTGTGTTTTTTCCATTGATTAAGCTGCTTCCAGCCAAGAGTGATGCCATATATGCCCCATAGCTGCAGAAAAGGCTAACATTGTTATCTTTTTACAAAAAAACAGCTGAACATGAGAGGTTTTTGGACAAAGTTTGTGTTCTCCATTCCTTAAGCACCGGTTCGAGCACCGTTTAAGCACCGGCACCATTTCAAAAGTACCGGTTTGGCACTGGTATCGGATAAAACCTAAACGATACCCATCCCTACTGTTAACATGATGAGTTGGTCATGATTCAGTGCTTTGTCTTTGTTTTTTTTCTGGCCCAAAAAGCTTTTGAAACTATTTTGACTTCATCGGTTTTGTCAGAAAATAGTTGTGGACATACATCCATATCCTGAGTAGATTAGAACACATTACTGCCATAAGACAAGTTGTTTTGAGTGAAGCCTTCACTGTCATTTAGACACAAATGAAGCTTGTCACGGTCCTGTTACAGATGACAGTGACTGATGTGACAAGATGTTCCTACAGCTAAAAGTGTCATAAACAAAGAACATGTGCTCGGATTTCAGGCATATTCCATTTGTCCCCCAGAGCGCCCTCCACAGTGGACATGCTGTGGAAGCTGTGGGCACCTCCAAATATATCTGCCAACGAGTCAAAATCACGTCACTAACTATCAGGTTGTTTTTCTCCAATAGAAGCATCAGTGTTTTCGAAGCTGAATTAACAACCTTCAAAGAAGTCATGGACTCATAGTGTGAAACTAATGAAAGGACAATAGGAGCAATTAAATAATAAACAACAATATTACATGGCAGGCTTATAAAGGACGATATATTACAAGAGATTCAACAGTGAGCTGCCAGGCAGAAGGAAAAGATCAAGACCTCAGAGGAGGTTTATGTGTGTAGTGAAGCAGAACATGCACAGTTGGTGTTACGGATGAAGATGTTAGGAGCAGCAGATGATCTGCTGTTGGGAAGAAGAGGAACTAAAGTGCATTAAAAATGATCAGCTGCAGATGGACTAGGGGCCATCACAGGTTTGACCCGCTGTCCTGTTGTCGGCACCTCAGGTCAATCAGGTCCCACAGCTCGAGGCTCACTAAGAGCATCTTCCCCTGGGCTATTCAGACTGTTAACAGACACTATCACCCCACACATGCCCACCAACCCACCAATCTGAGCCATGGTCTGAGTAACCCTCTTCACACAGACCACTAACACTTTTTCTTTCTTCTACTTCCAAGCAGCTTGTTCTCTAAAATGTGCTTCTCTCAGGTTTTTGTATGTATTTCTCTTATTTCTACATATTCCCTCTGTTATTTATCCGTGCTGTTTACTATTACTAGCACCCACAATTTTGTTGTACATGTATAATGACAATAAAGGGCTATTCTGTATTCTAGAAATAGTAAAGAGAGGTCAATACAAAGACTGATGGTTACAGACGTAAGGACAGCAAAATATTAGCACATATTCTTTTAAATTTATTGCTGCAGTGACCCAAATTGGCCACTGTAGCTGCCTGCTCCTGTTTAAAGAGCGTTTTACCTTCTCACTGCCAAGTCTTTCTCAAAGGGGCTTGTTTGATCAGAGGGGTTTTCTCTGTGTCATTGTAGGGTATATACCTTATAATAAAGCACCTTAAGGTGATTGTTGTTGTGATTTGGCACTATATAAATAAAACGGAACTGAATTGAATGGATGGATGGAGAGACCTCTTCACACACTGAGGTTAATTATGGAGTTCCACAGGGTTCAGTGCTAGGACCAATTCTGTTTACATTATACATGCTTCCCTTAGGCAGCATCATTAGAAGACACAGCATACATTTACACTGCTATGCAGATGACACCCAGCTCTATCTGTCCATGAAGCCAGATAACACACACCAATGAGTTAAACTGCAGGAATGTCTTAAAGACATAAAGACTTGGATGGCCGCTAACTTTCTGCTTCTTAATTCAGATCAAACTGAGATTATTGTACTCGGCCCTGAAAATCTTAGAAATATGGTATCTAAGCAGATTCTTACTCTGGATGGCATTACCTTGGCCTCCAGTAACACTGTGAGGAACCTTGGAGTCATTTTTCACCAGGATATGTCCTTCAACGCACATATTAAACAAATATGTAAGACTGCTTTCTTCCATTTGTGCAACATCTCTAAAATTAGAAATATCCTGTCTCAGAGTGACACTGAAAAACTAGTTCATGCATTTATTACTTCCAGGCTGGACGACTGTAATTCATTATTATCAGGAAGTCCTAAAAACTCACTGAAAAGCCTTCAGCTAATCCAAAATGCTGCAGCAAGAGTCCTGACAGGGACTAGAAAGAGAGAGCAGATTTCTCCTGTTTTGGCTTCCCTTCATTGGCTTCCTGTTAAATCTAGAATTGAATTCAAAATCCTGCTCCTCACATACAAGGTCTTAAATAATCAGGCCCCATCTTATCTTAATGACCCTGTAGTACCATATCACCCTATTAGAGCACTTCGCTCTCGCTCTGCAGGCCTACTTGTTGTTCCTACAGTATTTAAAAGTAGAATGGGAGGCAGAGCCTTCAGTTTTCAGGCCCCTCTTCTGTGGAACCAGCTTCCAGTTTGGATTCAGGAGACAGACACTATCTCTACTTTTAAGATTAGGCTTAAAACTTTCCTTTTTGCTAAAGCATATAGTTAGGGCTGGACCAGGTGACCCTGAATCCTCCCTTAGTTATGCTGCAATAGATGTAGACTGCCGGGGATTCCCATGATGCATTGAGTTTTTCCTTTCCAGTCACCTTTCTCACTCACTATGTGTTAACAGACCTCTCTGCATTGAATCATATCTGTTATTAATCTCTGTCTCTCTTCCACAGCATGTCTTTATCCTGTCTTCCTTCTCTCACCCCAACCAATCACAGCAGATGGCCCCGCCCCTCCCTGAGTCTGGTTCTGCTGGAGGTTTCTTCCTGTTAAAAGGGAGTTTTTCCTTCCCACTGTCGCCAAAGTGCTGCTCATAGGGGGTCATATGATTGTTGGGTTTTTCTCTGTATCTATGAAGCGCCTTGAGGCGACTTTTGTTGTGATTTGGCGCTATATAAATAAAATTGAATTGAATATTAATATTCACTCTGTCTGTAACCATTTTATTCTATTAACAATAAAACACATTTCCCCAATGCCTCCATGGAACAAACTGCCACTATTTTATCTACTATTTATTATTTTATCATCAAAATTTGAGAGTGTGACAGCTGTAGCTCCACGGTAGACAGAGTTACCACCTTTGACACAAACTATCACTGGACATCCTGTCTGCAAAATAAACTTGCTGTCTTTAGTTCCACGTCAACTTAAGCAAACACTCCAGTGTTGCTCAGCTGTGGAGAATATTTGTGTTGGATTCATTCGACAGCACACAAAAGCACATTAAGAGGATAAGACGTAGGATAAGAAATGAGAGGTAACAATGGATCTGAAGAAATGTGAAGATGTAAATCGCAAATATTTTGTGAATCAGAGGAGTGAAGAGGGGGAAAGGGACAGATAAGAGAAATGACATTTACTTGCTTATTCAGCCAGCGGGCCCAGCTGAGATTAAGGAGCGCTTTCAAAGGAGAGCTGGCTGTGATAAGTCAGGCTGTGTGTCCACTGGGAACGTCCTCTTAAACTGCTGCCTTCCTTTTATCATTGTTTACTGTGTAGAGAGGAGTGTTAACAGAGAAAGTGTTGCAAAGTTTCACCATCCAAGACCAATCCCTCCCACCTTTGCTCTCAGAAGGGAAGAAATCTTTTTGCGCTTGATTGAAGAGGTAATGAAGAATAAAGGAGCACAGCACACCTGAGATGAGTTCAGAGCAAAGAAAAGCCCATACGCAGCTGTGGTTAAAGTCCTCTGACCTGCCGAGCAGAATGGAGCTGGGGCGGCGACATGGACACAACAAATATGTTCAAGCAATTTAACAATTTGTTTGTCCAAATTTCTGCAGATTATTTCATTTATAGCATATATTTAACATATGCTATAAATGAGCTTGACTTTGGTGTTATCTAACCAGTATGAAGGACTTATTCCCTTCCAGCTGAAACACAGATAAAGACATACAAAGCATAGAGTTTTAATTTCAAATCAATCTTTATTTATAAAGGACTTTTCATACAAAAAATGTAGCACAAAGTGCTTTACATGGTTAAAAGCACCCCACCCTCCAACTCACTCCCCTACTCTCATTAACATAAGCGATGTGAATACACACATACCCCCCCCACACACACACACACTTAAAAAGTAAAATTGGGCTGGGTACGCATGAGCCAAGTGAAGAAAGCCAAGCTGAGAGGACCCCCAGAGCCCCAGCAGCCACGGTCGATCACAGCCCCGGTGCAGAGAGCGCCCTCCGAGGAAACACTGGAGATATGACACAATAGGATATATACAGGGTAAAAAGATAAAATAAATAAGAACGGGATACAATATAAATATAAATAGAGTAAGAAGATTAAAAAATGAATAAGAATAAAATCAATAAATATTAGGTAAAACCTAAATTAATAATAGAATAACAAGATAGAATAAATAAGCATAAAATAAATAAACGTTAGGTAAAAGCTAAAAGCTAATTTAATTCAAAATGCATAACGTTCTGTTCATTTCAAACTGCTTTCTTGGAATTGTAGAAGAAAACTGAAACATTGTGGCAAAATCTTCAGTGTTGCCTTTTCATGTTCAACAGAAGCCATTCAAAATTGCACATTGTGATGTAAATAGATCCAGTTACCGACCCACAATTTACAATGGAGGTATTATGATTTGTTGAATGTTCTGCATTGATATACTGTTTCAGTGATGGTTGCTCATATGGTACACAGCACATAATATACCAAACTGTTTGATGTTATAGAGGACAAGATGCCGTACCGACCTACCATTTAAAGCCTTTTGCGAGGTTCAGCCAATAAGAAAACAGTGGGTTTAATGGAGCCAACATCTTGCTTCAGACATCAGAGGAATTTTGATCCGTGAAGCTCCTAAAATATAGAGATCAAAATGTTATGAACACACTTAGCAACTGGTGAAGTCATGTGGATCAGCTGGATTCGGTTGGAGGGTATCAAACATCAGTGAAAGTTGCATTTATCAGAATTTTAAGATAAAAAAATATCTTCATGTAGTGTATGACAGGCTTACAAAAACCATAACCAGATGGAGTTATGGTGGAGTCCTGTGGTCACATGACAGAAGAAACCTGCCAGGAAACATATACACAAAGCCACTGTGCGAACAGCAGGCAGAAGGGCAGTTAGTCAGATGGGCCTTGATGTTAGGCCAAAAGCTTCAAAAGCAGCAGACCTGCTCACCGAGCACCAGTCCAACTGATCAAACACCTGTAAGCCCATCAATCTTCTTTGGCTCTCGGAGGAGGCGGACGCACTTTTCTCCTCTCCCTTATCTTCCCTGCTTATGTCCTTGTCTAGTCTCGTGGGGGTTTTTTTGTATTTTCCCTGGAACATTCTCTCACAGTCTGTTCTCTAAAACCTAAAAGAGGAATTATGGATTGGATCAACTGGTCCCTAAATGCAATTGACACCCCTTTCTCAACGAGAAGTTTGGGTTTGGGTGAGCCTGAGTGCTGAAGATATCTACCTATTCGGAACCATGGTAACAGGGTTCTGGCGGATCGGAGCTGGCTTGGCCCTGACTTATCGAAGAATTAAGAAAGCGGAACCGGCTGTTCAAACCCCCACAAGGCTGCCCGCTGGGATTGGAACGATGGGAGAGGCGTGAGTTTCTCAAAATGGGCTCATTGAGTCAGCACGGATAAGATCTTGGAGAGGCTACGGCTGCTGTGAATACTCAGAATAAGATCTCTGACTGCAGACTGGATACATCTCGGAAGGGCTAGCCCGGAATAACATCTCTGGGCGCAAAATTGGATGACATCTCGGGGAGGCACACTGCCGTGAGTTCTCAGAAATCGGCTCCTTGAGCACAAGAAATGACAACATCACAGAAAGCAAGTATGGCAAAGCTCGCGGCTCTCCAATGGGACCAGTGTTGGACTGTAGAACTGCTTTGAAATTCATATGAGCTGTTTGCACTAAAGTAAAAAATTAACATCACTTCATCCGGATACCCTCTCGGCGCCAGCTACAAGGCCGGAGCTGAACAAAACACCCTGATAACGACTGTGTTTAGTCTGTTCCTTCCCATTCCATGCAAGGCCACCTGGGTTGGCTGGAAGACTGTTTACTTAGCCTGGCAGGGCGAAGGACACTGTCTCAGCTGAACTATCGACACGCACACACATACATGTACTGATACTGATAAGCACTCACTGACGCATCACCCTCCCTACCCCGGATCCAACGCCACCTCCAACGCTTACCTCCCCTCTGATGTGGACATCGGGTCAGTTGGAGGCGCAGTCGAAAGATTGCAGCGGTCCCAGATCAGATGTACACACTGGAACTCTTTCCCATGTTGCTTGTCTGTGTTTATTGTGCTATGGTGTGTTGATATCTGTGCATTCCTGTATTATCCTTTTGTGTTACACATTTCGATGTTTTTTTTCCTCGCTACCTAGCCTGACCTGTCTCCCCAATGTGATATTTGTGTATTGTATGTACGGTCGGCAAGGTCTGTCATCTCGGTTGTGGGCAAAAGACCTGCAACTGACAAATAAAGGCTATCTCTCATCATCTCATCTCTCAAAGACCACTTGGAGAAGATCAGCAGCATTGTGGGCTTTGATGTCAAACCAGATGTGAGCATGTTACTGCAGAAACACATCTGATTCGTGTGTGACGGTGGAGAGCCCAACAAGCTGGAATCCGGTGTGAATTGGGTGACATAAAAAAAGATTTTTCTTCCTGTCCAGCAGCACAGGGCAGCTTTTCACGCACCAAACACACCGTGTGTGTCCATCCTCACCTGAAGAGCTGCTTTAAGGCCATCATCAAACTGTTAGTGTCTTTTTCTCACCCAAAGAAACAATTCTGTGATCATTCACAGTAGATGTCTCGTATGGTCTTGCAGGCCAGCTGGTCTTCTAAATGTGCCATTAATTCGATTTGATTTCGGAACTCCTAACATTTGTTTAATGCCTTTAGGATTCTTTTGTTTTTGCAGGCTAATAATGACATCTGTCATCTCATCAGCATTTCTTTGGACCTCATATTAGGAGCTTCAGTGAACAGCTACAAAATACAAGTTCAGAACCTGGGATCAGCTCTGCTTCATTTGTCATGGAATAACAGTCCAAGAAGCTGCTTGTCAGCCAATTTTGTTCAATTTGGTTTGAACGTCTGAAACATCTCTGACTTAAAATCCTCTTCGTTGGCATAGAGAGCTTTAGAAAGAATAATCCCACTACTTATGGACCCAACTGTGTGTGGCATGCATTTGGATTCATGTCCGTGCTTTTGTGTCAAAAAACAGGGCAAAATGTTTTGAGTAGAACCTTGTACAAAAAACATAATCGGTTCACAAAGTCCAAGATGGCGTGGTTGTTGACATTCAAGAGAAGTGATGGAGAAAGCGAGACAGTCAAAAGGGAAGGTAATTGGAGGAGGAGGCCAACATGACTACATGAGCCAATGATTAATAGCTTAATTAACCTCAGTTATCCAATTAATGAGTGCTAATGAAATCCTGCAGGCAGTTGTGGCTGCACTGTCACTGCTAAAAGAGAAAATCTGTGTGGCTGTGTGTGATCATTTTTCTTCTGAAATGTGGCCCACAAACACAAACTACGTAAAAAATGCATAGACGAGCACACGATGCACATAAATTATGATCAGTCTTCACATGCCTGACATAAACACATTAACAAACTCACACATTAGAGCCCGGTATGGTAACAATTATCCAACATTAGAGACGCAGAGTAAAGACTCGTGGATAAATAAAGAGATCTGCCTGTTTTACAAACAAACAAAACCAAAGTCCAATAGTGCATTATTATTTTAATTATTGGAAGGATTAACACCAATTAGTGCTAATGTCTAGATGAGTAGCAGGTAAGTTCATGCATTTGAATAGCAGCGAGGTGAGAGCAAAGGACAACTACAGGAAGAGCAGTGTGACCCATCATCAGTGGTGACAAGTAGCCCCAACCCTCCCAGTCTGAGTCCTAACTGGGATAACTATTAAAAAATGCTGTCAAAAGCATTCTTGTAGCACAGCGTTAGCGTTACAGGTGTACCAAAGTGCTTCAGTGGTACTTCTTGTAAATCTTCATACAAATGATGACAGAATCACATGTTGTGGTGGTTAAATGTTAGACGTTTAGAAAAAAACTCTCTTTCTTTTGTCCCAGTGGAAGTAAGTGTTCAAATTCTTTTGGTGTATGTTGTTGTTTTAGCTAAAATATCCGTCCACATTTTTCTGGTCACACAATTAAAATATGTAAATGAACATTTCCTTTTTTTGTCACTGTCGTTGGGGGAATTCTTTGCCAGCCTTAACATTTTTTACACCAACTCGACAAGCCATCTGCCATCGACGAGTTTTTGAGTCGGAGTTTTCACTTTCAGTTCATATCTGAACGATTAACAATTCTTGCCACTCTGCCAACAGCAGCGATAGCAACACTGACCGTGATTCTGGAGCAGTGAATGTCAACTGGTGGCCTGCGGGCACATTCAGCCTGCCAGAGCTTTCCATCCGAGGACCCAGGAAATTACTGACTTGAGGAAGAACATCTCTCATTCAACATTTATTTTTGCTAATTTCATCTAGTTTTTTTCGCAACTTTTTCATGCTTTAAATATATTCCGAAGGCCACTCTCCTACAAACCCAACAAACTACGATATTGTGTGTGTCAGTGGCGGATAACTTGACAGCCTCACAAATATGAAGCCTAAGATATCGCAAGCGCCCTCTAGTGGCTTGCTGCAGCAAAGGTAATGAGTCTGTTAACACTGACAAAGGCTAAGAGATAACATTTATTCTGAGTATCTAACCCTCACAGAGTCTGCTGAGAACATTTCTGGCCCTTAAGCAAATGCAGTTGATGATCCCTATTTTAGGGTATTTCTTTTGGTAAAAGATCAAAGTCAAGCCCTCATTCGGGTCTTGACATAAATAATGACACAGAGAAACAAAACAGAGCAGTGTTTCCCAAACACTGTGCTGCGGCACATATGAGAAATGAGCAGGTGTGCCGTGGAAGATTGTCTGGTTCCACCTGATTGGTACTCTAAGCCAGCGGTCCCCAACCTTTTTTGCGCCACGGGCCGGTTCAAGACAATATTTTCACGGACGGGCCTTAACGGTGTGGCGGATAAATAATAATAAAATGATACGACCAAGACAAAAACTGTGGAATTTTGTAAATTTATTAATAAACGCAAATTCACTGTGTAATTGTGTAACTTTATTAGCAGCGTCCTCCTGAAATGTGCCAACAACTTTGAGAGTAACATCCTCCTAATGCTCTCTGGTCACTATGGTAACGCGTAAATATGGCTGTATCCCAATTCAGGGTCTGCAGCCTTAAAGTACGCAGCCTCAACGATCCTCAAGGGCCGCGTACTCAAAGACCGCTGAGGCCGGAAATGCGAGGCTTGTGAAATGGGACGGTCTAGCCTCCGTTGCGCTGCCCAGGTTGCCTAGCAACCATGATACTAACAGCTGGAAACGTTTCATACAGCTTTGTTTGACAGAAATGAAGGAGAAAATCTTTTGTTCATTTGTTTGTTTGTTTCTACATGAGCTTTGATCATTCTCTGTAAGATTAAGCTCAGCTATTGAACGGCGTATATTTTAAAGTAAAGGCTTTAAAACCAAGTTAGTACAAACGTCACTAATGTCACATGACTTTGCCGACATGTGGCCAACAGGAATGTTTTAATGTTCTTTGTTATTAAACATTCGCACATAAATAAGTGACATAATATTCAGTACTTACTTAAAGTTTACTCTTCGGCCGTCCCTCATCCGCCGTTTTTTTTTCGGCAAAATTATCCACACCCAGCGCCGCGCTATGCATTCTGGGATATGTTGGGCCATGAAGTCTACACCGCCACGTCCTTAAAATTCTGGGAAATGAAGGACGCATTTGAGGCCGCATTTCGAGCAGCCTTTGAATTGGACAGCCTTTGTCAGGTCGCTGTGACGTAATCGGCCTTAAAATGCGGCCTTTAAGGCTGCAGACCCTGAATTGGGATACAGCCTGTGTCTTTCAAAATAAGACACACAACTACAACACGGGAAAAGAGGGAAACCGAGCTAACAATAAAAAAACCCTGAAAACCATAAATTTCACACCCAAGCCTCAACTCTTGTGGCCCGGTACCAAACGACTCACGGACCTGTACCTGGCCCGGGGGTTGGGGACCGCTGATCTAAGCGATCGGCGTGAGCAATGGGCAGAACAATTACAAACCCTGCCACAAGAGGGCAGTAAAGATATCTGCTCTAATTAAATGGGTTACCAACTGCCAGTGCAACAGAAGAAGACACAGTGCGTAATAGCAACAGATGAATATTTGAAAAGAAAAAGTAGTCAGTCTGACCTGGTCCTGGAGAAAACTCCGACCCAGATGAAGGCCCAGCATGAGTAGCAGTCAGAAAAAAGCAAATAAGGTAGACTGGGGACAAACCGAGCCAAGTCCGCTATGCCTGGTGTGCAGGGAATGACATTTTTGTTTGGTGGTGTGCAGTGTGATTTTCTAATGTGAAATATGTGCCGTTGCTCCAGAACAGATGGGCAATTCCAGGCCCCGAGGGCCGGTGTCCTGCAGGTTTTAGATGTGTCCTTGAACCAACACAGCTGATTTAAATGGCTAAATTAGTTCCTCAACATGTCTTGAAGTTCTCCAGAGGCCTGGTAACGAACTAATCATGTGATTCAGGTGTGTTGACCCCTGCTCCAGAAGGTTGAGAAACACTTCAAATAGAGCACAAAGATGAATTTTAGGATGAGGTAACTTATGGCGTTATTTTTGTGCCACTATTCTGAGCGCACGTAAAAAAAAAAAATTGCAGGTGCAAGTGTTGCATTTTGAGGAGAAATTTATTTTGAAGCTAAATTTGAGTGAACAAAATTCATTGCTGCGTGCAAAAAATGTATTTCAGTGTTTGCTATTATCCATACACACACCTCCCAGCTGAGGAGGAGGAGGAGCCACTAGGGGAGATGAGTTGGCACATCAGGCATTTAACGAAATGTGACGTCTTTGTTTCAGAACTGTCAATGATTTTTAAAGCATTGTCAATTAAACATGACATTCGGTACAGATTCAGCATCTGTTCATTGTTTTGTTAGAGCCAGCTGCTGAATTTAACACCACTGTAAATTACCAGCACAACGTGAGAAGGAATTAAATATACAGATGTCATACTGGTGTTTTTACCCACAAATTGTAAATATATATTTTTACCCTGCAGCTGATCATCTTAATAAATACAGCCTATAAAATACAAAACAGTGAGCTGCTGGGTTGTACAATGATGCAACCCTACATATGACAGTAATGGAAGCTTTTTATGGAAGGGAGCAAAATGTTTGTGTTCTTGTGCAGCAACAAGGAGCTGAGGTCACAGTTATGGTTAATCATACTGGACCAAAACTCTGAATAGATAAATACTTTCATTTAACAGCACATTCAGCTTTAATCAAAGCCTTTGATTCTTTAAGTATCATTACTGTCCCAGCTGAGGCCACCAGCACGAGTCTTCAGGCTGTGCATCCCCTCTAAGAAAGCTTCTTCTACATGAGAGAAGATGAGACCCACAGTAACCCAAAGGAATTACTTCATCTCCATGCAGAGTAACACATCCTCATACATGGAAGTGCTGACTCTATTTCACACAGAGCTGCAAACTACAATGTGGTTTACACTCTGTGTGCTGCAAACCAGAAGCAGAAGGAATTTTTCACTTAAAGGGGACCTACTATGATCATTTCCAGCTCCGTATTTTTTTTCCGGTGTCTGCTAGAGTAGCCTTACACGACTCCCTGGTTCAGCAGCTGTTAAACGTCTGTGTAAAACAAACTGTTTTAGCTCCTCTTTCTTTAGGCCATCCTACAGAAACCTTCTGTTTAAGAGAAGCAGCCAATCTGAACTATACTGGCTTACACAGCATGGGAGAGGCATCTGTGCTCACAGCTACAGGATAGTTGTGCTGTGCAAGCAGACTTCTTATGCGCTACAGTTTATCCCAGGACTCATTGGACATGATTTTCAGTTCCCTCAGAAAGTTCACTCTTACGGAGCCCCGCAGAGGACATGGGAGAAAAAAAAAATTAAGACGGACTTTTGCGAGATCTCGCAAAACAAACTCGGGATCTCGCAAAACAAACTCGGGATCTTGCAAAACTTTTGCGAGATCTCGCAAAACTTTTGCAAGATTCTTCGGACTTTTGCGCAGTCCGAAGAATGCGGCTAAAACGTTTGCGAGATCTCGCAAAACTTTTGCGAGATCTCGCAAACGTTTTAGCCGCATTCTTCGGACGCTGGCTCGAAGCCGACCGGGAGGTCGAGGCACGATGTGCCGGGAAAGCGGTGTTCCTCCCGGCTGTAGTAGGTCTTGACCTCCCGTTAGTTCGAAGCTAAAACTTCGAGCTAAAACTGCGGCTAAAAGTTTTGCGAGATCCCGAGTTAGTTTTGCGAGATCTCGCAAAAGTCCGTCTTAAATTTTTTTTCTCCCATGTCCCTTGCGGGGCTCCGTACACTCTCATTTGAATATGTCCAGAATAATTTCACAGTCGTTATTGCTCCTGATTCCTTACAATATAACGTCACCAGCAGTTAGCCTAATGATACAAAAGAGCAGCGGTTATATCAGATATCCTTCCACAAGGAACACAATAACCGACTTTAATTGCTTCACTTGAAGCAGTGATTTACTCTCAGCCCAATTACTTCATGTATTGGCATGGAACATGCCCTCATACATGGAGGCACTGACTCTCATTCACATTTGTTTTACATGCAGTCCAGAATTGTCCCTGTGCGCATCACAAAGCAGTGTGTGATCAAGACAGGAGAGCATCATCTGCAAAAAGAAGAGCACTCCCCCCCTCGTATACATAATTCATTCATGTTTTTCTGCCCAACATGTTTGTTTTTTTTAATGGTTGTTTACTTGTTTAATTTTCCAGTCACTGGATACTGAATATGTTGCCAGTGCATTGTATGCTCTATATATGGTAACAATGTGTTTTATCTTCACACTCTGAAAGCCTGTGAACCTTTTAGTGCTTACTTCTGGATTCAGATGGGTCATGCTGTCCTTGGTTTGACGTCCCAGCGGGCAGGTCAGGGTTAGGCTGCTACTTCTGTCTCGCTATCTTTCATCCACGTTGTTGTCCACATGGTAGATGATCGACCTACATACAGTCTGCCTCTTACTTATGTTACATTAAATCCAACAGTGGAGCATTCGGTGCCACGACTGTGTTGTTTTTTAACATAGAAATACAAGTACGCAACACACTTAACCTGTTTGGAAGAGTGCTCTGTTGAAGGGTGAGCACATCTTAGTGAGTACATCACATATATCTAATGAAACATGATAATGGCGACAGATTTTCCAACAGTGAGTCTCATATTTAGAACTGAAATCCTACATGTGACCTAAAATGACCTCGAGAAGTTTATGAACTAAACTTTTGTAACAGTAAATTGGTAACGGAATAAAAGAGCCTCCTTTCCATCGTACATCTAACTAAAATTGGCCATTTGAGAAACAAATATGAGCATCACAAATTATAAGTATCACAATGAAGCATCGTGAGTTTGCAGCTGATGCCTTTTTGAAACAAATATTGCAGACTGACAGCACGATTTTGAGACGATGAACACACGTACGTTTGGATTTAAGAAACAGTGCGGCGTTTCTTTAAAAGAAAACCTTCAGCTGTTAAGCACCGTGGCTGGATCGATCATGCTTTGAGATGAGGTTGCACAGGGAACGTTTCACTGATAGAGGGAAGAATCTGCAAGCAAACCTCACACCATCTTTATGAAGCTAGAGAGGATGGCTTTTAAAACAAGGTAATGATGTTAAGCTCACCCTGAAACTCACAATCAAATGTCTCAAGTGGTCAAACTGAAAGGTTTGTGATGGCATTCACGACCCCATGAACCAACCAGCATAATGTGTACTTTGATACAGCAGTGGATACATAATGGCTTAAGAATGTCTCAACCTGATGGCTGAAGTCTGTTTTCAGAAAGAATGGGGGATGCTACCATATATAATTATATTATAATAACATATTATGTTATATAGTTTTATAATAGAGTAAAACATAATATTAGAACTCTAAGGTCATGAGGTACAGGGTTGGGTTAGGGTCAGTATAGCATCTGAATGTTGTTGTTTTAATGTCAGGTTTCATTTTAGTTTAGTTTTAGTTTTGTCATGTTCAGTTTATTTTCCACTTCCAGTTTTCCGTGCCAGCCTTTCTACCAGTGTATCATGCTCCAGTTCATCCCATGCATCATTAGTTAGACTAAGTTCAGCCGTGTACTCACCTGTTTCCAATTGCTGTCATCATTCAGCCTGTGTATTTAAGTTCCTCAGTTTCACCAGTTCATTGTTGCGTCATTGATGTTGTCACTGCTGTCAGTTCAGTCAGCCTGCCCTCTTCCCTGTTCTCTTCATCCTTTCACCCTCCACTCCAATAAACATCCTTAATCCTCACCACGAGTCCAGTGTTTGAGTCCCCTCTTCTCCACATCCACACAGCAACACCTGACATTTTACATGTGTTTCTGTTTCTGTACATACACCTAAATGGCCTTCGATCAAACCAAATGCACATTTTGTTCTAAATTTATTTTTTTAATTCAACAACTTAAAACAACACAAATAAGATGAAACCTGGCTACTGGATTAAACCCCCTTGCATGCTACTCTCTGCCGACTCTGACTTCCTCCCACGATCCAAAAACATGCATGCTAGGTTAAGTGGTGATTCTACGTTGCCATTAGGTGTGAATGTGAGTGTGAATAGCTGTCTACCTCTCTATGTTAGCCTTGTGATAGACTGGTGACTCGTCTAGCAAGTACCCCATCTCTCGCCCTTCGACAGCTGGGATGGTCTCCAGTTCCCCCGTGACCCTGGAGTGGATAAGCAGAAGAAAATGGTGATATTTGTTTTCTGTACCTGAAGCGCAGAGGAATCTTTAAGGAGTAGGAACGGTGTTTTTAACTCAATGTATATGCACAAGAAGGACTGGAAAGAAGAATGACATCCAGCAGACTCCTTGTGTTTTCTTAGTTTCAGTTTAACCCAAAGTGGCATTTCATCTTTGGGTAAGAATGCTGTTTGGATTAGCTGGTGGGCTGAAACCTATCTTAGCTGAAAATGAGTGAAAGTTAGAGTTTACCCTGGACTGAGAGACAGACAACCATCCACTGCTAAATCCAGTCAACACAAAGAAAGGAACACTAGGCTCCATCCATCCCTCCACCCGTCCATCCACCTGTCCATCCATCCGTCCATCCATCCATCCATCCACCTGTCCATCCATCCACCTGTCCGTCCATCCATCAATTTATCCATCCATCCATCCATCCATTTATCCATTTTCCATCCATCCATCCACCCGTCCATCCATCCATCCACCTGTCCGTCCATCCATCCATCCATCAATTTATCCATCCATCCACCTGTCCTTCCATCCATCCATCCATCCACCCGTCCGTCCATCCATCCACCCGTCCGTCCATCCATTCACCCGTCCATCCATCCATCCATCCGTCCGTCCATCCATCCATCCATCCATCCACCTGTCCGTCCGTCCATCCATCCATCCATCCGTCCGTCCATCCATCCACCTGTCCATCCATCCATAAATTTGTCCGTCCATCCATCCATCCATAAATTTGTCCGTCCGTCCATCCATCTTTCCATCCATCCATCCATCCATCCATCAATTTATCCATCCATCCACCCGTCCATCCACCTGTCCGTCCATCCATCCATCAATTTATCCATCCATCCACCTGTCCATCCATCCATCCATCCTTCCTTCCAGCTCTTCTGGTTTCACCCTTTTCATTAAAGTTTGGAACATATCCGCTGGGATTTGCTCCCATTCAGTCACAAAGGTGTCACTGAGTCACTCCAACTCTTAAGACCAGCATTCCAGTTCATTACAAAAGTGCTGAATTGGTTTGAGACCAGTAAAAATCTCCTTTTGAGTTTAGTAAAACAAATTTGTGTTACCCTCAGCTATGGAACATTTCAGAGCTAAGTAAACTGGCCAGTTCAAAATTAGGCTATTTTCATAGCTGCCACATTTATAAGGAAAAGTACCTGATTACTTGATGGTAACATCCCCGTGTTCATGTATTACTTTGTTTTGGAAGATTTATTAGACAAAACCGGACGCTAGCTGGTAGGAAACAAGAAGATGTAAAAGGAAGAAAGTAAATGTTGTACATATTCTGTGGGGAAAACGGCAGGTAACAAAAGACTAAAGACTAAAACAAAAGAAATACCATCCACAGGATATTAATGTGTGTATTCTTTAACTTGAACCAAGAACACAAACCTATGCCAGCAGAGATCCAGTTTTTCTATCTATCTATGGATCTGTCTTTTGTATGTGGATGCTGTATGGATTGTGTTGGCTGTCAAATCTCGTCTGTGTAATTAGTGCCTGCTGGCGATATTTGTGCTCTTCTTCCCTCTCATCCTCTCTCCCTCACTCTGAATTATCTGTGATGCCTCTCCTTCTCTCTCCCTCCACTCTACAAAGCAATAAAAGAGACGGGAGCGTGGGTGTCGATTGCTGCTTCACGTTGCTGCTCAGCTGACAGGCAGGAGAGGAAGAAAGCAAGGAGAGGAGGAGGAGGACAGAGGGAGACAGGAGGAGAGGCGATGAGATGGCGTATGAGAGAAGGAGGAAAGAGAGAGAGTAGGAGGGAAAGAGTGTTTTATGTCTGCAGCTGCTTGGGTGACAGAGAGGATGGAGAACAGAACAGAATGTACTCTGTGTGTTTGTGTGCATTCATGTGTGTATTTTGGTATACAGTATATGTGCTGCAGCTTGCGCACTCTGCGCATGTTGTTAGGTGCGTGCATGAGCTCCTGAATGCATTTGCATGGCCGAATGTGAAGAAGAGAATCCACGGAGAGAGATGAACAGGTTTGTTTTGATAGGGAGATGGAGGTAGCATTGACCTAAATACTAAAAGCATGTTTCACACAGAGGAAATGAGGCTCTTAAGCCCAACGATCTGCAGCAGCAGCACAGCTACTTGGCTAACTAGGGGAGATTTAATGACCCAAGAGAATACGATTAGAGAAAATAGTGAATTATATATGATGATTTGATACAGTTAAAAAACAATGCTGTGCTTTGTAACCCGAACTCATTTGTCCTAAATAGTGTAAAATGAATTGGAGCAAGTACAGCTCATGCACATCTGATCAGAATCAGCATGGCCGGTGCAGCTCCCCTTCTAAACGCAGATGTGCCGACCAGGCAAATTGCAGGTTTCTCGAGAATCGATCATCCAAATGCACACTTTCCCCCCACTGTGATTGACGTTTTGGGGGTTTTGGTCAGCGGCACTATTGCCAAAAGTGTTTCCATCTCTTACTGTGCACAATCAAGCACCTAGGCTGCAGACTGCTTCTACAAACGCTTGTGACAGAATGGGAATGTCTCACTAAATATTCCACAGTGACTGTTATAACAAAGTGGAAGTGATTAGGAATGACAGCAACTCAGCCACAAAGTGCTCGGCCACATGAAACCACAGAGACCGAAGGTCAGCAGACGCTGTGGTGCACAGAGGAGTATGCAGAGAGCTCCAGGAATGGGTTTCCATGGCCGAGCAGCCGCATCCAAGCCAAGCCTGCATTTGTCTTCCCAGAGGGCTGTTATCTCTGCTACATGGGTTTTCAGCACCTAGTAAACAGATGCCCTTCCTGTTCAGGGTAGCAGTTATTGAATTGCTCAGGAGTTTAATTTAATCTGATTAGAATCAGAATATTAAGCTCTATGTAGAGTGTGTGTGTGTGTGTGTCTACTATTGCTTTATGTCATTATCTGTACAGTAAGCAACCATGGGGGATTAGGGTTATTTTTTTTATTATATTTTTATTGAAAATTATTATTATTTAGTCACAAAACTTTTTCTTAGTCCTTTTACTTTTCATTCAGATAACAAAATGTGAACTCGGTGGCTTGACAGTGTATACATAATGCAGCATGTTTAACTTATTTACATAAAGTACATTCAATACATTCAACAATATTTTGTAGAATTTGTCTTTTCGAATTTTTAAGGAGAATGTCAATTTTTCCATTTCAAAACATCTCAAAAAACACATTAACTCAATCCTCAAGTGTTGGTGGGGAAAGAATTGGGGTTAATAGAAAGAAATCTGCTAAATTATGAGAACAACTCACCCAAAGAACTTCCCACTTGACATCACACCTCCTCAGGTCCTCGTGAAACCCCCACCGAGTGTGAAACAGATCAGATGCGCAGCAGAGAAAATTCAAGAACACAAAAAATGAGATGCCCTTTTGTCAGTCTGATTTGCAACATCATATTTAATTATGAAACAGAGCTATTCTGAAAGTGTTTAGCATATAGTGCTAAGAGTACAAATATTTTGCTAAAAAAACCCAACTACTGTAAATTGATGTGATTCCCAATGAGACGAGAATATTCCTCTGATTCGAAGATTAAACAAACCATTTAAAAAGCAAGTTGATTATCAGACAAATGTGTGTGAAAAACATTAATAACAGTCAGAGTTCCAGATTCGTTTGTAGATCATTGGCTCTTGTATGGAAGTGTTCGCGCATAAATTAACATAAGATAACGTGTTTCTCTGTTTTTATGTTTGGACACGTTCACTTGTCCTTAATCTGTGGTTTTATCCAAACTGGGAAGCAATTTGTAGCCGTGTGCTTTTTCACTATACAAGCAGAAGTTACTATTAATTATGTGTTTTATCATTAAAGCTTTGCTGAAGGAGGCAAACAGGTGGATGATGAAAGATTTTTAATGAATCTGGACCACAACAACAAAATGTTGTGTTATTAAACAATTTTCGGTCTTGTTTGAAAAATCACTGTCGTTTCCCAGAAATAGCAAAAAAATAAGACCTGCCACTCTGTGAGTTCTATGCTCACAGATTCATGTTTGGGTGAATGTTACATATAACAATAAAAGTATATGAAATGAACTCATGTTACAGAATCGGTGCAATGAACCCCTGGTGTCAGATTCTATTATTAAAGCAGTGGAGCAACTGCTCTGGGTAGCTTGCTGCATGCTGTGTACATAATGTAAAGGATAAAGTACACACACACACACACACATTATATAATAAATAGAAGGCTGTTGTTTGTTTAGGGAGGTTGGCTAAATCACAGCTTCACCTCCTCCACCTCCAGGGTTACCCTTACCAAAGCACTCCATCATCCTCCTCCTGGTACCTTCCCAGTTATCTGTGCAGCAGGTGTGAAACTGTGCAAAGTTGAGCCACAGCGGTGCTGCGTGCTCAGCAAAAAACCTCGACAGATAAATTTAGCTTAGGAAAGGGGACAAAGAAAGTAGTAAGCTTTTTATTAAGCAGTTCTGATATCTCTTACTGTGCTCTGCTGTCCACAGTGCGCCCAGGACACAGAAACAGAAGCACGCAGTCATTTACATTTAACTAACTTACTGAGATATCAGAGGAAAAAAAAAAACAAATCCTCTGAGCTTTAAAGGTCTTTTTAACAAATTATTCATATTGCATTTATATATTAATGCAGCAAAATCACAAAAACAGTTTACAAAACATTTTTTCTTCCAATCCTTGTGTGAATTATTGATTTCCTTATTAAAGCAGCACAATAAATCATGTCAGGCGTGTGGTCGTGCACGTTCGTCTCGCTATAAAACAAAGCTGTTTTAGTTTGACGCCTGATCTCACCAAAGAAACCAGAACTTAAACTGTGTGTAACGAACGAGTATATTCTGTTGTTCGGTTTGTCCTGTGGTCTCACTGATAGTGAATAGTAGAAATCGATGAATGTTTTACCCTTAAAATATGTTTATTTCAGTCCAAATTTCACTGGTGTCAGTCGGGGGACGACTGAGCTGTAAGACAAGGAAAGGGCAGAGATGCAATCACATATTGCACAAAGGGAAAATATGCTCTTTAAGAAGCACTGATCTGTAGCAGCAGCTCTGACTCACTGACCTCAGGACTCTGAGGGCCACTGAAGAATTTCTGTCAAATGCTTTCTACAAATGCCATGAATTATACATTTTGTTATTTGATGCACTCCCTAGCAAAGTAAACAGATGCTGCAGGGCGCTAACACAAATGAATCCAAACAAATGGAAAGTCACAGAGAGCTAATGGTGTGTGTGCGCTGTTTGTGAAGTGTTTTTCATTTCTTTGCACATGTGCATCCCACTGAAAGTGTGTGAGAGTGTGTCTGTGAGAGTGTGTGACTGTGGCTCCTCTGCAGAGTTCCAGCCTTATATGAAAAACATTTTATGTGCAGATTTATTGAAGCTCATCATTTTCTTATTTATGAGAAACAGTATTTACTGAGGGGCAGACAGACCCGATATCAGCAGTGTGTGTGTGTGTGTGTGTGTCTGAATGAATGCATATACCTATTGATTTCTTGTATAATACAATCTTCAGATCAGACTGAGACGACTACGTACTAAAAATGATGTATGAAATATACTGCTGGACATAGTTTCTCCTTAAACAGTTTGATCAGTCAGCAGCATCTGAGAAACACCAGAGAGTTTCTCAGGACCCAACACTGCAGACACACACACACACACACACACACAGTCAGCGTGAAACTTTATTGAAAATCAGCCTGCCTAAAGCTAACACCGAACCACCGATACACTGATGGGGCACACTGCTCGCTGGAGCCCAGGCATGATCCATTCAAGCCTTTTGTTGACAGACTGTTAATCCGAAATACATTACTTCATGCTGCAAGTTTCCATCCGAACCACCTCAAAAAAAGCCAACCTGTTAGCCCACGGAGATTATTAGATTCAAACATTTTTGTGAAATTCCAGAGAAAGACAATGAGGGCAAAGAAGAGATGTTGAACAAATTTAAAGAAAAACAGAGGACTGGTTAAGATCTGCAGAACAGAAGGTGAATTCTGTAAGCAGGAAACTAAGAAATCTGCCAAACTTAAACCTAACCTTGTCTTTTGTGCAACCTTCACACCAAAAACCAGCAACATGAAAGAGATAATTTGAAAACATTGGTACATCCTTCAAAATGACCCAAACTTATTAGGGACCTTCAAAGAACCACCTATGATAACCTACAGGAGAGGAAAAAATAGTAGAGATAGGCTTGTTAGAGCTTCCCAGGACCCTGATACTCCAGATAAAACCCTGATAAGCCATAACCTACAAGGTCATTTGAAATGTGGGTCATCGGCTCATCACTAACCTATCTGGGAAAACACATTTGGGGCCATCATGGAAACTGAGGACAAAAGTAGCTGGGTCCCAAGTGGGCCCCAACCATCGGACCCGCTTCTACCCATCTGGGCCCCACACTCATTTGTTAGCTGGGCCTGATTTGGGGCCCATCTGGGTCCCATCATTAATCCATCTGGGCAAACACATTTAGGGCCACCATTAAAACTGAGGACAAAATTAGCAAAATTACCCCAGCTGGGTTTCCCAAGTAGGCCCCAAATATTAGCCCTGCTACTCCCTATTTGGGCCCCAGATATGTGTGTTGAAAGGGAATTGTCAATACACCGTAAAGTTATTCAAAGATCATATCAGTGACAAACCATTGCCATTAAGAGCTTTATTACATGCAAGCTAAAAATCTACGGTAACCTACATGATGCAGTCACCATGCAATAAAATATATACAGGAGAAAAATCCCGCCCTCTGAAAGATTGAATTAATGAACACAGAAGTGCGATCAAGAGAAATGATCTAACCAGTCCTGTTGCAATGATAAACACCATAATTCACCTTTAAAGCCATTAAAGTCAGCCAAAGTCTTCCCCTAGGCAACATCATTAGAAGACATAGCATACATTTTCACTGCTATGCAGATGACACCCAGCTCTATCTGTCCATGAAGCCAGATAACACACACCAATTAGTTAAACTGCAGGAATGTCTTAAAGACATAAAGACTTGGATGGCCACTAACTTTCTGCTTCTTAACTCAGATAAAACTGAGGTCATTGTACTCGGCGCTGAAAAGCTTAGAAATATGGTATCTAACCAGATTCTTACTCTGGATGGCATTACCTTGGCCTCCAGTAACGCTGTGAGGAACCTTGGAGTCATTTTTGACCAGGATATGTCCTTCAACGCACATATTAAACAAATATGTAAGACTGCGTTCTTCCATTTGCGCAACATCTCTAAAATTAGAAATATCCTGTCTCAGAGTGACGCTGAAAAACTAGTTCATGCATTTATTACTTCCAGGCTAGACTACTGCAATTCATTATTATCAGGATGTCCAAAAAACTCCCTGAAAATCCTTCAGCTAATCGAAAATGCTGCAGCAAGAGTCCTGACAGGGACTAGAAAGAGAGAGCATATTTCTCCTGTTTTGGCTTCCCTTCATTGGCTTCCTGTTAAATCCAGAATTGAATTCAAAATCCTGCTCCTCACATACAAGGTCTTAAATAATCAGGCCCCATCTTATCTTAATGACCTTGTAGTACCATATCACCCTATTAGAGCACTTCGCTCTCGCTCTGCAGGCCTACTTGTTGTTCCTAGAGTATTTAAAAGTAGAATGGGAGGGAGAGCCTTCAGTTTTCAGGCCCCTCTTCTGTGGAACCAGCTTCCAGTTTGGATTCAGGAGACAGACACTATCTCTACTTTTAAGATTAGGCTTAAAACCTTCCTTTTTGCTAAAGCATATAGTTAGGGCTGGACCAGGTGACCCTGAATCCTCCCTTAGTTATGCTGCAATAGATGTAGGCTGCCGGGGGATTCCCATGATGCATTGAGTTTTTCCTTTCCAGTCACCTTTCTCACTCACTATGTATTAACAGACCTCTCTGTATTGAATCATATCTGTTATTAATCTCTGTCTCTCTTCCACAGCATGTCTTTATCCTGTCTTCCTTCTCTCACCCCAACCGGTCGCAGCAGATGGCCGCCCCTCCCTGAGCCTGGTTCTGCCGGAGGTTTCTTCCTGTTAAAAGGGAGTTTTTCCTTCCCACTGTCGCCAAAGTGCTGCTCATAGGGGGTCATATGATTGTTGGGTTTTTCTCTGTATCTATGAAGCGCCTTGAGGCGACATTTGTTGTGATTTGGCGCTATATAAATAAAATTGAATTGAATTGAATTGAATTCAAAGAGGTGGTGATGGTAATTCTATCCAGATAAAAAGGGAATAAATTTGGATATTTTTGATCCGTTTACATGCTAGAAGTATGAATGAGGATTTTTCTATCAATGATTTTATCACTTCTAACCTGTTATTTTGCCTTGTCCCTTATTTTTGCATGGGTAATATTTATTTATTTATTTATTTATGTTCTCAGCACAAAAGAGAAACATTCGAGACTACTCGTTTTATGAGTCCGCATCCTAGAGACATAAATCAGGACCTTTTCACAAACGTGGATCCGTATAAGGTGTCTTCTTGTTTTCCCATCACACTGATGTACTGACTTTAATTTTTCTTTTCTGTATTATTCCAACATTCTTTCTGTTTGTGTTTTTCTCGCATGCATTATGTTAAGATAGGTGGGGATTGTGGTCCCCCCCCCTGTTTTTATCGTTAATGGTCTAGTCCAGTATTCACTTTGGCTGTGTCTTAACCAATTAACCAATTAACCAATACCAACCTGTTATATGTCAGCTGGTTTACCTACGAAGGTGTGATTGGTTCATTTGATTTATTTTTCTGTTTCCTGTACTTTATTTCAACACAAATTGGTTTATATGTTATTATGACCCTGATGAGGGTCACATGCTGCACACGTTGGTCAGGTAATAAAGTCGTTCCTCTTTACCATTAAGTGTTGCTGGAGTTCCTGTGTTGTTAGTTGGACTGTTAATTCATTAATGAAACTACCAGCTGCTGCCCAGTTATTTGACTTGCAGATAGATTAGCCGCAAAGGTCTTCCTCGAAGCTCGAAGCCGGCCACTTGGTCTTTCTTATTTTTGAATTTCATGGTACTTTTCTACTCTTATGAAGAC
The DNA here is from genome assembly GCF_963576455.1 of Neolamprologus multifasciatus. Lineage (NCBI taxonomy): Eukaryota > Metazoa > Chordata > Actinopteri > Cichliformes > Cichlidae > Neolamprologus > Neolamprologus multifasciatus. The sequence continues at coordinate 4,002,061 of NC_140452.1, forward strand.
TATTCCGAATCAGAATCAGAAACTTTATTGTCATTGTCACAGGTACAACGAAATTAAGAATGGTCCCCGATCATTGCATCATCCCTAGCAATATCAAAATATAAATAAAACTAGGGATGCACCGATACCGATGCTGGTATCGGGTATCGGGGCGGATACTGTAAAATGTGTGTGTACTCATACTCGTAAAAGTTAACTGATACCATGAACCGATACAAACTTATTTCATTAATCAGAGGGTGGCTTGTCATTTCTATTGTAGTTTTTTAGATTGGCCACTAGGGGGCCGATTATTATTTTATTTATTATTTATTTTATAATAATTATTTTGTTTGTTTGTTTACAATATGGACACTCCGCAATAATTTAAAAGTTTAATTTATTCGCAAACCTAATTTTTATTTATTTTATTCTCAAACAGAAGTGTTTATTTATTATTCTGAAAGCTCGAGACAGTGCCAATAGTTCAGTGATATTTTGTTAAATTACAATGTGGAGACTCTGCAATAATTTAACAGAAGTGCTTATTTTTCACTTGAAATTATTTTGTGGTCATTTTTATTAAGATTTTATTTTTTATCGACAGGGAATATAATAAAACCTGTCTTCCAATTAATTGTATTTGTGTGCGTGTGTGTGGTAGAAGTATCGTTTTTTGTACTCTGTATCGGCAAGTACTCAGATCCAAGTATCGGTATCGTATCGGTTTGAAAAAATTGGTATCGTTGCATCCCTAAATAAAACAATAAAATTAAATAAATAAAATGTAATACTTAAAATACTAATAAGACATAACAGTAAACATTCACAGACATTCCCACATACATGCTTCAGACCGTGCATAGATTAACACAAGAGTGGCGTGATGGACATTTTTTTGTAGTATTCAGATGTGTTATTGCAGTTGGATAACAGCTGTGTTTGAGTCTATTAGTCCTTGCGCTGATTGCCCTGTACCGTCTGCCTGAGGGCAACAGTTCAAACAGGGAGTGGCCAGGATGTAAGGTGTCTTTTATGATGTTTTCATCCTCACACACATTCACAGACCACACTATTCTGTGGCTTTAAGCATTTGTTAATCTACATAACAGTTTGGAGGTCAGCATCTTGCTCATGGACACTTTAACACAAACCACTTACTATTGACCTGCTGATTAGAAGACCTTGCTCTGTCTCTGTGGGCTTTCATGGTCACACTACAAACAGTCTTCTAACATTTTCTGTTACAAATGACTTAAATATGTGACATTTTTCTTCTTTTCTACTTAAAAGCTGATTAAACTGAGTAAAAGCCTTCAATGTGAGTGTGTAAGTAACACCAAATAAACTTTAGCTTAGCCAAGCTGAGGCCTCTTTTCACAGCAGAAACATTTAGTCTGATCAGATTGGATTTGTCCTGAGTTCCTCTCATTTCCTGCCCTCGTACCAACATACAGGCAAAGTTGTCCCCTCATTCATGCACCTTTACTTTGTAACAGCCACCAAACCATCAAACATGGTTGAAACATCAAGATTATCTCACTGGTCAAACTGGTTGTGGTGTGACAGCAAAAACCGTCGGTGGTTTCTGACAGAGCAAGAAATGCTGGTATAAAAACATTTGATCAACAGGAGCTAGCATGGTGTCACAGAGGTTAGCACTAGCGCTAAAGCAGCTAGCATAACTGGCGATTCTACACTGGCTGTAGGTGTGAATCTTGTGATGCATTACATGAGTAGAGCTGTTTATGCAATAATCTACTTTAATTTACTTATTCAGCAACTTTCCAATCTCCACTAAAAACATCAGCATCAGATCAAAAAGGACAAATTCCAACACGTTCTCACTCCCAAAGCGTCACATTTTAGGCTAGGTGACAAATCGTCAACATATTACATTTTCGGCTACCCACCACGTTCCCAGTGTTGCCAACTCCTCAGTAAGGAAAATCGCTATTGGCTGTCCTAAAAGTTGCTAGAAGTCGCTAAATGACGTCATCACCTAATTTGCATAATTGGTCATGCTAATGTAATTGTAATCTATGTTGTTGGAGAGAGAAATAACATCGTGGAAGTGAGTAAAAAACGTCCTAAATGCATTTAGAATTTATTTAGAACTACAAATTTAATTTATTTTAGCAATTATTGTTATTTTAATGTCACAATTCCAACCCTGCTCCTTTACCCGGGCTTGGACCGGCAAAAGTGACCCGAAATAGGCACTCTGGTGGAGTTACTTTGTGTGTGTGTGTTTATAAGTAGTTTTAAACCTTGTGATCCACAAAACAGCATAAGAGTAAAAGAAGAACTGACTGCGTTACAGCACCCGCTGCTTGTTGAGAGTAAAAGCGATATGCGCTTTCACGTCTTTTTTTAGCTACTTTCTTTTTAGAAAAAAAGTCACTAGGGGGTCTGAAAACTCGCTAAATATAGCGACAAAGTCGCTAAGTTGGCAACACTGCACGTTCCTAAATGACGACCTCGGAAAAATGAGGAAATATGAGAACCGTATGGACTCAATCTACACATGTTTGCTCTTTTTCTTCAAATCACTTAGAAACACGCTATTTAACGTCATTAAAGTCCTGGTTAAGATCAGGAAAAAGGTTATGGTTAGGGCTAGGGATAAGGTTAGGTTTAGGGCTGGAATACAGGGCTGGAACGTCTATTACCGCGGGAGTGTCATTGCACTGGATTTCGGCCATAACCCGCCGCGTACCATAAGAACGCCGAAGGTCTCCTTTCGCGTTCCTCAGGAACGCCGCGGGGCGTGACAAAACGTCGGCATGTTACGCCTCGGGAGTGAGAACGGGCTGCAAATTCATACATTATAATAAATAAGAGGTCATTTTATTAGATGGGATTTTGTTGAAAGAAATGATGCATTCTCATATCATTGGTAGAAAACTGATTTGACTTATTACCTGTTAAAATAACCACAACATAATAATAATAATAATACGCAGCATCCTTTCAGAAGACTGGACTAATTATATCCTTAATGTTATTTGAAAAAGAGGCAGAGAAAAGCACTGGCATCACACTATAGGCAGCAGACCTCCTGGCCACAGACAGGAAGAATCAGACTGTCATTGATGAGAAGAGTCCTGATTACCTCCACACATCCAGAGGTGCCCACTCTGTTTTCTCCCATTCTGCTGTGATGTGGAGGTGGGTGGTGCTGATGCAACAACTTTTTGTTGAGCCCTCTGGAGGTGTTTAACTTTACATCCCACTACCCTCCCACCTTTAGTCTGAAATCCTAGATATAATTCAGTGTAGTCACTTCCTGTTAACGTGAGTCCGCGCTTAAAGCTTCCTGACACTGAATCGTGGGACCAGCGTGGGATGACCCTGTTCTCCCATTGCTGTTTGTTCCCATGGTTAGGAGACAAGCATTGATTACTCTTGCATCATTCTGCTTTTTTTTTCTAACGAAGCCAAATATGATTCTTCTGCACAGCATGTTAGCTGAAATTAAAGACGAGTACGCCGTCTCCTTTGAATTAAAAAAAAATGCAAAACTCAAAGTGCAGGACATTGATTTGGATCAATATGCGTCAGTTTATAAAGAGATGATAAATACATCACACATTCATCTGGTAAACTGGGAAATCTGTCTGACATGTGACAATGGTCTGGCTTTGAAAATGTTGGAATCTTATTTCCAAACTGTTTTTTTTTTTGCTCTGCAGCACATGGACGTCCTCTGATTTTGTCACCGTCTGATGACCCAGTGTTCGAGTTTTTTTATTTTGTTTATATTCCTTGGTTTGGCGTCAGTCATGGTTTTGGTTCACTTGATTGTGTTCTGCTCCTGTTACATTTGTAGTTCTAGCTAGATTCGGTCACCGTGTCTTCCCCGTGTTCCACGTTTCATGTCCAGTCAGTCTTGTCTCGGTTTGTGTGTCTCCTGTGTCCCGACTATGCTCCCTCTGTCTCCCCCGTCAGTCATGTCTCAGTGTCAAGTCCATGTCTCTGTGTGTGCGTTGTGTTCTCTTTGTTTTGCTTCCCTTTGTCTTGTTATGTCAGATTGCTCCCAGGTTTTCCCCATCCTCATGTTATCCTGCCTGTGTACTTTAGTCCTCACTAGGGATGGGTATCGTTTAGGTTTTATCCGATACTGGTGCCAAACCGGTACTTTTGAAACGGTGCCGGTGCTTAAACGGTGCTCAAACCGGTGCTTAAAGAATGGAAAACACAAAATTGGTCCAAAAACCTCTCATGTTCAGCTGTTTTTTGTAAAAAGATAATAATGTTAGCCTTTTCTGCAGCTATGGGGCATATATGGTATCACTCTTGGCTGGAAGCAGCTTAAACAATGGAAAAAACACAAACTTTGTCCAAAAACCTCTCATGTTTAACTGTTTTCCACTTTTTCTTTGGTCATTTTAGCCTTTTTGGCCAGGGTGAAGGGAGTATCTGCCATCAAACAAGAAGACAGTCGCATGTAGCTATGATGATGTTTGCTAGTTCACCTTACGTGCATTAATGTAATAACGTGGTTAGCCTACTCAACGTAAATTACACACGAACAACATTAAGCTACTCACGCAGAGAAGAACGGCTGCTGCTGCCATCATCATCCTCATCATTTCTGCTACACTGGCAGGGCTAGGGGCCAGGACTCTCCTCTTCGGGTTTTTGGGGGATGTTGCTAACTCCGGGTCCGATAACAGGCACCACACCCGCAGTAGATGTGCTCGGTGTGAGGTCTCGCAGCAAGCTATCAAATACGGCGCATTTCTCGGCTTTAAAAAAAACCGCTATGCGTCGCCAGGTGTTTCATCAGATTTGAGGTGTTACCTCCTTTGACAGTATCACAGTATCAGCTTAAAGCACTTGTTGCAGCTGCTGAGTTTGCATATTTTGCTGTGAAGTACAGCCAGACTTTGACCGCTTCGTCTTGGGCATTTTTAATCTGTAGCTCTGCTCTAAAAGAACGTACGTACCTGGACCCGCCTACTATCTCGGAAACGTAAAATGATTGGCTAGAATCTAAAGTGTATCACAGATTAGGAAAAAAAAAAGCACCGAAATAAAGCACCGAAATGTGCGCTGCTTTTCGGTCTGGTTACTACCGTTTATGTCGGATGGCACCGGACACCGGTACCCATCCCTAGTCCTCAGTCTTCCCCACGTTAGCTGTGTGTCATCTGTAGTTCCATGTTCCTCAGTCTTGTCAAATCAAGTCTCTTTCAGTCAGGAGTTTCTTAGTCCTGCTTTATGTTTCTTTGTTTCTTTAGTATTCATTTATTTAGTTTTTAGTCTGTATTTTCCAGCTGCTGCCTTTAGTTAAACTTTCTGTCTTCGAGTCCAGTGCTTGGGTCCTAACCTGGCCTGCCACACAGCTTATCATGACATTTACTGCTAATGCACTTAAGGTCTCACATAAATGTTCCCGTGTGGACTTTTATACAGTATTTATATGTATTTATACTGGTATGCCTTCAGTCTAACAAGGTTTAAAAGTCAGTAACTCAGAGTCACGGAGAAAGAAACATTTCTTTCCTGACTCTGCAGCTCTCTAAAGACAACATTCAGCTGTATTTGTTGCCTGTGTAACTTCCATCCATCCATTTTCTTCCACTTATCCAATTCAGGGTCACGGGGGGCTGGAGCCTTTGCTGGCTGTCTTAGGGCGAGAGGCGAGGTACACCCTGGACAGGTCGCCAGTCTGTCACAGGGCTAACACAGAGACAGACAACCATTCACACCTAACCCCACTAACTGCATGTCTTTGGACTGTGGACAGACCCCACACAAACCCGAGGAGAAAGATCCTGGTGGCATTGAATTCATGGCCGTGCTTCTGCGTAACTTGGATGTTAATATCAAAAAGTTTCAACAAAGTAACAATTACAATCTTACATCCATCAATCCAAAGTTCTTCCATTGAACCAGTTCAGATTCGTGGTTAGCTTGAAGGCTCTGCCTATCATAGGGTGAGAGGCGGGGTCAAACCTGAGCAGCTCCCCAGTGAGCCTTAGGTTAAGTAAGTGGATTATGTAATATAGTTAATTATTCAGTGGTTTTTAACAAAGTTTTGAAAATGACAAACTGCACAACAAACATCTTCCAAGCGTTATGGTCTCTGTGATTATGGGATAGGGAACCGTACTTTTACTGAGCTTTTACTTGAGAAAGACGAATGGTTGCCATGTCATTTAAAGACATACCTGTCAAACTCTGTATCGTCCACATTTTGTGATTTTTCAGCCGGAGAAGCCTTCAGATGGAAGATTGTAGCGGTGTTTCACAGAGAGCTGAGTGTTTAGGTCAGGATACTTCTGTGAGCTTTCTATAATTTTATCTATAAAGCCACATCATCTATAAACTACACTTTAGCACGTCTAATGCTAATTAACCATCATTTTCCTGCAGTTGCTGGTTTCTAAATGTCACCAGAGCAGCAGATTGCACATCAAGGTCTCCTCCCCCAGATCCAATTCCATTTGTTCAGCCAAAAACAAGATCACTCCATCAATATACAAGTCATTCTGGATGCCAAATGCCACTTGTTAAACAATGCAGTCAGCAGCAGAGGGGAGCCCACAAATCATTACTGCAAACAGCCTGGATCAAAGGTGCAGCTCGAGCTAAATGTAAATGATTTGTGAGACATTTCTATCAGCTTTGAAGTTGATGAATATCTAACGCACTTCCTGTTGTGCTCATTGTCATGCAATCATGTTACATGGAAGATCTGTTGTTTCATTTGACCTAAATGCACATGTGCTTTCACTGAGTTCATTTTTTACTGGTTGTAGATGTAGATGAGTCCCTGGGTTCCTGTGGCACACTTGGCTCTTCATGAGGGTTTATAGAGTCATGAAGTTTAAGGCCACTTGAAAAATGACAAAAATCATATTTTGCATTATTGGATCTTAACAAGGTTCCAAGTAGGGCTTCAATATGCAACAAGAAGAAATGTGAGTGAGACCAAACATTTTTTGAGCGTGCAATTTATTTTGCAAACAACGCTTAAATTGAAACGGGCTGTTTCAATGTCTTTAAAATGCCACATCTGTGCAAAAATGTGGATTCATTATCATTTTCTGTCAGGTAGTTACACTGTTGATGACGACTTTTCCCATAGCAGCTCTTTCAATGTACCAAAGTCATAAACAGTGTAAAAGATGGACGTAGCAGCTGTGACTGTAACCACTAAGCCCGGACACCCACACTGGCTGATTAGTGGTGAGTAATATACAAATAAAACTCTGGAATTTTTCTCGCCAGAAGAGGAGCACAAACCTGTGTCGCTCAGGAAGTCATGATATGAGCCAGATAACCTTCATCATGAACATACTTGACATATATGTACTACCGAGTGGATCCCAGAGCACCATGACAATAATTTAATGCAATAATAAATAGCAATAATAGCAAAATGTGTTTACTCACAAATCATTATTAGTTATGTGACTAATGTCGTTTTGAGAAAATAATTTTTGCAAAGTTACAATTCATTTGCATTTTTTCAATAAAACTAAAATCGAAACTTTTGAGTTTTTTATTACTTAAAAGTAAATTCAGTTCTCTTTCACTCTAGTATCGCTTAATTTGTAATTTTGAATAAACACTGTCTTGCATTTATTTGGTGAAATAAATCTGGGTCCACCACAACAGACCAGTACTGCGTTGCAGCCTTCCGCTTCACTTTCCCTTCACTTGTGAAAAAGTCCCAGAGATGCTTAAACTTCACTGGGAGCAGCAAGTCATTCCTCCCAACCCAGAGAGAGCATTCCACCTTTGTCTTGCTGAGGACCATGACCTCAGACTTAACCGTGCTAATTCTCATCTCAACCAATTGATACTCAGCTGAAAACCAACCTAGTCCAAGCTCGAGGTCGTCGCTCAGTGAAGCCAGTAGAACCGCATCATCTGCAAAGAGAAGAGATTATGAAACCACCAATTTCACACTCTCCACCCTTTGGCTGTTCCTGTAAATACTGTTGACAAATAGTATTTACTGGCTATAATCAGTGTCAAAGGACAGCTGTGGGAATAGGGGAGCTAAAAACAGCTAAAAGATAAACACAGACTAACACGGCAGATACGGCACACGAAGTTAACACCTTCTTCTAATAGATTTTCCAGCCAAATGCTGAACAGCCACATGAGCAGGTGGAGCTTTCCTCTTGTCCAACAAGTTAAGTTACAATTATGGTAGCTATTGCAATTTTCAGTTTAGCAGTATCATGTCTTTGTTTCAGGGCAGACCCCACCTGTCTCAGGTAGATCCAGCAGCATCTTGAATGTTCTAATAACTTCAGTCTTTGTTCTATAAAATGACTAATAAAGTGCTCCTACCCCCTTGATACTGTGTGATGCTTTAATTTAAAAGGCATGGCCTTAATTAATTGAATAAATAGTCCAGTTTATTGAAACTGCACAGGTGGAATTGGGCACAATGGTGTCTATGTCCACTGTGAGCGACCATCTTTGAACAGAGGCGGTGGTTTACGACACCAACTGTCTGCCATCTTTAATCCAGTTTTGAGTTCCCTCCCCAGACGCCTTAACGCCCACTCACATCCTGGGCCATCTGACCTCAGGAAATCACATGATAAGGTGGGGCCAGGTTTCACAATGAACTCACCTGAAACTCTGGCTGATTGGGACCCACACCCAGTTTCACACCTTGGCTCAGGCGATTAGAGGATCATCAGGGGGTCCTTTTGTCCCTCTGTGGGGGGATACTCCCACTAGGTTTAAATCTGGGTGTTAGAAAGCCCACTGTTTACATGTTGTTTGCTTGGTTGAAGTGTTGTGGTTTGTTTATAGATAGTGTTTGCGCTGTGGAAATTGATATGTCCTACGTCATTGAACTCACCATATCTATGCTGACGCTCCTTGAATGCACCACTCTGTGCCGTGTGCTGCTAGTCTGCCTTCGTAGCTGCTGATAGCCAGCATCTTTTCCTTGTGTCCTCTCACCAGTATCTCGTGGGTTTTGGTTTATTTCTGTGTGTGAATGCCAGAAGGTGGGTTCTGTTTACATGATGTTGTGTATGTCAGCTGCTATTGTGTGTGTTTGTTCCCTCGTGACTATGCTAATGCTATCCTATGCTAATACGCTAATACGCTATGTAAGCTACTAAGCTAGTTAGTGCTAATTATAAATCTTGTGTAATTGTTGAAGATATTATAGATGTGAGTGTTGAATACTTGTGCTATCTCTGTGCTAGAATAATGTCTGGACATGTTGAATGTTTATGTGTGCTGTACTGATAGTTGTTTATGTATCGTTACTACAGACCACAGCTGAATAAATCCCCTAAACTTGGAAGCTGCCTCCGTGTTCTTTAACCGGAACACACCCACCATACCTTACCGCTCTAAATCAAATCAGCTAAACTCCCGGAGACAACATTCTCGCCATTTTACTGGGACTCCCCACCATTTGACCTTAGAACTGAAGAAGCTTCTCGGATGAGAGGTGAAACGTCTTCAAGCAACTTAAAGAAGTCCAGACGCTTTTCTTTGCAAGCTCCTTTGACTATGATGACCTGGATGACTGAGAACCTTCACAGACAATGGTGTGACACCATTAGAGACAAATTTATTAGCAAAGTCATGGAAAATGACCACGATAAAAACAAAAGAAGGATAAAAACCACACCTCATTATCTGTCAGTAGGACAAGCTTCAGGCTAATGACTTGAAGTAATGAACGTGAGTCTCATCAGTTCCAGTTGCATGTTCTGTCACTCAACACAGCTCACTGCTTTTAATGCTGTAAAGTTGGGCACTGTGTGGACTTATGCCTCAAGTAGCAGCTGGGGGAACAGCGCACATGCATTTTTCAGCTTCAGAGATTACATCTTAGTCAAAGCAGGAAATGCGTGCTAAGAGATTTGACACCATACGTTTGGTTTTACAGAAAATCCTTCTTATGATACCTGAATGAAATGAAATAACGATGGCTCTTCTTTGCTGGCAGTTGTCAAAGCTCAGCTATGAATAATCTCCAAAACTTGATACCAACGGGTTCTGATCAAGGACGCCGATGTGACAAGTAGAGCCTGAAAATTCAGTTTAAAGTTCCTTTAAATAATAATAGGAAGTTCTGTCTTTGATTCGCTGCTGTAACAACACTGAGATCATTTGAAGTGGTTTTAAAAAGTCCTAATGAGCAACAAATATTATGACAAACTTTATATTTTATTCACTGATTTTGTTGCTTTTAAAATGTCACAGTAAACATATAAAGCAGGGAACAAGCGGAAAAAGCTTTTCTGTCAAACCTGCAGGTGGTATCTAACACTCACAGCACACTCTGCTCACATACCTGTCAGGACTAAACTATATTTGAATGCAGACGGTGTGTTTTCACTTTTGCTTTACCAAACTTTAGTCATGATTGTTTTAGAAGATCTGGAGCCACATTTTTAATGAACCTCCTCCAAGTCATGCAGAGTCAGATCGACCAAACCATTTTCAACCCCGTCTGATTGGAAATGAGAAGCCGAGCAGACTGGAACACAGCGGAGCTTGTGGTTTTATTAGATAAGTGACAACTCACTTACGCATGACGGGCACATGTATCTTATTTCATTCCTGCACATCCAAAGAATAAATTAAGGCCGTAATGAGAAGAGGCGTTCCCCATCTCTCCTCAGCAGGCTAATTTGTCTTAGTGTCCTTCAGGAAAAGTTTCTGAGTGTTTTAAAAGTGCCCTTTTTTGTCCGTTACACTTAAGACATCCATCTCACCCAATCTCAGTATCTACTATTGAACAGCAAAGAAAACAGCACCGTGTTACATAACGGGTAGCATGGGCCCACTGGCCTGAATTCATTATTACAGAGATGTTTATTTGGTAAATGTGCTGAGCTTGCTGTTTCCCAAATTGTTAGCCCCGCTGGCTTTCCAAACTTGGCTGCTCTGCTTCACTCCAGAGACCTGCAGGAAGTCTCGAGGAGTCGCTGTAACGATGAGAAATGTTCAGGCCTTTGGTTATTTAAGTGTCTAGTGAGCATAATAATCACAATTCTAGGTCATCCTCATTGGTCTCCTGCTAATATGGATCACCTTTAGGCCACGCACACACACACACTCATGCACACACGGCTGGATTTTAGCACTAACTCTTAACAACTGTACGATAGTAACTGATCTTTCAAAAGTAATAAAATACAAACGTATCATATCATTTCCACTTTTTGGCTACACACAGAAATAAACAAAGGAACAAATTAACGCCAAGCCAAAACCAAATGATTGTAACATGGTCTCTTACATTTCACAGTAGCTTCTGGACCGCACATTTATCAACACACGGTGACGTTGTGATAGCGTCACCCGCTCGGCTGATACTGATCAGTAACACTACAGCTACAAACATACGTACATGCAAGTACACCATCTATTTCAAATATTGCCTGTAAACCTGTTTAAAGTATTAATGCAGTGAAAGACATTGCAGGCTGTAACGTTGGACCCAAGAAACACACGCTGGAGCGAATATGATGACAGCAGAACTTTTATTTAACACTGTGGTTCGTTTACTGGGACACAGACACTCCCGCTCTCTCTCTGCTGTCACGTCCGCTCCTCCTCCGACTGTCACTGCCAACATATAAAGAGACACGATCACTGTCAGATCCCAGCACACCTGTTCACCCCGCCCCTGCGCCGCCCCGGGAGCTCTCTGCAGCTGGCCAGAGACCACACCCACGCCACACAGGCATTTTTACCAAGTACTTTACAAAGCAGTTTCCATCCTGCATGCATCTCCAGCTTGGTGAAGACCAAACGCAATCCCAGCATAAAACCAATGAGACATAAACCATAGATGAGGATGTGACAGGTGATCACTGTCCTTTGAGATGCTGTCTTACAACCACACATTAATAACAGAGCACCCTAACATGCCAAGAGAAAACCTCTTCATAAAATTAAGTTACATGTTTTATCAACCCATCAATATTAAAATGTTTTTTAATGAACTGTCCAGTGATGGGGTCTTTCTGTATGAAGTTCCTGTGTGATGTCCTCAGTGTTGGGGAGGTTACTTTTAAAATGTATTCCATTACAGATTACAGAATACATGCCCCAAAATGTATTCTGTAACGTATTCCGTTACGTTACTCAATGAGAGTAACGTAACGGAATACTTTGGATTACTTAATATATTATCATGCTGTTTACAACTACATGAATGTACTATTGCTGTGATTTATTACTGTTACTGAAGGTCCGCGGCTCCGAACCGTAGTAAAGGGACCTCTGGCTAATACGGTGGGTTCTGTGTCGGCTCGTAGCTGAAAACTAGCTTTACTTTGTTGTCTGGGTCAACTTTGCTAGCAGAGACAGAGAGAGGCGTTGAAAGGCTGCTCCAACAGAACTTATTGTTTTTGGAGGAAAACACGAACACGGTGTACAGTCGAGTCTTAATAGCTTACTTACAACTGGGCTCGTCAGGCTCTCTTCTTGGCTGCAGTGGTTATTATTATATTTACATGCTTCCAGCTCCCGTTTCTGCTCGATGACAGCTCGTACTTTTCCTTTTTCTCCCTCCCTCGCTCACAGACACATAACGGGTATGTCAGTCCATTCTCCCTGCAGCACGGACTACACTACCCATGATGCTACATTCTTTAGAGCTATACCTGTAGCATTCTGCCTATTAGCTTAGCACAACAACAACAAAAAGGCCTCTCTCACCCAGGAAACACGCAGAGAGAGAGTGTCACCCTGTAACCATGGCAACTGTAATGCTGCCACCTGGAACAACAGAACGTAGCTGTCAAACAAAACCCAAACAGTCCTGACCCGCCACGATATGAAACAGGGAAGTACCGCCGTGTAATCCATTTATTTCAACAAAGTAACTGTATTCTAAATACCACCTTTTTAAACGGTAACTGTAACGGAATACAGTTACTCATATTTTGTATTTTAAATACGTAACGGCGGTACATGTATTCCGTTACTCCCCAACACTGGATGTCCTCCATGGGCCTGTGTGGATTTTCTCTCTGGAGCTGTGGGAGGACGCCTGGTGAAATGTTAGGTTAATTGGTGATTCTAAACTGGGTTAGGTGTGAGTGTGCATGGTTGTCTATGTACCCCGCCTCTCGCTGTCCTTATCACCCAGGTAATCCAAGTAATGCAGCTTTCAACTTGAATCATCTTTTTTAACCTAAAGCAGAATCTTTGTACGAAAACAAGTGGTGGTCCCAGCTAAACTTGGCCAAACAGTGACTGCGAGGTGATGCACAACAAAACCAAACTTAGTTTAATGATGTTTTTAAAAATGCAGCAAGTCAGCCGATGAATCCCATAATAACCCTGTCAGCCTCTAATGTGGACTTTGTCGCCTCTATATCTTTTCGCCTACACGGCACTACCTCAAATAACGAGCTAACGATTTTCCCAACTTCCTACTGCAGCCACAGAAATACTCGTTAGGTTAATTGGTGATTCTAAATCAGGTGTGAGCGTGCAGCGTTGTGTGTCTCTGTGCACGGCCTGTTGATGGATCGGTCACTTGCACAGGGTGTAAAACATTTACTGCACCGTGTCAGCTGGGACAGGCTCGACATGAGTCAGCAGAGATGAGTCGTGAAAACAGGCTGGATGATTGCACCAATCTCCACATTCTTTCCATTCTGATGTTTAAACACTTATTCTAAGGCCACGAGTGAGATCATGAAGCAGTTTTTCCTTTTATTAAAGAGATATATAAAGCTTTAATAACCTTGAAAACTAGAGTCTTTAAGAAGCAGTGAGGATTTCTGTGTACGCTGGTATCAATCAACACTGACAGCTGTATGCAAACCTGTAAGACAAAAAATGTCCATTTAAAAACATAATTTTATTCCCTTTTTAATGCTTATTTAAAACTAGAGTCACAAGTTTCAACTTGTCTGACGTTCAGAGATTTCTGTTATTCATCTCTGTGAGCTGTGAGCATGTGTAGCTAATAATAAGTATCACATGATCCTTGCTTAAGAAGGTGATAGGATGACAAGTGGAAAAAGGCACAGTTGTGTTACAGAAGACAAAGAACAGCTACAATGTTGCCCGTACAGCAGCAGCTATGACAGCTTCACACTGAGCCTGAACACATACGAGGATATTCTGCTGTTTCTGGTTAACCTAAACTATATACAGTGGATTCAAAAATGTGCCTGATGTTTTCAACACTTGGTATTTATTAGAATTAATTAAAATTAAATATCTGAAATGATCGGCGTCTCAAATAATACTTGTTAAAAGCAAGTGTCCGAGGAATGGCCGCCTTTAAAACCTCTTCTTAATGATCCCACAAGCTTGGCGTATCTTCCTTTTAGAGGTTTCTCCCTTTTTCTTGGCAGAATAAGTCAGTCAGGATGGATTGGGATAATTTCAGCATAATCACTTTTGACAGGAGCCAACGTGCTATGTTAGTGTGACACTTCATCATTGTAAGAATCCGAAATTTAAAGACAGGTTGTTGAGAGCTGTCATGCTGTCCATGTTCTGCAGCGCTGCACTGTTTAGCAGAAACTGACACCAAGAGGTTCTGACAGAGGTACAGTACACATGCAGACATGCTCAGCATAGATTAGATTTTTTACAGTAACTTGGGACAGTTTTTATCTTGCTTCTTTAAGCGAAATGATAGCAGTTGGATTCTAAAAGCAACCTTTCAAACCTGCAGATGGTATTTGATACTGATGGCATCCGGCTGATATTTAGTGTAGTTTTGCTTCCAACAGTAAACACAACTATTAGTTTGCAGTAGTGACAGCATGTTTTTGCATCATCTTTATTCATCTGCCTGAGTGTGTTTCTGTCTGGGTGAAGGTTTGTTTTGTTGCAAAGGTACTGTGCACGTTTAAATATTGTATTTGCGTCATCGGTTTTTTGTCTTGTGTTTCTGCATGTGTGCGTGTGTGCATGTGTGCGCTCGCTAAATGATGTGAGTGAAGTTGACAGCAGTCATATGCTGCTTGTTAGAATCAGACTCTTCTGCAGCCCACCTGCTGCAGACTGAGTGAAGGGGAAATCATATTACAGCTTCCCACTGTGACCCTTGTTAAGTTACAGTGATCCATTATATGTCTGTGTGTGTGTGTGTGTGTGTATTTTATGTGTTAAAGCAGTGTATCCATCATTTTGCACTGTTTGCGTGTATTTTGAGTGTTTATAGAGTTTATAGAATTTAACACTTGGCTTATTAAACTGTGAGATTTTATTTGCATTTCTTCTGAAATCTCGAAATAAAGAAATATCTCCATCTGTTTCTTTTCTGTCTCAAAAGCCATCTGATCGCCTTCAAACTTGGTGGGTGAACCAGCGGAGGATGGAACCTAAACGTTTTCAAGGTACACGATCAAAGGCTTGTTTGTTTTTAACATTATTTAGTTTTTTTCTTTCCCATTCTATCATTTACATTATGACATGACGTCGACACATCCCCAATATTCTACCAGAAGAATTCAGTTGAGTTGTTCTCATTTCTTACTGCCAAGCAGTGTTGGTTAAGTTACTTGAAAAAAGTAATCAGTAACTAATTACTGATTACTTCCCCAAAAAGTAATCCCATTACTTTACTGATTACTTATTTTCAAAAGTAATTAATTACATAGTTACTTAGTTACTTTTTAAAAACACGATTTACAACCTGAATAGGTGATAAAGTGATAGATCTTTCAGCCCAATTCTACTTTTTCTGCATAATCCATCATACAAAATGTAATCAAATGGAAAAGTCTCTTTTTAAAACTTGTTTTATTAGTTTTAATCTTTTAACTTTATGCATCAAGCAAAAATTTAATTAACTGCAACATTCTCTGACTGGAAGAAATTAGTTTAATATTTAAACCTATTTTCTGCACATTCCAGCACATAAAATAAAATATTTTTTGTGTGTGTTTACACTCAGTCTTTCAAATAGATGCAAGTAAAACACAGCAGAAAATAAATAAAGTCAAAGACTAGCGGTCCTTGTTGCTCTATTTTCACCTGTAAAGCAGGAGTGGGGTAGGCGGAGGTTTACCCTGGTGCAGTTGTGCAGCGGTCAGTGGAAGAATCCGCGAGTTTCTCTGTGAGTTTCCCATTACGTCGTAGCTACTCGGTGCTTGCTCGGAAGTTTAGGGGTTTTTTTCGCTGTAAAAAGAAGTTTTCTTCCCACGCACAACGGACACTAATGTTTTTGTCACTTTTTATGGAATCAAACTCAAAGTAAGGTCAGTACTTCCACGCTTTAAACGCTGCACACTCATACTCTCTCTGCACTCGATATATGATCCATTGTTGATCTGCACACAGCTGTTGTCACGAACGTCGCACTCGCTTACGTCACTGTCATGAGACATTCTCGCTAAAAAAATCACGGTTTTAGTAACACAGTAATGCAGCGTTCCTACGGGAAAGTAACGGTAATCTAATTACTGTTTTTGCAATAGTAATCCCTTACTTTACTCGTTACTTGAAAAAAGTAATCGGATTACAGTAACGCGCTACTTGTAACTTGTAACCGAGTCTCCATGAAGCAACGTTTGGTTGAGCATTTTCCGGGTATTATACAGTTTATTTTGTTTAGTAATCTTGAAATAAGCATTTCTATCTAATATATATTTCATGATAATTAAATGATAATTAAAGATAATTAATAATCACAGGACTCTCAACAATCTGCCAAAACAAACCTGAACGGGTGTGTTGTTACTTCAATAACTTACCATGTTTCAGGTCTTTGAATGACTGTCTGTGGGTCACTGTTTGTGGAAACACTCCACGCTGTCCCAGATGTCAGCTGTCTTTCACAGTAACACACGACATGGGATGAAAATTAATAAGTGCGCCAAACGCTGACAGTCCACATCTGTTGGGTCTGGCTGATTATAACACTTATATAAAGTGGAAGCTCATCGCCTTCTGATGAACACCTGTCACTGCAGAGGTGTGCACGAATTAAAAAGGAGGCACACGAGACAGATGTTTCCCATAAGGCAAAAGGGCCACAACTGTATTTTAGACCAACGCTTATGTTGTTTAGTTTATGGGTTCCTATTAACTCTGCAACAAGGCTAACTCTCTTTCTAGCTTTGTTACACTGAGGCTGAACTATTGCAATGTTTTAAGATTAGACTCTTTAAAGCAGGTCATCCTGAAATAATCCCAGGGATGACCAGCAGAGATCATGTTTCCTACAGATTTCAAAAGAACAATAGGCAGAGCCTTCAGATTCCCCTGTTCTGTGGAACCAGCTCCAGGTTTGGTTTCAGCAGACAGACACTATCTCTACTTTTAACAGACTCAAAAAGTTTATAACTAGAGTTAAATCAAATAACTGTTTGAGGAGATTTTTGTTATAAATTGGCTCCGACTGACAA
The DNA here is from genome assembly GCF_963576455.1 of Neolamprologus multifasciatus. Lineage (NCBI taxonomy): Eukaryota > Metazoa > Chordata > Actinopteri > Cichliformes > Cichlidae > Neolamprologus > Neolamprologus multifasciatus. The sequence continues at coordinate 4,019,376 of NC_140452.1, forward strand.
TGCAACATCGAGATGACAGCTTTCTGGGATTTCCTTTGCTGGATGCATCAAGAGAAACTGGAACTATACACAATATATAAAGTGGCTGACAGAGTATACAGGAACATCTGTGCCAAGTATGCCCTGGATGTCCCGAGGTCGAAATGGGATATTCCCCCCCAGGGTGGTCGAGAGTGACTGGCCTAAGATCCTGTGAGACTTCCACATACAGACAAATGTGATGGCTAACCAAGCGGACATAGTAGTGTTGGAAAAGCAGAGGAAGACGACCGTATTGATAGAGCTTCATCAAATGACAGCAACATCAGGACGAAGGAACACGAGATCAAGAAAGCTGGGGAAGCACCGAGCGCTGAGACAAGAACTCGAGAAGATGTGGAGGGTGAAGGTAAGAGTGGTCCCAGTGTTAATCGGCAACACGTTCTCACTCCCAAAGCGTAGCATTTTACGCTAGGTGACAAATCGTCAACATATTACGTTTTCGGCTACCCACCACGTTCCTAAATGACGACCTCAGAAAAATGAGGAAATATGAGAACCGTATGGACTCAATCTACACATGTTCGCTCTTTTTCTTCAAAACGCTTAGAAACACGCTATTTAACATCATTAAAGTCCTGGTTAAGATCAGGAAAAAGGTTATGGTTAGGGCTAGGGATAAGGTTAGGTTTAGGGCTGGAATACAGGGCTGGAACGTCTATTACCGCGGGAGCGTCATTGCACTGGATTTCAGCCATAACCCGCCGCGTACCATAAGAACGCCGAAGGCCTCCTTTTGCGTTCCTCAGGAACGCTGCGGGACGTGACAAAACGTCGGCATGTTACGCCTCGGGAGTGTGAACGGGCTGCAACCGGAGCACTCGATGCAGCGACTCCCAACCAAGGGGAGTTTCTCCAGCAGATCCCAGGAACAACATCTGAGATATGCAGTCCTAGGAACCGCTAAGATACTGCACAGGACCCTCAAGCTCCCAGGCCTCTGGTACAGGACTCGAGCTTGAAGGATAAAGACCGCCTGCAGGGGCGAGAGGAGGGTTATACATGAATAAACCTGAATTAGACTGAATATCAGTATAACTGATCTCATGCACACAGTAAAGCACACACTGTGACCTGCTTGACCTGCTTGCCATTGAACCCCTGGGGTTAAGGACCTTCCACGAGAGCACCACGGTGGTGTAAATGATACTATTTCTGTTTTGTTTACCTGTCAGGTGACTGATCTGGTAACCTTTGAGCAGAAGCACTCTTCTCCTGCCTTCAGGCCAAACAAGGTGCTCACACATGGGGCAAAGCTCCCTGAGAGAAAGCGAGACTTTGTTCAGCCAAATTTAGTTCCCACAGCTACTGGATGTAAAACTGCCAACTCAAGTGTATTACCAGTGTTGCAGTCACAGCGACTGACACATCTGATCAGTGAACTGCCTTAACAAACACCCTAATCTGAATAATCACAGCCTGTGCGGCCCGCTGGGTGACACCGGATCAGCACTAATAGGACCGCCTGTCCTGTAGGCTCAACACACACACACACACACACACACACACAGGCTTCTTTTTAAACATTCAGTTAGCTGCCAGAGTGCATTAACAATGGCAAATGGATGGGACAAAAAGAATGTAACTATGGAAACGTACATATTTATTAGATAAAGTGTATTTCACTGTGAGGTCTCTTGCAGCTAGTTTATTATTTTTATGCAACAACAAGTCTGTCAAATCATCTGTAACAAATGAATCCAGCGACTGGTGGCCTCTACCTTCTGCAGATACCAGTGTGGCTCCTGTAGTGTTGCTAATGTAAGCAGGTTCTGCTTCACGCTGCTGAAACAGGTCGGCCCAAATAAACCCTCCGACTCTGCGTCGTGTTGTATTTTTAAAGAAGACGAGGTGTCTCTGGTTGATTGATGCAGATTTATTTCCTGAGTGGAAACATGGTGTCGGGTCGGTACAGATGGCTGCACAGCACGCTAAAGCAGAACATCCTGTTAGCATCCTTTCTCGCTCACTATGTATTAACAGACCTCTCTGCATTGAATCATATCTGTTATTAACCTCTGTCTCTCTTCCACAGCATGTCTTTATCCTGTCTTCCTTCTCTCACCCCAACCAATCACAGCAGATGGCCCCGCCCCTCCCTGAGCTTGGTTCTGCCGGAGGTTTCTTCCTGTTAAAAGGGAGTTTTTCCTTCCCACTGTCGCCAAAGTGCTGCTCATAGGGGGTCATATGATTGTTGGGTTTTTCTCTGTATCTATGAAGCGCCTTGAGGCAACTTTTGTTGTGATTTGGCGCTATATAAATAAAATCGAATTGAATTGAATTGAACTGAACTTTAGCATACAGAGTTTTACACAATATTAAACAAATGAAAAGTGCACAAACTGGCGTGAGGCTCTGTGTGCGTCAGTTGATCTGTAATACATAACCGCATTATGTGCGGGACAATACAACTCGCCTCTCGTGTAGCTCCAGCAGAGCGGCAGCGATTACTGCAGCCAGCCTCACCTAACAGGCCACACCAAGAGGTGCACTGACATTTCATAAACACTGTTACACTAACATGGTCTGCAGTGGAAATCAGAAGCTTTAGGTCATGGTTGTCATGGTCTCTGTGGCTTCTATTAGTTTTAAATACTTTAAGTGTTATTTTCTCGTGTTTAGTGTTGGTTCTGATGTTTCAGATAAGATCAGATAGATCTTTGTTGTCATTGTTAACAGGAATGAAACACAGTTTGACATCTCTCCATTTACAGCTGCAGGTTTTTACAATAAACATTCTTTGGACAGGAAGATAAGATAAATAAAGATAAAAATACGTTTAAGAGGTAATGCACACGTTATATACAGAAACAAAATGTATAAAAATAAATAAATATATAAATATATATATCTCACAGTGCACTATCTTAAAGGATTTTGTTTTGAAGGACAGAAGACAGGAGGCTGCAGGACGTCCCATCACTGAGGAGCTGTTTTTACCTGGTAAGCCTTAAGGAGGAGCGGCACACAGCTGGGTTGTGCAAACCGTGAGGAGGACTCTCAAAACTTCTTCGTCTTCATGACTTGTTTCAGTTATTTAAGATAATCTGCTTTTTTCCCTCTTTGTCTTTTGTGTGCGATTGTTTGTGAATTGAAAGAAATCAACTCCTGAATATGAAAATGTTAAAAGCTTATATCTGAGATCATAAAATAAAGAACGACTCGGGAGATTACAAAACAATCTGAGATGCACTTTATTTACATCATTATAAAACGAGACCTTCGTCTCCTCTCTCCTCGTGTTCCTCGGGAACAAGAGTGGGCAATCTGAGAAATTAGAGAGGGGGGCAGTCGTCACTTTCCTTTTGTCAAGGAAACATCCTTCAGACATCCTTCGTACTTTTATGTTTGAACTCTGCAACAGTGGCTTTGCATGATTCACAGTTCAAAATAATCCTTCTTTCTCCTATATTGAGCATTGATGCATCTCCTCAACTGATCCTCTATGAAGGAAGTCATTGTAGTCATCATCGTCTCCTTTCCAGTCCAATATGGATTCATACACTGAATAAAACTGTTTCCTGGATCAACTGCTGTGGGACCAATACCGCAGTTCGCCCATAGTGTACACGTTATTTTGAGAAAGTAGTGAGAAGCTCGGAAACATTTTGTTAAACACTTTATTTCATAAATCCTTCTGTTTTCTTACATAATGTGAAAAAATAGTCAGAGTAAAGAAATCCAACCGTTGGACTGGTTCTGTAGAAACAACTCAGTCATCCTCCCCCGACCCCCGAAACTCTGACTTAATTTAAGCAGGAACATCTGATGTGTGAAGTAAATGTGAGTCAGATATGATGTCTCTTTCTGTCCTGAAGCCACAGTGAAGTGAAGAAAATTAGGTCACACAGGAATTTTAAATAGAGCGGGGTGCTAAACCAAATGAAATCACTACTTTGCCCAAACGAGACGGGGAATTTCCTGCCAACAGATTTTGGTAGGATGTATCCCGGAGGACGCTGGTTCGGAGCCACAGAGGGAAAAGTGGCAGATGGTACGATCAATGGTACATCATTGTGGCTCTTTTGGAAAATCTCTGAGCTGTTTTGTTGTTTTCCAGGGAAGCGAGATTTGAGTCTCACCGCATCTGAAGGTGGCGTGCTGCTGGACGTGGCTCTGGATGTCAGACTCATCCATTGGTTTAGATTTTTAACTTATTGAAATCATTAATTTTATTTTCTCATATGTATTATTTTAATGTTTTGTTTTGTGTTTAATGTATTCATCTCCTTTTGCCTCGGTTAAGCACTTTCAATTGCATGAAAGGTGTTATACAAATAAACTTGTACACTTGAAGTCGGCCGTAAGTGGACATTCGAGGAGCTGGCTTCATTCATCAGTCCTAAAGTTTTCCTGAACTTCCCTTCAGCTTGTCCTGCTTGCTTTTCTGGATTTCCCTAATCTTTAGTCCTCATTTTTATTTCTACAAGAGTGCATGAGAGATATTTAGATATTTTAAAGCTTACAAATAGGCAAATATGTTAATATCTCCACTTTATTTTGTGCTCAGCAGGACAGTTTAAAAAAACACAAATCAAAGCAGAGATCACAGCTCACTCTCATCATTGCTGCTCTTTATTGGTGACTTCAGGCTATAGCATTGATTTTACCATTTTAAAAATGTGTTGCTAATGCTAATGTCAATTGCATTACATTGTCTAAGTGTCCTGATGATGTGTGAGTCCCTCGTTTGAGACTCTTGAGTCTCAGATCTTGGTTATTATCCCTTTGGGTCTGTTGCTTTTTATTTGAATTGATTCTATTATTATCTGAATGTCTTCCTCATATTTCAATTATTTCTTTTTTGAGTGTAACAACAAACCAGTAAAGGGACTTGTGATCTGTTTAAACCTTTTACAGAAATTACAGATTATTTAATTAGCGTCTATTTATATCAAAGGGACTTAGAAGGGGATTAAAGCTTCAAGTTTCACACCTTAATTTAATCAAAATGATATAATGGTTCTGTCAGGATAAGCCAGAGAGAGGAATCAAAGTGCAGGGCAGGATGGGAGGCAGGCTGGAGAATAAAACAAGAGCTTTCATCAGCTCAAAGTAAAAGAAATCCACGAGGAACATGGGGGAGACAAAGAGGCGGGAAACAGATTATCTGAAATCTGAGTTATGCAACACATACACGGGGCGGATTGGACAAAGGTGAAAACGGGGTCGGGCAGAAAGTTAAAAAGGATGGAAATCAAACCGAGGTAGAGAGAGGGAAGTCAAAGTTTTGCTGTTCTTTGTAAGGCTCCGATTACCAAAATAAAACAGGAAGTTGATATGAGGAAAACAAGGGAACTGATTTATAAAACAAAGAAATATTGACAACTCAAGGAAAATATGAACAAAAAGGAAACGCAAAAGACTGAAATCAAAATAGAAGCAAATACTAAGCACAGCCTGTTAGAAAGTGAGTTTTTGTCTGAATTCAGCAGGACGAGGGCTAAAACCAGCTGTAGCAAATGTCAGTGTTGAATGTGAAACATTAAATACATCACAAGTGTCAAAGAAGTGATCTTTGCCAGAGTAAAAAAACTCTCTATTCTCACACTCTCATTGGCTAAATTAACACAGCAACAGTGCATCTGATATTCAGCCTAATGCGACATCTCTACAGTGTTTCACCAGCGATGAGCAGATGAGATCTGGGTCACGGAGGAATTTTAAACACCACTGGTAATACAATTAAATCAGTGACAGTGACATCAGTGATTAGCTGGAGGGCTCATCATCACCAGAAGACGAAGCTCCACACGAGCAGAGAAATGCAAACGTTTTAATACTGTGATATTAAATGACAGTTGAGAGGGGTGAGAGGTAGCAGGTCAGTTTTAGGTGTGCTCCATGCACAGTGTGTATCATTGTTCTTATATTGTTCCTGTTTTTATACCCACTAACAGCAGCAGTGGGTATAAAACCAGAGAGAAATCTGTTTTTCATGGTTTGACTATAAGGATGCTTTTCAGAAGGCTCTCACATTACAACCTGATCCACACCTGCTTTTCTGAAGTGTGGTGGTAAATTCAGGCAGCTGCAGCCACCTTCAACACTTTCTGTCAATTCTGGAGCACCAGGAATGAATCCAGACGGGAATAAAAATCTTCTTTTTTGACTTTAAAGCTCCTGATTGAACCTGGTAGTTCCAGCAGACAAGACACTTCTGTTATTAGAAGGAAGCACTTCTCTTTCTAATCTTTGATCCTTATATTTGACTGGTTCTTTTACACTACGATGATGAGGTGATGTGTGAGCACCTTTACTGTTTCTTTCTTTAAAAAAAAAACCTGTAGCCTACAAAAATAACTTGAATGGACGTTTTGACATTGCCAATGACCTAAAAGTGTTTCTAGCTGCATTTCACTAAGTGGATCAAGAACTGTACATCACTACCAAAGCTTGAAACACCCTCCAACAGCGCTGAATAATCACTGAAAATAAAGGACAACGCTATGTCTTCCATGTTATTATAATACACTATTGTATAAGCTCCTACTAGCCCTGTATGTCAAGAATAGCTGTTGCACATTAGAAACTGTGTTAGAAAGGTTTTTTAAAAATATACTTTAAACATTTTATCATGTCATCAGTGGTTCCTGCCGTGCTGTGTTTTTCTGCAGGGCCTGTCTTCCAGTGTTCACCTGTTCTCCACACACACACACACCTGTGGCTCATCGCGGCTGATGAACCTCAACCATACCTGAGGCCCTGTTGGAGTGTTGTTCCTCGCTTACCTGTGTTAGTGCAGCCCAGTGCTGGCGCTTGTGTATTTCCCTGTGTTCCAATACGAAAAGGAGTTTGAGCGTGTGCTTCTCCCTTTCCCGACTTGCCCTTGGAATCCCTGGAACCCTCTTCTCCCTATATGCATAATATCCACCAGTGTTGTAAACCAGGGTTTTAATAGTTTTGCAGTTTTCATTAGTTTTTATTTTTATTTAGTTTTGACTTCAGATTTTCAATTTTATATCAGTTTTAATTAGTTTTTACCAATTATTTGCTAGTTTAGTTTCGTTTTTATTTTTTTGAAAATCCTTAGTTTCAGTTTAGTTTTGATTAGTTTCAGTTATAGTTTTAGTTGTGTTTGCAATAATTAAGTGTAACAAAATCCCAGTTTCATCATATCAGTCATTCTGCTCATCCTTGGGTATGTTGCTATTCCAGCTACCATACTGCACCCTGGACAGGTCGCCTGTCTGTCGCAGGGCTAACACGCAGAGACAGACAACTCACATTCCCACCTATGGGTTCTTTAAATAAATAAATAAAGGCAGATGAACAACCATTGATACCAGGCAACTATAAAATGTATATCTTGGCCCCAATGAGACTATTAACTCTCGCAGCACCGGGTGTTCGTAATTTTGGTTCAAGTGAATTGATAAACTTTTTGAAGGTAATTGACTCACACAGTTGTGTAGATATCCCCGTCCTGTTGTCTCGGGATGCATCATGCTGCCTTGCCTGGGGTTAGCTTCTGTTTTCTGGGGATGAGGGTTGAGTGTGCTCCCTTACCTTCTCAAGCTAAGCTAGGTTAGCCTTCTTGTGTGAGCTTTTCAAGTGCACTTTAAGGTTTGTGGGATTTTTTTCCCTTTAGAAATGTCCCTCATAATTTGTCTCTTTCCACTACAAGACACTTGCTTTATCCAAAACACAGTCATATTCAAAGTAATCCCAAATTGGACTCTGGCGCTTTCTTCCGACTTTTCCTGACATGATTCTGCAGCAACACAGACGACTCGACTAACGTACTGCCACCTGCTGGCAGAATGAGACACAGCAAGAAAAAAATCTTCATTTTCACCCTTGACTCTTGTATGACACGCACACATCAATGAAAACTAGTTAGTTTTGTGAACACTCATTATAGTTTTAGTTAGTTTTCCTTTTTCAGTTTTTATTTTTATTTCCGTTAACGAAAATGTTTTTTCACTTCTAGTTTTCGTTATTTCGTTAGTTTTCGTTAACGATAATAACCTTTCTGTAAACAAACTCTTCTGTTTGACTGCACAGTACAGAGTCCAGCATCAGTAACTGTGACGGTCGCTTTATATTCGTTAAAGACATAAATCAGTAAGGAACTCGTCTCCTGTACTTTTCGAGGTGTGCCTTTTAAAATACATCGAGGTGCACTGCATCCTTCGATTTTCATTAAGTCTAAGAGAAGGAAAAAAAGCAGCTGATGTAAACACTGCTGTCTTAATACAACTCATCCTCAGAGACTCCTGTTTGTGGGAGAAAGGAACGAGTGAGACAAGAGTCGAGGTGAATCACAATGAAGAGATAGACTGAATACAAAAATCTAATGAGTGCATCCATCGATGTTGGGATATATTTTGCTTCCATAACACTGAACATATTCATTCATATGACTGAAAAGACAACTTTAAAAATGCATAATTAGTTCTTTATTTGTTTTATTTGGTTGTTCATGGTGATAGCTGTTAGTTCACTTAAACAGAACTGCCTTTCACATGTTCGCTGGTTTCATCTCCTCTCAACATTTATACAGATGCCATCATGCAGTGTTTCTGTGACATGTGAGCAAACATCCAAGAAGGGGACGGTCGACTATGAAGCAAAGACCGCTGTGAATCTGTAATATTTGATTAAAATAATGTGACTTTGCATCAAGTGACATCAAATATGCATCAGGCTGCTCAGCATCATTGCAGTAGTAGGTGGCTATGCAGGAGTTTGGAGCACAACACCATCAACTTACTCATCATCATAGTAGTGAAATGGTCAGTCAGCCACTGGATAATACAACAGGCACCTGTCTGCCGTTCTCAAGGTTGGACTATTGGTCTTGAATTTGCTGAATACAGCGTTTGAAGCTCATGTCAGACACGTGATCATTACAATAATCCAGCTTTAAATTTATACTTCCTGTACCCAGAAATATGGGCTAGAAAAAACACAGACTGCATATAAATTAAGCTTCTGCAAAGTGGAGCCAGTGTCCAAGCAACCCCCTCACTACTCACTCGATGCATGCAAACACTTCCCTGATGAGTTCAGGCTCTCATTCACTAGTTACAAAGCTTATGCAACAGGTCTGAATTACTGCTGCCATTAGGAGCACAGAGCAGTCTCTGCTTTGGGCAGGTTAACCTTGACAGATGCTGACAGATCCACCCCACACTCATTATCTCCACTTCCAAAATACCCCTGTGGTCACCATCTATTCACAATCAGACTTTAAAACTATTAATTAGGAGCGATTCATTGGTTTACAGACTTGTTGAATCAGGTGGAATTTGAACTGAATTCCCAGATTGCTTCTTGCTGCCAGACCCCCCCCCCCCGCGGGAAAGCGATCGCACAGTGAGACTACAACTGGAATTCATTTGCATATGAAAACAGGATGTAGTGAGAATTCACAGCTTGTGTCTGAAGATTAATTTTACATTTTCACACTTCTGCTTATTAGCTTCATTTACCCAATTCACTGAAGTGCTCGGCCCATCAAGAACCACAAAAAGCATATTCAAATGGACAGAATATCTCAGCTATTAGCTGCCCTCTGGATAATTCTTTTAATTTTGTTAACTGGGAGCCTCCATTTAAACACAGATTAAAGAGTCCTCTGACTGAGCCCACGATGCCTCTTGGTGAACATGTTGCGATGGCAACAGAGGGAAGAACGACAAACATCGAAGAAATAAACGAATAAAATACAGAAAAGAGGGAGAAAGGGGTGTCTAGATAATACAGAAACCTCAAAACAGGAAGTGAAGTGCCTTTTATTTGCCAAATGAGTTGATTAGCCCCATTACACAGAGAAGAGGATTGACTTATTCATTAATCTGGAAATGGATTTCAAACAGCAGAGTGTGCCAAGCTACACAGAAACACTGTTCACAGCTTCTCTGGGAAACTGCTTGAAGACAACAAAGTCTTTGACTCTTCATTTAGTAAACAGATATAGTGCAAGATAGGATACTTTTTTTGCATGGGCAGCAGTTAATCTGCTGGTTATATTTCAGCTGATAGCCAATAACTTTATGTGCAATCCTCGTAGGATTGCTGCAGAACTACGCTTACACCAGGTGAGAAAGGGACAAAAATATCAGCAGCAATGAAATTAAAGTAAAAAATATAAATACTTATCTGAGTTTTCATATAATTGTTTTAAAGACTGACAGAAACCAGGTCATCAATCAAAATAGTCTTTATCTACGAAGCATTTATGATCGCGTGGTAATGAAACAAGCCTTCTCATCTTCCTCTGTAACAGCAAACACGCTGACTCGTCTGATCCAACTGTTCCTGCTTCCTTCTCAGCTCAGTAAGCTCAGGGGTTGTGCACAGTGGGCAAGTCTTTGTAGACCAACGGTGGGAAAATCTGCAAATTATATAAAGTCAGCAGTTGCAGCCACTCCCCACCAACATGTTTATGGCAATGCTGAAGACGCCGCTGTGTCACGTGGTGCCTGCAAGCCAAGTTATGTGGCTGGTGACTCAGATTTACCTCTAAAGCCTTTAAAACCAAAGCATGAAATTCACCAACATGTTCAGACATGACATTGTTTCTTACCGTCTCTCTTCTAGTTTGGGGTTTATATCTGTGCTGTATTTTTATTCTTGGACCTTTAGACAAGAGTAGCTTTGAATGTACAGCTTAAAATAATCTATAGTGGAGCCCCTCAGTCACCCACACTCTCTTTACAGTGAGGTTGTTGTTTTATAGTTGAACAGTCTGCTGATGAAAGGCTGTCTGGTGGCTTTTACTTGGAAGCTGCAAAACCTTCTGCCTGACAGGAGAAGTACAAGCAGGCCATGTGTGAGGTGCATGACATCGTTCATGGTGGAGATGCTTCCTCAATACACCTGCTAGCTTAAATGCTATGATGGTGGAGCTGCACGGTGCAGGTGAGGCTTTCCACAACACACCTGTAGAAGGAGGCGAGGACTGAGGGAGCCAGTCCAGCTTCCTTCAGGCTTTGGAAGAAGCAAAGATGCTGATGTGCCATCTTGTTGTAGCTTCAGGTTGGTGTGCCTTCTTGTTGTTACCCGCTTCAAGTACCCGGGGATGCTCACAGGTACTCGATGCAGGTGGGGTGCAGCTGCTGCCCACAACCGCATCCTTTTTTTGGCTTGTGTTGATGAAAGGGTTGTTTCACACACGACATGCGGTGCAGTCCTAGATCAGCAGCATGTGGATGAAGGCGCTCACGAAGCATCCCTGTGACCAGTATTTTATGGAGGAGGAGATATGAATTCAGACAGTTCGGGATCTGTAAGAAAGTCTAAAACCCAGTGTGGATAGTCGTCCTCACAGAGCCAGTGTATTTGTGTCTTTAGGATGATGCTTTAGTCTAAAGTAGGAGCTGTTTTCTTCCAGATGAGTGAGGACCAGAAGAACCACTAAAGAGATGGTGTCACCTGTGAAGCAGTTCTTCCCGTGATTGGGGTCTGTGATCGGGGTCTGTGAGATCACCTTTTTCATGTCTGCTCTTACAACCATTTCAAGGCACATCATGACTTCAGAGGAGTCGCTGGGGAGTAATCATTCCCTCTTTGGCACAGGGATATTGACAGCAGTTTTGAGGTATGTGGGAACGCTGTCGAATATATCTGTCAACAACTCAGAGAGCTGGTGTGAGCAGACCTTTAGTGCCATCTGGGGAGAGTTCCCATCCAGCGTTTCAAGGAGTAACCCTCTGCAGAGAACCCTCTGCCGCTGTGATGCTGAGGGGCAGCTCACTGGGTGGAGGATGAGCTTGGAAGGGGCCGTGGTCTTCCTGGACTTATGATGCAGGGATTTAAACACACGTGGTAAATATAGCCCTGAACTTAACAGGAAGAAACCTCCGGCAGAACCAGGCTCAGGGAGGGCGGGGCCATCTGCTGTGACCGGTTGGGGTGAGAGAAGGAAGACAGGATAGAGAAGAATGTTATTATTAAGGCCCAAGAATGTTTCTCATGACTGGATCAGCCGGGGATCGAACCACCAGCCTGTTGTACCTCCCGACCTACGGGCACCTCTAACACATCTGAGACTTAATATTAGATTTTCTTATAGTCCACTCACTCTGTTACATGTAAGCACACTGTGGCTGTTTATGATAAGACGACACTTCAATGATCCCCATAGGATAGTGTGTGTGTTCTCAACAAAACTGAGTTTTCTTTCTTTTTGTGCAGCAGCTCAGGGTGTGTGTTTGTAGTTATCTTGCCCTGGCAGATTCCCTGACATCTGACAGGGAATCGAACTGCCGGCTCATCGCTCCCTCTGCTTTGCAGCTCATCACATCATCAAACCTGACAGCTCGTGTCAAAGCTCGTCCCTCTCGTCCCTCACTCAGGCTCCACTTTGCCCTGAAGTCTCTCTCCTACTCGAATACACTTTTATTTTTCTTTTATGTGATTCTATCATTGCAGCAGATGCCTTGCTGATAAATTTTGACTTAAAATAAGTTAAAACAGCTTAAAACTAAGTGCTCAAAATATTATTATTGTGAATAATTGGCTCAACTGGATTCTGGATTGGGTCTAATCATCTGTATGTCTGAGTGCTGTGACAGAGTGTTGGCTGGGAAATGTTTTGGGAGAGGAAAAGAACAGAAACGGTATTTAAGATATAATTCATGAACACAACAAAGACAGACCAAATCATTTATAGCCAGAGTGGGGAACTTCAGGCCTCGAGTCCTGCAGGTTTTAGATGTGTCCTTGATCCAGCACAGCTGATTTAAATGGTTAACCCTTTAAGACCTACCATAGAACCAAGTCCGCCAGAGCTTATATTATATTTTTACATGCTGTGGAGCCATTTTTGGGAGCATTTCAAGTTGCTATACATCAATACAACCATTATAGCCCAAATTTTAATAATATGTCTGCATTAAGTGCATAGTAATTACATAAATTGCAAAAAAAGTGCAATAAACTACAAAAAAATTGAAAATCGTTTTTGTTTTTTTAACATATATTTCTAGTTAGAGAAATTTAAGAGGCTTATCCCTCAAAACTGTAAATACAAAAAAGTTGCACAAAATAGTTTCCCACCACAGGAAATTTATTTTGAGTGTCTTCATAGTTTTATTTTTGAAATACACCAATTTTTATACACTGCAGGAAAAACGAAAATAAATATTATACTGCAAATTTACAAAAAAGCAGCATGTGCATCAAAATAAACTATTTCCAGCAGTGCAATACGAGTCCTAAGCATCCCAGAAACCACACAGAAAGTCATAAAGTCAAACTTAACTTTTAAAAACACCAGTATAGACTCATGCGGACCTGATGGTAAAAAACTACATTTCCGCGAAAATGACGTCACTTCCGGTTTCGGGCAGGTCATGGCGGACATGCGATAGTTCACGCTGACGGATCGGCAAAGCGTGTTTCTGGAATATTATGTTTTTGTTGCTGCAAGTGCTTTTTATGCAGTTTTTGCAAAGCTATATGTGGAAGGAAACTGTGACCGAGGACAAGCTGATGGCATAAGATGTAAGTACAACTCCTCTGGTTTCATATGCAAAAAAAATTATTGTGCTAGCTCACGTGGTTGCAGAGCTACAAGGATTTAAAAATAGTTACGCAAAACGGAGCGTTCCCGCTCTGACCGGCTTTAAATGGTTAAATGACCTCCTCAACATGTCCTGAAGTTCTCCAGAGGCCTGGTAATGATGTGATTCAGGTGTGTTGACCCAGGGTGAGATCTAAAACCTCGAGGCCTGGAGTTCCCTTGAGTTATTGTGTTCTTTAAAACGCGTGAAAAGGTTTTATTAAAATCTTTATTGATTTTTTCGCCCCTCTTTCATTAAACTATCACATAAAAACATCTCTCCTTTCATATGTAGTGCTGTTTAAGCTCTTTATGAACTATAGATTTGTTGGTTTTATCCATATGGGAAGCATTTAATCAACCCTAAAAACTCATTATGCAGCATGACAACAACCAGCTTTGCAACCTAACAGTGAGTGACATACATACTATTTTTAGTTCATGGACCTGTAACAGATGGTATGGCCCCTACACACCCCTGATCTGAACATCAAGAGCCATCTCTGAACTTATCTTCCTAATGTAGTATCGTTGAAATCCTGCTCAGCCAGAGAAAGTGAGAACAGAAGATGCCATTTTCCTTGCAGACATCCTTCTGTCTCCAGAGAAGGTGATTTAGGCATATAATCCTCATGCAACAAAACATTGTGAATTCAAGAGTGAAATTTGTGTAATAGGCTGAAGAACATGGTTCTCATGCAGTGGCCCCTTTTATCACGAAAGACAAAGAATTGAAAATAATAGTTTCTGTTTTTAAAACATTTTCTGTTTAAATGTTTGAAAGTTTGCTGTTAGGACTGATGGATGAATCTGTTACATGAGCGATTGACTTTTATGTTTTAAATATACTTTTACTGTCAGACCAGAACTCTGAATAAGCATCAAAGGATGTTTAACTGAATCTCAACAACTTCAGTCCTCAGATAATCAAAAGATTTCCAGTAGAAATGTGAAGCAGCAAAGGTTAAATGATTATTTTTAAAGTGATGGAACTTTAAGCTCAAAGCCTGCTTCACAAAACCCCACTTAACAAAGATCTAGACTTGTTAGACATGGTAATTCTTTCAAAAACCCCATTCTGTTTATTATCTAAACATTTTTACACCATAAGACTCTGTAGAAAATATCTGTTGTAAATCATGAGGCGGCCGTTCTGTATTATTTTTGTAATCAATATATTTCTCATTTCTTTTCAGTTGTTTCTGTGAGCGGTGGGGAGTTCTTTAAATCTGTGTTCACTGCAGAGGTGCCCATTGTGTCCCAGTCAAACAGTGCTCGGCACTGTGCTTTATTATTCTAACAAGCAAAAAGTTTTAAAGCGATGCTTATGTAGTGTATTTCAGACAGTGAGATACAGAAACTGCAGGAAATTCTGGTCACAACAGATGTTAAAAGGGAAAAATGAGCAGCATCATGGCGCTTGCATCAATCTGCTGCCCAAGATGAGTGGGAGAAAGCACAGCCCTGTCATCTGGACTGCAGCCACTGTACATTTTTTGATGCAAAGACTGCATGAAGTGTGCAAGTGTGCCCATTTTATTGGACATTTTGTTCCTTTCTTATTCCATTAAGGTCAGAGAAACCATATTTTGATGCTACACTCCTTGCCACGGATGCAGATGTATACCATTTTGTTGAGGATGTAAGGAGTAAAACTCAAAGTTCAGGTTACATTATAACTATTGGTACAACAGTTCTACACAGATATTACTTGTAGCCGTACCTTCAGAAGTTGGCATTTTCCATGTTGGAATGCATGCCAAATGGTAAATGGTAAATGGCCTGTATTTGTATAGCGCTTTTACTAGTCCCGCCTAGGGACCCCAAAGCGCTTTTACACGTCCAGTCATCCACCCATTCCCTCTCCCTCTCACTCGCAGCTACAGTTGTAGCCACAGCTGCCCTGGGGCAGACTGACAGAAGCGAGGCTGCCATATCGCGCCATCGGCCCTTCTGGCCAACACCAGTAGGCGGTAGGTGAAGTGTCTTGCCCAAGGACACAACGACCGAGACTGTCCGAGCCGGGGCTCAAACCGGCAACCTTCCGATTACAAGGTGAACTCCCAACTCTTGAGCCACGATCGCCCCTCCAATCCAGTGTGCCAAGGCCCATCCAATCCAGTGTGAGCTGCTACACCGTCTTTATCAAACTAATTGAAACTGTTTTTATTTCAATGTTATAGTAAACAGTGGTTTCACATTTATCAGATAACCTGGAATAGCAAAAATCAGGAGGTTGCCGGCACAACTGCTGTCAACTGCGATGTCATGTTTAGATATTTATTATTGTATGTCTGCATGATTTAAATAATCAGGCCCCATCTTATCTTAATGACCTTGTAGTACCATATCACCCTATTAGAGCACTTTGCTCTCGCTCTGCAGGCCTACTTGTTGTTCCTAGAGTATTTAAAAGTAGAATGGGAGGCAGAGCCTTCAGTTTTCAGGCCCCTCTTCTGTGGAACCAGCTTCCAGTTTGGATTCAGGAGACAGACACTATCTCTACTTTTAAGATTAGGCTTCAAACTTTCCTTTTTGCTAAAGCATATAGTTAGGGCTGGACCAGGTGAAGATTAAAAGATATAGACATTAAAAATAAAAATGTATGATATCATAACTGAACTGAGGTCTGTAAAACCTGGTCTAATTTTAGCTATTTCTGTTTTTGTTTTGTAACCTCACAAAGTTCAAAGGTCAGTACTACAAAGCCGTGGCAGTCAGAGGCTTTATATTTCTATGTCACTCTCACCATCAAGATATTTTCAATGATCTATTTGTTTTAGACTTTCTTCTCAAAATTCTGGAAAAAAAGACGTCCCCACGTTTCCCCCCCATTGGTCCTAATCCTCTTCTGTATGTAATAGTAATGTAATAGAGTATAGTTAAATACTGTGTGGATTAGAGACAAAATAATTGAATTTGTTATAACTTTATTAAAAAAACTAAAATTAACTTTACAATATTTGGGTGTGGCCCTCAGATGGCGGGTTTGAGACGCCTGATTTACGTGTTAAAATCTTACAGCGAGGTCACGTTTATCCTGAAAAGATGAAGAAAACCAGAGCAGGAGTCACAGGCATGGACATAAACTACAGACGCTGACACGTGTCCTTGTCAGCCACTCTCCAGTGAGAGATGACTTTAGATTTTTTGTTATACAAATAAATTCTAGACACAAGATTCAACTTCAGACTCCTGCAGCTGTTTCCCAGTTTCTGTCTAAAGATGTATGCATGAGAGTCTAGTTCTTAATCTGCGTATGAACCATCTGTGAAAACCATCACAGTATCCTGTCTGGATTAAAAACAGTTCACTCTTTAAGGCCACTGTGATTATTTGCCCACTGAATTTATTTCAGTCATGTTTGTTGTTAATGACAGAAGAAACTGGAGATTTTTTCAATTCCAGGGTTTTGCATTTCTGATCATTTTCACTTTTTCCCTCAGCTGGATTTATTACAAAAAGAGAGCATTTATGGGCTTAAATGTCATAGATTGTAACGCTCTGGGGCTCTGCAGTGGTTCAGTGCATAAAGCAGCTGGCAACGGCCTCAAGTAATCTGGAGCGAAGTGATGTGCTCAAGCAGCAGTGGAGAGGGCCATCAGGAGCCACAGATAGCTTTCGGCCCACCTGAAGGATTGTTTTCTTCTGCCATTACCAGCTTCATCAGTAATACTTCAGCAACCTGCAATGATGAGCACTCTTAATCTATGCATCAGATGCAACTCTGCAGACTGCATTGTTCGCTCTGCAGCTGCTTGTTTAGAAATAAACAAGCCAAAGACTTCTTGCAGTTATTATTAGAAAAAGTTCCCTTTGGCTGATCAGGTACAACGATGAACGAGAGAGGGAGAGAATAAAAAGAACGATGCAGCTAAATGTGCGCCATTCAGGGGGTTTTATTCTTGGACAAAACACCTAGAACACGTTAAAAGGTTGTTTAATAAAAATGGAATAAAAATAAATAACTTTCTGGAACTGTTCATTTCTTCTTGTATTTCTTATGATTAATGTCTAACTATTAAAGCCATTCAACCATTAATTAAATGGAGACTCCATGAAAAGTTCTTTATACATCGATCTAATCAGTTACAAATAATCTGCAACAAAAATCTGTATGCTAAACAAAATGTTTCCATTTTTTATACATATCCCATATAAACCTTTAACAACATTTTTTTTACTGCACTCATAACAGAGAGGCCGCTTCACTTATAAATCTCAGTCAGTTAGTGTCAGTGTTATTAGTTAACCCTTTAAGACCTACCATAGAACCAAGTCTGCCAGAGCTTCTATTATATTTTTACATGCTGTGGAGCCATTTTTGGGAGCATTTCAAGTTGATATACATCAATACAACCATTATAGCCCAAATTTTAATAATATGTCTGCATTAAGTGCATAGTAATTACATAAATTGCAAAAAAGTGCAATAAACTACAAAAAAAATTAAAATTGTTTTTGTTTTTTTAACATATATTTCTAGTTAGAGAAATTTAAGAGGCTTATCCCTCAAAACTGTAAATACAAAAAAGTTGCACAAAATAGTTTCCCACCACAGGAAATTTATTTTGAGTGTCTTCGTAGTTTTATTTTTGAAATACACCAATTTTTATATACTGCAGGAAAAACGAAAATAAATATTATAATGTAAATTTGCAAAAAAGCAGCATGTGCATCAAAATAAACTATTTCCAGCAGTGCAATATGAGTCCTAAGCATCCCAGAAACGACACAGAAAGTCATAAAGTCAAATATAACTGTAAAAAACACCATGCAAAAGTTCGCGCTGACATCTATTCCAACCTAGGAAGTGTTATGAACAGCTGATCGGATCGGCAAAGCCTGTTTCTGGAATATTATGTTTTTGTTGCTGCAAGTGCTTTTTATGCAGTTTTTGCAAAGCTATATGTGGAAGGAAACTGTGACCGAGGACAAGCTGATGGCATAAGATGGAAGTACAACTCCTCCGGTTTCATATGCAAAAAAAATTATTGCGCTAGCTTACGTGGTTGCAGAGCTACCAGGATTTAAAAATACTTACGCAAAACAGAGCCCACCAGCTTTAAAGGGTTAATGCTATCAGTAAAGGTGGAGGGAAACTGATCCAGACAATTATTCACAATTTATCACTGACGACGATGGTTGAACCTTGGAAGAATACATAAGTATGTTCTAGACTGATGTGCTTGTTTATCTGTTTTACTTTATTTATTATTATTATTATTATTATTATTATTATTATTAGTAGTAACTCCATATATTGATCTGTTGGATAAGTCTACATGGTCTCACAGTTGTTGCTAGCTGGTGCTACAGTAGCTTCTTGTCTCCACTGGCATTCTGTTAGAAATCATCGTTTGTGTGACTAAATGTTAACAGTAGAGCTACAAACAGACTCCTCACATTTGTTAAATACTTATTTATCAAACTGACAATTAACACCTTTGAGCTTTGACTTCTTTGCTGTCACCTCTGTCGTTGCAGGACAGGATAAAAATGGCGCTCCCATCGGGGCAGGTCTTGGGGGTTTGGAATTCTGGAGGATCTCATGTTAATTGGCTGTCTTATATAAACTGAGTCTCCAGCTGTTACAGCTAATGTTCTTTTCCTTCTTTGTCCCACATCCCTAAAGCTACGAGAAGCACGATTATGAAAATGTTGTTTGTGTCCCCACAGTTTTCTCTCCCACACAGCCACAAGTCGTACCCAGGATGAACTCGCCACCTCTCTCCACAGCTGTCGTTAGGCAAATCTGCTCAATAATATGAGTCACTACAGTGCGGTGTTTGGCTCCTGGTAGCTGCTGATCTTCTGGAGTTCTTTTACAAATGAAACTCAGTATCTAAAGATTTCTAGGGTGGGAGGTCATTTTCCGCCATAAACTGAGGGTTGTGTGTAGGAACAAAGCTTATTAAGTGAAAATAAGAAGGTTGGGGTTGCTCCAGTTATGAGAGGTCAGGACTGCTGAATCTTTTTGGAGAGCGCTGAACTGACTACCTTCTGTTTGCCAACTTGTTTTGCATCTGCAGACTCGTCAAGGACATCCTGGCTGCTTGTTCGGAAGACAGTGGAATCATCGAAGTTGGTACAAACCCTTCACTGTGACCCTTTCTTCTCCTTGATAACACATTTGCCCAATAAATGAATATACAGTCTCTACTTGACATGTTTGTCTAATGAAAGAGTCTTTTTTTAAATGTTCTTAACACTCATGAGTCGTCTGAATCGAATGCACTGCTTCTGACTTACATTCATGTTGAGCTATTATTCTCATTTCTATATTTTCACTTCACTAGTGTAGCTTTGCATGATTGATCTTACTGTGCTTCCCAGCTAACTGACTTTCTGTCCCTCACAAACAAAAGGACTGACCAGCTGCACTGACACACACGTATTAAGGAGACTTTCTTTGTACAGCATTCAAACTGAGGAGAATCCTGAGCTCTTGGTTCACAGGGATTACTTTTACATACGCTGACCTCGATATTCGAAACTTTGATCTTGTTTGATGTGACCGACCATTATTGGCCTTTATTACCATTTGCTGTGCTTTTTCTTTGGGTAGGAAAACAGTGATATAAAAAGTCATTGACCCCAAATAAACATATAAAATGTCTGGGATTAAACTGTCAGCGCAGTACGATATCACTGGAGATAGAAAGACAGTTTAAAATGGAGAGAAGGTTCAGAAACGTGCTGCCCAGACGTTTTTATCCTGGTCCTGCTGGCCTGATATGAACTTTTATGTAACGTAGTCTGTTTATTAGAGTAAATGTTAACTTACTTTCACATAAAATCAATGCAGATTTGGAAATACGACGATTTTTTAAAAGTTTCTTTTAGGTATGAGTGAGGTGGGAGGGGGGGTGTTTTGTTTTGGGTTATTTTATTTTATTAGCTTTTTTGTCAAGCACTCAAATATACACAGCTGTGTGTAGCAAGGTTACAAATCTAAGACAAAATGTGAAAATCACACAACACCACAAATTTCCAGTTTGCAATAAAGGATTCATGTATTCAAACAATGATACAGGTGCGTAGATCTAAAATAATCTTTACTTTAAAACAAATGATCTCCTTTTCAGAGTTGATTGGGTGAAGAAAGCACACCATTATGATCACTTACTGTGCAGTGCATCAGCCCAGAAGGCCTTTGAGGCATCACTGGAGGCAGGATTTGACTTTTCCACACACAAACCAGTGAGCTGCCAAAATCCCAGTTAATGTTGTAAGCTGAAGATTTTGTCTGTGATTTGACTTGCATGTACATTTCCTACAATATAGTTTGCATCGCATGGCTCCTGTTAGGATGCCTGGGTCGTTGCCCCAGTGCTTTTTGAGTTTATTATATTATTTATCTTTTCTAGTCTTTGGTTTCTTTGTTAGAGTTCTGCCTTATGGTTGCTGTCTCCTCTGTCTGCTATATCCCCGTGTCCAGTCAGTGTCTGTGTCTGTCCCACGTCTTTGTTCCCTCTGTTGTAGTGCCTCTGAGTCTGTGTCTCTAAGTTCAGTCTGTGTCATGTTTCCTGTTTTACTTTGAAGGTCCGTGTCTTATGTTAATGTATCTGGTTTTGCTTCCTTTGTCTCGTTAGGCCTGATTTGGCCCAGCTGTGTTTCCCTCCTGTTACTCATTCCCTGATTGCTCCCTCTGTGTATTTAAGCCCTGTGTTTCAGTTTGTCTGTGTCGTGAGCTACCCTTATCTTGCTGTCTGTGCTAGGTTATTGTGTATTCTCAGTTTTGTTATCCTTTTGAGTTCAGCATTAAAGCTGTGTTTGAGTTCACGTTTCGTTTCCGTGAGTCTGCATTTTGGGTCCTTCATATCACCACTCCTGCCTGCACACAGCCTTCACATAACAGGCTCCTTATGTGGTACTAGTAACAAAGTGATGGCTCAGCAGTTTGTAGATATGAAACATAATCCTTCAGTGGAGCATTGTTTTAACCCTTTAAAGCCAGTGGGAGTGGGCACGCTCTGTTTTGCGTAACTATTTTTAAATCCCGGTAGCTCTGCAACCACGTAAGCTAGCGCAATAATCTTTTTTGCATATGAAACCGGAGGAGTTGTACTTACATCTTATGCCATCAGCTTGTCCTCGGTCACAGTTTCCTTCCACATATAGTTTTGCAAAAACTGCATAAAAAGCACTTGCAGCAACAAAAACATAATATTCCAGAAACACGCTTTGCCGATCCGATCAGCTGTTCATAACACTTCCTATGTTGGAATAGAAGTCAGAGCGAACTTTCGCATGTCCTCCATGACCTGCCCGAAACCGGAAGTGACGTCATTTTCGCAGAAATGTAGTTTTTTTTTTTTACCATCAGGGCCTCATGAGCCTATACTGGTGTTTTTAAAAGTTATGTTTGACTTTATGACTTTCTGTGTCGTTTCTGGGATGCTTAGGACTCATATTGCACTGCTGGAAATAGTTTATTTTGATGCATATGCTTCTTTTCTGTAAATTTGCATTATAATATTTATTTTCGTTTTTCCTGCAGTGTATAAAAATTGGTGTATTTCAAAAATAAAACTATGAAGACACTCAAAATAAATTTCCTGTGGTGGGAAACTATTTTGTGCAACTTTTTTGTATTTACAGTTTTGAGGGATAAGCCTCTTAAATTTCTCTAACTAGAAATATATGTTAAAAAAACAAAAACGATTTTCAATTTTTTTGTAGTTTATTGCACTTTCTTGCAATTTACGTAATTACTATGCACTTAATGCAGACATATTATTAAAATCTGGGTTATAATGGTTGTATTGATGTATAGCAACTTGAAATGCTCCCAAAAATGGCTCCACAGCATGTAAACATATAATATAAGCTCTGGCGGACTTGGTTCTATGGTAGGTCTTAAAGGGTTAAAGAGTGAAGGTGTTTGGGACCAAATGCAAAGACACAACTGTGATGTTTATGGTAGGCAAAATTAAACAAGGCATGAGGAATATGACGATCGCTACAAACACTCGGAATATGATGCAGGAGCCACGCAGGAAGACTAAACAGTGCAATGAGACAAAGAACAGAAGTAAAGTGAGAGTTTAAATATACAGGAGCCAATGAGAGGCGAGCAAACGAAACATGGCTGAAACTAATCAAGGTTGACAAGAAAGGAAGAAAAAAACCAGGAACAAGACTCAAAAGACAACAGCTAGCAACATAAACCAGGAAGTAGCACAATGGGAAAACCTAATATAGAGACAACAGGAGGCACAGCGGAGGCACGATTAACTGAAATTCAAGAAATTAGATTTAAACTTTCATTATAACCTCAAACAGAAACTATTTTGCGAAAGGTAGCGAAACAAAAACTACCAAATGTAAAGACTAAACTGAGACATTAAATATCTGATACACAAAGAGAATAAAACACCAAAAGCACAGGAATCCACAAATTAAAACAAAAACTCAAAAGTCAGGCAAAATCCCAGCGTCAACGACACTCCGCATTTCTTCATTTCAGTGTAAATGTTTTATTCCCATCTCTGAATCTTCTCATCAATTCTTTAAACATCTTGCATTTTACATAAACCGAACATCTCCTGTGCACAATACCAGTCTGTCTGATCAAATTCATTTGAATGGAAAACAACTAAGCAAATATTATAACTGCATTACATGCCAAACACTGTCAAGAGATTATTTACCACCTTTTTTTGAGCGATGAGCTAAATACTGCTCTTATAATATCAGAAATATGTGCAGAACAAATCCCAGCTGATCAGCGAGGAATCGATGCGCTGTTGGAGCAAAATATCAAGAAGGATGTTTATTTAAAAGAGACATCTATTTGGCTTTTCCCCTTCTTACACGACCATCTGTTTACGGGGGATTTCCAGGCTAATTTTTGGGTTATTTTCTAAAATCACCATTTAAATGTAATCTTTAAGTTTTTAACTCCAGTAATACCTAAATAACTGAATCCAACAGCAAAATAATGAACGTCAGTTGTAATTACCAGGCTACAGAGGAGCCAGCCATATTCTGGTTATAGCAAACTTTCAGTGGCCAACAAATCTCTGCGCCAGGTGTGAACGTTTGGCTACGTCAATGTGAAGCAAGGTGCTGCTGCAACAAGAAAACTGCCAAAAAATGCTTCGGGAAATGAAATGTGAAATTCAGCTCAGCAAGCATCAGCCAAGAAAATATCAGAGCCCTCGCTTGTTTGCATTAAAAATAAACTCTGTCAGAAACAGCATGATCTCCTCGCATTATTCAAAACTGTGCACAGCATTATAGCGATTAAAAACGAAACCCTGAACCCTTCAGTCTAGGTCAGTTGGTCACAAGATTATCACCACCACGGAGCAAATTTAATCAGAGCCTTTGTATTAATGTCAAAGCATGATTTCTATATTTCCGTCCTCGGGTCTTTTTGCTACAAAGAAAATATATTCATATTAAAAAAACACATTTGTGATCATTTATTTAGTGTTTAGAAACGAGTGCATGGCCACAGGGATGCGCTGCTACTCTACTCATTCCTGCACAGACAGACCGGAGCTCTGACCGAGCTCTGACCCTGAACTCGTAATGAACTCCACCCCCATCCCTCAGGGTGCTTCATGTCCTTGCATATGGTTTTTCAGCTGTAGCTGATCTCCGTCTCTCCCCCTCCTTCCTCACTCATGTGTCACCTCACCTCTATGAATTCCTGTAACTACTCACATGATAAAAACTAAAGTCAAAGTAAGGTTTGATTAGATATTAGCTGATGCTTAAATATTACGGTGCTATTACCGTATTATAAAGCTGGAACTAGCCCTCCCTTATGTTCTCAGCATTTTGAATACAAATGCAAAACTTCCTATCGCTGTCTAATTCTATAATGATCTCATCCATCCATCACTGCCCACATATCTGGGACTGGGTCTGAGCAGCTTAATCAGAGAAGCCCAGACCTTCTTTTCCTGAGCCACCTGCTCTGGCCCATCTGTTGGAGCTGCTCACGGGCCAGCCGAGAGACATAATCTCTCCAGTGTGCCCTGCATGTACCCCAGGGTTTCCTCCTCGAAGGATATGCCCAGAACACCTGCCCAGGTGGGACTCTGGAGTCTCCTACTCAGATGGGAGGGGCCAGCCACCCTTGTATCTGTGATTTTGTTTTTTCAGTCACTACTCAGAGCTCATGAATACAGAAGAAAGTAAGGATGTAGATCAACCCGTAAATCGACAAGCCACCACACGAAGAAGCCAACAGGACCACATCATCTGCAAAACGCAGAGACGAGCTCCTGAGGCCATCAAAGTGGAAGCGTTCGGCCACTTGACCGCCTGTAAAAACGTCCATAAAATTCCAATTAAAAATAAGAATCAGTGAAAAAGAGCAGCTCTGAAAAAGGACGACACTCAATGGGAATGAGACTAACTTAATCCCAGAAATGCAGCCTAACCACTCGCTCAGGTTATACAGGGAATATTTAATTGTTCTTCCCTCTTCTCAATATCACTGATTAGTTTCACAGATGTCTTATTTCCCACAGCTGATCATGCGTTCCCTGGTTTACCTGGATTCAGTTGCCTTTTGGTTTGTGGACTTTGCTTTATAGAATATATGGAATACTCGTCATAGGATAATCTTTGGACAACTATTTATTAACCCTTTAAGACCTACCATAGAACCAAGTCCGCCAGAGCTTATATTATATTTTTACATGCTGTGGAGCCATTTTTGGGAGCATTTCAAGTTGCTATACATCAATACAACCATTACAGCCCAAATTTTAATAATATGTCTGCATTAAGTGCATAGTAATTACATAAATTGCAAAAAAGTGCAATAAACTACAAAAAAATTGAAAATCGTTTTTGCTTTTTTAACATATATTTCTAGTTAGAGAAATTTAAGAGGCTTATCCCTCAAAACTGTAAATACAAAAAAGTTGCACAAAATAGATGGACGTAGGAAGTGTTATGAACAGCTGATCGGATCGGCAAAGCGTGTTTCTGGAATATTATGTTTTTGTTGCTGCAAGCGCTTTTTATGTAGGTTTTGCAAAGCTGTATGTGGAAGGAAACTGTGACCGGAAACTGTCCGGTCACAGTTGTCCGGTCACAGTTTCCTGTGAAACACAGAAACTGTGTTTCACAGGAAACTGTGAAAATTATTGCGCTAGCTCACGTGGTTGCAGAGCTACCGGGATTTAAAAATAGTTACGCAAAACAGAGCGTGCCCGCTCCGACCGGCTTTAAAGAGTTAAAGATGTGCTTTAAGTTAAACTGTAAAAATATGAGGTTGTCTAAATGAAACTAACCGTATGGCTTTGTAGTGTGGAAGGAGAAAACCCACTCAGGCAAAAGACACAAACTCTACATAGGAAAGCAGGATGTTCCTTTATTAGACAACAATACTTAACCACTACAACACCACGCAGCCTGGAAAAGACACCAGCATCGCAAGGTATTAGTTAGAGTTTCCATCCTGGGAGAGAAGTGTGTGTGATACCATCACAGAGCTGTTTTGGCTTCACTGGTGCTTAATGGCGCTCTGTGAAGGGTGTGATGCTCCAGTGTAAATGGAACCAGACAGGCAGCAAGTAGTGTGAAGTTGTTTTAGAGGCACTGGGGATGAAGATGGCCGCTGCTGTTTTTACTAGCGCGGTTACCCCACAGGTCCGTCTGTCATGATCTGCTTACACACCCGCAGCAGCCACACTGCGTCCTCATACAACCTCATCTTCAGCCTTGCTTCTTCTCCAAACTGCGATATGTTCCTCAGTCATTTTTAAGACATTATCTCCTCTCCGGCTTGAGATGAACCTTTTCAATCCTTGTTACTCTTGAGAGTCGTGTTTCCCTTCTTCACATTTTCCTCACAATTTGAAGAGAGACTTCACACTTATAACTAGTTTAGCTTCTCTTTGTTGCTTTTCTGCACAATTCAAAATGTGTAATAGTGCTAAAGTACAACAACCTTCTCATTTTCACCAGACTAATCCTTCAAACACAAGCATTCCCAGAATTACCCAATTCTGTTTTTCTTTTGTTTTGTCTCTCTATAGATACCATCCATCCATCCTTGGTGTGACATCACAATTCATTTAATAATTCAATTTAAAGGCTCAAAAATCATAATTATGGACAAACGACAATATATACTGGAAGCTAACAGGCAATTGGCACTTTATCCCTATTAAGGACAGTATTCAGAAAAATACACAAATTTGGACTATTGTGGACAAACTATACAGTAGGACATATATTACCGTGAAACAAAGACTTTTTATACTGACCGGAAGACCCCCGAAATAGACAATTTTACCTCCTCCCCAAAATGCACAAAGATCCACAGACCTGGACGGTACCACACTTGATTCCACCTGGAAGACCGATAGTGTCTGACTGCAGCAGTGCCACCTACAATGTCTCCCTTTATATAGATCAATTCCTGGGACCCCTCCTGCAAACACCTCAGTTATTTGAAAGATTCGTATCATTTTCTAGAACTAATCAAACCACCAAAAACAATAGAAACTATTCTGGAGGAACATCGGGACCCTAAGATGAGTTTGCAGGTAGACAGTATCTACAGGTGGAGGGCACAGCAATGGGGCATAGGCAAGCCCCCTCATATGCAAATTTGTACATGAGTCAGTGGGAATGGGAGGCTCTGGCTAAATGCCCCCAAAAACCAACTTTTTTTCTCAGGTTTTTGGATGACATCATAGGAGCATGGTCTCATGGTGAGGGAACGTTTTGCAAATTCATTGATGTTTTAAACAACCGTCATCCCTCTATTAAGGTGTTACAGAGTATAGCATGGTGGAAAAGGATGGAGAGAATCCCCCACTAAGCTTTTGGGTTGGCATAACTTTAGATTTTGTTTTGTATTAATTGCATGCTTTGGTGTTTGTGTTTGATGTGAGGTGTGGGCCACACCCATGTGGGAGTGGAGATTCTACTCTAGTCCAGCTGCCAGCTAATTGGAGTTGAGTACAGGGAACAGCTGATTGGGGAGGATTGGAGCCCTTCTCTATAAAGGGGAGAGGAAACAGGAAGTAGGCGTTGTCGTTGTTTTTTTTAGTAGGACACTGGTGTAGCAGGGAAGCCTCGAAGATCCAGGATGAAGTGTGCACATTTTAACGGAAAAGATTTTTAACCTGGCCTGGTTTTGCTTTTAAAATAATCTGAGGATGTTGGAGGGAGGACTCGTTTTTATTGGGATGTGAGTGGATGTGCTGGGAGGCAGGAAAACAAACACTGGACTGGAGACTCTCTGTGCCCCTGACAAGGAAACTGGACCAGTTTTGGGGAAGTTCCAGCTCCCAGGATGTGATGTGGAGACCCAGCCTCGAACGAAGTCAGGCCTGAAAAGGCTAACAACCCTGACCGCGGTGGCTTTGGGCCTTGGATTCCTGGCCAGAGTTGTGTCTTCAGCCAGTAGTTTTACCCGGAGAAAGAACAAATAAATCTTGTGTAACCCATTGCAGTGTGCGTGTGGTGGTTCGTTACTGGTCAATATTAGAGCTACTACTTTCTTGTACGGAGGCCATTTTGGGCCTTACGTAACAAAGGTGAAATATGAATTACATTCTTCACAAGTAAACTTTCTGGACACAACTGTTCCTGGAACAATTGGATTCAAATAGGAAAAAGATTCCTACCGAGGTCTATTTCAAACCCACAGATTCCCATGCTGTGCAGCTATCATCTTAAACACACGTTTAAAGGAATTATCAAACCTCAAATTATTCGATTCTATAGAATTTCCTCGCATGACTCAGATCTTCAAGAGTCAATCAGCAGACTATCCCAGAGTCTTAGAAATAGGGGGTATTCCTCAGAACAATTAAAAGCAGTACGCTCGCAATGCTTAACTCAAAGATCACAAGTGCAGGTGCAGATGAGCCAAATGAAGATGTGGCTCAGAATCAAACCCAATTGGAGGACCCGAGCAGACTTATGGTTACTACCTATTCGCATCTCCTACTTACCGTTGCAACATCAGTTAAAATCAAACTTTAATAAGTATACCTCAGATTTGAGACCATTCCCAAAGTATAGAGTAATCTCGGCTCATAGGAGGAACAAGAATTTAAAGGACATGCTCAGAGCTAAATTACCTGAACAGTCAGGTCAAGTAGAACTGGAGAAATCAAACCACAACAGTTTATATATAACCCCCATGGATGCACCCATTTTACACAAGATGACGTTGAACATGAAAAACATTATTTATTGTATGTTATGTTAAAAATGTCACCGTGTGTATGTAGGAGAGACAGTATAAACACTACTAGACAGACTAAAACAACACATTTATAGCATTGGGGAAAACAGACTGAACAGTCCCTTGGTCTTGCACTTTCACATAAGACATTTGCTATTGTCCTTATAACTAATTAACAAACCTTTCTTCCTTTTACAATTTGGCTTATGAGATGTAACTTTCTTTATCATTAATAGCTTTTATAATATATATTATATATATATGCTGCATAAATGGTTCATTGCTCATTATGAATATGGTAAATGTAAAAGCGCTTTGCACAACCTGTCATCCACCCATCCACACACACATTCACACACTGGTGATGGCAGCTACATTGTAGCCACAGCCACCCTGGGGCGCACTGACAGAGGCGAGGCTGCCGGACACTGGCGCCACCGGGCCCTCTGACCACCACCAGTAGGCAACGGGTGAAGTGTCTTGCCCAAGGACACAATGACCGAGACTGTCCAAGCCGGGGCTCGAACCGGCAACCTTCCGATTACAAGGCGAACTCCCAACTCTTGAGCCACGATCGCCCATCGAATAACTGAGGGGGAACTATAAATAATAGCTGGAAATGGGAAAACCTTTCTCTTTTTCATATATAATAATTTTCTTTAGTAAAATAGACAAAGGTGGTGGGATTAAATTATGGATGGATATAATCGGAAAAATGGGGATAGAGATCCTCAAAGAACAAAAGCGGTAGCTGCCTAATGTGACACACGGGGTGAGGGATGGGCGACAGTGGCCAGACGGCTGTTGCCAGTGCACCTGACTGACAGTTATGTTTATATAAGATCTCCAATAACTTATTTTATAATGCATTTTATCTCCACGGCTAAAAACCTGTATGTGGGTTGACATACATAAGCGCACTCTTGAGCATCTTCATTGACATTTAGGCTCCATGTGGGATCTTTTGTATGTTTTTGACTGTTAGCATTAAACATGTGGCTGCAGACAGACTTTAGACTTGTTGTTTTTTCAATTCCACCTTTAAACTCATTAATAATTTGTGTTTGGAAAGAACAGTGACCCGTGTCATCAAAAAATGATCCCCTTGTTTTACTTCTGTCCTGCTGTTGACCCATCAGTAATTACTCAGTAAATACTCCCATGCTTCCATTAGTTCTCTGTCCAATTGTTTTGCACTGTGTGTGTGTGTGTGTGTGTGTGTGTGTGTGTGAGTGTGTGAGACTTCTATATTTTTTAATTATTAGTACTGCTTATGCCTAATCCCGGCTTTAAACCCTGGAGGTTTTTGCCTGCTCCTTTGCTTTCATATTTGCTTCATGGATTATCTACCTGTGAGGTCCACAGACTTTAATGCAGAATTCGCTGATTCCTGCATTTGCATTTATCCTATTTTTAAGCCTCTCGCATTAGGGAAAGAAAAAATTGGGAACAATCTGAAAAATAACAGGTCTTCATGTTTGTAGAAGGAAACTTAAAAAATAAAACACTTCGGCCAGAAACTGTTTATCAAACTAAACGGATAAGTCGCAGTGGTTCAGTAACGTTCGTGTTTCTAAACTTGCTCTAAAAATGCTGCACAGTAACTCTCCTAAATCTGATGCACATCTTCTGTTACTGCTATATAACACTACTGTAGCAGCCTCTCTTTAAATGCCACGATTGGCAACCTGAACCAAAACCTCTGATTGGTTTTAGTACTAAGTGTCCCAGAAGCACAAACTCATAATGAGCTTTTGGTTTTTCTCTGCTGTGTTTCTATTAAGTTTTCTCTCAACTGATTATGTCACTAAATTGCAGGTAATCCAAACTGAAGCAGGCAGCTCATATCCAGCTGCCCTTACTTGAAACAATAACAGCAACAACAACAATAATAATAAGTTCATACATACTTAGATACATAAATACAGTAAAATATTGAGTGCCTGTCGAATCAGCTGCCACGACTCATATGTGTGCTATTCTAGCTTGTTTACATGGCTTCCATGAAAAGTGCATCAGTGTCTTTGAACCTCACAATAATCTTTCCATCCAACCTCGCTTCACAGGCCATAGTACAGACTCTCTGAATGGTTATTGATTAATAACTTGTTAATAACAAGTGATCAGACACTGAGCATCCAAGTTAAAACAACACCAGGGATCGTATCAAGCTTCATTAACCAATAGGTGATGTCAGTGTGGTGATGTCCATCTTTTTTACAGAGTCTATGATCCAAACAAACTGTTGGTCTACCAATCTGTGATTCTGCAGACTTTATAGGTTTTTAAAATGGGACAGTTATCTCCCAGCAGGCAACACTGCATATGCCAACCCACTGATTTCACAAGACGCCATGCAAGTCAAGTCAAGTGGCTTTATTGCCATTTCAACCACGTGCAGTGGTGCAGTACACAGTGAAGGGAAGCAAGACAACATTCCTCTACATATAACAGACGATCAACACAGGACTCCATAAAGTGCAAGTGTGCAAAAATTGCAAAAACACAAAACAAAACAAAGACAGTGCACACACGAGACCAAAATGCAACAACGACAGTCGTTTGTGCAAAAGACAGAATTGTGCGAAAAGTAGACATTGTGCAGATAACACGATGACACAGAAACACACCTGAAGGCATTAATGTACAGCCACGGATGGGAAAGTAGTGAAAACTAAAATAAGGACATCTACCTGTCTAACTTATTAAACTAGCTGCAAACATTGCAATACGCTGTTAAAACAAACCCAAACTGTTGGACTAAACAGCAAAAATCTGTTACCCGTAGAGTAAACCAACAACTTAATCAGCTGTTGTTCTTCCAGCCAAGAGGAGGAGCGTAGCTTTCTCACCACGGGTATCTGATGGAGCCCTAGAGGTGGAAACCAGCCCAGTATAATGTAGCTTACAGGAGAAAACTGAATGACAGATGCATGGGTTTGGAGCCTGTGTGTTTGTATGTGTGTATGCATGACTAAGCTAACCCTGTGTGCAAAGATGGTGAAGTGTTTTGGCTTTAGATTATGCAGCTATAGACCACAGGCTGCTGCAGCTCCATCCAGAAACCACCTCCCAGCTGCACCACGTGGTGCCAAAGCCATCACACTCCAATATGGGCCTTCTGGATGCAGCATCTAATGCCAAACATATCAAAACACAACATGGGCTCTCAGCTCGACCATCTTAAGACTCATTTCAATCCAGTGAGTCCCCTCCAGCCGTCCATCTGTGTTTGAAAATACATTTTTAAAAAATTCAATGCATCTCACACAAAAGGAAGAATAATTTAACGCAGTCCTAATCCTGCATTTGATCCAAAAGACATAAAAATACCATTTCATCTGTGCCATCTCCAGCCACACATACTTCAGTAATTACCAGCATTAAATCCTCGTCTCAGTTTCACCATCTGAGGACAAACGTGTCGTTGCTGCGTGTCTCGCTACCACCTGAGGCCAAACTCATTGCAGTTTAAGTTGCATATCTGTTTCTTATCTACTAACATGTTTCTGGTTTCTCTTCAGTGTCTGTTTATTCTCTTTGATTTGGTGTAATTCAGATTTCATTTTCTCCATAAAGAGAACGTGTCCCTCTGGGCGTTAAACACTCAGCATCTGAACAATAAAGCTCCACTCGTACCTTCAGGCGGTCCAATGCAACGGCAAATAAAAACCCACTATCGTCCATGTGAGTCAGTGGAAGACAAATCAAAGGATTCTGTGGGTCTGTGGTCTGAGGGAGTTTGTGTTGTACGCTCTTCCTCCTACACGAAGAGTTTTGATTTATTTTTGGCTCACAATTTTCCCCAAAACATGATTTTTTGCTTTTATTTAAAGTTTAAAAGATCTGGAGAAAAAAAAACTTTAACATATGAATAATCCAAATGTTGACAGAGCAGTTGTAAACCTGTGTAAACCTCCCACTAGGTGCTTGGAGTGTAGGAGGGACATATTTTAAAGTTGCTGTCCACTGTGCTGGACAATTGGACTCATTGCTGAAACTCTAGATGACCTGCAGGTCTGCCTTTAATGTTTAATCACAGCTCCACTCAACGACAACAGGCTTTGTTTATCGGTCAGCTTTGTTAACAGAGATTAAAGACTGTCAGCGTGGAAAACAAAGGCAGCTGTGGGCACTCGTTCAAACAGAAGTTTGAATTCCTCTAAAATCCTACGTGCACATCCAAGCCAACTCTGAAAAACAGCAAATATGAAGCGTGTTGAAGCTTATTGTATATGCTGTGTATGCTCCAAATATAGAGTTATAGTTTGTGTACAATCTGTTAAGAAAAAATAAAGAAAAGAAACATCAGGGAACCCTCGGCTGAAGTAGGTGACATGTTCTTTTGCAGCACGAGTACTTTCACTGAGGTTTATTTTGACAAATATAGAATATCTACTATAGACAAAACTCCAAAACACAAACAATGTGGTGTATGCTGTACAGTGCAGTGTGGAATGCCCAGACCTCTACATCGGAGAGACCAAACAGCCACTTCACAAGCGAATGGCACAACACAGAAGAGCCACCTCCACAGGACAAGACTCAGCTGTCCATCTGCATCTTAAGGTCAAAGGTCACTCTTTCAAGGATGTCAATGTTCACATTTTGGACAGAGAGGACAGATGGTTTGAAAGAGGAGTGAAAGAAGCATCTATGTCCACTGTGAGCGACCATCTTTGAACAGAGGCGGTGGTTTACGACACCAACTCTCTGCCATCTATAATCCAGTTTTGAGTTCCCTTCCCAGACGCCTTAACGCCCACTCACATCCTGGGCCATCTGACCTCAGGAATTCACATGATAAGGTGGGGCCAGGTTTCACAATGAGCTCACCCGAAACTCTGGCTGATTGGGACCCACACCCAGTTCCACACCTTGGCTCAGGCGATTAGAGGATCATCAGGGGTCCTTTTGTCCCTCTGTGGGGGGAAACTCCCACCAGGTTTATATCTGGGACTCTCCACCATTTGACCTTAGAACTGAAGAAGCTTCTCGGATGAAGGTGAAACGTCTTCAAGCAACTTAAAGAAGTCCAGACGCTTTTCTTTGCAAGCTCCTTTGACTACGACTGCTTTAATTATCTGGACATATTTTTGATCATTTGTATTTAAAAACAACAAAATGTTTAATAATTTCATAACAGATTAAACTAAACGCCTGAGTGCTGAGTGGAGGAATAATAATAATAAAGATTGAGCATGGCGGGTATGGCTATATTACTTCACAAAAAAGAACAAAAAAAACAAAAAGGTAAGCTTAACATGAGGAAAACCCACACGGAGAGAAAATGATACACAGACTAAACATTCAAATCTAAACTCCAAACACAGCAGGAGCACGACACAGTGAAAAAGTCTTTCCTGACATTTAGATGAAGCTAATGTTTGCTCAGTGTTTCACTGTGAAACACGTTCAAAGACAAACAATTGTGAGCTAATTAATTAAAAGTAGATTCAATTAAATTTCCCTGAATGCGTTCGGGAACCAGGTTGAGCGTGAAAAGTTTTCATTGCCAACCAAGAATATTTTAATAATCACAAAGGAAATGATGTGGGTCACAGTTGCTTCAAATCAGTAACAGTAACAGACTAAACTAATTAAACAATATGTTACAAAGTTTTCCAATTTAAGAAATAGCACTAATATAAAACAAGTCGCTCAATCATAAATATCAAGAATATTAAAGAGGTGAAATATATATGATTGATATTTGACTCTAACCTGTGAAACTTTATCACCATTTTACTGGAGAGCATGCAAAGGGTGTAACTATTGCAGTGTGCATTAGATGGAGTTGTACAGGGAGGCAGAGGCAGGAATGATGTCCTGTGTCGTTCAGTGGTGCATTATGGGTAAGCTCAGTCTCTCATTGAGCGTGCTCCTGTGACTGGCCAGCATGTCATGGAGTGGGTGGGAAGTATTGTCCAGCATTGTCCTTATCTTGGACAACATGCACCTCTCAGACATCACCTTAAGGGAGTCCAGCTCCATCCCCACAACATTAGCGGCTTCGTGATCAGTTTACTGGGTCTGTTGGCATCCGCGACCCTCAACCTGCTGCCCCAGCATGCAACAGCATAGAGGACGGCACTGACCACAACAGACTCAGATGTTGAAAGACCTCAGAGACGACTCTGCACCTTCCTCGGTGGTGTTTTTAGCTCAGTCCAGTTTATTGTCTGTGTGTACTCCGAGGTCTTTACAGTCCTCCACATCGACCCCCTGGACTGAAAAAATGTCCAAGGGTTTCCAGTCTTACACCAAAGGAGTCAACCACAGCCCAGTCCTCTCTTTTAGCCACGAGCAAACCTTAAACATGCCGCTTTATCCATGCGTGATGTGCTTGTCATGCCCGTGGTTTTCCCTAACCATGAAGACAGTCGTTTAGCAGGCTTTTATGCAATTTGAAAAATAGTAATGAGTTCTGCTAATAAGATGCAAACATAAAAACGTCTCAGAAAATAAAATAGCCTCTTACGTTTCTGGCTCACTAACTTCATCACCATTCACTTCCTTCATTTAATAGAAATGCCATTTCACAAACTCTTTACATCAGCAATAATAGCGCCGATAACTGCGCTGGAAATTGGTACAAATGGCAATATTTGTAAAGATGGCAGCTCTAATTCTGGACTGTCCTAATCTACAATAAACTATCAGAGAGATTTATGGGTAATAAAAACTGTCTCCTGTGACTAAACCTCACAAAGTACTAAAAGTCCATCTCTGCGCTCTCCTAATAGATGAAACCCAAATTTAATACACTTGTCAGAAGCACTGATAAAGCTCTCAGAGGAAAGGCCGCCCCTCAGTACAGTGCCTGCAAGCTGGAACTTAAAATTTAGACATACAATTATAATCTTATCAAAGTGCAGTTACAGAGATGGTGTAACGTCTATCCACATCACCGTCTGCTCCCACTTCTTGGTTGTAACAGGTCAAAATAAAAGAAGCTCGCACACACTGCTGCGTGAAGACAGACCTGGGAATCACACACAGTGACGTGCCGCATATTTCATTGTCATAATTAAATGTTTGCTTTGCTACTTCTAATCACTGCGCGCATTAACATGCACATAATAATCCAATTATGGACAATAATTAGAGTGAAGCATTACTCCAATCATACGGCTTCTGTTAAATATAATTAATTATATATCTTCTTTACTCAGACATGCACATGTATGCAGCCCTGCAGCACACAAACTGTATGCATGGTCGTTTGTGTCTGAATTTCACTCACACACACACACACACACACAACTAACCGTGTTTTCATATCTTTGTGGGGACATCTAATTGACATAATGCTTTCCCTAGCTGATTACCCTAACCCTCAGCCTAAACCTAACCATAACCTAATTGACACTAAAACCACATTTTGAGT
This sequence comes from Neolamprologus multifasciatus, assembly GCF_963576455.1. Classification (NCBI taxonomy): domain Eukaryota; kingdom Metazoa; phylum Chordata; class Actinopteri; order Cichliformes; family Cichlidae; genus Neolamprologus; species Neolamprologus multifasciatus. Next base: position 4,055,496 of record NC_140452.1, read on the forward strand.
CTGAAAAATGCCTTCAAACTCACGGGGACCAGAATTTTGTCCCCATAAGGACTGTTGGTCCCCACAAGCATAGCAAACGTCCAACTTTTATGTGACTGCAGTGTGACAGTGCAGCAGCTGATGACTAGAAGCTGGGGACATGAGACGTGTGTGTCCTCAAATCTATCTGACAAGCATACCTGCACACACACACACACACTCGGATTGTTTTGCTCTCGCGTTCACATCCAGTAAAATCACCTCTAACTGCAGTGGACAGGTGGCCCTTTTTAAACTCCTACTCGCTTTCTCTGCACTCTCATTCACACAAACACATCAGGCGACAGCGCTGCCAACTCCTGTGGACAGCTAGCCTTTTTAATTCACACTTTGACACACGCGCGCGCACCGAAATGTCGACCAAAACAGAGCCGAGTGCCAGGAACAGTGCGCGGGCTCTGCTGCTCTGGACACAGCTAACCATGTGTTAGATGTAAGTATTGCTAACAGCAGGAGACAGGTGTTTTTTTCCTCTGCTTGTGTGTGAGACACTCTTGACAAAAAAAGGTGGAAATAACCACCGTGGACAGGTATCTTTGCACCCTTTCTGTTGCTTGCTGTAAATGTACACTTACCTCGGCGTTTGTGTCTCACGCATTTTTCCCCGCCTTTGTTCATACGTGACTCAAAGACGTCAGACAGTGTTGCTGGCTAACAAACCCTGATACTGAGACTTTTTTTAACAGTTTGCTCTGATGAGTCACATCTGTGCAGTTCTACCGAAATTCCACCCTATTCAAAGCCTATGTAGGGGAGACCGGGGATAGTTGTAACGTGGGTCAGTTGTAACACTTCCAATTTTTCCAATCAGGGCTAAGTTTCAAATGATGTGACTCATCCTGGGCATGCCCAATTCAGTTCTGCTATCACATGTGAAAAATCAGCACATTTTGTCAAACACAGACAATTTAACACAAAAAAAGTAATTTGTATTCCAAAAAGTAAGTTTTTCTACTTTATTTCAATTTCTAATAGCATTATCTGCTTTGCAGTTAAACTCATCAAACTTAAATTATGTTATTTGTATGTCTATGGGGATATATTCTGTGTAGGTCTTTAGTGCTAATGTTTTAGCCGTTGGCTGTAATGTTAGCTAGTTCATGGCTATAGGAGTCTGGGTCAGTTGTAACAATAATGCAGATGTTACAACTTACCACACTATTACTTTAACTTATATTAAACAAGTTGGGGCAACGACATCAGCAGAGAGAGGTTCACTGGTCGCTTTTGTATATGCGGTTAATGCCATTGGCAACACAATTCCTCCACTGTTTGTGTTCCCACACATACATTATGCAGACCACTGTGTCAGAGATGGACCAGTAGGAAGTACTGGTAATGGAAATAAATCAGGATGGGTGCAAGAAACAGGTTTCCTCATCTTTCTGAAGCACTTTGCAAACCACACCAAGGTGAGCCATGATAAAAAGTAATGGAATTGCGATGCTGGTGAACAACTACATTTTTTCAGCTTCATTGTTATGTTCAAAATTGGTGCAAGAGTTGTAGGTTATAATGCCCACTGAGCCAATGAGGCCAAACTCAAGGAAGACCAACCAAAATTAATGAAATATTCAGTTGCAGAAAATTCCATAATTTGTCTTTTTTGGGGGGTTGACATATGTTCAAAAGCTAGATTTCTGCATTCTGTCACACACACACACACAGCTACATAAATGGCTCTAAGTGCATTCATGTGTTGAATAAACAAAGATTACATGTTAATGTTTGGTCAGTACCCTTATTTCATTGTGTTACATTTCATCCCAGGATATGTTACAACTAACCCAGACTATGGGGTTAATTGTAACATTTCACTCTTTGTGTTTGAGACCATATCATGTAATGGGTAATTGTGCTGCAGAGAAAATAGCTGCACTATTTAATAGCAGAGACATGTAAATACTTTGCATTACATTTTGAATCCACTACCTTAAAAGAGCTCTAATTTACAGACAGAAATGTCAAAAATGTTACAACTATCCCCGGTCTCCCCTATGATATGAGCCTACTGTCAAGCATGATTACTTAATATTAGTATACATCTAAAAAAAACAAACAATAGCTTTATTGGATATATAGACACTTAATTCCACACAGACAATGAGTTCACAAAATCAAAAATGAAAGCACAGGAAACTGTGACTTAACATAACCACCAGCTACACCTGACATCCAACTTTTTTGATTTACTCACAATAGAGCTGCGGTCCCCAACCCCCGGGCCCTGGACCAGCACCGGGCCGCAAGAGTTGAGGTGAGAGTGTGAAATTTATTCATTTTTATCGTTAACACGGTTTCCCTGGGTCTACCGGTACTGGCTTGTTGTATTTATCCAGGTCCAAACTCCGTGAAAATATTGTCGGACACAAAAAAGGTTGGGTACCGCTGCAATAGAACATATAATAAAAAAAAAACATCAAATGTTCAAACTGAGAAAATGTAAAATTTTACAAAAACACACGAGCTCATTATGAATCTAATGGCAGTCCCAAAAAAGTTTGGACAGGGCCGTGTTGTTTCTCGCCGTGTAGCATCCCCTCCTTTTTAACAACAGCCTGTAAACATCTGGGAACTGAGGAGACCAGCTGCTGGACCTTTGTGAACATGACCATTTAGTTTAACTGTGCTGTTAAGCTAAATGGTCATTAACATATCAGGGCCCGAGGAGTAAACAGACACCAGGCGTTCACGCCAAACACAATCAGGATTTGAGGTTAAAGCCTCTCAGCTGCTGCAGCTCCATTTGTGAACCGATCTGCCAACAGATCCTCGGTGGCTTTAAATCTGAGTATTTGTGGTCTTTGCTCCCTTTCTCTTCCTCGTGTCTATATTTGGCTCCTCACTACAGCCATGACAGATTCAACATTAAAATGTCACCTCAGTCTCCTTAAACTGCAAGGTTCTGCAGTGCCACCTCGGGTCTTGGCATTCATGTAGATGCTATTTCCTTACAGTCACCCATGTGATTGTAAGTGACTCACTTAACCCTTTAAGACCTACCATAGAACCAAGTCCGCCAGAGCTTATATTATATTTTTACATGCTGTGGAGCCATTTGTGGGAATATTTCAAGTTGCTATACATCAATACAACCATTACAGCCTAGATTTTAATAATATGTCTGCATTAAGTGCATAGTAATTACATAAATTGCAAAAAAGTGCAATAAACTACAAAAAAATTGAAAATCGTTTTTGCTTTTTTAACATATATTTCTAGTTAGAGAAATTTAAGAGGCTTATCCCTCAAAACTGTAAATACAAAAAAGTTGCACAAAATAGTTTCCCACCACAGGAAATTTATTTTGAGTGCCTTCATAGTTTTATTTTTGAAATACACCAATTTTTATACACTGCAGGAAAAACGAAAATAAATATTATAATGCAAATTTGCAAAAAAGCAGCATATGCATCAAAATAAACTATTTCCAGCAGTGCAATATGAGTCCTAAGCATCCCAGAAACCACACAGAAAGTCATAAAGTCAAACATAACTTTTAAAAACACCAGTATAGGCTCATGAGGCCCTGATGGTAAAAAACTACATTTCCACAAAAATGACGTTACTTCCGGTTTCGGGCAGGTCATGGCGGACATGCATAAGTTCGCGCTGCCGTCTATTCCACCGTAGGAAGTGTTATGAACAGCTGATCGGATCGGCAAAGCGTGTTTCTGGAATATTATGTTTTTGTTCCTGCAAGTGCTTTTTATGCAGTTTTTGTAAAGCTTTATGTGGAAGGAAACTGTGACCGAGGACAAGCTGATGGCATAAGATGTAAGTACAACTCCTCCGGTTTCATATGCAAAAACATTATCGCGTTAGCTCACGTGGTTGCAGAGCTACCGGGATTTAAAAATAGTTGTGCAAAACGGAGCGTGTCCGCTCCGACCCGTTTTAAAGGGTTAACAGAATAATGTATCCAACTACAACACAAAGAGACTTGTCTGATTTGTGAGAAACACAACAAAGAGGCCGAGATATTCCAGTAAAGAGATCCCAATCCCATGTGCCGAAGCAAGCTCAATCCACAGCGGCACCGCCATCCACCCCACAGGACAGAGCAGTAACTATTTTTGTATTGGTAGCTGTAACTAATAATGTTATTAGTCTTCTTCTTCTCCTCCGTCTATTTTTACTGTATAATTTTTGTAACACCTTCCTGGTCACTTCAGGCTGCTTTAAAAAGATAATATAACTACAGACAGCAGATGTGATGCATGAGCATCAAAAGTCCAGGTGCAACACAGGAAATACATTTGTATGCGACACCAGGTAGAGACCCTGTGTGGTTTGTTCTGTCATTTATGCATGACCGAGCTTGTACTTTCATCCGTTTCCCAGAAAACATTTTTACCAAATCATTAAATTAAACCAAATTATCACGAAAACAACAAAGCAAAGAGGAAGAATGCATCAGATAAGTGAGCTCAGAGCCTGACTCACAGGTTGCAGAGAGTGGGCATAAGTCTGCGCTGACCTCCCTTCATCAGTTGTGCGTTACTGTTCGCAAAGTCCCCTCTGCCTCAGGAAGCAACGAGAACAACATCCAAGCTAGCAGCCCACACATGGAAAACCACGGCGCAGACATGCAGCTTTTAGTGTCTGTTTTTCCTGTATTTTCTATTTTGAGACAGTGGAGTAAAATTTCACTGTGACATGATTTTCCATCCCGGACATGAGGTCGACCAGGATTAGAAGCTCAGCCGGTCAGACCTGGTCTGATGGAAATCCTTTAGCTAGTCTGCTGGCTTTGGGGGCATTTCAGGGGGGGCTACGTATTCATCTAGGGAATTTCTGACTAAAGTGTGCATGATGAAAATGTGACATCAGCTTTAATTCAATTCAATTCAATTTTATTTATATAGCGCCAAATCACAACAAAAGTCGCCTCAAGGCGCTTCATAGATACAGAGAAAAACCCAACAATCATATGACCCCCTATGAGCAGCACTTTGGCGACAGTGGGAAGGAAAAACTCCCTTTTAACAGGAAGAAACCTCCGGCAGAACCAGGCTCAGGGAGGGGCGGGGCCATCTGCTGTGATTGGTTGGGGTGAGAGAAGGAAGACAGGATAAAGACATGCTGTGGAAGAGAGACAGAGATTAATAACAGATATGATTCAATACAGAGAGGTCTGTTAATACATAGTGAGTGAGAAAGGTGACTGGAAAGGAAAAACTCAATGCATCATGGGAATCCCCCGGCAGCCTACGTCTATTGCAGCATCACTAAGGGAGGATTCAGGGTCACCTGGTCCAGCCCTAACTATATGCTTTAGCAAAAAGGAAAGTTTGAAGCCTAATCTTGAAAGTAGAGATAGTGTCTGTCTCCTGAATCCAAACTGGAAGCTGGTTCCACAGAAGAGGGGCCTGAAAACTGAAGGCTCTCCCTCCCATTCTACTTTTAAATACTCTAGGAACAACAAGTAGGCCTGCAGAGCGAGAGCGAAGTGCTCTAATAGGGTGATATGGTACTACAAGGTCATTAAGATAAGATGGCTACGTCCACAGTAGTGCGTTTCGTTTTTTCTTTGGACTCCCGTCCACACTGAGACGACATTTTCGCTGATGGAAAACGCAGAGTTTTGAAAACGCTCTCAAAAATGCACACATTTGGAAACGGTGCTTTTGCATCGCAGTGTGTACCGCAAAAAGCAAAAAAAACAAGCAAAAACGCAGACTTTCTAAAACGATGACACATTTGAGTCATGTGATGCAGTCATGTGACCAATTAACCAACGATAGCGGAGGGCATTATGCAGCAGTTGTTTTGATTGACAGCCCTATTAAAGATTCATATCAGTCTGCACGTGCTCCTGAGAGCTTTTCTTCAAATTCTTTAATTCTCACTCACTTTTGCAACTTTGTACTTTTGTGTTACTCGCAGCAACAACTTCACCTCATTGTTAGTCCATTTAAAAAACGCGCTGCATTTTGCTGCGACCTTTCAAAGAGCTGGAAAGTAAATAAACGGCAGACTAAGGCTACTACGACCCGAGGAATGCATAATATGATTCTGGACAATTTTCAGTCTTTTCAGCTATTTTTACTAGTTTTACTTACTTACTTACCTTCACACTGCAGGTCTTAATGCTCAAATTCAATTTTTTTGTCTGCTCGTTCACACTACAAATAAAATGCGACAGCAAACGCGCTCTAGTGTGAACGCTCAAAGCGGCCGCATGCGCAAAAGAAGACGTCACACACAACGCGCTCTGTTTAGACCCAGAGCAACAGTATTGTTTGACTGATGGCCGTTAATATAAAGACTTCGGACTTCACGTTTCCCAATTTTTGCTTTAAGTTATTTTGTTAGAGGAGCGCTGCTTCAAAGGATAGCTGCAGATTTCTGTCAGAATCTGCAGATTATACAGTACAAATAAAATGTTCACGTTTCTCCAACGTTGTCTTCCCAACAGCTTCACCGGATGGCCAAGAAGCGTTCGCAATGTCTTCTCCGGCGCTGATAATTGCCGTCTGTCTTGTGTCGGTGACGTAAAAGACGGATTTAATGCGACATGACCATCAAACAGCAGCTTTCTGAAACATCGGATATGTATCGGATTCAGTACCACATATGAAAGTGACCCAGATCGGATTTGAAAATATCGGATTTGTGCCGTTCACACTGTCACACCATGATCGGATATGGGTCGCATAGGGTCAAAAAAGTTGGATTTGATGCGCTTTCGCCTGCAGTGTGAACGTAGCCTAAATGAGGCAGGTTGAATCTTCTTGCACTTTAAGCATGCACAGGACTGGAATGTAATCGTTTTTGGCCGTTTCAATGTGAACACACAACTCTGTGAAAACGACTGAAAACGGTAGTGTGGACACGGAGCGCTTTCAGACGAAAATGCTGTTTTCAAATCTATCCGGGCTAATGTGGACGTAGCCTTCTTCAGCACCGCCACCAGTTGTGTTGATTGTAATTGCCGAGTGTGTCATTAGACATCAGGATCAATAGACAAATGGCTGATCCTAGTTTTCCTCATGTACTCAAAGTCTGCTGTAAATACTCAGTAGAGCCCCAAATATTTCCACCACTTTAACAGAGCTGTTATTCGAGTTTCAGATCATCTAAAAGTTTAATTGTTTTCTTTTTTTGTTGGAGGTTAATCACCACTGACAAAATAGTTTTCTTCAAGCAGCATTTTATCCTTTTTCAAAAAAGAACATTGATTTCCTGTTTCTAATGCTAATTATGCATAAGGCTGGCATATTCTCACAAAGGACTGCTGAAGAAGAATTTCTGCAGTGCTAACTAAAAACATTAAGAGGATCCACCACGATCCTCTTAATGTCTGCCAGATGGATAAACCGGAGCTGAAATCAGTCAAAGCCTGTGCTTTAAGTACAAGTCCTAGAATAAATCTTATTGAATTATTCTTATCTTGGAAATGTTCAAATCCCCTTTCAACAAACACCACCTACAAAGTGTTTACGTTTATTCCAACATATGTATTTCCAAAGGAGTTAAAAATAGAGCTTCTGAGGTCAAAGCGCTGAAAGCTGCACTGCAAAGCAGGAGTTTGTCTCTGGGGTTAACCTGAGGTTTGTTGTTCACTCCTTGCAGGGATGCATTGCCATGGTAACTTAAGCTGCCAGCCTAACATGCTGTTGGCTGCAAACAGTTTTTACGTTTGTGTTTTTATATTTAAAACATTAAACACTGGTTTAAATAACTCAAATTAAATCTGTCTATTAAACATTACATTTAAACAGATTATGATCCATCAAATTCTTCTGCATCTTAATGTTAGAGCTTTGATATTAAAGCACGTAATCGGCATTTTGGCCAGCTTTAAACTTTATTGACAAAGCAGATTTTCTCTTCGTTTATAAAGGAAGCTCTGCTGCTGTAACTGTAACGGTGATTGGTCAGACACCAATGCTACACTTTTCATATGAGCTCATCGGGACATTGGGATAACCTGGTTTATCTTGGCGAGCTGACAAACAGCTTCCTGTGACGGTTTGCCCTTATCTTACCCGATTACTAACCCTGACGTGGCAATCAGGATAAAGATATGTTGGGAATGATAAACCTGGGTATGGAAGTTCATAGTTTAGATTAAAATCCACCCTTTAACAAAGTTAAAGATATTCTGTAAAGCTCAGTCTGTGTATAAAGGAGAGACGCAGTCAGCATTTAGAGTTGGAATCATGTATCGGAAGTGTTGGCAGGAAAGTGAAAGATAACTAAAGGAAAAGTGGTCTTATCTGCAATGCATTTGACTGTGTGTGTGTGTGTATATGTATGTGTGTGTGTGTGTGTATGTGTGTGTGTGTGTGTGTGCTGCATAGGCTTGCAGAGCCGGTGGGAGTTTTCCAGGCTGGAAGCTGTCGCTACTTGACACGACAGTGCTGTGATAACTACTAATGAGGACACAGGAGAGAACATGTTATTAGACTCAAAATAAACACATCAATACGCAAACATCCTGCTGACAAAATGAAAGCTCAAAATGCAGAAGACAGACACACACATATGTGCATTTGTTCCCAGAAAGCACTGTGAGAATTCCCATCATAAAAATAACAAAGTAAAAAAAAGAGAACAAGCGAGTGGATAATCCCACTCGACCACCAGTGCGCTAGCCGAGCTTTAATTCAGGTTAAGCTATGTTCATGAAAGCTTGATACCAGGGGATGCAGTTTTCTTCTTGCTATGAATAAAACAGCATCGTCTTTAACTGTGGGCGACCTCGGGGAAATTAGAAAACACTGAGTACTGCTCGAGGTCAACCTTGATCTTTTTCAATGAAAACTGTGAGAAAAATGTTTTGGATCAAAATGCATTTAAAATAAATTTAAATATAACAAGATTTTGTTAGTAAATACAATTTAAAATTGCATTTAAAAATGTTCAAAACTTGATAAAGTATTCAGATTTATTCCACATGTGTAAAAGCTTTTTGCTTCATTGTTTCTCAAAAACCTTGTATTTAGAAAGAACATGTGTACGAGATAAAACCAGGAGTGTGTGAAGCATGAATGTGCTGCTCAATCAGGATGTCTTACATTTCAGTTCATACAGAGAACTTAGAGTTGCAATACAAAGCTAGAAATTCTGAGAAGTGTGAAGGACTTTAAGCAAAGGAGGAAAGTTGTACAAAATAGAGTGAGAGTGAGTGAGAGAGAGGTATAGATAGATGTTGTGTTGCACTCTGACTGTGCTGTGTTTTTTCTCTCTCTGTGTGCCTAATCCTCTCCTAGCTCTCAATTCCTGGTCTATTTTCTAGTGTTTTAGTTTTAATTTCTTGTTTATAGTTTAGTATTTGGTGTGAAGTGTTTCCAGCAATAAAGCTGCCGTTTTCAGTTATTCCTTCGTTTTGAGTCCTGCATATGGGTCCTCATCCTGCCTCAAGTTTAACAGATCAGGGAGTTAGCTTCCTAGCTTCCATCTGAACATGATATAGCATGCTCTTGTAACGGAGCGAAGGTGATGTTTTTCACAGTGTTTGTTAAAGGAGGGGAAACCTTCCTCCAAAACGGACAGAGCAGTGGAGCCGCCAAGGGAAAGCACACGAATTAAAACTGTATAATTAAAATATAATTTATTATATTTAAAATGTTAAAAATGTAAAATGAATTAAAACAACCCTGGCCAGGGGACAACACAATAAAAATCAATAAAATACAACATTAAAAGTCCAGTGGGGTCCGCCACGATATAAGAGTCACTAAGAATTAAAAATCCAGCAGAGCGGTGCAGGAGGGGAACCCGGCGGCGTCCTCGCTTTCCTCTCCACGCTCTGCGCCCCGGTGTGCTAAAGGAGGGAGGCAGCGGCAGTTACTACTCTTTTAGGCAGCTTTCATTCATTAAAAGGGGAAAGTCGAGAGACTTACCCCGGGCAGAGCTCTTAACTCTGCCCGCCGCTTCTTTGTAACTGCCAATCGGCACCGGCCCGTCTCGTCGCCTCCAATTCCCTGCAGACGCGTACTCTGGCCTCCTGTTGCTGCAGCAGTCGGACCGCTCGCTCTGCGTCTCTGGTTGCCGGCGCTGTATCCTCCTCTCTCGAACGCCAAGCTCCACCAGCCCCCCGGGCTTGCAGGCGCCGCCGCCTGACACCACTCACGCCTGCCCGTCTCTCAAGCCTCCTTCCCAAGCCTCTTCCTCAACCCCCTGTTTTGTGGTCTGCCAGGCCCTCTTATTGGCCTCTGGGACCTCCCAGGTGTGATCAGGTTTGTAATCAGGTAGGGGCGGAGTCTTTCCAGGACAAGTCACCAAATAAATACCATAAAAACATGCAGTAAAACTCAGAAAAATAAACCAATGTACAATATTAAAATATTAAAAAAGGTAAAACACGGCAAAACATGCATAGTTAAAAAAACCTAGAAACTTGTCCCTTTCCACCCCGTGACACTCTGACTGAGGGGTTTCTGAAAAATTAAAACATAAAGCTCTGCTATCACTTCCCACATAAATAAAGACAGAAAACTAAACAGCAGGACGTTTGTAGGGTTACTGAAGCTAGTGTTACGTCTCTCTGCAGCCCCTAATCTCTTCAGTGGGTTCAGCTGTTGCTAACTGACCACACGCAGTCAGGTGTGGATAAAAGGATGCCTGAGGCAGGCTTTCAGCAGGCCTCACTAGCCGTTGCCTTGGTGGCATCAGCTGTTCTAGCCAACTTGCGATGCAGTTTAAGATTAAACCTCTTCTCACCTACGTAATTGTTAGTGACACAGCTATGTTAGCATAATATAAACACAGTGAAGCTGGAGGATGAACGCTAACTTTTTTCCAGTCAATAAAAGTTAACATGAGGGTTCTCGATGGTTAGGGACAGGATGCTGTAAACAGGCCAAACATCAGTCAGGAGAACAACTGAGATAATCCATCCACGATATGAGGTTAGTCATTAATATACTGCTGCTGGGCTGTAGTTACATCGTAAGGTTTAAAAACTGAGCTTAAAAATGAACAGAGAGGCCGACAGTGATCACTTATTCTTTTTAGGGGCTTGTTGAGATTCAATAGAACAAGATACAAAGTATTAAAACATGTTAAAAACACAACAGCCTTAATAAACGCAGAGTAGTTTGGAGCCGGGAGCAGGGTTCATATGTCATCACTGAAAGACCGGATAACCACAGTGGTGGCAGCATCACGCTATCGCAGAGCCTCTCATTAACACAGCCAAGTACACTGTTCAGAACTGAGGGAAGGATTACCCAAACAAATACAGGCAGATCCTTACAGAAAGCATGCTCTGTGATGAAGAAGGAAACATAGTTTGGAGCAGTTTCCAGCCCAGGCAAAGTCCAGAGGAAATCAGCAGGAGAAATTTAGGTTATCTGACACTCAACGCAATGCTGATAATGTTGGTTTTCAGGCTTTAACACACTTGATTATGTGTAAACTGCAGTAACTGTAGTAACCATTCCTTTAGAGAAAGAAATAGGAAATATGCAAATTCAGCACGAAACAGAATTACTGGGCTTTGTGTCCCAAAAACATAACTCCGAACAAGAACTGGAAACAGAGAGAGACACTGAAGGTGGAAGTTGAAAATCACCAGATTTCATACAGGCCGATTATTGATGAAACAATGTATCGAGATATTGTTTGATCAGTTTAGCAGTTTGCTGGACATTAATGTGAGGAAGTGGAAATGAAGTTTTGAATCATGAAAACACCAGTTCAGGCTTTTCAGGGGATCAAACCTTTGCCTAATTATCCCAGGGCTTTGTTTCCTGTGTTTTCCCACAGCGTGTTTCAGTTTATATGACTGACTATGAGTTAAACTGAGTTAATTACAGTGTCTCATTTGGTCAAATAAATGAATCTACTTGATGTTTCCTCAGATCTTTGTCATTGCTTATTCTCTGCTGTAGTGGCGGGATGTTAAAAGATTGTGATCCAAGTGTGTGCATGTCAATGTTACTGCTGTCAGTGGTGATTAAGTCGACTTATTGAACCATAAAAGGTGTAAATGGACCCGAGTGTAACAGCTATTTATGTTAAATTCTGTTGACTCAGCCCCCAAACAGTAAACAGGGCAAATTACTGAGGCAGCAGGTGGCTTTTCACCTTTAAAATGACTGTAGTTTCTGAGGAGTTGATACAAAATCTTTACTAAACCTCTTGAATTAATGGTGAACGTCTCTTTTTCAGTCACATGTTTAATTTCAAATCTACTCCAAAGCTGTACTGGGACAAACCAATAATGTAACATCTTCTGATTTGTTTAAACCAGAAATCTACCCATTTAAAAAAAAAACGTACAAGCCAATGTTGTTGTGTGTTGTGAACTGAATGCTATCAAATAGATCTTCACTCAAGTGCAGCCACGACTGCACGTTTATTATGACGCCAAACACATCAATCTGAGGCCAGAGACACAAGCAAAGTCTAATGAGGTAATCAGTTACAGCTGTGACAGGTGAACAGAGGAGTGCAGGTGTGGAGGATGCAAACAAACGAGGGACAATCAGCTTCCAGCTGTGGGGAATAATCCACCATGTCAGCACCACACAAAATATACAAGAGAGATGTGATGATGCAACAGCTGCATTAAAATAATAAAAGAGATGCAAACTGAAGTGAAACGTGAGCTGCTTTTGATGATTTTATTCATCATTTCTTTCAGCATAGGGAGTTCTGCCAGTGATGCATGGATGAATTAAATATTTCTGATCCTCCAACAGGAGACAGGCTAATCTGCATCTCCCCAGTGACTGAGATTTTAATAAAATATATATATATTATTAAAAAAGGCTGTTTTTGATGGATTTCTTTCACTGTACATCATTGTATTAAAGCTGGGCAAAACATGAGTCAATTTGTAGGAAGCATGAAGGAAGCAAGGAACAAATCACAGATCATTGGGATATGGAGAAAGCACCCAACTGGGAATAACTTTATGCTACATTCATGGCTCATCCTACACACTTAACAAGCAGGAGAAAGGGAATGTAAAAAGAAAAAGAATTGTCACTGGGTTTTATAGGCTTCTCACTGCCGTTCTCAGCAGACCTGGCACAAAGAATTAGATTTGTAAAGCAGACGTGGTCAGTGCACAGAACCAAACCAACAAAGGGGATAACTCAGAGGAACAAACCCATACAGCATCTACTCCGTTTGCAGCTCCTCTTCAAACAGTTTTATGGTGAGTTTCAACTCCAAAAGCTACATTTTGGTTCACAAAAAGACAAACAAGAACTAAAGCAACTGTGCATAAATCAAACTGTGCAACAACTAAAAATAAAGACTTGCCAGATAATGTAATGGATGGATTCCATTTAAAAAGCAACATTTTTCTCTTTTCTAGCATTGGTCACAACCCAATGAAGAGCTAGAAAGTAGATCAGCAAAACACAACTTCAAGTTAATGTTGCTTAATTACTCTGACCTGTGAGTAAGCATCGTGTATTTCAGTCAGTTTCTACAACCAAAAAGCCCAAAAGGAAGCAGAACCTTGAGTTCCTCGTCTTACTTTAACTCGCTGGAGTATCAGTCGTCAACACCACCGAGCCACGGCTCAGCAGACGAGTATTTGAGATCAGCACTCTGGCTGATTGCTCGCTCCAGCTTCTTTTCCCTGTACGTTTCTTCTTCCGTGCACCATTTATCATCTCCAGAGTTTATTGTTTATTCACAGCACACGGCATAACAACGGAGCGCTGGATGGGAGACGTGCAGGATTCCTTCTGTATGGCTGTTGGATCGCTCAGAAACACAAACATGCACTGAGAGACCAGAAAATCAGGAGAAGATGCAGCATAGAAAGCTTTCGAAAAAACAGCACAAATACCTTTGTAATATTTTCAGAGATAAAAGATAAAAACCAGGAGTGTCAGAGGGCTCTTTAGTTTGTCTCATACAAGAAAACTGGATTTTGAAACATGTTTTTGCTATTAAAGATAAACATAAATAGGAAGTATATATTTTTAATACAAACTTGGTGAATCTGTGCACAATTTAAATGAATAAAAAAGTCTGCAGCATGAATCGCTTTCACTACAACAAGAAAAATTTGGTAACAATATTATTGCATCACCTCTCATAAGACACGAGCTGATTAAATCTGTAAAAACATGAATTAATTAAAGAATAAATCATCTACATGTGTATTCATCATTGTGCATTTTGGGTGTGTGGGATAAAAACAATTTGAAAAGTTACCACTGATACTAAAATTGAGTAATTTTGTCTGCATGTCTGGTTGCTTAGCAACTCATTATTTACACACATTTAAAGGTTCCCGCAACATGAATGCGATAGCTAGATGTGACTGAAAGATAAGCACGCAGGGGACTGTGGTGAGATAAATGATGAATAATTACTGCAGGGCTGAGCTGTGGTTGGCTGTGCAGAGCAGCGAGGGAACCTTAGCTCAGCTGAGCCGAGAATCCAGAGTCTGAAGAACTAATCTGATTAAATAAAGAGAGAAATCCAGAGTCTGAAGAACCAATCTGATTAAATAAAGAGAGAAATCCAAAGTCTGAAGAACCAATCTGATTAAATAAAGAGAGAAATCCAGAGTGTGAAGAACCAATCTGATTAAATAAAGAGAGAAATCCAAAGTCTGAAGAACCAATCTGATTAAATAAAGAGAGAAATCCAGAGTCTGAAGAACCAATCTGATTAAATAAAGAGAGAAATCCAGAGTCTGAAGAACTAATCTGATTAAATAAAGAGAGAAATCCAGAGTCTGAAGAACTAATCTGATTAAATAAAGAGAAAAATCCAGAGTCTGAAGAACCAATCTGATTAAATAAAGAGAGAAATCCAGAGTCTGAAGAACTAATCTGATTAAATAAAGAGAGAAATCCAGAGTCTGAAGAACCAATCTGATTAAATAAAGAGAGAAATCCAGAGTCTGAAGAACCAATCTGATTAAATAAAGAGAGAAATCCAGAGTCTGAAGAACTAATCTGATTAAATAAAGAGAAAAATCCAGAGTCTGAAGAACCAATCTGATTAAATAAAGAGAGAAATCCAGAGTCTGAAGAACTAATCTGATTAAATAAAGAGAGAAATCCAGAGTCTGAAGAACTAATCTGATTAAATAAAGAGAGAAATCCAGAGTCTGAAGAACTAATCTGATTAAATAAAGAGAGAAATCCAGAGTCTGAAGAACCAATCTGATTAAATAAAGAGAGAAATCCAGAGTCTCAGGTCTGAGGAGCAAAGCTCATGTTTTCTGGTTATGGACCATCGTGATTTTCAGGATTGTTTGATTCTCGGGCCGTGAAAAACATTCTTACACTTTTCCTCCGATGCATTCAACTAAAGTGCCAGCACCTGATGAGCCAGACTTCAAACGGCTTCGTTTGTTCGGTGAATGTTAAACCTGAATACACATCTTGCGGTTTTCTCAAAGTAACATTGTTCCCAGCCTACTTTCTAAAAAGTACTTTGTGCATGAATAGTTGCCAGCTTGGCTCTATAAGTGCTTTTAATGCTCATTCTAGCAGCTGCCGAACACTTCTCTAATGAGAACAGCAGACTCCCTGCAGCGTTTTCAGGTGCAATAAACCTCATTTTCCAAGGTCATGTCTCTAACGTAAAGCAGTGGGGGGCCTGGTATTTACAGGCAGAAGCACGCCTGGGAAACATTTTCAAAGATGAGGAGCACAAATCTAATGGAAGGGAAGAGGATAAGAGGTGTTCTACTTTTCTAAGCTCGCCTCACTTTGTCTCTTCTGTAGAACTTTTCTATGAACTTCTACCATTCCAAACATTCCCTGACAAAAAGACCAGTCTCGCTGTATCACTGCACCACTCCTCCTTTACTCTGGCTCCATATTCCATATGCAGTATTTGTGATTGTCTCTGTCAAGTTCCACTTCCATTGTTTCTCAGTCAAACATGTTGCACTCAGATTGGACATAAAAGGGTCTTGAAGCATTTAAAGCAGCTTTAAATAATTTAAATACTTTCTAATATCCAGCAGAGGGCGACTGCTCCAAAACCAAGTTTGGTTGTAACGTAGAACCTAAACACTGTTGTGCTATTAGTGTGAGCCTCAAGACTGGGTCCTCTAACACAGACCTTAGAGTTTTCTGCACAGCATCTCAGCTGTTCTTAGGACTGCACTGACAAAGACAACAGTACACACACACACACACACCGTGTCTTCATATCTTTGTGTGGACATCTAATTGACATAATGCTTTCCCTAGCCGCTTACCCTAACCAAAAGAAATGAAAGCCTAAACCTAACCACAAACCAATTTCAACCGTGACACTAAAACCAAAATTTGAGTCTGAAAAATGTCTCCAAAGTCATGGGGACTAGAACTTTGGTCCCCACAAAGGTATGTAAACACACACACACACACACCATTTCTACAGTAGAACGGTCCAAAAATCAATTCTTCTCCGTGAAGCCTCGTAATCTCTGGAAAATCTGATTATTAAAGGGACACTTAAACTGTACCAGTTAGTAAAAATACTTGTGTGCGCTCACACACACACAGACACACAAAGCTTTTGTATTCAGTTAATGTGACTGTCGTATTGACAGATATCTGCAGCGGCTCTGAATGCCACTGCCTCCTGTCTCATCGACTCAACAGCGCGGACTCGGCTGAACTTTGCAGGAAGTTTGGATGCTTTTCTTCACTGTTGACTCTCTGGACTTAATGTCAGCATTTGTTTATATTATGTAGCCCATTTACCTCTGGGGCTTAGTGTGCAGCAAGCCAGCTAACACCTGACAGTATCATTTTGGAAAATGGATTGAAGTGTCACTTTGGTACAAATCAGGAAGCAGTCAGCCTTTGGTGTGAATGCCTTTATTTTCCTCCTCTTGTCTCTCGAGCTGCACGACAACGTTTAAATTCACGGCACCAGCTGAGTTGTAATTAAGCTCAAGAGTTTTTTGTGTTTGGAACTTCTTCAGCATGTGAATACTTTATCCTCTAATTATATCTAATGAGCAAATGTACTATAGCATGTGTTACAAAGACTCATTTTGTTATAATTATCTGTATTGTGGACGGGGTTATGGATTTCTGAGCGAGAGTTATTGAAGCTGCTGGTGCAAAATGACTTAATTTGCTCTACAGGCAGTTGAAACCTGTTAAATGGTGTTTTCTGCTGTGCTAGTTTACATAGGAGCCAAGGGCAACTGAAATGCGCTCATCCATAAAGTAAGTAAGTAAGTAAAATTTTATTTATATAGCACATTTCAATTCAATTCAATTCAATTCAATTCAATTTTATTTATATAGCGCCAAATCACAACAAATGTCGCCTCAAGGCGCTTCATAGATACAGAGAAAAGCCCAACAATCATATGACCCCCTATGAGCAAGCACTTTGGCGACAGTGGGAAGGAAAAACTCCCTTTTAACAGGAAGAAACCTCCGGCAGAACCAGGCTCAGGGAGGGGCGGCCATCTGCTGCGACCGGTTGGGGTGAGAGAAGGAAGACAGGATAAAGACATGCTGTGGAAGAGAGACAGAGATTAATAACAGATACGATTCAATACAGAGAGGTCTGTTAATACATAGTGAGTGAGAAAGGTGACTGGAAAGGAAAAACTCAATGCATCATGGGAATCCCCCGGCAGCCTACATCTATTGCAGCATAACTAAGGGAGGATTCAGGGTCACCTGGTCCAGCCCTAACTATATGCTTTAGCAAAAAGGAAGGTTTTAAGCCTAATCTTAAAAGTAGAGATAGTGTCTGTCTCCTGAATCCAAACTGGAAGCTGGTTCCACAGAAGAGGGGCCTGAAAACTGAAGGCTCTCCCTCCCATTCTACTTTTAAATACTCTAGGAACAACAAGTAGGCCTGCAGAGCGAGAGCGAAGTGCTCTAATAGGGTGATATGGTACTACAAGGTCATTAAGATAAGATGGGGCCTGATTATTTAAGACCTTGTATGTGAGGAGCAGGATTTTGAATTCAATTCTGGATTTAACAGGAAGCCAAAACAGGAGAAATATGCTCTCTCTTTCTAGTCCCTGTCAGTACTCTTGCTGCAGCATTTTGGATTAACTGAAGGCTTTTCAGTGAGTTTTTTGGACATCCTGATAATAATGAATTGCAGTAGTCTAGCCTGGAAGTAATAAATGCATGAACTAGTTTTTCAGCGTCACTCTGAGACAGGATATTTCTAATTTTAGAGATGTTGCGCAAATGGAAGAACGCAGTCTTACATATTTGTTTAATATGTGCGTTGAAGGACATATCCTGGTCAAAAATGACTCCAAGGTTCCTCACAGTGTTACTGGAGGCCAAGGTAATGCCATCCAGAGTAAGAATCTGGCCAGACACCACATTTCCAAGCTTTTCAGCGCCGAGTACAATGACCTCAGTTTTATCTGAGTTAAGAAGCAGAAAGTTAGTGGCCATCCAAGTCTTTATGTCTTTAAGACATTCCTGCAGTTTAACTAATTGGTGTGTGTTATCTGGCTTCATGGACAGATAGAGCTGGGTGTCATCTGCATAGCAGTGAAAATGTATGCTATGTCTTCTAATGATGCTGCCTAGGGGAAGCATGTATAATGTAAACAGAATTGGTCCTAGCACCGAACCCTGTGGAACTCCATAATTAACCTCAGTGTGTGAAGAGGACTCTCCATTTACATGCACAAATTGGAGTCTATTAGATAGATATGATACAAACCACTGCAGTGCAATACCTGTAATACCTACAGCATGTTCTAATCGCTCTAATAGAATATTATGGTCAACAGTATCGAATGCTGCACTAAGGTCAGCATTCGATAGAAATGGCTTATCTTCAGAAATAAGCCATTTCTAGATAAAAGATCACAAAGTGCTTTACAAGGTAAAAAAAAAAAAAAAACAATTTTAAAAAGATGTGTTTTTAGCTGTTTTTTAAAAGTAATCACTGAGTCTGCAGATCTTAAGTCCTGAGGAAGAGAATTCCACAGTCTGGCAGCCACAGTAGCAAAAGCTCTGTCACCCTTGGTTTTCAGTCTTGTATACTGAATAACAAGTAGGCCCTGCTCACAAGACCTCAGGGACCTACTAGGGGCATAGGGCTGTAAAAGTTCAATGATGTACGCTGGTGCTTGTTCTTGAAGAGCCTTAAATGTCAGAACCAGAATCTTAAAATGGACTCTGAATTCAACGGGGAGCCAGTGCAGCTGTATAAGCAACGGTGTCACATGAGAGTATTTCGATGTTTTTGTCAGAAGCCTCGCTGCAGCATTTTGGACAATCTGCAGACGCTCCAGAGAGTTTTTGTTCAGACATGTAAACAGTGAATTACAGTAGTCCAATCGTGATGAAATGAATGCATGAATAACAATCTCCAGTTCAGTATGAGATACTACGGGGCTCAATTTAGAAATGTTTCTTAAATTAAACCAGACGTGGAGCAGGAAGCTCGCTGATGTAGCGTTTGCGAGCTTGTTGCTAGTTCAGAAACTTCAGTTTCCAAAGCTGTGTTGAACTTGTTGTGAGTTTAGCCCTGATGAGTCGAGACGTTTGCACAGTTTGCACAGTTTGTCTTGTCTGCACACTCTTGGTCTTCTTTGTAAAACATTTTTGTTCAAAGGCAGTAAGCCACACTGTAACAGAGTCACGCCTTAGACTGGCCTCATAAGTGGCTTTATTGGTCAACATTAATTAGCAATAATTTGTTGGTCTCCTGTAATAAGCCATTCTGTGCTGTTACACCAACATGATAGTATCCACTACTCAATGTGTTCATCTCCCAACATATATCATATCTTACAGCTGGTTTCCAAATTGGCACTCAGTCATCATAACTTGGGTGAAACCTTACTGTAGACAGAGTAGCGCTGCTGATTAATAGCGCCACTTTGGACATTTTTCTGTCTCAAATCACAGTGTGTCCATTCCTCTGTGCCAATATTGCACAGAGAGACTTTCAAAACAAATGAGGAACTACAGCCAAGCCAAACAATCAATCCCAGTTCCCCACATATTCCCTTCTGCAATCCAGGCGCCCGGAGCTTTCGGCTCATTTTCACATTGCAGTAAAATCAGGGCACATATCTGCAGGTTCCACCCCAACAGCCTGCAAGTGTTACAACTCAATCAGAGCTGATCTGCTCTGTAGTCCACTCCAGTTTTCTACCCCCCTGCCACACACACACACTCAGCTGGACATGTGTCCACCTGCAAAAGTATGGCTGAGATCAAAACAAACAGCAGATTTTTAAGGTCAGAAGGATTCGCTTTACTGCGGCGCTCCATTCAAAGTCAGCGCTCTGTTGTTTGACTGCCAGACGCCAGCGTGCCGTCTCTCTCTGGGTGTTTCCTTGTCTTGGCAGGCTTTTGGTGTTTTGTTTGCGTTTATTATTGAAACGTTAAGAGAGCGGATAAATAATAGTTGCAGTCAAGTGTATTTCGACATAGTTATGTGTTATTATTCCTGCCAGGAAAAATAACACAAATCTCCAATGTTTGTGTTCAATATCGAAATAGTTATTTCTGTGTTATTGTCTGTCAGGTTTGTTTGTGTGTGCCAAATAAACTTTATGCACATAATGATTGTTTGTCCATACACTTCATTCCCTTTGCTATTATATACTGAGTGCAGGGAAGTGTGCATACACAAACGAACACTGGGTTTGTGTATCGATGTATTTCTGTGTGTGTACAAAAATTATTCTCAAACTAAATTCCAATATTTTCACAAATAAAATCAACTGCAGCTTCAGTTTGTCTCCAGTGACACTGACTCAGGATGTTATACAATGTAATGTCTACTTTCATTTAAAACCATTTAAATATGTTCTGGTTGGAACAGGAGCAGATTTGGAAAAGTATTCCAGGCCCTTCTCTCCTCGGCCCTGTCCATCAAAATTCAGGCCAATTTGGGGGAACCCAGGCCAGATGGAAAGGGAAATCTGTCCAGCATGATGTGAATCAGCCCCAGGGTCTCCTATCAATTTAAAATGCCCAAGAAATCTTCAGAAATAAGCCAAAATCCACAGGTCCAGCAAACATTTAGATCAGATGCCTAAAGGATTTCAAGCAGCAGGGGCTCCAATCAGATTCCCCAATCCCTTATATGAGTGAGCACAGACGGGAGAGTTAATTTCAGCACTGTCAGAGGTGCTGAGTCTTCTGGATTGTTTCGAGCACTGCGGTTATGTTTGCACCACGAACCTTAAAAAGAGTAAATCTTAACTTCTGTGTCAAATTGCTCGTATCACCAGTGATGCCTGTCAACGTGAAACTCGAGTCAAAGTCCCAGAAGCTGACTGGAGTTTATCAATGAAAGAGTACACAAGCCTGAAAGAGACGCAACACATCCGGAGTGTGACCAGAACGATGTTTGTGTTGCGCTGGAACTCAAACGATGGAGTCAAGCCGTCGATGCAAAGTTCTGCTGATACATCCTGAGGCATCCGGGAAGATTTGGTAGGACCAGCCTGAAATGTCTCGTGTGGGCCGACACACAGTTCACTGGAAACTTGATGTTCGGTCACACCAAATACATTTTTACTCACCACTATTCCATTTATCTCCACAACAAAAGGCCCCACCTGGGCAGTGGATTTGAACCCAAGACCTTCCTGCTGAGCAGTAATATTGCTAATCACAGCACTGCTATTCTGCAGCATTCTAGTTGATTCTATAAGCAGAAGGCGTTGGCTTCACACTATCACAAGGGCCGGACTCAGATGTCAACCCTTTCTGTAGCTACAACCTGAGGAAATGAGATTTAACAGCTATGATTTGTATTGCTGCTGCTGCTATTCATGCATTTATTATTGATGTAAATAGCTTTGTAATTGTTAATATAAAAGGTCCTGCGGGAAGATGATTATCTTTCACTCTCACACGGTGGTTGCAAACAGATGACAGTTCATGTGTCTGCAGATCCATTTTGTTGATTGAACTCACCTCTCATCTTGCAGCAAGTGTCAAGAAATGAATGAGGCTAATTGATGCTGCATTGCAGCTCTATCACCATAGGTTGTGTCGGGGTGTCCGACAGAAGCCTGAAAGTTTTCAGGCAGTCGCAGCTCTGATAGAGGGGAGAAAGAAACACTTGTGCATATGTGGTTTTCCTTACTTGTTTTGTTGACACCTAGTTGACATTTTTAGTGGATACATGTCGTGCTTTATTCAAGTTGTCACATTATGTTGCCAATATACACTCAAGATTTCCATTTTTTTCACTTTTGCTCACACGTATGGGTTTCCTTGTGTTTTCATTGGTAGTTTCATCATCTGTGTGGATAGTTCTACTTACATTTTAAACAGAGGCGGTGGTTTACGACACCAACTCTCTGCCATCTATAATCCAGTTTTGAGTTCCCTCCCCAGACGCCTTAACGCCCACTCACACCCTGGGCCATCTGACCTCAGGAATTCGCATGATAAGGTGGGGCCAGGTTTCACAATGAACTCACCCGAAACCCTGGCTGATTGGGACCCCACACACATTTTCACACCTTGGCTCAGGCAATCAGGGGGTCCTTTTGTCCCTCTGTGGGGGGACACTCCCACTAGGTTTAAATTTGGGACGCCACACCGTTTGACCTTAGAACTGAGGAAGCTTCTCGGATGAGAGGTGAAACGTCTTCAAGCAACTTAAAGAAGTCCAGACGCTTTTCTTTGCAAGCTCCTTTGACTACGATGACCTGGATGACTGAGAACCTTCACAGACATACTTACATTTTGCTTCTTCTTACATTTTTGCCTTCATGTCTGGGCTTTCCTACTTCATCATCCAACCATGTATAACTGTAGCTTTGCTTTGAGGCAGAGAGAGCAAAAGCCAAAAATCTTAATGTCTCGTCCTTACAGAGACCAAGGTCGAAGTATCTCAGTGTATTTTGTGTGAACAGCTTAACAGCAAAAGTTTTTCATGAAACCAGAGTTTGGAACAAAATGTAGACTTAAAAAGATAATTTTGATACTGAGGTCCACAAGGCCACTTCAATGCAGAAAATCAAAAAGAAGAACTGAGGACATAAGTGATGCAAAGAATCTAAAACACAGGCAGATAACTCAGGAGGAGGATTAAAAGACCCTCTGACACAACTAAAGAGAAAAGAAGGGTTTCGATAAGCTAAAACGAATTAAAACAAAGAAGGCAAGAAAGTAAAACTAGACAAAATTAGACAACTGACTATCAAAATAAAACAGGAAGCTACTAAACAGGGAAACACTTTGCACTGAAGAGGCCAGACCAGGGCCCTGTGTTACGAAATAAGTTCAGCATACCCAGAGTATCACTCAGTTATGTAGATTTACTCACCTTAACACTGACAGGATGGATACACGGTTATCAATCCACTAACTTAACCGTCATCCTTAGTAAAGATGCAACACTGTTGTAAAAAGGACAGTTATATTTTTATGTTCTTTGTAGAATCTTAATCACCATTCGATAACGTATCTGCAGTAGGCAGCCGTCGTTCTCATAGACATTTTCAAGGAAGAAGTCAGCTGAGTGGTTAGATGTTAACGCAATCATTTCACATGAGCATGCAAAGGAAACTCAATAAGAAACTTAACATTGATAATAATTGTAAGAATAATGGGTCTGACCCAGTGTTTTGTGTTTGTTGGTTTATTTATATTCTTGGATTATTGTCATCCATTTCTTTCTTCTATATAATGATCAGATGTTTCAATAATATCATTTTAGTAGCAGTAGTATCTTTGTCACGTAGTTATATTCATGTAGGATGTTACCACAAGTGGGTCTTACGTTTATCACACCTTCACAGTGGGGCCATTGGATGTGGGTTGATGACATCCAGGCGCTGCATGTAAGGGAGGTGACGGTTAGTTGTAACTCTCGTTTGGGGGTAAGGGTCCGAGGATGAGCTGAACTAGGAGGTCCAGAGCTACGTGATGTGCTGTGGAAGTTTCTTTGCATGTGAGTTTTGGTCATATATAAGACATGAGTGTGGCACTATGTTAAAGACAGAGACATGAAAATAGTAGCCCCCCCATTTTATTTTATGCTCAGAGACATTTTCTTTTGGTAAGGCCACTGTAATGTTAGTTTTACTGTTGTATAAGTTCCACCAGCAGAGGGCGCTCAGCCCTGTACGCATCGGTAGCTGACGCTACACTAGAAGAAGTAGTGTCAGTGGTGAAGAGGCAGCGTACGGCCTGCGCGCCGAAAGAACTGATTAATCAGACATTTTTCTGTCTTTACAGGTAAGCTGGGTGGTTGATAATATAAACAGATGTTATAAAAGTGACAGACAGCAGTGGCGATTAATGATAAATGTCTTGTGTGTGGTGAATGTTAAGCTAAAGAGCTAATTTCCAAGTTGGTCCAGTTGTTAGCCTGTGCCGATCCAAGTGTTAGACTGTACCTAAAGTTTGTGAGTTAATTACAGGTGTATTTTTGGGTTAAAGCCACAAGATATATATTTTGCACAATAAGAAAACATGTGAATTGCTTTATGTTTAGTTCATGAAGAGTGAATGCTAAAAATATGTTAAGAAAAACATTTATTTGAAAGAGATTAGTTTGATAAATACAGTTAAGAAGACAGGTTTATAAATAGATCAAAACAGAAGTAAAAACAAGATAAAACTGTAATGAGAGTTCACTATGTTATTCATGCGTATAGTAAAATGTATTTTTGTGATTTAAGCCGTTTATAAGAGTGGTGCATGTGAATAGGAAACTGTATAAGCTACTTGTATAAAGTAATGCCAGCTACACTAGAAGAAGTAGTGTCAGTGGTGAAGAGGCAGCGTACGGCCTGCGCGCCGAAAGAACTGATTAATCAGACATTTTTCTGTCTTTACAGTTTTCTGTAAAAATAAATATGTTGCACGGGAGATGAGTTGGCCCATCATTTCAGCAGTGTAACGTGGTCAGGCGGCGGCCATCTTTTGGTGTGTGACCAAGTGTTTGCAATTCATTTAAAATTTCCACGACAGTTCCTAACTTCTCAGCTCCAGGTTTGTTTTCTCGTGTTCGAGCTTAAGTTCAAGTTCTCCAGTGTTTCAGTCCTTAGTTCCCATTTTCAGGGTCTTTTTCCCCAGCAATTAAGCTGCTGTTTTCAGTTAACCTCCTGTGTTGTGAGTCCTGTGTTTAGGTCCTGCCTGCCACACAGCAAACACATGACAATAATAATGGCAGACCAACTGAAAACCCTCAATAATAATCAGGAGACATTCCAACGTGGTGGTCTTCAAAGATCAGATGACATATGTTTATTCAAAACATAGAAATGGGAACAAAACATTTTTTTTAGTTGTTTAATGATCATCTCAAACACAAGGGTTAGAGTAATGCACAGAGGGAGTAATGAGACTGACATGATTAAAATATTTGATAAAAGAAAAAAAAAAGAGTCTGAAATTGTTATTTATTTGTACATGATCACTTTAAATAATAACAACCAGCTGCAGGAGAGAAGAAATTAGAGTGTAAAAACACAAACACACTGCCAAACACTAAAAAGGAGAGCCACAAATGGTGAGAAATGAAAGGCATAATGACTGGAAACAAGAGAACGACAGCCCATCATGTGTCTGTCTGAATGACAGATAAAAGAAAAGTGAGTGACAGCGAGAGAAACAGAAGGACAGAGATGGGCACTCATGCAGGTGTTGAACTAAAGCAAATTAAAAGATGACAGGCTCATTTCAGCGGCCTGTCTGTGTGCCAGCGAGATGACTGTTTGGTTTCCTTTTCATTTCAACATGTCACTCTGCTGGAGGACCTAATGGAGGATGGCCGTCTCTCCATCTGTAAGATATCGTCTGTAACAAGCTCTGCATATGTTTTCATGGGAAGTAATAATAATAATTAATTCTATGAAAATACTAAAACGTAATTAGTAGCAAATACAAATTTGCGAAAGATGTCACACAGCTTAATTATTCAATGTTCACTGAGCCCTGACCTGCCTCTCTCAGCTTACCTAACCCTGAACTAGTGGGTACCTGACTGTGACCAACCCTGAGTTATAGTCCCGCTTGATTTACGCTCTTCCTCATCTCCTTTCATGTGGATTCTGTTCCTCCATCCTGTGGCGGATGGACACCAGGTAAATTGATAAAAAGATCTTTGTAATACTTCACAGTGTAATAATGTGGGAAAACTAATTTAGTTAGTTCTCACATGTTAAACCGGTGATTAGTGTCACTCATTCGCTCAATACTTATGTAAATATCAGGGGGTCAGCTTTCAAATCAATCTGATTTTCTCTATACAGCATCAAATCACAGCAACAGTTGCTTCAAGGCGCGTTATATTGTAAGCTAAAGATCCCACAAGACTACAGAGAAAACCCCAACAATCCAATGAAACCTCCGGCAGAACCAGAGTTTAATAACAATTAATGATCAAATGCAGAGTGTACAAACACATACTGAGTGGAAAAAAGGAAAGTAAACAAGAAACACTTCCCCAGCAGCCTCGACCTACTGCAGCGTAACTGAGGACTCAGGGTCACCTGATCCAATCCTAACTATATGCTGTAACAAAGGTTTTTAGGACTTCCTGATGATAATGAATGACATTATTCTATTTTTTTTTATATGTGCATTGTTTAATAATAATATTGCACCCAACACACACAATGGTTGTGCTCACTGGTTTCCACTTTTATTGGCAGTTGCACACACAAAGACACAGGCCGTGTCTTAATTCAGGGTCTGCAGCCTCAAAGGCCGCATTTTAAGGCCGATTACGTCACAGCGACGCGAC
This sequence comes from Neolamprologus multifasciatus, assembly GCF_963576455.1. Lineage (NCBI taxonomy): Eukaryota > Metazoa > Chordata > Actinopteri > Cichliformes > Cichlidae > Neolamprologus > Neolamprologus multifasciatus. The sequence continues at coordinate 4,082,145 of NC_140452.1, forward strand.
GAAGGCTGTCCCAATTCAAAGGCTGCTCGAAATGCGGCCGTCAAATGCGTCCCTGAATTTTAAGGATGGGTCGGTGTACCTTTCATGGCCCAACATATCCCAGACTTCATAGCGCGGCGGTGGGTGTGCATAATTTTGCCGAAAAAAACCCCAACTGTCAGACGGCTGAAGCGGAGCGGCCGAAGAGTAAACTTTTAAAAGTAAGTACTGAATATGATGTCACTTATTTATGTGCGAATGTTTAATAACGAAGAACATTAAAACATTCCTGTTGGCCACATGTCGGCAAAGCTATGTGACATTAGTGACGTTTGTACTAACTTGGTTTAAAGCCTTTACTTCAAAATATACGCCGTTCAATAGTCGACCTTAATCTTACAGAGAATGTGATGATTTTATGGATAATTAAAGTCAGTCATATATCCACAAACACAACAAGCTGAAAGTCAGTGATGCTGCTCGGTTTGCAGTCCTGAATATCACGGCACAAGCAGGATTCACTGCACTGTTAATGTTAGCTGTGTTATATTGCTGCCTCTGTTCGGTGGTGTCGAGCCAAACGGACTTTAACGTGTGTTTGAACGAGCTGACGGTTCACTCGTTAAGCTGAAAGAAAGATGCTTTAATCACAGCAGTCACACATGTGTCCACTGTAGCATCTGGGAACTCTTCTTGTTTAGCACTCGTAATAACACAAACACTAAATCCTCCTGTTTTGTAGCAGTGTATACACCTGAGACTGTCACCTGTCTGTCTGTCCTGCACTCTCTCTCTGTTTCTTTCTCTCTGATTGTGGAATAAAAGTATGAACATGTATTTATAAGTTACACTTGTGTTTGAATCCTGCAGCTTATCACACATTTGATTTCCATGTGTGACGACTGCAAGTGTCCAGAGTGAGGACAGACTGAGGGACCCACTGCTGCACATCATCTGTGAGGCTTTGCACCCCTGATGATCCACCAGGACAAACTCAGCAGTGTGTGAGGAAGAGGAGGAGGAAGAGCCAGCAGCAGCTGATAGATGGAGAGAATAGACAGACTGTTCCCTGTTTGTGAAGGACTGCTAGGAAAGTTTAACATAACTAATTGTCTGTCCTGAATCAGTCTTATTAGGTAATGTTCAAATAATTTTATCATCCAGTGTTTTCAGTGTGGGAGAAAGTACTCAGGGCCTTCAAGTTACACACTATGAAAGGCAGCAACAAGTTTAATGTTCAGAAACTTAAAGTATGTATCAGCAGCAGAATGGAGCTAAAAATAAATGTTTGTTTCAGTTCTATGAAGCTTTGAGTATTTTGGATTAGCAGCACTGCTGTGTTTGTTGCATCATATCGCTGTAATTGTTTATATGCTTTATATATTCTGAGGTAAGTTGATCTATAGTGTTACATCATATTCTATAAGGATGTTATGTGTTTGTAGACTTTCTGCCCAGTTTGACCCATTTAGCAGAAGTCAGCCTGTTTAAGGCTCTGATATCTATTCTGTGTGACTTAAAGCAGTTATGACATGGTCTGATTTTCTCACCCAATAAAGGAATATTTAATATATCAGTCGACTCTTCATTCTATCAGACACAGTTATCACAGCTCGTACATTTGCTTTTTACACATATTTGTAAGCATTGAGCCAAATTAAGTAATGCCAACATATTAAACGAACAACATTTGTCTCTTATATATAATACATCTATATATACACTGTCAAAGATACTTGTCTTTGAGTGAAAATATAAAGTGATAGTGATTCAACTGCAACTTGAATCTTAGAGTTCAAGTTCACTGCTGTAATAACTAATATTGATTAATATAATAATAACTTTAATATTGGCCATATTACCAAGTCATCTTACCAAAGTGAGATGACTTTAGTCTCATGAACAAGACTAGCTAATCTTAAATGACTGTTCAGTACAGAAATGGAGCCCAACAATCCTGTTTTACTGTCCTGTGGTCTCAGCTTCAGATACTTATCAAATCAAAGCTCATGTAGAAACAAACAAACAAATGAACAAAAGATGTTCTCCTTCATTTCTGTCAAACAAAGCTGTATGAAACATTTCCAGCGGTTAGTGTCATGGTTGCTAGGCAACCTGAGCAGCGCGACGGCGGTTAGACCGTCCCATTTCACAAGCCTCGCACTTCCGGCCTTAGCGGTCTTTGAGTACGCGGCCCTTGTGGACCTTTAAGGCTGCAGACCCTGAATTGGGATACAGCCTAGGTCTCCTCTCAGCTCCTTCTTCCCCGCTCATCTCTTCCTTCGCTATGAAAGAAACTGAGACTGTCATCAGTCCAATCGCCACCACCTGTGGCCTCACCTCGCTCCCGGCACCGCCCCCTTGAGCTCACTGCACCACTCCTCCCCTGCAGCTGAGCCAAGGACCACACCACCACCACAAACGTATTTCAAACAAGTGGGCTGGCTGAGGCTGGTCCACTGAGCTAGGCTTGGTCTTGTAATTATATTATTGGCTGCCTGTCAATAGTAAGGACACCTCACCAGTGTAGACCTTAAGCTCTTACTCAGGTGAGATTATCATCAGAATCCATCAACCAAGTAAAGCGATACAGAGCAAGTCTCCTGGTTTGTCTCCAAGACTTTTAATGAGCAAATAGGATGAGCTTGGAATAACCACGTGTTTAAGGTCACGTTTCTATGAAAAAGTGATGACTTTCTGCATCTTTTCCACAGCTGCTTTGCTCTTTATCCTTAGATTATTTTGTTCATTGTAGCTCGTTATCAACTGTTACTGATATCTCACACCAATGTAGGCGGCGATTGATAACTGTCATGAGAATATGAATCCAGGCAGAAAGTCTGGGTTAACAAAGAACGTTGATAACTGCTGTCGTGATACAAATTATCTCAAATTTTTCATTTTAATCGAGCCTGCTTATTGGTGCACTCTGAGTCGCACTCTGTACAGCCCGACTCCAAGTGAGCTTTGAATACGTCTGTAAACAGGACCCGACACGACTCTGTGCCTCTTTGTATGGCTTTTATTTTGTCACTTTCTACACACACACTTTGAATGCACTTTTCAGTGTTTGCTGCCTTGACTCCCGTACTCCACCAGCAGCAGCTCTCCTCACCGGTCCCGGTCGCTACTGAAATAGGGGAGGCATGATTAGAAGATGTTCACCGACTGTGCCAAGCCAGCCTTCCCTACCACCTCGCCCTGAACCCACTGCTCCACTCCTCCTCTGCAGCAGCACCGCTAACCACACCCCACCATCAAGTTGAACAAAGATTGAGTTCTCGTTGTGTCATGGACCCTCACCAAAAGGTAAGATTCAAGCAGAATAAGATGAAATGTTCTCAAACTGCAACCCTGGAGGGAAAAAAGAAATCCCTGTAAATCCTTCTCATCCTAAGAAAAAAAAATGGGACAATGAAAAATACATTTTCGCACAGTTTGCACGCTGCAGAACTGAGCACCATCTTAACCCACCTGTGAACAGTCACGTGACCAAAAACACAGTTGATTTGAGATGGTGCTGTTTGGTGTTTCATTGACTGAGGAAGAGCAGGTGTGCTGGAAATGTCACCAGATGCAATAAATAAGGAATTTGCAGTTGCAAACCATGAGTTATTTTTCATAGGAAGTAGCAGGCTGCTGTATGATAGTTATTTCTGTACATGTATACGTTTCTACGCAAGATTTATCCTGATATTTTCAATTACCATCAGCTGAAACCAAAAACACTGAAACCAATCGCCTGCTTTAAGCCGACTGTCTTGTTTTATGTCAGCGGCACACAAACTGCAGCATTATGTTTCAAGAGGATTAAAACTCAGCAGGAACCGTAAGAGGACAGACTCATCAGGAACGAGCCATCTTTTGATGTTGTTTCAGCTTCTTGAAGTAAGGAGAGGGAACAAAAGTTTCAAAATGCTTCAAAATCCCATCAGAGGAGGATGAAAGGGGTCCAGGAGTTGGTATTAGAGCGGGGAAAGAATGGGGATTTGCAAATCGTCACTTCAGTGAGTCGACAGGTTGATTAAATATTCAGTTTGATATAAGATGAGTGTTTAACTCGCCTGACACTCGTCCTGAATGAGCCGCAGCTGCAGTGCTGCTGTATGGCACTCTGCAGCCTGAATGCAGTTTGTGACAGCGCAGTGGGATATATAAAAACTTCCAAAGACACTTGACCTGCAGAAGAAGCGGCACTCAGAAGAAAGAAGTTGCTATCACAAAATTAGCAGAGATCACATGATTGCAGAACATCAACTAGACCTGAATTAGATAAAACGGAGGAGTATGTAAGGACGCAGTCGACAGGGTCACTTTTAGAACAGACCTCTGTCTTGTACTGAGACTATTTTAACGGTAGCTGCTTTCTCATCCACGGTTTTAATCTCAAGCTTTAGTCATTTTGACACAATCTGTTGTAACTAAAAGTCTTACCATTATTATTTTTAGCACAAAACTGTGAGTTTGTCTCTTTGCAGCCTGTCCAGTGAAAAATCTTTTATTTGGTGCATCGGATTCTCAGAAAGGGGCTCTTTTTGCTTTCTTGCCACTACATTTTTCTGGCATTGACTGAGGTGTAACCTTGGCGATAGTCGCTTTTGCCAATTTTGTGTTACTTCTGCTCTGTGCCAACAAGTGATCCCATTTCTGTGCAGTTGCACAAAATAAAACAGTCAAAGTAAGATGTCTCCTTTTTGTTTTACTCTGTGTCTACAGAATTAGACTCAGATGCCTCAGGTATCATTACATGATATTTTAATGGGTATGCCTCTGTTGTCATGAATATTAATTTGGCAGAAAGACATGTTGGAGCCTCGTCCAACATGCATAAATCAAAACCATCGTCAAATGGTACTCAGCTCCGGGAGGCTGTTGTAAAAGTAGAACTGGAGTATTTTACTAACATGTTCAGCTGTTGTCATCGCTGCTCTTGGGTAATGTAGCATGCTCTGATCACCAGTGGATCATTGCCCACTTTTGGAACCGCTCAGAAGTTGTGTAGCCTGTTAGCAGAAAGAGTGCTCATGCTGGGCTTGAATTAGTCCACACATATATTCAGGCTTCATGATGGTTTATTCTTTTTTTGCTGAACTGCAGTCATCCATTTGTTCTGGGTATCTTGTAAGACCAAGTTACTCAGGGAGTTTTATGCTGGATGCCCTGCCTGACTCAATCTCAAAGAAAAACTGCATGTGTTAAGATGTTTCAGTCATTATGCAAATCTACTGTTTATAAGGTTGGAAACCTGCACTTGGATGAGTGACAAAATGTTTCTCCCACTGAAAAAAGCTACGTCCAGATGAACAGAATCAACCTTTTGGGGTTAAGATGTATTGGCACCCAGTGGTTTTTTAACTAGTTGATGCAAACTTCTTCATGCCAGCTCTACATCAGCATAAGGCCCCTTCACATCCAAAACAACTTAGTCCAAAAAAACTTGTTACAAATGTTATCCTAACCCTTTTTGCTGTAGGTACATAGATGTCATCAAGAATTCAATGTGACTGTGGATAACAACACTGGAGACCAACACAAATTACCACGAAGTGCACCTGTGGTCCTGCAGGACAGCTTATCACTAAGAAAGAATATGGTTCAGGATGGAGTGACCATCAGCCACCTTCTGTACATGAATGACATCAAACCAGGAGTGATCTATAGGATCTACTTTGATGACATTCGGACTGGATAATTGTGGCCAAATGGTTCCGAAAATAAGGAAGGTGATCCGGACTTAGGGACTGAAGTTGCCAGAAGGCAGATGTCGTGAAATCGATCAATGTAGAGCAGTGAGACAAACCACGGAGGCCCCAGAAAAGTGCAATCAAACGATGAGTTTATTAACAGCCCGGAGAAAACATCAGCATATGTCTTCTGACCAAAATACATGTTGTGGATACTTATAAAGCAGTGGGGTACACGCCCCCCCATGGCGTCAATTACAGATTAAAATAGGTTCCAGACATTAGTCACAGTTAATCGTACATCTTGTACATCTTTAAGACCCTTAATGAACCGAACATCAACTCGAAATAAGCACAAATATGCAATGTGTATGAAATACTTCTGACCGTACTTGTAATAAAAATTAACATAATGGAAGGATCCTCAAATGGACATCTTCACTAAACAAATTTAATGCAATATCAATACTGTGAGAAATATTATTAAATGGAATAATGCTGTAAAGAATGTTATCAATGCAGTTATAATGATGCAGATTATATGGCAGCAATAAAATAATTTCTGTATCTCCACACAGACTAGCACACTGTTCCAAAAAATAGTAATGTCAAATTATTTTACTGTGTATTTTACAGTTGTGTACTGTTTTTACATAAATAGACTGATTTCACATGTGAAATGTAAAATAACATAAAATCACTGTAAATGTAATAAAACATAATCTCCTTGTTACCCAAATATATTTTTCTGTACATAAGCATAGTTAGATTGTGAAAATACATTGCACCTGGGGTGAGGGCACGGTCATGAAAACAATGTGACATGCCATTGGATGTTCGGACACATAGCGACATGACCTTAAACATCGGCCAATGAATTAGAACTGACAACCACAAGGTCGCGGGTATGGCTGTGGAAAGCGCGGTGGAAGAGAGAGATTGAAAGATCATCCACGCAGTGCTGCAAGGCAAATATATCAAACTCAGCTCAGTAGAATTAACTTGCATTGCTTGACCACTATGGCTCGTAGTTTACTGAGACGGTAAAAGGCATGGACTCCCTAGCTATGCAGGAAAAGCACGTTGTCTGTCAGTTTAAGGTGCAGTTAGCGGCTGGTCTAGCTGTAAACTAACTTGCTGGCTAGCAGAGTTGTTTTTCGCTAATTTGTCAGCTGCCCGCTTTATGTGACCGTGTAAACACAGCAGTTGCTACGCGGATAGTTTCTCCACCGTGACGAAAGCTGACACTGATGCATTTGTCTCAATGTGAAATGAAGTGTGCAAAATAAGAGCTAATAATCAAATCAAAATTTATTTATATAGCACATATTAAAACAACAATGTTGACCATAGTGCTTCGAAGTCAGTAAAAACACGAGACAATTAAAACAAACAATAAAACAGGACAACAAACAATAGGTAACAACACAATAAGCTAAAACAGCCAACTAGTTAGAATCAAAAGCCAAAGTAAAAAGATAAGTTTTAAGACGTGATTTAAAAGACTGGATAGACTCGGCAGTACGAATATGAACAGGGAGGTTATTCCAGAGTCTGGGTGCCACGGTTGCAAAGGCCCGGTCTCCTCTCAACTTCATTCGAGATCTAGGTTGTGCTAGGAGCCTGTGATTGGATGATCTAAGTGCTCTGTTGGGATTGTATAAGTGGAGTATTTCAGAGAGATAGGTGGGAGCTAAATTATTCAGAATTTTAAAAGTGAACAAAAGAATTTTAAAATATATTTAACAGGGAGCCGATGTAGTTTGGCTAAAATTGGAGTTATGCGTTCATAGATTCTCGTACCTGTTAAAAGACGCGCAGCTGCATTTTGAATTAGCTGAAGCCGGTAAAGAGAAGAGTAATAGGCGAGCTGTTCCACTCCTGTAACACACCTGCACTCCTGTAGAGAGCTTGTGTGCGCCTAGATGTGCTGCGTGATGAAGTGAGAGAAATAGGAAGTAGAAGTAGCCCACTGTGCTAGCTTTGCCCTGTAAAATGTAATGTATATGTAAAGGATAAGCCAAGTATTACCTTTTATTTTGTGGAGAGGAAGTAGGCTAAAGCACCTGAGGCGAATTATTAGACTACATATAAACGTACATTGCATACATGCAGCATATGTGTGTGTGTGTGTGTGTGTATCTATGTATATGAGGTATAAATAAAAAGGTCAATGACATGGACCAATACGGCAAGGCCGGGATGGTCCACTTGGTAAAGTAAATCCGTTGGGCATCCTTTATGGCCTTTAGACAATAATTCTGATGGCAAAAGAACCAAACGGGACAGGCTGGAAAAAAAAGGGAACCCAAAGTAAAAAATAATGGAGGCCATATTATATGAATTGATGGCTTCAAAGTGTTGTATCATTATGTCCAAACAGCTTCTGTTCTATGTTGCTACTCGTCAGGTGGTTCTGGCTCAGCAAGTTCAATCTCACCACAGTCAAGTAGTTCCATGGATGTGGCTTTCAGACCTCGTCAACTGCCTGTCAACAGTTGGCATTTTCAATTTCAAATTCCTTGGCAGAAGACTCCATCTGATGTCATCAGGAAGCTGGAAACAGGGAAACGGCCAACAAGACGTGAGAGACTTGAAGTCATCCGACTCATTGTCAGTGAAGTCTTGACCATATGCCCAACACCTGGGAAGAAACACCTCAGTGAGACAGCAAGATGGATGACAAAGACCTACCCTGTGGCATTTACTGATGTAATTGAAGGGGAAGTTGTAGGCAGTGGGTGTGACGCTCTCACCAAACAGATGGTCAGCAGAGTGGATAACCTTAAGAGAGGAATGACTTCACTTGCCATAAAGAGACAGCTTATTAGCAGCAGTGGAGGAAAGGGTAGCACCACTCAAAAGAGAAGGCTAGACAGTTATGGGTGCAGAAACTGGCAACCAACACTGCTCCCGCCTGGTGAAACCCCTGGAAAGGAAGAGTTACAAAAAATGTACAGAGAAAGATGCTGTGACTCCAAAGCTATTGAGAATATGATGAGGGTCACCTTCGTCACTCAGAGACAGGACATTATTAGTGGAACTAATAACTGGCATGAAGATTCATTTTGAAGAGCTCACCGGCATGGACATGGGTGAGAATAACATAGCAAATAAATGTGCCAGAGTTGTTTCATTCCTTAAACACAATGACAAGACCGAGAGGATGGCGGCCATCTTCAGAGAAATGGAAACATCTAGCAAGAATGTTGCAGACATCAATGTTGCAGTGTTTCTTCCACTACTGCTCAAGTACTTCAATGAAGAGGAAGACCAGATGTTCTTCAAAGTGGATCAAACAACCCTGCCCTCTGAAGTGGACTGTACTGAACTCCCAAGTACACCATGCATTGAGTTTACTTGGGAGTTCCAGGAGTGTAAACTCAAGAAAACTTGAGTTTACACTCCTGAGTTGCTTTGTGGTCTGATTGGTTGTTGTGGCTTTCCTCAGTTCCATAGTAATGGTATAGTATAATAAAACCATTGACATTTGATAGGATTATTATGCTGCTAATTTCTGTCTGATTGGCGTAAGCATTCCTGGGATTTCCCTATACACAGAAGTTTGGGCACCTTGCAGTTGACCGGGGGGCCCAAGCTGCGTGCCAGTGTATGCAATTGATATACATCAGGTGTAACATAGCAGTTGTTAGAGTCATGTGTGGATTTGTTTTTTGTCTTTTTTAAATGTCGTTGTCCCCTTTCTCTTGTTCGTGTACACAACAGGAAACTCTACTTTGGCAGCAGAGCACTACATGTTATCTGTGGACCAGACCATTGTGAATGGCCGTATCACTGTCTTCAGCAAGGCACTTATCCTGATGTTTGGCTCTTACTATTGCATGAACATTTCCTATCCAGCAGGCCAAGCAGCAACCTTGGAATTCTTGCAAAGGTAAGGCGGCACCAGTCAGTTTTATACATTGAAACATCTCCTTTCATTTGCAGCTAAAGCGCACATGACTGAGCAATGCTAGAGTGTTGGGAAGATTTGTAGATTGATAAATCAACAAATGCTCAACATTTGCTTTTCAGATGTCTGTCTCTGAAATATCCTTGAGTAATGCTCATGTCAAGTTTGAGTAGTAGATGTTCACAGATGTTTCACTACCCTGAAATAGTATTTGCAATGGATACTCACAGGTTAACCAAACATCGTTGCATCACCCCTCTGTTCCACAATGACCTGTATGTCCAAACACACACTCAAAAGCATGTTCAATCTACACTTAGATTAATTGCAAACGTAAAAAACACTTACAGTCCAGTGCTGTGTTTCTTGATTAAGTTGTTGTTTTCCATTTGACAGATGACTCTTATGCTGCCCTCGTGGTCACACGTGACCATGTGAAGCTAGACAGCTAGCGAACAAAATAGACGAGATCTTCCACACAAGGCTTGCTTTTCTTGCTTTTAATGAAGATCCTTTGAAGCCTTATCCTCTCTCAAGGCTTCTCCTTGCTATTTCTTATTTGTAACTGAAACATACAGAAAGTGAAAATAAATTGCTAGCTAATACACATCTTAATGACAAACTTAAAGATTAGCCTAGCTTAACACGTGCGTTACATTAGCATCACAGTTAACTCCAGGTAAACATATATGAAAGTTATTTCTGAACATATTAATACTCACAAAGACGAACGTTTCCCATGGTACAAGCGTGTAGGGCACTTTTAACGTGTACATGAACTCGTTCACTCTTTTAATACTGCCGAAGCACTTTTCACAGCATTAACGCAGTGTTGCCAACTCCTCAGTAAGGAAAATCGCTATTGGTTGTCCTAAAAGTCGCTAGAAGTCGCTAAATGATGTCATCACCTAATTTGCATAATTGGTCATGCTAATGTAATTGTAACCTACGCTGCTGGAGAGAGAAATAACATCGTGGACGAGACATAAAGTGAGCAAAAAACGTCCTAAATGCAGTTAGAATTTATTTAGAACTACAAATTAAATTTCTTTTAGCAATTATTGTTTTTTGTAATGTCTTTCACGTCTTTTTTTAGCGACTTTTTATAGAAAAAAAGTCGCTAGGGGGTCTGAAAACTCGCTAAATATAGCGACAAAGTCGCTAAGTTGGCAACACTGCATTAACGGAGAAAACACGTCAAAGATATGCGAATGATCAGAGCGCTCCCTCGCTCCCATTTCCGCACATACAATACAAAGATCGCTTGTGATAACGATGTCTCACTCTGAGCAAATTTCGAACCCAGACATTTTAACTGTTTTTAGCATGAATTACTTCTAATATTTCTTAACTTTGAACTTATTTATCACTTTGCTTATGTAACTTAATCAGACTATGCACTAACTACTGACTTTTGACCAAAAGGCATAACAACTCTTTAAGATAAACCCTGACAAGGGATCCAAAGTGGTGCGGAACACATCTAAGACACACCTCGCGGTCAGTCCAAAGGTCCTGACGTTGATAACCAAAATTGCGGACTACGAGTGGAGAGCCTAAAAAGGTCTTATTTTCATCCTGTGGTTGACATAATCTGGCGTTCAGTAGCACTGGTCTCTGGTTCACAGCCAGTGTCAACAGCACAGGTGGTCCACTTGATAGGGGAAAAGTGAAATATAAGCTGCAACTCCTATTCACATATAGTTTGCATTCGCGCTAGCCAGTTTGTATGTTACTGTCTGCTGACAGGTATCTCTGTTCATGCTTCAGGTGTAGCATTGTCTTAAGTATTACCTTCATTTCAGTTTATTGTAAAAGGCTATACATTGACACTTGTGGTGCTTACTCTGCAAACACAGTACCATCCGTTCAGTTATTTTCATGGAAGTTTGTATTACAGTGACAACTTACAACATATCAGTTTATAATCAGTATAACACTGCGGCTTTTGTTTTACTCTATTTGTTCTTTGCATTTAATTCCATTTCACAATTCTCCAGGGGAACCCAAATGGCCAGCAGCATCCCTAACTGTGAGACTTTATGACAGCTAGGGCTACTTCTAATCCCCCCTCCCCCAACCAACCCCTCACCCAGATAGACAGAGTGTAATGATGTAGTATGCAGCGGGTTTGCCTTAGCGCCTTAATAGGTAGATGATGTACAATGCAATGAAGTCAGTTTTAGTAATTAATTGTGATCATTAAGAGTATTTAGTGTCCTCTTTTCGTTGCTCCAGATGTGGGGAGGCAGATGGACCTTCTCGGTGACCGTGTCCCCTTCTTTTGAATAGTTTTTCTTTTCAGCACAAGTGGTAGTTCTTGGGTTGTTCCAGGAATGGTTGTTTTTTGTCATTAAAATTCATGTTACTGATTGAAACAATGTCTCATGTCTTATAAGTAAGATACACATCTACAGACTGCTCATACACAATCAGGGGTTGACAGATATGACCCACAATCTTACAGTGAGCACACTTAATTCAAACTGACAGTCCAGTTTGAATTAAATTAGTGTAAATTACACTTCAAATCTAAATTTACATGTGATATTATGTAGTTTTGAAGCCAATATCTAGTTTTTTGACATGTTTTGACAGATAAATCAATTTATTTTGTGTTGTATAATGTAGTATTACATCAAATATAATTGAATATACAACTTTTTTACATCAAATGATGTTATTTAACCCAACTGTTAACTGTATATTTCTGTGGATTTAAGCATTATTATTCATATTGCCACATTCATTGACCTTGTTTGTAGGTCATTTCATTGTGTAATCACGTTAAAATGTTTCTAGTTTAATGTCTAAAAGCACTTGAAAAAGGCAAGATCCCATGTAAAATTAGCGCAACAAACTCTATTTTCATTACTGAAAATAACCGTATTTTTATGGGACAGTTATTTTCTCATATTTTACAGTAGTATTTTGCCGCCCCAGCTGCCGGAATATTACCGTTTCTTTAAGATTTTTTTTAACAGTGCAGATTTACACGACAGCTGCAAGTACCTGGGTATCCCACAGGCCACTGAAAACCAGGATAAAGATTCAGCCACAGCCAAATATCTCCAGAAAGTAATACAGGTGCTGAGGAACCAGCTGAATGGCAGGAATAAGATCGAGGTCATTAATTCATAGGCTCTATAGGTCATCTGATACCCAGCTGAAAGAATGTATTGCAGGAGATAGATGCCACTGATGTAAGGACATGGAAATTTCTCACAATGCATGGAGGCCTCCGCCTAGCAACCTGAGGCTTGACGAATCAACATCGACAACATCAGAAAGCGGGAGCACGAGAAAACTGAGAGATACCAACGGCTGAAGAACAACTAGAGCCAGTGTGTAAGGTAAAGTCCAAAGTTGTCTGGGTGGTAATAGGACTGCCTCAATTGCCAGCTGGCTCAGTCCAAAATGTGTACTGTTACGTTTTCTCTTAGGTCTGTGCAACTATAAATATCTAATAGGAAACTAAAGTGAAACAACATTCCCAACTAGATTAAAGCTTCTTTTAGAAGCACAGTGTGCCACATGGATCTATTCTCAGACGGCTTTTAGTGTAATGCAGTGCAAGGATGGAGTATATGGGGCTGGCATACATGAAGAAGGCTCCCCAGGGAGTGCATTCTTGGATGCAAATCAAACATACATCTTACCTCTTCTTCCAGATTTTGGAACAGAGTAAATCTTTGCAAAAACGCTCCAGGAGGCCACGCAAATCCTGGATTCAGATCTGATTCTTCTTCTTCTCATTATTCAACTTCATTAACTGGATGATTGCTGTTTTTAGAAGGACCAGAAACAAAATTAACTTCAGAACTTCGGTGCACATTCTGTCTCACTGAAACTTATTGCTTTATCCTTTCCAAAATAACAGCATGCCTATATGATGGTCATTATGACACTATTGAGTGCCCACAGTCATCACCCAATGACAAAAAAAAAAATCAGGTGACGCTGAACCATTCCTTAGTTATGCTGCTGTAGGCTCATATGTCACTTCTGCTTGTTAGTTACTTTTGGCGATGCTTTTCTGATTCTCACACATTCCAGAGAACCAGAATTAAAGACGGGCAGCCATCCCGGTTTCTGCTGGTAGTCTTCCAGTTCTTTCTCCTCAGTGTTGTCAGGCGCTGCTCTTATTATTTCAGCTATGTATCAGATGTCTGGTAGAACCCATGGATTAATGGCTGGGATCTTATTCCTCCCATTCAGCTGGTCTCTCAGCATCTGTATTAACGTCTGGAGATATTTAACTGTGGCTGAATCTTTATCATGGTCCCCCTTGGCCTGTGGGATACCCGGTACTTGTGTGATTATGTATGTTACTGCCACTCTTATCTCATCACATAGCCCACTGAAATGGGCTCCAAGATTGGATGGAAACACCACTATTGGCCCACATCGGAAACAAAAAGAATGAAAATGAGAATTCCCATTCATCTTTTTTCTTGATCACTTATCCAATTTAGGGTCAAGAGGAGGCTGGATCCTATGCCTCCTGCCATACCATGTTCACCAGTCCATCACAAGGCTAACACAGTGACACATTCACACTCACGAGCTATTTAGAGTCACCACTTAGCCAAAAATGCCACTCAGGCATAGGAGAACATGCAACTCCACACTCAATGGCTTCAGCTGCCCAGCCGATTCGAACCCAGAACATCCTCGCTGTGAGGTGACAATGCTGACCACTGCACCACCAAAGATAAAACCACCAATTTGATTGAATAATCTTTTTAAAGCTCGGTGAGCCATATTGATCTGTTCTCAAAAAGATCAGCTGCTTCGTGGATGTCCAGGGACTTTGAATAAATGTTGCCACACGTAACAGTTTAACCTATTGAAGGTTAAATGCTCAGATGTGGCAAGTCAGCTAGATTCACATTATGTGCCCATGAAAGGGGGTGCAGTGCCATGGCTGGGGTTAACTGCTGCATAGTGGCTTAATGTGCAGCTAAACAGAGTGGACCAACAACAAGAGCTACGCCTCACTGACCTGTATCTACACTCTCACACTCGCACACACACTTTGCAATGAATGTGTGTTGAACTGTGAAATGCACAAACACCCACTATCCATCACTCTGCTCTTTGGGAATTCACTCACACATGGACACATGGACACACAATCTATGCATCAGTGCGTTGTTTGGACTTCTGTAGATGGTAAAATGTCAGCCTATAAATAGGAATACATGATGTAACAGAGCAGGAACAGCAATTATACTCCCGTTCCTCCCTGTATTTACAGTATTAAGATTTCCTTTATTTTCCAGTGTACTGCTTGAAAGAAGATCATCTTTGTCCATGTCCAGTGACAAAAACAATACATTAAATAATGCTAAATAGTCAAAGGTTTGACTTTTATATGCTCTATAGCCATAAATTAAATGTAAACTCAGTAGTAGTTGCCTTCATTGCTTCTTGATGGTGTAGAGACTCAAACATCATTCGAATGGTTGAGATTTGGTGTCTGGGCAGTCTTTACACATCAGTGTTGGTTAAGTTACTTGAAAAAAGTAATCAGTAACTAATTACTGATTACTAATTACTTCCCCCAAAAAAGTAGTACTTTACTGATTACTTATTTTCAAAAGTAATTAGTTACTTAGTTACTTTTTAAAAACACGATTTACACCCTGAATAGGTGATAAAGCGATAGATCTTTCAGCCAAATTCTACTTTTTCTGCATAATCCATCATACAAAATGTAATCAAATGGAAAAGTCTCTTTTTAAAACTTGTTTTATTAGTTTTAATCTTTTAACTTTATGCATCAAACAAAAATTGTATTATCTGCAACATTCTCTGACTGGAAGAAATTAGTTTAATATTTAAACCTATTTTCTGCACATTCCAGCACATAAAATAAAATATTTTTTGTGTTTACACTCAGTCTTTCAAATAGATGCAAGTAAAACACAGCAGAAAATAAATAAAGTCAAAGACTAGCGGTCCTGTTGCTCTATTTTCACCTGTAAAGCAGGAGTGGGGTAGGCGGAGGTTTACCCTGGTGCAGGTGTGCAGCGGTCAGTGGAAGAATCCGCGAGTTTCTCTGTGAGTTTCCCATTACGTCGTAGCTACTCGGTGCTTGCTCAGAAGTTTAGGGGTTTTTTCGCTGTAAAAAGAAGTTTTCTTCCCACGCACAACGGACACTAATGTTTTTGTCACTTTTTATGGAATCAAACTCAAAGTAAGGTCAGTACTTCCACGCTTTAAACGCTGCACGCTCATACTCTCTCTGCACTCGATATATGATCCATTGTTGATCTGCACACAGCTGTTGTCACAAACGTCGCACTCGCTTACGTCACTGTCATGAGACATTCTCGCAAAAAAATCACGGTTTTAGTAACGCAGTAACGCAGCGTTTTACGGGAAAGTAACGGTAATCTAATTACCATTTTTGCAATAGTAATCCCTTACTTTACTCGTTACCTGAAAAAAGTAATCAGATTACAGTAACGCGTTACTTGTAACGCGTTACTTGTAACGCGTTACTGCCCATCTCTGATACACATTATGGTTCATATAATTTTCACACACATCAAATCGGATTTGAGCACTGACATCCTAGAAAAAAATAGAAACATTTCATTCTAGGACAAAGGAACTGATGTGACATCATCATGACGTTCACACCATCTCACGTAAATACCCTCAATCACACAAGAGTCACCACATCCTCCCACTGTGGGAATCAAAGATGAGTTTTTCCTTTAAAGTCTCACTATAGATTAAACCTGCCAGAGGTCTCGAATCATCTGTGCTGGTGCTGATATAAAGCTCCCACTCCATAGTCATCCACAGTCATTTCAATGCTGGAAAATCAATCATTATTGTCGTTATTAAATCCCACTAAGGTCATAAATGCATTACCTGCCTTTGGAAAAACTCTCGAAGCCAGTTTGTCTGACTGTCTTTGAATGTGTCCTGAAACCTTTTTTATCCTCTTTCTTTGTTTCTTCTTTGCAACAGTGTAAAAGCTGTGCTCGTGTATAATAAGAGTGATTTCCGCTCTCTTTATTTGTTCGTTTGTCCTCCTAGAAAGCATTGACATTTACAGTTGTCACTCACGCCTTTGGATTACAGAAGTCGACAGTTCATCTCTCTGTCAGCCTCTTTCTTCATCCTCCTCTCCATCTCATGCTTCTCCAGAGAGAGGATGAAAAAACGCTCGCTGTCCTTTTCTCTGCTGCTCATTAAAAACATATTTTTTGCTATTTGTCATCTTTATCTCTACAATTTCGACATTAACTATCTGCTGTTCAGCTGATTTGATTATCAAGGCTTTTTGTAGACAGTTTCCAAAGCAGAACTTATATGATGTAAATGTAAAAATTCACAGTATTGTTGCCATCTATGTGTGCTGGACTTTTTAATATTTACTCTGGCACAAAGAGATGTCAGCAGCCTGTTGTATTGCATTTTTTACCTGAAATGTACTTGTTTGTCCCTCACAAGGACCTTCAGGCCCTGCAGCTCAGTTTTCCCATTACATTCATACTGGACAAATCCTCAGTGCATAATTTATAACCAATATCAACCACCAGAGCCAACGCAGGAGGCAGCACGCCCTTAAGGTAAAAAGGCAGGAAGAATGTGGGCTCTCGCAGATTTCCATTAAATGTTTTTATTCTACAATATCTGTGGATAACCCCCATGTTTGTCAAGTGCCCGAGCTTTGTTTGGTCATAAACGATGCATTTTCATATTTGTCATAAAAGGAAAAACACAGGTGGAGCTCAGCATCAGTAATGCTGGATTTTCCTCTAAATCACACACAGTCTCTGTGACGAACAAGTCAATTCCATTAGAAATGTGAAATTTAGCATTTAGCCTGTAAAAGACGACAAAGGGGCTGTTTTGCATTCGACCCGGTCGTCCAAAATCACCTCCGAGCCGTGCTTTTCTGAACAAAAGCAGCCGTGTCAAACCGAAGAGTCATCCTAAATTTGAGCTGACAAACTGACAGCGTCAATCTCTCCTCGGAGATGACAGAAGGACGACAATGTGCCATCGCACTCGGAGAGGAGCCTCTGTTTTCCCTTCAGCTGAGGAGGAGCTGCTGCTCTCAAAGTTCACATCCACTTTGGGTGTTGAGAAATGTTTTTTTTTTCCTTCTCCTCGTTCATCTGACAGCTGATCTTTTCTTTCAGGTAGTTCCGGTGTAACATTTTCTACACCGATGCTTCTCCTTTATTGAATGCCAAGTAGCTCTTTATAAATACCAAAAGATGAAATAGGTCGACACATAAGCATTTGTTATGCTAAAGAAAAAACTAGACATGTCGACGTACAGCAAGCAAAAGCAAATAACCGCCATTGTTTTTCCTCGGTTCTCTCACTCTTAACCTTCTTTAGTCGTGCTCGTCTTTTCCTGTTTTCACTCGTCTGACACTCAAAGTTGATCAAAGAAGTTATAAAAGCTATTAAAGCATGAATTCTTCAATTTAAGTGTTGATCAAAAATCTGTAAAAATGATAGATGTGATGAGTCTGTTGGTGGAAAAGATGTGACATAACAACATCACTGGGATCATTAGTGGGGTGGCAGAACTGTGCTAACCTGTTAACCAAGTAGTTTTATTGCCTGAACCTAAACAGTGACAAAAACTAAACTATAATGGAAGCCATCACAGACGAGATGTGAACTACTGTTGTTGGGCTGGAGCTCATCTGCCAGCTCACCGCATACTTGTGCTTTCTCATAGGAAGTTGATGCAAATGTGATGTGTCTACTTGTGGAAAATGAGGGTTCTTGGACACGAGTCAGTGTGCGATGGTTGTGTTCATCGTCGTATTTATTCTTCAGGAAACAGAAGCAGTTCTAAAGTAGCCTGGCCCTCGCTTCTTTAGGACTGCATGTCAGGTTTCACAAAGAATTCACATGTGAAACTCATGTAGATGTTTTCAACACTCAAGTACAAGCACTGTAAGGCTGGAGGATTTGACTGGGAACTGAGAGACGCTGCTTTTTAAATACGTCTGGCTTTTTAGATTAAACTGGTAAACGGATCAGTCCAAATCACAGACTGTTTATTACAACATCAAATGTTACATCTTGAGTAAAATATGTCGTAAAAAAGACCAGAAGAGAGTAAAGTGATAGATGCCTTAAAGACGATTCCAGTTTCCATCCATCCGTATCCGGGGCTGGGCAACACGTTCTCACTCCCAAAGCGTAACATTTTACGCTAGGTGACAAATCGTCAACATATTACGTTTTCGGCTACCCACCACGTTCCTAAATGACGACCTCGGAAAAATGAGGAAATATGAGAACCGTATGGACTCAATCTACACATGTTCGCTCTTTTTCTTCAAATATCTTAGAAACACGCTATTTAACATCATTAAAGTCCTGGTTAACCTCAGGAAAAAGGTTATGGTTAGGGCTAGGGATAAGGTTAGGTTTAGGGCTGGAACGTCTATTACCGCGGGAGTGTCATTGCACTGGATTTCGGCCATAACTCGCCGCGTACCATAAGAACGCCGAAGGCCTCCTTTTGCATTCCTCAGGAACGCCGCGGGATGTGACAAAACGTCGGCATGTTACGCCTCGGGAGTGAGAACGGGCTCGGCTGGGTCACGGGGACAGCAGCCTAAGCAGAGAAGCCCAGACCTCCCTCTCCTCAGCCACCTCCTCCAGCTTGTCCAGGGGAACACCAAGGCATTCCCAGGTCAGCCGAGACATATAATCTCTCCAGCGTGTCCTGGGTCTGCCCCGGGGCCTCTTCCCGGTAGGACATGCTCTGAACACCTCGCCCAGGAGGCATCCTTGTCAGATGCTCGAACCACCTCAACTGGCTCCTTTCGATGTGGAGCAGCAGCTGTATTCTGAGCCCCTCTCGGATGGACATACTTCTCACCCTATCTCTAAGGGAGACGCCAGCCACCCTTTAAAGGAAGCCCAATTCTGCCACTTGTATCCGCGGTCACCCACAGCTCGTGATCATAGTTGGGGGTAGGGATGTTCGAGTTTATAGTTGCCTTTTTTTTTGTTGTCATTGTTTAAACCTCATGCAATTTAGCATGACGCTATTATACAAACTCTAGTGAGAGTTTATAGATAATTTTTGTTTCGATAGCATTATTTTTTAAGTTATTTTCAGAATTACTGATCTGTGTTTGCAAGAATAAAAAGTTATAAAAATGTCATGAAGCTAAAAAAGGCATCGTGGTGAGTCACTGGGGTTTATATTAAACAAACGTGACATTGTACATTTGTGTTCGTCAGATAGCATCTGTGTAATTTCCTTACATTTATTGTTCCTGTCACTCTGCCGTGTAAAATGTCAAATCCTTCAACTTTTAAGACCAACGCCATCGAAAACAGGATTCAGTTGAAGATGCTGAAAGCGGTTTTCACTGGCAATACAAACATATTTGAGTTTCAGTCCCTTCAAGTGTCACTACCATCTCACCGTGGTCCCTGAAAGAGAATCAAAGAGAGAAAAAGATGAGTCTGAAAGTTCTGAAAAGTAGAAGAAGAACCACCCAGAAGATTCTTCCTCTACTCGAGCCCTCAAAACACAAACTATATTCTACTTGCAGCCAGAATCTGCCTCACAACAGATTCATGTCATCTCACATATGTCACCAACTCTCGTTGCGATTGTTCCTGTCGCTTTTTGCAGCAATGCCTTAAATATAGACAATATTCAACCACATGAAAGCAGGCACTTGTCTGATCACATTTATTTTTAAAGTTGAGACTCCCTCTAGGCTTGGATAGAGCAGTTTGCTTGTTGCTAGTTTGTAGAAACTAAGAGAGGAAAAGTGTCAGAGTTCTGCTATTCTGATTCGGTTATTTTGATATCGGTATGACGATTATGTGTCTGCAACAGTCTGCTTTGGAACTGACTTGCTTCAGTTTCCTAGAGTTTTGAAACAAACAAAGTAAACAAATTACATATAGCTAATAAAGTGGTAACCTCACATAATAACATTCAGTAAAGAGCACAAAGATTACAAAAACATCTTTTAAATTAGAATCCAATTTTGGAAAAATGTTGAAAATGTTGTCGATCACTTGGTGTTACTTTCAGTGTTCTTTGTATGGATTTTTTAAGCACTGTTTGTAACAGTTGTTATGTTAGTATTTGACCACTAGGCGGAGCTCTTGTAATGATAATGTAATTAACGCATTTTATTTTGTATGTTTTATTTTTGTGTTGAGCGTGTTAACATTTTCCTTTTTTGCCTACCGGATGTGTGTACAGTTAATTTGATACATGGAAAATAACCGGTTAATTTTGTAAGTGTAAGGTAAGGGCAGAGGTCACTTCCTGTTTTGGGAAGTAAGGTCAGAGAAGCTGCTCATGGTGACGGTCTAGCTGTGTAAAAGTCAAGCTAAGAAAGAAGAAATAAGTCCTAAGTTCCAATTACACCGGTTTGTCTACTTGCAGGCCAAAGTGGTATGTTTGTTTATATTTTGTGAATTTTATATTGTAATATGTTTTAATGCTGAAATATAATTTTCTTGTACATTTGTATTCACCAGTTCTACGGTGTACCTGTGTACGTTAAGAGAAGCACAGTAAACATCAGTAAAGAAGAACTCTCGTGTCTCTCGTGTATGTGTACAAGCCGGCATACTTTTCCACCCAAAGTGCAGAAATCACTAAAATTTCAGCCAATCGATGAAAAATAATGACAAAATAAAAGTTAGTATTTCTCTTTCCTCTCTCCTCTATGTTTCCAATAGTAGCTCACGTGACCAAAACTGGACACTTAGTTGTGAATGTCTATAATTTTCAGGACAATTGTCTCTTTGTGATCTGACCAGTGGAGATCCGTACGTATACATGCTAATCTGGAAAAATAAACTTGATTGTTTACCGTTGCGACTTTGTATCACCTGATTACGATGTGATTGTACAATACAGTACAAGTATGTCAGCTGATACCAGGTCCAAGAGTACAAACTGTTTGGAATAAGGAGGCCACAGAGCCGATCCTGTCCAAGCCCAGAGGGGAAAAGCTTGTTAAGGTTTTATATTCAGCACACGCTTTTTCAAAATCCAGTATGAAATCTTCTCTGACATCTTCTCTAAACGTGGTTTGAACAAATAAATGTTGTCGCTTACAAAGTGTATGTGTGAACGTTTTCGGCTACATGCACACATACATGGGTATCTTTGAAAACTGTGATGTTCAGTTTTTTAAATCCCGTCCACACATGCAGTTATGAAAAAATATCTCCGTCCCACATGTAAAAGCTAAAAGTTAAATGCTGTCGAGAACATGCCAAATCCTAACCGTGTAGAAATGTTGGCCAATCAGAAAACTAGAAGCCCTCACAAAACCTTTAGTACTGTAATAGCAGTGTTTTTGTATTTCCCTGGAAAAGCAGCTAATTTTGTGTTACTTTTCAAGTGTCTTCATCAGTGTTGGTCAAGTTACTTGAAAAAAGTAATCAGTTACTAATTACTGATTACTTCCCCCAAAAAGTAATCCCGTTACTTTACTGAATACTTATTTTCAAAAGTAATTAATTACTTAGTTACTTTTTAAAAACACGATTTACAACCTGAATAGGTGATAAAGTGATAGGTCTTTCAGCCCAATTCTACTTTTTCTACATAATCATCATACAAAATGTAATCAAATGGAAAAGTCTCTTTTTAAAACTTGTTTTATTCGTTTTAATCTTTGAACTTTATGCATCAAGCAAAAATTTAATTATCTGCACCATTCTCTGACTGGAAGAAATTTGTTTAACATTTAAACCTATTTTCTGCACATTCCAGCACATAATTTTTTTTTCTGTGTGTGTTTACACTCAGTCTTTCAAATAGATGCAAGTAAAACACAGCAGAAAATAAATAAAGTCAAAGACTAGCGGTCCTGTTGCTCTATTTTCACCTGTAAAGCAGGAGTGGGGTAGGCGGAGGTTTACCCTGGTGCAGGTGTGCCGCGGTCAGTGGAAGAATCCGCGAGTTTCTCTGTGAGTTTCTCATTACGTCGTAGCTACTCGCTGCTTGCTTGGAAGTTTAGGGGTTTTTTTCGCTGTAAAAAGAAGTTTTCTTCCCACGCACAACAGACACTAATGTTTTTGTCACTTTTTATGGAATCAAACTCAAAGTAAGGTCAGTACTTCCACGCTTTAAACGCTGCACGCTCATACTCTCTCTGCACTCGATATATGATCCATTGTTGATCTGCACACAGCTGTTGTCACGAACGTCGCACTCGCTTACGTCACTGTCATAACACATTCTCGCAAAAAAAATCACGGTTTTAGTAACGCAGTAACGCAGCGTTTCTACGGGAAAGTAACGGTAATCTAATTACCGTTTTTGCAATAGTAATCCCTTACTTTACTCGTTACAAGTAACGCGTTACTGCCCATCTCTGGTCTTCATCATTTCAAATGTTAATAACTAAAGACAGTATTTTGGCTGTTGTGTAGACTTAAACTTCGGAATGAACAAAATGAATAAACTTAATTTTTTAAAAACTTACATTTATTCAAACGCATTTATTTATTTATCCTGACGTCGGGATTTGGGTGGTGACAGCATCTGTGTTGAATGTAGAAGCCACGGCTCCTGTAGAGCCGTATACATCTCAGTCTTTGTAGATGGAGGGACAGTAACTGTGTGTGTAAGCGTGTACAAACTGCAGATAGTCACATTAACAGCAACAGTATTTTGTCTCTATCTGCTATTGTAGAAATTCATCTCATGTAAACAATAACGGCGCACAGCGTGACGTCAAAAGCGGCGCACACCTTTGACGTTGCGAGACTAAATCTCCAGTTTCCTCGTCTACACGTAAACGCAAAAGTTTAAGTTTTCAAAAATCTCGGTTTTCAGTGATCGAAAATGCCGTTTTCGTGTGGACGAAAGGACCAAACGCATAGAAAAAGCTGCATTATCAAAAATACCCGCGGTACCTGTGAACGTAGCCTTACTCTGACCAAACGTGGCCGTGCCACATCCCTACAGGTTAACGATTAGAACATGAGTCACTTCCTGTTGTCCTTAGATGCAGAGGACAGCAAGTCCTCACAGGGTCACTGTTCTGTCCCAAGTAAAAGATTAAAAAATGGTTCATAATAATTTAGTGATTAAAATGTCATATTTCATCTGTGGTAATTTATGTTAAAAAAGAGAGTCATTTAGTTAAAAATATGTTCTATACAGTCAGCATTAGTTTTTCTGTATCTTATTTTGAAGGAGTAATCTGTGTTCGCAATGCATTGTGGGAAGCAGACGCTGCAGTCAGTTGGGAAAAAGCATTGCACACAAAACCTGCCTATCTGTGTTTAAACTTCATCTCCTGTGGCCTGAATCTTTATATACACCATCGAAAGCAATGGCTGTAAGTTTATTACATGTTCTGGTTTGTTTTATATGTTTATAACAGCTGATTTAGAGATCGTTTTTGTGAATGTGTTTGTGCCAGGAATTAGCCTTATCCCAGAAGCGGATTTTGCTTAGAGCATGGTCTATTAACATAGCAATGATGCTAGCGATCTAATTTGCATATCAGAGGATTGTTAAAACTACTGTTTATCATTAGTTAGCAGCTAAGACTAACTTTGATACATGTTTTCTGTCACTAACTATTTCTTTTGTGCATTTATTTCACAATGTCAAAGAGCTAAAGGATATTTTATTTTCTGGTTTATTTTTTAGTTTCACTCAACACTTTCATCGAGCTATTCAAGCCACAGTTGTAAAAGATTGTAAGCTGTCGAGTAATAATACTGAGCGTCTTGCTCCTGTAATAAAGGAGCAAGACGCTCAGTTTCCTGGCTCATGAAAATTGAGTTTGGCTTGCTGTTGACCTGCGTTAACATACACAGTGTATCCAACACGTAGCGATAACAGTACAGTCACACACCATCAGCCTGTGTGGTGCAGCAGCGTCACAGAGAGAGCGCAGTCTTTCACTTTTCTTTTCTGTATTTGAGTGTTAGCTGTCCCTCATTGTGTCGCCGTCTGCCCGTCCCTGAAATACAGAAAAAGGCAGCGTTGTTTTCATGTCCTCAGAAGAACTGAAACTCCCTGTTGTGCGAGAGAGCAGAAATCCACATCCACACCCAGGAGCAACTTGAAAACTCTCTAAGGGTGCACAGATGGCACTGAAGCAAATAAATACTGAGCAATGAAGACGGAACGAAATAAAATTGTGTAATTACATTTACAGCCGTTATCGTGTGACCCCATCATCACCCCACTCGACGTTGTTCAGATTATTTTCATTTCTAGCTTAATGGAGCTCAGTAAGCGATGCACGATTCTCCCTGACAGAAGTATTCCCAATTATATTATACTTCACATTTGCAAACGAACTTTCGACGCTTATACATCTTTATGACCATTTGAAGAAAATAAAACTTCTGACACTGAACATACCAGCCAATTACCGTGGAGCAGATGTCTAATGACTCAGACCTTAAACTGTTCTCTGTCTGAGATTCATCCATGCACGTTTCATGCTGAAAGGATCATCTTTAAACAAAGGCAAAGTCATTTTCTCTAAAACACCGTGAACATGATGCAAGCCGCAGCGCTCTGTTCTACATTTAACAGGACGGTTACTGTTAAGATTAAGAACCGGAGAAAGTTCTGAAGGCTTTTTGATAACATGTATGATTTGGACCATTATCCCTTTGGAGGAGGTTGGCTTCAAATGACACAAAGCTCCTTGAATTATCAGTCTCGTCCTTCTAATTGGGCTCTGGCACAGGATGGAGGCGTCCCGTGTCAGATGCAGCAGAGAAGCCCCATTAACAGAAGCGAGCCTCTTCCTGTGTCACAGTGATGCTCTTCTTTTCCCTCGTTTTCTTCAGAGGACGTTCTTGTAGAATTATTGTAACCTGACATCAATCGTGTGGGTTTTTCCCCCATTTTCATTCTAAAGATGTGTCCGCCTCGCTTTGCTGCGTCTCCATGGAGATTTACAAAGATGCTATGCCATCATACCCTGATGTTATGTGACAACTGTTGTGACATAAGACTCCATATTCAATGCAGTGCACACAATTCAACAGGGCCCTAATGACTTCAATCACTATCTGCTTCTGTTTTATAATCCAATATTGAAAAGATGACAGCTGCTGAACACTAGAGATACACAAAACTGCTGAGAGCCACCCTTTAAAATACAGTTATGGCCTGGACCATAACTCGATGGAGGTTTATTTCAATCCAAAGAAGCGCTTGAACAGCAGAAGTGATGTCTGTCCCAGCCACATTTCCTTAACTGAAAACAAGCCTACGCACCACCCGGAGACTCTGAAGGCCAATAAGGTGGAGATATAGGAGGTGTAATAGTAGAAATGGAGAAAATGTGTTGGGTACGACTGCTCACTACCTAGAAATGCAGCTACTTTGCATTTAAACTTGTGTGTTTGTTCCCAGCTGCAGTCGTTTCAGTAGGTCTGCTCTAGAAGTCGCTCAATATCTTGTGTTTTTTATCAAATAATGAAATGCTTTGTTTCTGGAGGCATGTGGACATCGACACTGCATCTGTGCGATTCAAAGAAACCGTTCAAATTGTTCACACACACTATGAAACTGCTGTGATCAAATATGCAAAAATCCATTTTAATACTGTGTCATATTGTAGAGGTCGCTGCATTATTAACACCCGGTGTAAATATTTTAATGGCTTAGCTGTGTTAAAGAGACAGAGTCCGTAAAAGCACAGGGACAAAAATCACAGCAAGATATTTGTGGTCTATAGACTGTAAACAAAAGAGAGACACACACTGTGACATCACTGGTTAGTCAAATCTTCAGGTGAAACCTGGAAGCTGTTTGACAGAATGCTGAATTTAAGCACTTCAGCATTGGTTCGATTTTCCACATGTGAACAATTCTAGATAATCTCTGGACCAAAGTAGGAATCTGAAAACATCTTGAGGTGAGTAGGATGGAGGTGAGGAGGAAATGAGGGAGCAGAGAGCAATGAGAAGGACAAAGACATAATTAGATGGCGATGATGACAATAGACGTGTACATGTAGCCACTAAAGCTGTCGCACCATCCTTACTAAAGAGGATGGTTCTTTACATAGAAGGGGGGAGCAAGTGAGTCAGAAACCAGGGCACAGGGATGATGTAGGTCTGATCAGAAACGGTTTATTCCCAGGAGCAGGAACACAACAAACACTAGTATAAAAAAAAAGGTACGCAATAAAATGATATCAACATACTAAAATCTCCCAGCAATAAACAAACACAATTCTAAAACCGGTAAAAATACAAGTTCCCCAAAGTAACTGTCCCACAACCCAGTATGGACGTTCCCCATGTGTTCATGAGCTGGACAAAACTTCCTCCCGCGGAGCGGGGTCAACGCCAGCTTCGTCCCAGGCAGACGGGGAGGGGCCTCATATCCCCCTCTCCGTCCCTTCACTGGGCCCATCACGCATTCTGCACTGGCGTCCGTCGCTCGATGCCACCCTCGCATCAGCGCCCTGTAAATAAACAAATAGGGGCCAGAATCATCGTCCCGGAAACGGCCTTGGCTTGTAGCCATGGCAAACCTTTCCCAACACGGCTGCACCCGGTAAACGACAGTGGAGATACTACTCACAAATACAGACAGAGGTATGCCTCTGCTCTGCTGTCGGGACTGGGTCGCCATGTCAAGCTGACCGTCGCACTCCTGGGGGGCAGGATAGGTCTTTAGAGCGCTGATAGGCCTCCTCTGGACATGCCTCCACAGGTGATCGCTATCAGCTAATTGTCCCATGCCCAGCCAATCCTCAGTGGATTCAAATAATATCAAGTAACACACTAAAAACATGCAACACAAACAGAATAAAATCCATGCAAATGAAAACTACTCACAAATAAACACTAAAATCAGAATAAAACCAATATAACAGATAAATACAAATTCCCACTGTGTAACATACAAAGTTAAACAGTCATAAATAGTTTGAAATAGCTCGCGATATCCAACCATATACATAAAACGCGATTAGGCTGAACATTGATGTCTGTGAAGGTTCTCAGTCATCCAGGTCATCGTAGTCAAAGGAGCTTGCAAAGAAAAGCGTCTGGACTTCTTTAAGTTACTTGAAGACGTTTCACCTTCATCCGAGAAGCTTCTTCAGTTCTAAGGTCAAATGGTGGAGAGTCCCAGATATAAACCTAGTGGGAGTTTCCCCCCACAGAGGGACAAAAGGACCCCCTGATGATCCTCTAATCGCCTGAGCCAAGGTGTGGAACTGGGTGTGGGTCCCAATCAGCCAGGGTTTCAGGTGAGTTCATTGTGAAACCTGGCCCCACCTTATCATGCGAATTCCTGAGGTCAGCAAAGAGGCACAGAAAAGAAGATCAGACACCAGCGAGGGAGGATAAGAAGGACAGACGCAACAACATTGTCATCCCCGATGTAGCCGGTGTATCAGAGAAACTCAGGAGGGTTTTCTCCAAGCATGACATCCCGGTGCATTTCAGACGCAGCAACACACTCAGACAAAAACTGGTTCACTTGAAAGACAAAACGCCAAAACACAGACGTAACAATGTGGTGTTTGCTGTACAGCAGCGAGGAATGCCCAGACCTCTACATCGAGAGACCAAACAGCCACTTCACAAGCGCATGGCACAACACAGAAGAGCCACCTCCACAGGACAAGACTCAGCTGTCCATCTGCATCTTAAGGTCAAAGGTCACTCTTTCGAGGATGCCAATGTTCACATTTTGGACAGAGAGGACAGATGGTTTGAAAGAGGAGTGAAAGAAGCATCTATGTCCACTGTGAGCGACCATCTTTGAACAGAGGCGGTGGTTTACGACACCAACTCTCTGCCATCTATAATCCAGTTTTGAGATCCCTTCCCAGACGCCTTAACGCCCACTCACATCCTGGGCCATCTGACCTCAGGAATTCGCATGATAAGGTGGGGCCAGGTTTCACAATGAACTCACCCGAAACTCTGGCTGATTGGGACCCACACCCAGTTTCACACCTTGGCTCAGGCGATTATAGGATCATCAGGGGGTCCTTTTGTCCCTCTGTGGGGGGAAACTCCCACTAGGTTTATATCTGGGACTCTCCACCATTTGACCTTAGAACTGAAGAAGCTTCTCGGATGAAGGTGAAACATTTTCAAGTAACTTAAAGAAGTCCAGACGCTTTTCTTTGCAAGCTGCACATTGATGTCTATCAAGGCCACCGTATTATAAATGGCGGGCAACATGGCGGCTTCTGTAAGCTGGTGCCCGCCCCTGTGGATTTTAAATAGTATAATTCCAAGTTTGTTGGAAGATGTAATTACACTTATCAATGTATATTAATAAGTACAGCATTTTTTGCCTATGAAATAACCTAAAAGAAATTACTTAATGTAGCCTTACTATGCAGATTCCAATTAGTTCTTTTTTAAAAGCAACATTTTCTGAATTAGTGATTCAAAAACAAACTCGTTGCTTTTGATGAAATGAAACCTTTTACTGTCAAATATCCTTCAAAATAAATAAAGTAGAGCATGCCAGGCGTCGCTGCTTGGAGCCATGAGACATCAGCGATGCCGGGAATGTGTACATGCATACCTCACACTTTAAAGAAAAACATGAAAAAGAAGTCAACGCTTTAAAGATGGATCCAGTGTTCACGCGGCCTCTCTCTCCAGCTGCGTTCACTGTGTGTAGCAGTGACAGCAGTAGCTTAAAGCTCTTGTAATAAAAGCTTTTCAACACAAAGCTTCCGGCTTGAATTTTAACACCTGCTGAGAAATCCTGGTCTCTGGTGAGCCTGAACTTCTTTGGCCTCGGCTCAGCTTCAGTCTTCAGATGCTACAAAGTGGTGATTTATCCGAGCTGACTGCCTGGGTTTGATTTAAACGTAATCCTTAACAGCAGTGAAGTTACCTCCGTGTGGTTGAAGTGTCTGTGTCACCTTGGAAGTTTTAGTCATTCGTTTACTTAACCAAACAATTGTGCAAGTTTCTGAGAAGAAACACTGCACCACTGAAAGTCCAGTATCCACGCTCCTTTAGCTCTGGTTTAGCTCTCTATTAGCAAAGATTGTTCCAGCTGTTTAACTGCTAGCTCGTCTCCACCAAGGTTATTATCATTAACGAAAACTAACGAAATAACGAAAACTAAAAGTGAAAAAACATTTTCGTTAACGGAAATAAAAATAAAAACAAAAAAAGGAAAACTAACTAAAACTGGAATGAGTGTTCACAAAACTAACTAAAATTAACTGAATTTATAGCAAAAATGTGTTTAGTTTTCATTGATGTGTGCGTGTCATACAAGAGTCAAGGGTGAAAATGAAGTTTAGTTTCCAGATTTTTTTCTTGCTGTGTCTCATTATGCCAGCAGGTGGCAGCACGTTAGTCGAGTCGTCTGTGTTGCTGCTCCGTCCACGCGCAGAATCGTGTCAGGAAAAGTCGGAA
Source organism: Neolamprologus multifasciatus (assembly GCF_963576455.1). Lineage (NCBI taxonomy): Eukaryota > Metazoa > Chordata > Actinopteri > Cichliformes > Cichlidae > Neolamprologus > Neolamprologus multifasciatus. The sequence goes on from NC_140452.1 coordinate 4,112,109, forward strand.
GAAAGCGCCAGAGTCCAATTTGGGATTACTTTGAATATGACTGTGTTTTGGATAAAGCAAGTGTCTTGTAGTGGAAACAGACAAATTATGAGGGACATTTCTAAAGGGAAAAAAATCCCACAAACCTTAAAGTGCACTTGAAAAGCTCACACAAGAAGGCTAACCTAGCTTAGCTTGAGAAGGTAAGGGAGCACACTCAACCCTCATCCCCAGAAAACAGAAGCTAACCCCAGGCAAGGCAGCGTGATGCATCCCGAGACAACAGGACGGGGATATCTACACAACTGTGTGAGTCAATTACCTTCAAAAAGTTTATCAATTCACTTGAACCAAAATTACGAACACCCGGTGCTGCGAGAGTTAATAGTCTCATTGGGGCCAAGATATACATTTGATAGTTGCCTGGTATCAATGGTTGTTCATCTGCCTTTATTTATTTATTTAAAGAACCCATAGGTGGGAATGTGAGTTGTCTGTCTCTGCGTGTTAGCCCTGCGACAGACAGGCGACCTGTCCAGGGTGCAGTATGGTAGCTGGAATAGCAACATACCCAAGGATGAGCAGAATGACTGATATGATGAAACTGGGATTTTGTTACACTTAATTATTGCAAACACAACTAAAACTATAACTGAAACTAATCAAAACTAAACTGAAACTAAGGATTTTCAAAAAAATAAAAACTAAACTAAACTAGCAAACAATTGGTAAAAACTAATTAAAACTGATATAAAATTGAGAATCTGAAGTCAAAACTAAATAAAAATAAAAACTAATGAAAACTGCAAAACTATTAAAACCCTGGTCTCCACCTGCAGTACTGCTAACACTTTAGTTTTATATCTTCTTTGTTAAGAAAAACGAATCTAGTTTTGGACTAATTCTTAAATAACGAGGCGATACTTAGCAGGAACCAGGTGATTCACTCCTCCTAAATATTAAAAAAGACATTTAATTATTTGACAATTACAGATGACCTTTATTTAGGAACACAAGGCAACTGGTCTCAGGTATGCTTAAATCTGTTTAATTGATTAGAAATCCCAGACTACAATTAATAAAACACAAAATACTACAATGCAAATTAATCCTCCATCACGGTCAAATTTTTAACGCATCTGGAGTGCAGAATGACTCAAAATCCTTGAAATGTTTCTGTCGATTGTGGCAGCCAGTGGGCTGGCCTTGTGTTTTGGTTTTCTTGTTGCCCGTCTCTTTCAGGTATGTGGTAGGTGGAGCTGACCCAATTATAGATGCAAAACACCTGAGAAGGCCAGTCCCAGCATATAAAGACACCTTGATTGAACCTGGCACTCATTCTGTTCCTTTGTTCAGTTATGGCTGTTGTATTATTTAAATTGTGTTTCAGTTTCTTCACCTTATTTTCATTAAAAATATCTCACAGCTTGTAAAAGCCTGTGTGTGTTCTCCCACTTGCTTGTCATTTCCTTTGAGCCGGGTTGTGACACAATTATATATATATTAGTGCGACTGAAAATTAACGAGTTGCCGCAAATCAATCTGCATTGCGAAAAAACTTTTAACGCAATTAATGCACCTGGGAAAACCTGTGTTAACCCTCTCAAGGCAGGTGTTGCCGATTTGCAACAGTTAAAAACTAACAACCTGATTACCAACATACATATTTTATGAGTTTTTTTTACTCAGAAGTACCACTGCAGGACTTGGTTGTGCATTAGCAACAAAAAGTTTAATTTGAGCCTGAGAGGGTTAAAAGGTTGAAGAAAACTGTTCAAATTCTCTTTGAATTTAAGCAGATTCTTCATTGATTCTGCATTTACTTTATTACATTGCATAAATGTCTGTTACAAGCTTAACCCTTTAAGACCGACCATAGAACCAAGTCCGCCAGAGCTTATATTATATTTTTACATGCTGTGGAGCCATTTTTGGGAGCATTTCAAGCTGCTATACATCAATACAACCATTATAGTCTAAAGTTTAATAATATCTCTGCATTAAGTGCATAGTAATTACATAAATTGCAAAAAAGTGCAATAAACTACAAAAAAATTGAAAATCGTTTTTGTTTTTTTAACATATATTTCTAGTTAGAGAAATTTAAGAGGCTTATCCCTCAAAACTGTAAATACAAAAAAGTTGCACAAAATAGTTTCCCACCACAGGAAATTTATTTTGAGTGTCTTCATAGTTTTATTTTTGAAATACACCAATTTTTATACACTGCAGGAAAAACAAAAATAAATATTATAATGCAAATTTGCAAAAAAGCAGCATGTGCATCAAAATAAACTATTTCCAGCAGTGCAATATGAGTCCTAAGCATCCCAGAAACCACACAGAAAGTCATGAAGTCAAAGATAACTTTTAAAAACACCAGTATAGGCTCATGAGGCCCTGATGGTAAAAAACTACATTTCCGCGAAAATTACATCACTTCCAGTTTCGGGCAGGTCATGGCGGACATGCGATAGTTCGTGCTGACGTCTATTCCAACTAGGAAGTGTTATGAACAGCTGATCGGATCGGCAAAGCGTGTTTCTGGAATTTTATGTTTTTGTTGCTGCAAGCGCTGGCAAAACCCTCCCCCGACTGCTCCCGGCCCTGCGGCTTGTGGTTCTTCAGCACCACCGCTGTTGTTGGCACTCAAATCGAAATTACAGTTGAAATTAAAATAAGGGGATCTGCGCGGCCCAGCGAGTCACTGCTCATGTTAACCCGATGCTCCGGGACCTCTATCATCCTTTCCCCAATATCTTTTTTGCCTGTTACAGTTATGGTTTTACTTCGTAGCTGTGTTTGCTGAGTCGCTGTGGGTGGGCACGTCTCATCCGGCGAAGGCGCCCCCGCTGTGCCCAGCGAAAGGTGAGAACACGGGGGAGCCGAACGGGAACCTGCCAATGCAGGAGTCACCGGCAACTGGCCCGCAGCTGTCCCAGAACATGCAGAAAGAAGAAAAGGGGGCAAGTTTTCAATCGCTGCATCCAGATCTACAGCCACACTGGATCTAACAGTTTTCCCAAGATGAGCCGGCCTGTCCATCCCCATTATCCTCCCCCCCTCCTCTCCCAAACTCTCTCTAAAACCTGAGTGAAACCCCAATTGAGGCAGGGTGCGGGTATCTTCCATCTGTGATTCCTTCTTCTCCTCCAATTCCTTTGGAGGAATTTTCTTTACACTGTTTAAAACCTCAGTAGTGTTTTCATAATGTTCATGTAAGATGTTCCTGGACATCCAATAGTCTGTTTAACGCCAATCGCGCTCTTACTCACTTTGTTGTTGCTGCCAGTTTAATGAAGCCGGAGACGGCCTGCCTCATCATGCCCCTTGGATATATCCCCGTATTTATTGCTTCTTCAATCACATTTCTGTGGTGCACTGCTTGAATTAATTTAAAGAGGTCTTAAACACACTGCCTAGTGTCAGCATCGGGTGCTGATTCAATCTGGAGGCAGGCTCGCCGGCTCTCCGCCTCCCAAACCGTCTGATCACGGGCCAATCAGGCCTTATCGGCACTTCATCAATCCCCCTCTCCCCTGGCCCCCACTCCACGCTCTCAGACCAGCACAAACTGAGCTTCCTCTTTTGTCCACCGACTCTTCTCCAGCAGGCAGCACCTTCTCTCAGTCTCCTGCTCCTCTCTCACAGTCTGTTGTATTAGAGGCTTGGAGAACAGCTAATCCACACAGTTCACCTGATGCCTCGTTCGGGCCACACAGGAAGAAACAGGTGCAAAGACAAGGGGGCTCCTATTTTAGTCTTAAAATCCAATAAAATGGTGAAATATCATTTAAAAGAGTCGCTGCTCAGTTAAAAAACTCGAGCTTGAAAACTGTAATTTGCCCGTAAACTGGAGAGCTAGTTAAGTTTGTTTGCTCCTGCTGGTCTGGCTGAGCGTCCCCAACGTTTCGCAGTGACTTCGCTTCCTCAGAGGGACAGACGTGAGTGGAGCCAGGAGAGAAATGAGGCACAACATAAGCCATCTCCCGAGGGACGCCCGCTTTCATGGGCCTCCCTCAGGATGGTGCGTTGCCCTTCAGATGATCCTCTTTGAGGAGCTCTGGGGGCATCTTTCTTGGCCTTCAGACAGTAATGCTGATTGCTAAAGTACCGAATGGGACAGGCAACAAAAAAAAGAAGAACACAAGTATCACGGCTGCAACGGCAGACGTGTGGAGTTTATGAGAAAGAGGCAGGCTGTGATGTGAGCGAGCTTTATTCCAAAAGGTGAATACACAAACATACAACGTAAAAAAAACCCTGAAACGCAGGAGCGCTGGAGAACACGCACTAATATACACAAAGGGAAACGAGGAAATTGCAGACAGGAGGGGGACACAGCTGAACCTAATAAGCATGATGAGAAACTGAATACACTGACATCAGACAAGGACCTTCAAAGTAAAACAGGAAGTACACAGACAGAACTCCGAGACAAGATACTGACCGAGAACAGAGGGAGCACAGAGTAACCAGCCCGTTCTCACTCCCAAGGCGTAAAAGGAGACCTTCGGCGTTCTTATGGTACACGGCGGGTTATGGGCGAAATCCAGTGCAATGACGCTCCCGCGGTAATAGACGTTCCAGCCCTGTATTCCAGCCCTAAACCTAACCTTATCCCTAGCCCTAACCATAACCTTTTTCCTGATCTTAACCAGGACTTTAATGATGTTAAATGTGTTTCTAAGCGATTTGAAGAAAAAGAGCGAACATGTGTAGATTGAGTCCATACGGTTCTCATATTTCCTCATTTTTCCGAGGTCGTCATTTAGGAACGTGGTGGGTAGCCGAAAACGTAATATGTTGACGATTTGTCACCTAGCGTAAAATGTTACGCTTTGGGAGTGAGAACGTGTTGGAGTAACACGAGGAGCACAGGAACCAAAACACTAGTAAACATGAACCAAGAAGAAACCACAGACTAGTAAAACATAATAATACAAAAGCAAAACACTGGGTCACAGAGCCAGGACCATGACAAGAAGGCTACTTAATGGTTTTACTTCGCCCTTAGAATTGACATACACTCGCGTCAGTAGTGTGTTGGTGACAAACAGAATCACTTTTGATTCTTTAAAATGATCCATCAGCTTACAGAACTCTTATTGTGTCTCTCTTTGTCTTGTGGGCGGTAGCAGATGTGTTTTTGTTTGTTTTGTATTTTTTTGGAGAGTGGAAGTTCTGGTTTGCAGGTAGACTTTCTTGGGCCTCATTAGTTTGAGTGTATAAATGTTTGATGTAAAATATATATTGATTCTGTAAATCTTAAAGACCACATATGACTGCCGGTGATGTAGAGTGCTGCAGATTGAGATATGCATCACAGCCTGTGGTTATGTTTGCAGTTGTGTGTCTCTTCTCCACTGTGTTCACTAAGAATCCAAGCTGCTATGCATTCATCCTTTAAGCCAGACCTTCCCAAAGTGTGGGGCCTGCAGAGCCATTGCGGGGGGGCGGGGTTTGAAAAGGGGAAAAAAAACCCAAAACAAAACGCTTGGACACTGCTAGCACGGGCGCCCACACAAACGCAAAGCAGGAGATGAAGCGTCGCTGAATATGTTTCCAAACCAACTTCATTCTAAGCCAAAGACTAGAAAATATGATGAAGCAAATCTTCCCTTTGGTTTCACCTGCACAAGTGCCGAGGTAGGTCTCCCTGCAGGATTGGTTTCCCCTGCGTCGGGAGCAGCGCTGGGCTGTTTAAATCACAAACAGTATCCCACATTCTTGATTTTTAGTTCACAAACACTTGTAATGACTAACTACTCCTGACATTTTGGAGATTTTAGCTCTTTATACAGTAAAGTTACAGCAGGATACAAATAACATCAGGCTGATCCTGCCACGATTTGTCCCCCGGTTCAAATCACGAACAGTATCCCACAGCTGTTTATGAGAGAGAAATTTTTTGAAGAATGTATTGAGATCAATGTTGAATATTATTACACAGGAAAAAAACAACTACAGTAAAATAATCTCACCGTGACGCCTCTGCCTTTGTAAACAGAGGGACAGTAACTGTGTGTAAAACCTGCAGACAGTCAGATTAACAGTATTTCGTCTCTGTCATTCTGCAATTCATCTCATGTAAACAACAACGTGCACACAGCGTGACGTGAATAAAGGCACATACCTTTGACGTTGCCTGACGAACTCTGTATTCCTCGTCTACACGTAAACGCAAAAAAGGAGTTTTAAAAAATCTCCGTTTTCTGTGATTTGAAACGTCGTTTACGTGCAGACGAAACAGCTGCGTGTTCAAAAATACCCGTGTAGGTGCGGACGCAGCGTAAAAGAGTTTCTTTTCTTACTACCTGTAATTTATTGCAGATTACTTGTATTTGCTTAATTGTTTACTAAACGTTTGAGGTGTGAAATAAACCGCAATGGAGCAAAATATGGGTGTGTGTTGGAGGATGTGTTTGTGCGTGCATGAACATTTTTCTTGTAAAACAAAGGGGGGCCTAGCAAAAAAAGATTGATTCATAGGTTGCAGCGTGACTACGACGTGGCTACGATGCTGCTTCAAGGAGAAACAAGACAGTGACAATGACACCTGGTCATCCTGTGCATATTTAGTTCCCTCCCCAGAGAGAATAAGAGTCAGGAGCCACTGCCTGCTTATGCAAGTTGCCATTACCAAAAAACAAACATTTCAAACCTAAATGTTAAAAAAAATTGCTCTTATTTACTGGCAATGCGTAACTTTTCATCTCAAAGCTTTGAGGAGCGAAGTGACATGAACGGCTGCAATAAGAATACAGGAGAAGACGACGAGGGAGAGACGAGCATGTGTCAGCTTTGTGCGAACCACATGGGAGCAGAAAACAAGGCCATCATCTGTGCATCGATGTGACAGCTGGGGGATGTTTGGCTGCACTTCCAACACTTTGTCTGTCGTCGCTAAAATAGAGCAACCGTCTAAAGCTCCCCGGCCTACCGCTGAAAAGAGGATCAAGAGCTTTCATGAAAGGAGAGCCAAGAAACGCTGCTGTTGTAGCGCGTACGCTGCCTCGTTTCTCTACCTGGCACTCTTCTGTTCAGGCGTGACACACGGACAAAGTGAGTTTTGAAGGGTTTTGTTCGGGAACGTAAGACAGCCATTCAAAAGACAAAGAGCAACACTTAGACCTTCCGCTGTGGTGAAAACTTAATCAGTGGTTTTAATTTCATTTGAAGGATTATGAGTGAAGCAGCCGTCCCGATTTAAACTGAATTTAACTGCAGGTATGCGTGTGGGTGATGTTATTCCAAATTGCACTCATCACATTCAATCAGTTGTAATTAGACATCGTTGTTAATTCTGTGTGTCTGACACACACCTTCACTTTGAGGCCCAAACAGAGAAGAACTGAAAGTTAGAGTCATTGCCCAACTTCTGTCACAGTCTGATCTGCGCTCAGACTGAACCGTGACAGCTATTGTTGCATTTACTAATGTCTCTGTAAGAGCAAACAAACTATTCTTGTGTTTATTGTCCTTGGATCCTAATCACACTCATCACTTATCGCTCCAGTTTGTGTACTGCACCAAACACTGATTTGGTCAAAGATACATTGTTTGCCTCTGGGGGTTGTAGTAGTTACCAGGAGCACAGGACCAAACGGAGAAAACGGGGGGCCCGAGTAAAAGTCTAAAACCTGAATCTTTAAATAAAACACGTTCAGGCCACACAGAGAAAAAGCAAGCAAAGGGCAAAGTCCAAGAAGGTCATGCACAACAGGAACAAGAGTAGGAACAGGAGGAAAACAAAAGAAAATACAAACTTTGAAAGTAGACACAAAGAATATTAACTAGGAAACTGATGGATCACCGGACTTGTGGAAACTGTCACAGTCCTGAGTTTTTTGGAATTATTATATCATCTCTGAGTTCATTATTTATCATTTCTAGACTCTTGGCTTCTGTTCCTGCTGTCATGTCTCAGGTCATGTCCACACTGAGACGGCGTTTTTCTTCAAGCAAAACAGCTTTTTGAAGACGCTCTCCAAAGTAGATACATTTGAAAACTAGCCAAGAGGGACGTTTGCTCGAACAAAAGAAACTTGTGCAAATAAACAAGTCCAACAATGTTACTTCCTGAAAACCAGCACGTTAGCAAAAAATCCAAGGAAAAAGTAAAGGAAACTAAAAACACAAGTGTACAGACACAAAGAGAGAGGCTAAATGCACCGGACAATACAGGAGTAATAGAAAAATATCTTTGAGCCTTCTAGACAACCTTTGCACGGCTAAGGGTATCGCCAACTTTCACCCCCAACAAGTTTTACTCTTTCTGTAGCCTGTAAGCTTAATTCAGCTCCACTATTCCAGTTGATGCCATTTCTATCTTTCTATTCTTTATCTATAAATAACAGTATTACAGATCCTGGCTGCTTTCAGTGTTGTCAAAATCAAAATCGCTGCCATTATGTCTGTATAAAAAAGGCCAAAGCTGACTGCACTTCCTCAAGAGGCTGAGGTCTTTCAACATCTGCAGGAAGCTCCTGAGGATGTTTTACCAGTCGGTGGTTGCTGGAGTACTTTTCTATGGCGTGGTGTGCTGGGGGAGCAGCACAGCAAAGAAGGACTCATCCAGGCTGGAGAAACTGATCAGGAAGGCTGGCTCTGTGGTTGGCATGAAGCTGGACACTCTGGTAACAGTGGCAGAGAAGAGGACCTTAAAGAAACTGATGGACATTATGGACAATGCCGGGCATCCTTTGCACACGGTCGTAAACAATCAGAGGAGCCTATTCAGCGACAGGCTGCTTCTCCCAAAGTCAAAAACCAACAGACTTAAAAACTCCTTTGTCCCACACGCCATCAAACTGTTTAACTCCTCACTGGAGGGGAGAGGGAGGGGAGACAGGGGGACAAGGGAGGGCGGGAACAACTGAGCTGTAGGTGCTTTTCTACACTGTGCAATATTTGTTTTTTGTTTTTGTCTTTTTTTCTTATATTCGACTGTGCAATAATCACTGTGCAATATACCAACACGTTCTCACTCCCAAAGCGTCACATTTTAGGCTAGGTGACAAATCGTCAACATATTACGTTTTCGGCTACCCACCACGTTGGAAAAATGAGGAAATATGAGAACCATATGGACTCAATCTACACATGTTCGCTCTTTTTCTTCAAATCGCTTAGAAACACGCTATTTAACATCATTAAAGTCCTGGTTAAGATCAGGAAAAAGGTTATGGTTAGGGCTTGGGATAAGGTTAGGTTTAGGGCTGGAACGTCTATTACCGCGGGAGCATCATTGCACTGGATTTCGGCCATAACCCGCCGCGTACCATAAGAACGCCGAAGGTCTCCTTTCGCATCCCTCAGGAACGCCGCGGGACGTGACAAAACGTCGGCATGTTACGCCTCGGGAGTGAGAACGGGCTGAATATACTCACTCAAATGAGCAATCCTATTTATCCATATTGTATATTCTGCATCTATATATGTGTATATATGGTGTATTTATGCTTATATCCTTACTCTCATTCCCCTTAATGTATCTGTAACATGCAACTTCTTTCGGTGCTTTGCTACTGGAAACTGAATTTCCCGGAGGAACCCACCCGAGGGATTAATAAAGTTTCATCTAATCTAATTAGATTAAAACCCATGTTTTGGTTGTCTCTCTTTTTGGCCAATCTTCCATGTAATTCCAAACTAGGATTATGAATTCCATAAGACAATATGAAAATAAAATTGGGGGTAAACTGGTGAAATTCTGTGTTTTTAGCCTGTTACCAGGTGATTGAGTCAACAGGCAGAGGGTTGATTATTAAGCGTATTCAGCTGTAACAAAATTGCACATCTTCGGCTGAAACAGCATCAACATGTGCTCCTTTTAGAATGACACTTGAACCCTTAGCATTTTAACAGGTATGTGACTACTGCCTAACGATGTGAAACACAGCAAATTAGTGCTGAATGCAAGACAATATTATTGATATAGTTTGACCTGAGCGGTTTGCGCTCATAAACGTTTCATAATTATGGAAACTAAACTGGGTAAAATGTCAACAATGCAGTTAGAATGGAGCAAATGAGACAAAACCTTGCATTTGTAGATTCCTCCTCCATCAGAGTTCATACGTGTCACAGTGTCACGTCACAGGTCGTCACTCACAGCTCCAGTGCAGGTGTTTTAGAAACTGAGGCGTTGTTGGCGATGGTGCACGCAGATAAATTTGACAGTCACATTCAGAAGGATGAAGCACAGAGGAGGTGAAAAGAAGACATGAGGGAAGCTCTGTAACAGACGCGAGGATTAGCAATGTGGTGGTAAACCTCCACTCGTCTAACAACCCACGTTCTCTGCCATGGCCTGCACAGTTTGCAGCTGTCCCAGATTTTTCAGCATATATTCATAGTTTTGGTTTTTAATTATTTATTTATTTATTTTTTGCAAAGAGAATTTAGAGAAGAGGCACCATCCAAAAAGCAAACGACTTGCCTTGAACACTGGTTAGATTCATTAGATGAATACAGTTAAAGTCCAAAGAGTCGTGCTGACAGATTTCTTTCTTTGTCACAGCAGCTTTTTCTTTGTCGTGTAGAAAAAACAGTTTAATGTAGAACTTCATTACACTGACAGAAAAGGGGGACTCTCACTGGTTCAGCCCGCGATGTAAAATGAGTTTGACATCGCTGCTCTAAACCCTGACTACTGCTGACTGTTGTGGTCTTAAAGGTTGAGAAAAAAATCAGTGAAATATTGACCTCAGATGAGCTCAGTGCGACTGATAGACTAGTCCTCCAATCAGCTGCGGTTTAACTATCAAGATTGATCTCTTTAAAAGGCCCCGAGGAGTTCTTTACTCAGTGATTATTGGTCCTGTGGGAATCATGTGGATCTCATCCACATGGTCAAACCTCCAATCAAAGGATTAAACCTGCTGCAGCCTTTAATCATCACTTTCTTATCCCCAAGCCGAATCAAGTCCCAGTGGAGCTGAACAGCTTTATAGGAGCACTTGACCTACATGTCCTGTAACAGCGAGAAATAAAACCCATCTACAGGGTGTCCGGTAAAGAGGATAATATTCCACGATGAAAAGACCGATAAAGAGCATAATGATGAGGTGGCAGCAGCAAAGGGAAATTGCATTTAGTTTGCAAAGACGCATCGATTATGGACAGAAATGAGGGGTTCTGACTCATTGCTAAGACGTCTCTTTGCAGTAAAACACTTGAAATGTCATCAGTAATTTCAGTGTCTCACAGCTGGAGTGACCCAGTGGTTCAGTTCGCAGTAGCAGGAGGGTTGTTTTCTCCTCGATGTCGACTCTCATGAACAACAAAATGCAGAAAAAGACACTTTGATTATTGAACTGTGTGGGCGTCGCCAGCAATGATGGAGAAGAGGGAGAGAAAAACACAGACAGAAAATAAGAGTGCAGTTTGTGCAATGGTGCTGAGAGGCTGTTTGTAGAGGGTCTGCAGGGCGATCAATTTGATTAAGGGGACAGAAGGGGGGGGGGGTTAGTGGTAGAGATAAGAGCAAGGAAAGAAAGGCTGTATTTATACCACTTATGCTGATATACAGACATGCTGTGAGATTACTGATCAGTCTGATTGTTGTCCTCTGTGTGCTCACTTGTGCAGCTTCATCTGCAACACCTCACTGTTGCAGCTACTACAAGGAGATGGCGGGACACAGAGGAACTGTCATTAAGAACAAATGTGTCTCAAAAAAATTACATTGCCACACAGTCACAGTTATTTTAGAGGAAATGCATTTTCTTCTTGCTTGGGGTCTATTACAAACATGTCCCACGAGACAGTCGAAATCTGCCACTCCACTAATCTCATCACTACTTTGATTGTCAGGTATGTTGTTGGAGACATAATGTTTTTACTTGGAAAAAAAAACATGACAATGCACTTAAGCTGTATGAGCAAGTAAATTTAGTGGTCAGACTTGAGTCATCCCACATGGAAAAGATATATATATATATATATATATATATATATAAAAATCGTATAATGAAACTTGTATGTTTTGGATACTTCCTAAAACAATATATGAAAGTAATGAGAGAGTGGCCACTTTCATGAGTAAATCATATAAGCCTTATATGATTTACTATATGAAGCAAGCTAAAGTCTTCAATAACAAAGGCAAAACAAAAAACGAATGCCCGAAGGAAGAGCAAATGCTCAGCTAGACACTCCCCTGTGCTAGCCGGGGAGAACAGCAGCTAGTCAAATGACCCTCACACAACACACAAACGTCTATTCACACTCGTAAACAACTCAATCCCTTTCATTCCTATCCCGGACGAGCCCCCACTTTGTTACCACCTTTGGTCTCCCAAAAACAGTGCAAACAGATCAGGGAACTAACTTCTTATCCCGAGCATTTAAACAGACTTTAATCTCCCTTGGCATTTCTCATTCTGTGTCCAGTGCTTACCACCCAGAGTCGCAGGGTGCACTTGAGCGTTGGCACCAAACACTTAAGGCCATGTTGAAAAAGTACTGCCATGATACGGGCAGAAGTTGGGATGAGGGTGTCCCCTTTGTACTGTTTGCCATACGCAATGTTAAGCAGGAGTCCTTAGGGTTCAGCCCAGCTACCCTTGTGTTTGGCCGCGAGGTGCGGGGCCCGCTAAAGATGTTGAAAGAGAGGTTCCTTAGCGGGGGTGTTCCAAAAACTAACGTGGCAGATTTTGTGAAGACGTGTAGGGATCGCTGGCAGCGTGCTACCTCAAGTCTATTTCTTTTCCATATGGGATCTGAATTATTCCCACAGGCTGAGCAAGCTTCAGGAAAATAACCTGTTGGCAGGGTCAGATCATCTTTTTTATTTGAGAAATTCTGAGCAACAGTCTGAGACGTTTGTTTCAAATGTTCACGGGGGCACATATACACATGTGGTTTCACAATACACCAAAGATTAAGTTGTGAAAAAATATAAATGTGCTGGCAAGGACAACGATGGAGAAGACTGGACATTATTAAACAAGCTCCATGTTCATATGTTGGGAAAATTACATGCTTTCAGTAAATACAACCTTTAGTAATTCAGTCTGAATGTAAGAGCAAGAGGCGTCCTCAGTTACTTAATGACTGAAATGGATAACACACTTTCAGCAGTGTTAGAAGGTACAGCGCTGTTTATAACCATGACAATAATTACGTGATTAAGTGATTCTACAGGCTGAGATTTTGGGCTGGTTGCCACCAGCCTGACACGTTCACATGTTTGTTTGCAGACAGATTAAACTGAGGTTCGTCAAGTTTTGAGCTACCTGTATACTTTTGGGTAACTGACTGTTACGGCCCTAGCAGGGCCTCCTCCTGAAGGTGCCTGTGTGGGCGTGTCCCACCACCTCTTCTGCCTGAGGTGCCACCTTTCCCTTTTGTGCAGCTGACTCTCATCAGTAATTAAGGAGATTTAAGCCCAGGGAAAGGTGAGCTCTGGGCCAACCTTTCAATTGTTTGCCAACCACCAATACAAATGTAAGAAAGAAGAAGAAGAAGAAGAAGAAGCAGCAGCTCTGGGCCAGAGTGCCATTAGTGTGGTTCCAGCTAGTGAACTGCTCTCTTTTTGACTTACTTTTTACTTTATTGACCAACGCTTGAGTTTTGTTTGTTTTCCTTAAATGGTGATAGCGGCTTGTCCGTCTCTTTTAGTTGAGCTACTTTAATAAAACTATTTAATTTAACCCTTTTGCCTCCTTGACTCTTTTTCCTGACCTGGACACTTTTTGTTACTTCCCCCTCACCGCCTAGACCCCTCAGGGGAACGTAACAAGTGGGGGCTCGTCCGGGATTGTTGAAAAGGGAGTTTCGAGTTTGAATTGGTTTTTGATCATCTTGCTTTGTCACCTTTTTGAGAACTACAACTTCCCAGTTAAGGTAGGTGAGTGTCCAGCTGAGCTTCGTTTTAAGTTCTTCATTGGAGTCAATTACATGATTCTGGTTGCATATGCTACAAGGTTCATCCTCTTCATAGATTGCATAAACATCTGGTTAACTGCCCCACTAGTATTAAACATGGGATCATTCATGACATTAGGTTTAAATTGCTTCATGGGGAGAGTCGCAGATCTATCGAACTAAACTACTTTCCAGAGACTTCTGACTATATTCCAAAAAATACAGAGGAATACTACTGTAAGCTGAGAGCCAGTTAGTAATGGTGGAAACCCTCCTGATTTAGGCTGCAGGTTTGTTTTGGTCAAGCATCCTCTTCTCCTCTGGCTCAAACACTCCATTATTAATTTGTCCCTGCATAAATTCCCTGAAACAAATTCCTATGATCCCCCCGCCAGCAGACACAAACAAAAAATAAACAATGAGTCACCAGGCTTTTCCCTTGTTTGGGTTGGCTCAGGTTAAAAATACTGAGACAAGCCTCAGGACATGGAGGCAAAAATGGCAGAGAAATTAAAGTCATTAAGGATTCAAGCGCTTAAACAGAATTTTAGTGAAAATATTAGTGAGGAAAAAAAATGTGTTTTGGTGTGAATTTTACATCAGCTGCAATATAGCTGTTTTTTCTGACCAAAGGAACCCGACATTCCTAGTCCTCATGGAGTCGTGAGGACTAGGAATGGGTATCGTTTAGGTTTTATCCAATACCATACCTGGGCCCGCCTTCTATCCTTGGAAAGGTAAAAATGATTGGCTAGAATCCAAAGTGTGTGACATCTCAGGAAAAAATAAAGCACCGAAATGTGCGCTGCTTTTCGGTCTGGTTATTACCGTTTATGTCAGAACCGGTGGCATAATAGCACCGGATCCCAGCTGCTGGTGTCCTTCTACAGAGCTGCTGCTGAGAGCATGCTGACTCTCTGTGCACACTGTGTGGTGCACAGAGAGTCAGCAGCAGACAAAAAAGGCTCCGCAGAATCACAAAGACTGCAGAAAAATAATCAGCTGTTCTCTTCTTCCCTCACAGACATTGTAAACAGCCGCATTCTCTCCAGAGCCCAACACATCAAAGACTGCTCTCACCCAGGTCACCATCTGTCTGAACTGTTGCCTTCTAGTAGACGTTACCCATCCATGAAATCCACAACTACCAGATTCACTAACAGTTTTTTCCTTTGCTCTAAATTCAACAAAGATAGACCCATAAACATTTTATACTATGCAGTTTTTAAAACATTTGCACCTTGCACTCAATGCAGCTGCATGCATTTATGTATATTTTGTAAACTTTGGGAACTGTTTTTATATTTAATAAGCACCTAATATGAACAGGGCTCCTTTCACTAGATTGCAAGTACAATGAGAAAAAGGGCTTTTTGATTCAGAAGTGGCGAGGTAGGAACAGGAGTCGAGGGGCCAGCAGGTGGATGAAGGAAAGGGGGGCAGGAGGAGGAGAGACCTGAGGCGGCCGCCGGTCCGAGTGTCAGGTGAACTGAACTTTAGGTAAGAAGTTATGACCTGCAGTCTATGTGAGTCAGATATAAACCAAGTTTAGGTGGAGTTTATTTTTGTTGTGCTGACTTTTTACAGTCAGTTACAATAACTTGTACTGCTACTAGCTAGCATGACGGAGTTTCTATACAGCTGGGTGGGTGCTATGATGTTATTGATGTTGAACTTTATTTTATTCATAAGGTTAGTTAGTAGAGTTGCCAACCGTCCTGTATAAAACGGAATCGTCCCGCATTTAGAGAAAATATTGCGCGTTTCGTATTGAGGTGAAAAGGAACACAGTTCGTCCCGGACTTCAGCTAGAATGGAAAAAGACACAAAGCTGGAGTTGTTCTGTCTTTACACTGCAGCTGCCTCTTCTCCTCCCTCTTCTGTTGCTACTTCAATCATGAAACTGATCAATGATCAGCTGATCGTCTCTTGTTTGTTTATCGCCCACTTTGCACCAGAAAGAGAAAACCAGTGGATGTCACACTAAACAACAGCAGCACGTTTAAGCTTGATCAGCTGTTGATAGAATTTATTTAATATTAATTTTTAGTATCAGCTGATGTTTGCAGGAGCCACAGCCGTAAAAGCTGCTGGTCATGATGTCGGTTTGGATATGTGGTGAGAGGGAAACATGAAGATGAAACCAGGAGATGTCCTTACTGAATCATCAGAGCTGAGCAGGTGATGGAGAAACAGGTTTACCTTTTAGGTGACATGAATGAGTTGAAGTTATGAACTGTTTCTGAGAGACAAATAACACCAGGATCCTTTTCTAAGTAGCTGACAGCTGGTAACTGTGCAGGGGCGGGTCTAGCAAAGTTTTGCCAGGGGGCCAGGTAGGGCATTAACAGGGAGAGGGGGGCACAAAGAAATACTTTTCTTTCTTATTCTCATTTAAAATATCTCGCTTTTAATAAATAATTATCTGAATCTTACAACCAAAGTTTTTATCTGATGTGAAATATATAGAAATCATACATATACAAACAAGACTGTACATCACTGTCACAACAGCGTTTGTTTTCATTCAAAGGCTTTATGGCTTTAATACCTGGGGGGCCGGTCTCTAGTCAAAATGCAACCCCAACTACCAGATTCAACTTGTAATTGGCTAAAAATAACTTTGAGCGATGAAATTTCCACATTCCAACACTTCAAAAGCTTCAGCAGCTGTCGGCTCAGCGCAGCATCAGCACCACGGAAATACACGGATACATCCGTAGATTCGAGACAGAATTCACAATGTGTTTTCTGGACTTTCAGGTGTTTGGACCAATGTTTTCTTTTCTGATCAAACCAGAAAGCTTTAATGAGCAGCTGGATTTGTCTCGCATTAACTGGCTGAGTTAATGTGACATCGAAATGCAGCTGATTGAACTGAAAAGCTCGACTCTGTGGGGGTCAAAGTTTGCAGAACTACAGACGCAGCTGGAATCCACAGCTGTGCGTGTTCATGGAGCTGCACGTTCACCTGCTGGACATCACTACCTGACAAGTTTCACTGTCTTCAGAACATTGCAGAGGCCTTATTGACAGGATTTGGCTCTGCATATCTGTGTGAGCAGGTTTTCTCTCACATGAGTCCTCATGTAGCCTCTGAATGCTGGACACTCGGAGACCTGTGTCTCTGAGTGGGAGCCCAGAGATCACATTAACATGTGTGTCTCTGTATTAACAAACAAGCCATATTGACCCAGTTTATTTCTCTTATCATTGTTATGATGAGACCATAGATAGCATTTGCATTTTCTGTTGTACAGTTCATTTGCTTTTATGGATAAAAAGTCTTTTTTTTGTTTCAAAATAGCTGATAACTATTCGCTGATAGCTGCTAACACCTGCGAACAAATATAATTCTATAAAGTTGTTCTATATAATGTGTAACTGTTAATATAGAGCGTTATTAAATTTATTGCTAATGCAATCATATGGCACACTGACTTCTGAGGAAATTTTAGATGCACTCATCGTCAGAAAGGTTGCCGACAGGCAGCAGGATAGCAGGTAGCAGGATCAGCCTGATGTTATTTGTATCCCGCTGTAACTTTACTGTATAAAGAGCTAACATCTCCAAAATGTCAGGAGTAGTTAGTCATTACAACAAGTGTTTGTGAACTAAAAATCAAGAATGTGGGATCCTGTTTGTCCGTGATTTAAACAGCCCAGCGCTGCTCCCGACGAAGGGAAAACCAATCCTGCAGGGAGACCTACCTCGGCACTTGTGCAGGTGAAACCAAAGGGAAGATTTGCTTCATCATATTTTCTAGTCTTTGGCTTAGAATGAAGTTGGTTTGGAAACATATTCAGTGATGCTTCATCTCCTGCTTTGCGTTTGTGTGGGCGCCCCGTGCTAGCAGTGTCCAAGTGTCCACTGTGTTTGTGTCCGCGCCCTCCCTGCAATGGCTCTGTGCCCCCCCTAGGGGGCGGGCCCCACACTTTGGGAAGTTCTGATTTAAACAATGCCGCAACATAATTAATGGTTCCATCTCAGACACTGTCTTAGCTTTTATCTTTACCTTTGTAACCCTAACCCAATTGAGTTCACTGTGAGTATCTAATCACCTAATCAACAGCTGGCCTTGAATTTGGCTTATCACAGGATAAATGCTTTAGATTGTAGCTTAAGAATTAAAGTAAGCAAGCAAGTAAATAAAATGTCCCCTGATCTAAACAAACCTTTATCCATACCCATGCTTTCAAACATCATAATAAGAAAAATATATTTGTCCAGTAAAGAAACCTCAGTCTATCAACAAGCAAGACAACCACAATTATTTCACACCCAACATTTACCTGAGCAAACATGCAGAGATTACAGTAAAACACCCTACTTTAATTTTCACCCTGGACATCATGCTGATATGTTGCAGCTAAGTATAGGTTTTGGATCACACATAACCAACATATACCTGTCGTGGTTGTGAATTGGAGACTATGACAGGTATATATCGAGACCAAATTTGTGAGCATGATTGAATAGAACAATTTGCACACAAAATAAGCAAACTAACCTGTGCAACTTCATGATCCTGACCAGGTCAACTCTGCAATTCAGTTATTTGTGCAAGAATGCAAAAGACAGTTCTATAAACTACATCATTTGTCATTATTTCTCCATCGTAGCACAGCTGACACCAATTCCCCGTTCTATGAAATTACTGGCAAAAGCAGAGTCCACAAGTCAGGTTAACACGTGCCATAACGACCTCACGCCCTGTAAAAATGTATTTAGGCATTAAAAAATGAATTTATCAGGTCCAAAGCTTTGCAGAAAGTATCCTTAATGCATGAAGCGTGAGGTGGCTGCATTCTGCATTGTCCATATGACAGCACTCCTTACATTTTAGTTTGAAAGCAGAGCTGTTGCCTACATTGTGCTTTCTGTTGTTTAGCACTGCTCTTAAAAAACTTAATAACATACAAATCAAGCAAAATAAAAAAAATTATCCTTGTACTGTAATAATATACATTTTAAACCCCTGCATTTTAATTCTTACTGGCTACGTTATTAACATTGAAAAACTATAAATGCCCTCTAAAAATGTTCTTATGTCCTACTGGCTAAAATGTAACACTTACTGTCTTACACACTCACACAAACACCACAAAATGATTTACCGTGGTCCTCCCCATCAACAGTCCTCTCTGAGATTCTGGTTTTGACTTTGACAGCTCTGCATGGCCAAGCACCGGCGTACATCACTGAGCTTTTCCCCAGCAGGTCTCTGAGGTCTTGGGATCCGGGCCTGCTGACCACAAGACAAAGCTGAGGACTAAAGGAGACAGAGCTTTTGCCACAGTGGCTTCCTTTTTGTTGTGTTATTATTAATGCTGAAAAGCTAAATCACAGGATGAGCTTCTTGGTACTAACATCGTTTAAACCAGCGGTTCCCAAACTTTCTTTGCTAGGTCCCCCTTTGTTTTACAAGAAAACATAAACAACTGTGGGATCCTGTTTGTCCCTGATTTGAATCGAGGGAACAAATCGTAGCAGGATCAGCTTGATATTATTTGTATCCCGCTGTAACTTTACTGTATAAAGAACTAACATCTCCAAAATGTCAGGAGTAGTTAGTCATTAAGTGTTGTGAACTAAAAATCAAGCATGTGGGATCCTGTTTGTCCGTGATTTAAACAGCCCAGCGCTGCTCCCGACGAAGGGAAAACCAATCCTGCAGGGAGACCTACCTCGGCACTTGTGCAGGTGAAACCAAAGGGAAGATTTGCTTCATCATATTTTCTAGTCTTTGGCTTAGAATGAAGTTGGTTTGGAAACATATTCAGTGATGCTTCATCTCCTGCTTTGCGTTTGTGTGGGCGGCCCATGCTAGCAGTGTCCAAGTGTTTTTTTTCCCTTTTCATCCCGCGCCCTCCCTGCAATGGCTCTGTGCCCCACACTTTGGGAAGCTCTGATTTAAACAATGCCGCAACGTAATTAATGGTTCCATCTCAGACACTGTCTTAGCTTTTATCTTTACCTTTGTAACCCTAACCCAATTGAGTTCACTGTGAGTATCTAATCACCTAATCAACAGCCGGCCTTGAATTTGGCTTATCACAGGATAAATGCTTTAGATTGTAGCTTAAGAATTAAAGTAAGCAAGCAAGTAAATAAAATGTTATTTTTATAGCACTTTTCAAAACAAGGATCACAAAGTGCTTCATAACAAAATAACAGAGCATTAAAAAAAGTTAAGTAACTCTGCTCCGTTTAATCGGCATGTTCTTTTGTTTCTTCCGGCGTCTCTAATTAAGTCAACAGCCTCATGCGTGGATGTTTGTACGTACTTCCTGCTTTTGGGGAACTTGCCCTGTGCTGAGATCATCTTGCAACACTACAAAGTGCATGCTGGTGATGTCACAGCTTTTCTGTAATTCCGTCTCTGTTGAGCAAACTGTTGTGCTGAACAACACACACATCCAACCACCCTTTGGTGGCTTCACTTGTTCTCACTACATCTCTGGCTCTAAGCACACACACACTCTTAAGTTAGCCTGTGGAAACCATTTGTGCCTAACTGGGCAGTTTTGTTGTTCACATCCGCCACTAAATCATAAATGGTTGCCATGGCGTTGCAGGCCCACAAAGACAACCTGAACCTGGACCAGTTTTTACCTTTTCTCTGTGTTTTCGGTGTGCAGTCATGCATGCCTGTGTGGATAAGCTATAGTGTATTTTCAGTGCTCGTTTACATCATTTTCTGGTGACTGTTTGGCTGTAATATGGTCCTGTGCATGACTATGCTGATTTCTGCCTGCAGCTATGTGACTGATTGACAGTGCTGTATTCCCAGCGCGCACCCCGAGGTGCCACCTAAATGTTGAATAATGCATACTGTCAGCATCTGCCAAAAACTGGAATGGTGTTTATCACAGGTTTAGTTACCAGTCAACACTCAGACATTTTGTAGACATATAAGCAATATATTATCTTTGATATGCTGTAGTTTGCTCCCATTGTGATGAGGCTCCTTCTGCATACTAGCAGCAAATTCTCCTCCTGCCTGTGCAGGATTTCTGTGTTTGACTTCCTGCACCAGCAGAAACATTTCAAAACTGAAGCACCGCATGAAGTTCCTGTCAATCATCATCACCCTACGAAGTCTGCTAAAGAAGAAACACTGGAGTAAAGTAGCTTGACTCTTTATGTAATCTTACATGGTGTGGTTTCATTTCACAACTCTCTCTCTCTATATATATATATATATCAAATATGTACTTGAAGGTATTGTAATAATATATTTTATTTACAAGCAAAAACCCTCAAAGTCAAAGGTTAGATGTTGTGCCCTTAAACAGGGGAAATATTGAGGAGAGGTGAAAGAACTGCACAGACACGAAGCTCTCACTCTCACTCGTCTGTATTGAGTTTCAGAAGCAATACAACCAAAACAATATTCTTATGGATGCACTCAGTCTCAGGACAACTGTATCCAAGCTAAGCCACTACTGTTCGCTGCATTAGCTGATGAGAATACTTTAGATAACATGAACTGTAGCATTAGGCAAAAACATCTTTTTAACTCGCACATGTTAACTGACACAGTCACTAACTTTCCACAGCAATGAAATAATACTTTAAGTACTGCATGTCTTTCAGTAGTTAACTTATACACATAGTAACAGAAAAATCTTCACACAATATGGCGGAGTAATAGCGAAAACTAGCATACACAGCAACAGAGATTAACTGAAACTTCTCAGCAAAACAGTCCGCAATTCACATCTTTTGCTACAATGAACAATGATAACAACGTAATAATCAACGGTAACACACATTTATACAGATTTGTGCATGACAGTTACCTTAAACGGGGGAAATAGTGAGGAGAGGTGAAAGAACTAGTGATGGGATTTCCGGCTCTTTTTAGAGATCCGGCTCTTTCGGCTCAGCTCACTAAAAAGAGCCGGCTCTTTCGGCTCCGAACCGGCTCTTCAGGTTGTTTTGTTGCTTTAATTATTTAATCATTAACAATAATATAAAATTATGCAGAGAAGGAATTAGTAATGTAAAAAAAAGTGGTTTTATTTATATATGTTTATATATGGCCCCTAGAGACAAAGCACGTACAAACTCTAACGCATATACAAACTCCAAAAAGCACGTACAAACTCCAAAACACATTTCTAGCGTTTACTGAACTTCCAAAGCAGAGCTACTAGATCAGTTAAATTACACAATTGAAAGCATGTGTGTATGGTTTGTGTATTTATAGACAAGCACTCATATTTATTCAAATAATTAAAAAAAAAAATCATTTACCTGTTACTACCACACACCAAATCCAGTTGTTGATACTTCCTGGCTTGTGTAGCCACGAGGTAACAAAAGCTCAACACTGCGCCCAGCATCCTGGAGCACTTCTGTTGTCTTTTGTACGTGCTTCTGAGTTTTTACGTGTTTTGGAGTTTGTACGTGCTTTGTCTCTAAGGTCCACCATAAATATACTTTATTTATTCACTCCACATAAAATCTAATAAATAAATCATATAATACAAAAAACAACTATTTACATTTCAACTTTTAACTATTTAAATTTTCAGCTTTTTCCTTTTAAACAAATTTAACGTGAAACAACACAAAACACTGCAAACCACAACACAATTAAATATGAATTAAAATATTAAAACAAAAAGAAGATGCACATTCTCTGTCATATGGGCCTGCATGATTTCTGAATCCTTTATCATCTGCAACTGAAAATAGTGGATGATTACTATACCTTTCCAATGTGACGTTGTTGTCCCTCGCTCTCTTTCTCTCAGGCTCTGTTCCTGTGCTACTGCGAGTGTAACTATCGCCCCTCCCCCCTCTGCCCAGCGCAAAGTACAGGTAGCGCATGCGGAGTTTAGCGGGAAAAAGGGTGAGAGAGAGGGTGAGAGAAAGAAAAAAAAATCTCACGTCTCCCAATAAAGAGCCGGCTCGCGTCGTTCACTTCAAAGAGTCGGCTCTAAGAGCCATTTCGTTCGCGAACGACCCATCACTAGAAAGAACGGCACAGACACGCAGCTCTCGCTCTCACTCTCACTCGTCTGTATTGAGTGAAGGATGAAGCGCGCGAACCCACCTACTGGAGCCCTGAGGCATTACCAATGGATCGACGCACAATCAACCCAGGCAAAACTTTCACTACATATCTCCCTCTATATTCCCACTGCATATTCTATTCGAAAAATAAAACATTAATAAAGGCATGACATGAAATGTAAGGAACAGAGATGTACAACTTCAAAACTAATCAAATTTATGATCCACCACATAGACAGTCAGTGGAAGTGTTTTCGTAGTTGGCCATGCAGATGTGCAGGCATCCTGTAGCAGCTGCCTGTGCATGGTAAATATAAGGATAAAAGGTATTTTGAAACATGTTAAACGGCTGCCTCTGTCCGACCTGTGCAGCCGTAGAGTCGGGATGGCAAAGGCACTCTCTCTCCTATTCAAACCAAGCTTTGTGGTTTGGCAGAAACCCTTCGAACCATGCAGTACTAAGGCTCAGGTGTGAACTGAGCTGATTAACCAGTGCTCTTTTTCTGTCTCTTTACATGATCAAACAAAACAATGCAAATCATAAAAAGGACTCACAGGTGATTCGAGGGGTTTTCAGTGCTGACTGGCTCATATCAAATACAAGCAGGCACTGCAGACATCCATTGCAGCTCCTGCAGTGATAGTGTGTAAGCTAAAGTTGTGGAAATCATGTGGCTCTTTGCAGCTGCTCGTTTACTTAAACAGAATTATGTTCCTTTGTATATTATCCTGAAATCCAAATAAACGTGATGTCATGATGCAGTTTCACAAGAAAACTGAAGAAATGCAGATTCGGACAAGTAACGCTGACAATGTTTGCAGCTACGCTTAAGTACAAGTATAGGATCCAAAAGATGAGCAGAAAGTGCTGCCGCTCCATCGTTCACTCCTTGTGAGTTAGTTAAAAATGTCAGACAAGCTTGAAACATGAACAGAGTTACCCTAATCCAAATTTAAATGTTGGTGTAATGAGGGTAATTTGTTTCCTTCCTGGGCACAATGAAAAACATTCATTGTGTTGTTATGTCTGCTCTGCAGCACAGTATCAGACATTACGAATTTAGCGCGATAGAGGACCAAATAGCTTCTTTTATGGTGTCTATCAGCCTGTAGTCAAACCTTTATTGCAGCCCGAATGGCCTCATTAACCTTGGCCTGCCCAGGCACTCGGTATTAACACAGAAATTTAATGAACTGTCAAACATTATGGGAGGATGCGGCTCATCTTCACCGAGAATGCGTGTAAGCGAGATATATGTATGTATATCCATCACTGAGCTTGTTAAGATAAGGCACTGAGTTTACACCTTCATGCATCTACCTGCAGTTTCTGTGTGCAGTGTATTATGGTCTGCCAACGAGCTGATATCAAGAGGATGAACAGCATCCCATAAAACCATCCTTCCATCATTTTCCTCGGATCTTCTTCTCTTCCGTTTCTTCTTTTTCTCTCACTTCTCAGATTTTTATTTGTCCTTTCTTGCCTAATTTTGGTAAAGTGTGCTAAATCTCCCGTCTCTTTTTCCCATTCAGGGAATTATTGTAGCACAAAGGTTAAAGAGGATTTCACATAATCACACAATCCTTCCATGAGAGTTCATTTCAAGAGAGACCAGCGTGCAGGTTGTTAGCATATGCAGTTTTAAATAAGACTAAAACAAACATTCACAATTCTATTTTGCATGCAGTACAAACGAAACCCAATTATTTCCAAATGCCAATTTCCTTTTCATCAGTTTTGCTAAAGGCGAGTGTCTAGTGTAAAGAGATGTAGCGATAATTGGTTTATATATTTAGATCTACCAGCAGAAGCTGCTGTTAGTCTAGAGGTGAGGTGCTGCTGAGGATTTGGCTGATGGCCCAGTGCACACAGGCAACTTGTTGAATTGGGAGTAACAAGAAGCGTCTTGTTATTGGACTTTGGCCATTGGCATTCTCCACCACTGGAAAAAGACACTAATGCTGTCCTGCTGTATATTCAAGTTGCGGTTGCCCCGGGGATGCTGGCCACTGTTAAATTCACAGCCTGACCTGAGCTGTACACCGCAGAATTTAACTGCCTTATTATGCTCTGCCTCTGCGTTGCTTTTGGCTTCGAGTGGGAGACGCGATCCATGTGATCTTTGCAAAATGATGATCTGTTAGTTTGACCAATATTTACAATGTTTTTAGCCTCAGGTTTTGCATTGAAGTGTTAAGTCTCACCCCAGTTAATGCAGCAGAGTCTAGAGTTATCAGTTCATAGCAGACTGGGTCCAGTTCTGCTTGTTACTGCGTTTAATGCTTTGTGCTTCACAGAGCTGTAACTGAAATTATCTATAAAGACTTCATGCTTTTCTTACATGCCTCTATAAGAAAAAACAGGCTTCAGTATACACAGGATACTACAGGCAGGAGAGTAATGTGCGTGTGCTTTAAATGCTGTGGTGATTCAGACTGGAAGAGCACCAAATCAATCTGATTAGTTTAAAGCCAGGAAAGAAGGCTTGTGAAAAATGCTTGCAGATTTATCCGTATCACCACCCGATGTTTGATGTTTTTAAAGATCTGGCTACAATGACAAGCATGCGTTCCTTCATATTTCTGTGTAGTTATTTGCAGCTTTAATTTAATTTTAAGCTAATTCTCACAATCTGATGGCAAGCAGTGAACAAATAAAAAAGAATAACCCAAACCACTATATAGGCTGGCTTGCACATTTTATTTGGTCATAAAGTACAAAAGCTAAGGTTCCCTGTTTTAAGATCATATATCAGGGTTTATAGAACAATAAAATTCCCTGCAGTCAACAGAAAGAAGCCTAAAGATGATGCAGAGAATCTATATTTCTTATTGGTACTCATGAGGGAAAGACAACGACTTTTGATGGCGTCTGTAACTTTAGATCCTTTTACCATCTTCACACTGAGGTCTGAGGCAGCGGTCCCTAACCCAACCACAATATTTTCACGGACTGGCGCTTAAGGTGTCGTGGATACCAGTCCATGGCCTGGGGGTTGGTCTGAGGGGTTTGCCAGGAACTGGTGACACTATTGTGGGGCGATCGTGGCTCAAGAGTTGGGAGTTCGCTTTGTAATCGGAAGGTTGCCGGTTTGAGCCCCGGCTTGGTCAGTCTCGTTCGTTGTGTCCTTGGGCAAGACACTTCACCCGTTGCCTACTGGTGGTGGTCAGAGGGCCCGGTGGCGCCAGTGTTCGGCAGCCTTGCCTCTGTCAGTGCGCTGTGGCTACAATGTAGCTGCCATCACCAGTGTGTGAATGTGTGGATGACTAGATATGTAAAGCGCTTTGGGGTCCTTAGGGACTAGTAAAGGCTATACAAATACAGGCCATTTACCATTTTCCATGGATCAGTCAGGAAACTGTGTGTGTTTGTGTTCACATGTTCATGTGTAGTAACATCAGTCACAGGTTTTACACATACTGTCCACAAACACTATACAAAGGACTGTGTTGCCCAAATTATAGACGTGCTTCCTTTGTGTATTCAGCCTAATCTGTCTGATCTTCTCAGGTTCATGTTCCAAAGTATCAGTGATTACCTGCTCTGGTAGAAAAGATGACCTAATTTCCAAAAATAAACCCCCAGTTGGTAAAGCCTCACACCACTGAAGTCATTTCTTTCATTGGCTTTTTGCAGCACTTTACAAATAGAAAACACAAACGTTGTGTGCTGTAGTTTGGAAATATGACATCTCAAAGCAGACAAATATCCTCGTGCGACTGCTGTTGGAATATTTACCGACCAATTTAATACAGTTCACTTATATTTAAATAGATAACAACATCAGTACAGCCCTTACAACAATGCAGAGAGAACTCCAACAATCATGCTGGCTAATGGTTGAACCTGTCACTCTTACCATCAGTAACTCTCTTTAAGCCACATTTAGAAGGTTCGTCTCTGTGCTGGAAAATCTTGAAGGTTCAGAAAGTGAGCTTCTAAATCAGGAACAAGAAAAAACACTTGACTTCATTTACTGTCTGCATTTAGACATAATAACTGTCAAAATAATGATGTTTTATTCACTGTCTCGCTAATGAGCAGCCTGAAAGCTCACAAATCAGAAACCTGCTCAAGGATTAGGATGCAACCGATGGCACAAGGTAACTTCTGTCTGTTAGCACAGATGGCAGATTGGTCAGTCGTATACTCAGTGTTGGGACTAACGCGTTACAGTAACTACGTTATTATTGTGGTAACGAGCACGGTAACTAGTCATTATGCCAAAACCGGGAACGCGTTACTCGTTACTGGGATTTAGATAGGGTCGTTATTCGTTACTTCGTGTGGTGGCTATCGCGGAGCTTCCACAGATTCAATAACATTAGCAAGTGGTGGAGGCAGCAGGTGGAAGAAGGAAAAGGGAGGCAAGAGGAGAGACCCGAAGCGGCCGCTGGTCCGAGAGTGTCAGGTGAATTGAACTTCAGGTAAGAAGTTATGACCTGCAGTCTATCTGGGTCAGATATGAACCAAGTTTAGGTGGAATTTATTTTCGTTATGCTGACTTTTTCGTACTGCGTGCTAGCTAGCATGACGGAGTTTCTATACAGCTGGGTGGGTGCTAGGTTACTGATGTTGTTGGGTATCCAGTTACGGAAGCAACACATTAACAAGAGAATTCTGAGTAAAACCAAAGTTACTTTCCCTAGTAACTAGTTACTCTGAAAGTAACGAGTAACTTGAAGTAACTGAGTTACTTTTGATAGAAGTAACTAGTAATGTAACTAAGTTACTAATTTAAAGTAACTTACCCAACACTGCGTATACTACAGAGTCAGATATGATGGGAATTCAGTTTACCTGGTGTGCAGTCATATTGTCCACAAATTACCTCCCACATCCTGTCGCAATCACTCTGCCTGGAGCTCAAGGTAGGTTTTAATTTTTTTAATTGCAGAGACAGAATGAAAGAGATTTGCAAAATATCTCATACGCAGCTACAGACTATTTGGAAAAGACAAATATGAACATAAATCTAAATATATTCATCTAATTTCAGCGCTCCAAATATTTGGATGCAACAGATCCGTTCAGCTTATCGGGCAAATCATCAGGGTAGCTAAGCCTGTAATTGAAAATGTAGCTTCATCAAGATATTTTTTTCTCAATTATCTGCATTTACTTGTAGAATTTCCAACGTTTTTGCAACAAAATAATTAGTTTCCACATTAACATACGCAGTTATGCAGCAGGAGTTCCACGTGTTAATCAGATTATCCACTCTGTGGGAGATGACAAGCTGACGGCATGAAGTTCAAGCTTCTATCGCATGTTGGTGGTTTTCTGTCAAATGAATGTGCTTCGTGTTGCATGACAGAGTGGGGGGACCTCAAAACGACTGACAGCATCACAGCCCTGTCTCTTTTCTGCTCTCCTCGTGTTCTTTGTGTCTCTCTCAGACCCTTCAGCAGCATCAGTAATGCATCCGAATGAATCAAAAATGAGGTGCTTCAGCAAACTCTACATGGGTTCATTAGGCTGCTGCTGAGTGTGTTTGTGTTAGAAGAAGCCTGGGAAAAGGAGAGAAAACTGACAGCGGAGCAATAAAGCAGGATGTTCAAGTGAAGTGTCTGAACATAGAGACGGGAATAGATGAGACGCGCTAATTTGTCTGCCGAGATCATGATATGCTGATACAGATAAAGAGGGATGAGTTTCAGATGTTACCACTTGACATTACATAGCAACATTTCACTGTTTCATCGTTGTAGCACTTCTCCACATGTTTCTGAAGAATACTACAATGTTGTGGAAGTTGCTTCTCTCTTATAAGCTAAATGTTTCTGGTTAAATCATCAAGCGTAAAGCTTGGGGACTGAAAAAAGCCAGTGTGGAAGTGTATCTGTCACTACATGCAAGAACGTTTCCACATCTTTCCATATATCCACTCTCCCTCCTCTGCACATGTCCAAACTATCTCAGCCTCTCTTCTCTGTCTCCAAAACATTCAAGCTTCGCTGTCCCTCTCATGTAGTCAAGTCTAATCCTGTCCAACATGCTCACTCTCATCTCTGCCTCTCGTCTTTCTGTCAGTGCCATCGTCTCCAAACCAAACATCACAGCAGGTCTGACTACTTTCTTGTAAACCTTATTTTTCACTCTTGCTGCTATCTTTCCATCACAAATCACCTCTGACACTGGTCTCCACCAAGACTGTGAGAGTCTGACCTCATCTGCCAGCCTGTCCATCACCACTGCAATCAAGATCATGATGTGATGTAATATAACACCACCTGCTTTCTCTTGATCCCCAAAGACACCGTGCAGCTCCGTCTGACCTTCTCTATGCTGTACATCAACACTCTCAAAGCAAACATCATATCTGCAGTGCTCTTTCTCAGCATGAAGCCATACCGCTGCTCACTGATCATCACCTCTTTTTTTAACCTACTTTCAGTTTCGGCTCATCAACTTTATCCCTAGTTGCTACAGTTCTTCAGTTTTAAAGTACTTCATCCAGTTTCTCAACATACTTTCTTCATTTTTTGATATATTTACATTTTTGTCGTAATCACCCTAAACTGCTGCACATCCTTTCTAGTTTTAACTCTCTGCCTAGCCCATAAGAGATTGGGACGAATGCTTTTTTGAAGCTTGGATTCAGGTCTCTGGGCACTTATTCCTCACAAAAAAGAAACTGATTCATGAGTGGACTGAGTAACAACATCTCTGAGAATCCCAGAGATCCAACAAACTGATACTTACAAATGTGATGGCAGTCCATGCAGGACATCAGTATATACTACTGCTACGACTGTAGGTCATCACTGCCATCCACAGTTAAACTGGACTAAAGTCAAATAAAGTCCTCACAGTTGTGACAGCTCTAAAAGTATTTTGGAAAGAAGAACATACCAGATAAAACACCAGGGCTTCAGTCATGGAGAAGAAACCCCACAAAGGATACTAAGTTACCGAGTTAAGACCTGTGGATCCAAAGCCAGACAGACTTTATCTAAAACTGCTTAAATGGTCACATAGAAACAGAATATCAAAGACAGTTTGGTTGTCTACATATTTCAAGATAATTGTGTTATTTAACAGAGAAGTGTCAGAAACCTTTAAGGCAATCGGGGTGGCGATAACAACGATGGCAGGTTCATCTCTGCACAGTCAGAAACCACATAGTGTGAACCACACGTGACGAGCAACAAATCCTAGTGATGCTGTTTCGTTTTTGTGTTTTTCACATTTTAATCTTCTTCGTGCTTGGTTTTAGTGACTTTTGCTGATCTGATAATGTCCACAGCAGGTTGCAGAGCCCTGAAACTATAAACAAAATTGCCCATTTCTTTGGTTTTGTCACATTAACTTTTTACAGCTGAGAGCAGAAGCCATTTACAGAGCCGTCCTCAGTGGTGCATTCAGACTGATCCAGCCTCAGACGATGGCTCTGTCACCTCAGGTTGAACTCTGCTGGTGTCTCTCAATGAACTTTCGTCCATCTTACGTCCCAACAGATCCAATTCACTCTGAAATGAGAGAAGGAATGCATGCACAGCACTCATTCTGCAGTAGAGATGTTTATGTTAACTGTTTCCTGCCCTGTATCTGAAGTTGTTGATTCCAATCTGATGAAATTCAGCTCTCGCTCACTTAATGCTCTGCCTCTTGAAATCTGTCAGGCAATAAAAATATAAAAACACAAACGTGAAGAAGAGCAAAACTCGATTAAAATTCAACTGATGCTTTGGCCTTACTTCATACATTTGTGTTAATGCAGTAATGCAGTTTCTGGGTCTTTGAAAGACAAATATGATCAAATATTTTTGTCTTTTAGTGCAATTAATAAAACATCAAAAATATCAATATACCATTACCTATAAATCATTTTAGGGGGTTATCAATCTCAGACAAAGAATCAAAAGACAGGGACACGGGCACGCACATGTGCACAACCTCCCCATACACAGACACGCACACATTTAACAAGATCTATAAATAGCCGGGGCTGTTACCAAGTGGATGAAAGAACGGAGTTATTAATATTCAGGGTCTCACTGTAATTTCCCCTCTAATCAAAAGACAGAATCTGCTTCTGAATCATCGCTGACCTACACACACACACACACACACACACACACACACACACACACACACACACACACACACACACACACACACACACACACACACACAGACACACACATTAATAGAAGTATAAGGATTCACACTGTCACACACTCAAGTTATTTATCTATATATAACTAGAGAGCGACAGACACACACACACACACACACACACACACACACATTCTTATATTCTTTTTTCCCTTCTCACAATATTTACAGCATAAACACAAACAGGGTTCAATTACATCACACGCTGGTGGTTAATAGCTGGAGCGATGGTTTCTGTAATGAGCTTTCAGGGAAAAAATGAATTAACATGCAGAAAATGTTAGCACTGTCTTGATTGACCAGCGCACACATGCACACGCACACACACACACACACACACACACACACACAAGTCATGATGCAAAAGAAAGCAAGTGTACACCTAGGTCTCGCAACAGCACACAAACACACACAAACAAACCCACATGCTGATTTTGACTCGCCACAGTTCAGCTGAAGGGCTTCAGGGATGGAGCCAGCGAGGCTGCTAATGTTGGCGTCTTGGTTTATGGTTATTAAAATGCCTGGAAATGGCTGCAATGAAATAGTTGTGGATTAAAGTTTGGAACGTAATGCGGGAAGAAAGCATGACCGCTCTTTCATAATGGAACAAGGCCCAGAAGGCTCAGCAGATTATTGTTTTTTATTTAGTGCTCTAAATTAACAGCAGAGCCGCATGGTGGGTTTTACCACAGTCACGATTCTATCACTTACGTTTCGTAGCCTTGGTAAACAGACGTGGGGTGTAAGTTACAGAGGTAACTGTCATCTTTTTTTGTCTCAGGAGAAATCAGCAGCTCTGACTTTAAGCATTTTGGAGTTTCTCTCTTTCTTACTTGAAATGATGGGTTTATAAAGAAAATCTGTGCATTGCCCGAGTTCCACCAGCCTGAGCTTCTGATTCAAAAAAAGAATAGCCTCCACTTTCTTCTGTCTATTGCAGACATAATGGAGGTGAACGTCTGCCAGGCTGATGACCGAGAACTGAGGGAAACAAAAACACCAACACGCAGATTAGTGGCAGAGCCAGATTGATTTTTGGTGTTGGGGTGTCCAGAGACCATTACTCACACTGGGGTGGAACAATACCAACCTCTATTGATTCTGTCCATGTGGCCAGTGCTGTCAGCAAACTATTACAGTTAGTTTATCATTTACTTATGCAGGGAAGACTACCATGCATATACGATTAATATCCATCCATCCATCCATCCATCCATCCATTTGCTTCCGCTTATCCTTTTCAGGGTTGCGGGGGGCACTGGAGCCTATCCCAGCTGTCATAGGGCGAGAGGCGGGGTACACCCTGGACAGGTCGCCAGTCTGTCGCAGGGCCAACACACAGGGACAGACAACCATTTGCACTCACATTCATTCGCACATTCACACCTAGTGGTAATTTGGATTATCCAATTAACCTATCCCCACAAGCTGCATGTCTTTGGATGGTGGGAGGAAGCCGGAGTACCCGGAGGGAACCCACGCAAACACGGGGAGAACATGCAAACTCCACACAGAAAGACCCCGGCCTGATGGTGGAATTGAACTCAGGACCTTCTTGCTGTGCGGCAACAGTGCTAACCACCGTGCCACCGTGCTGCCCTATACGATTAATATTTACTAATAAATATTTAGGACTAAATTATGAAAAAATAAATAAATAAAAAAATAAAATAAAATAAAAAAATATATACGATTAATATTTTTTCATAATTTAGTCCTCAACAAATTAAAAAAAAAAAAATCTGGAAACAACATATTTATTTATTTATTTATTTATGTCCTTATGTTATATAATCACCCTATGAGCCGAAGCTCAGGGTGTTTACATTTTAAATATGTGATTGAATTCCTGTAGTATCTTTATGTGGAAACATAAAGGAAACAGTTCTGCTTGAGAAAGTTAACGGATCCACTCGTGTGCCTCCAGCTGGCCTCACTGCTGTTTGTGTTGGGGGGTCAGTGGCTGTGGTCACCGTTTGCTTCACCCCTAAATTATCACAGTGGCTTAAATGATTGATGACGGTACGAACAAAGAATTGCAGCTGCCTTGTGAAAAGGCATTTAGAGGTCAGCTATTTGCATAACTGACCGTGTGTTGTGTAAACATCTAGTGGTAAAATGAAGAAACAGCAGATAAATACCAGGTTTGTTTTCAGTCAGTTGTAAATGCTTTCAAACAAATAGCTTTACATGCTTCTCTGACTGAACATGAAGGGGAAATACACACATCAAAACAAATCTTTTTCCAACATGCATTTATACTAAAATACATGTTGGTACACAGGCATCTACAGCCATGAGAAAAACTAAATATACCTTAAGCGTTTCCTTCCTTCCTCACTGCTGAATTAAGAGGATAAGTAGCAGCCAGGTGCTGCTAATCTAATGCACTTGATTACCTGATCATCAGTGAATGTTAGCACCCGGATAAAAGCAAAGATTTTAGCAATTTACAGGTCTGGAGCATCCAGGTGTGTGTTAATACAATGCAAAGGAAGACAGGAGCAGTTCTACCTGCCCATCAATCTGGGAAGGGTTATGAGGCCATTTCTACACAATTTTAAGTCCATCGTTCTTCAGTGAGAAAGATAATGGAAATTATGGAGAATAATCAAGACGGCTGCTGATCTTACCAGGATTGGAGATCCTGGCAAATTAACACTAAGGTCAGACTGTGCATTGCTTATTCATACTGCAGAAAACCCAAGGGCTACATGTCGGACTGCAGGCCTCAGTTAGAATCTTAAAGGTTAAAGTTCATGACAGGACAATTAGAAAAAGACTGAAGTGGGAAGTTGGCTTGTTTGGAAGGACTGCTAGCAGAAACGTCTCTAAAAAGAACATGAAATCCAAATAAAGATGTTTCTATAATTTTCTCTCCACATTTGGAGACATCAAACACAACATATCAGCACAAACAGCACAGTCGTGGTGATTTGGGTTTGTTTTGCAGCCACAGGGACTGGGCACTGCTAAAGTATCAGAGGCCAACAGCTAAAGCTTCACCTAAATCTGATCACACAAGAGGATAATGATCCCAAATACAGTAAAAACAGAATGATTTAACAAAAAAATCATGGTGCTGCTGTGGTCCAGTGAATGGCCCAGACGTCAACTTGATTGATATGTTGTGGACCTTCAGAGAGCTGTGCATGAATGAATACCTTGAATTAACTATAAAGAAAAACAGGACAAAATTCCTCTACAATAACATGAGAGGCTGAAACAATTACTGAACATCATTGCTGTTAAAGGAGATTTTGAGTTACTGAGTCGACATAAACTGCAGTCATGTAAAACTTTGACTCAGTCATTTTCACTTGATCTGTAAGTCAGGTTAAGGCAGGGGTGTCCGACTCCAGTCCTCGAGAGCTACCGTCCTCCAGCTTTTAGACAGATCCTTGTTCCGACACCTGAATCAAATGAACGACTTGTTATCAGGCCTTTGCCAAACTTGATGGCTGCTGAAGAGGTAATCCAACCATTTGATTCAGCTGTGTTGGAGTAGGGATGCATGTAAAAGCTGCAGGACAGTAGGTCTCGAGGACTGGAGTCGGACACTCCTCGGTTAAGGGACATTATCTAGGTGTGAATGGCTTCACAAACACATCTCATTCCACGGTGCACTTCTAATCAAGTGGTGGTAAACAGTCCACTAGAGCCACCTCGGTACGTCTCCCTGAGCTTATTAGTATTTAACGTTAGGCTTCATATTGCAGAACAAAGTTCATCCTGGGATATTGGATTTCTACATTACGTGCCCTTATATCCTTCATATTGCTATTCCAGTCTCAAAGGCAAAATGTCAGAATAGTGTAACTGTATGAAAGGCAGCAGTGAAAGAGGTGGACGGCCCCTTCTCCAATAATGAGACGTAACTGTGTGCAGGTGCTCGAGAAGTTGCTCTTCGACTTGCAGTGATTTTTCTGACGCGTGACATATCTCAGATGAATCTTCTCTCTGCTCCCCATAATGAGTCATTTCCCTTCAGCACAGCCAGAGGGGAGAAGGTGGAGTTCACAGAATGCAAATGAAGAAGCACACACAAGTCATTTAGGCAAAGGTTTCTCTTCCGTGTACCCAAATATGATGGTCAGACACTTTAAATATGCCAAAAGCGGCCTGCTGTGCGCTCACGGCTGCCACATCTCAGAAGATGTCTGTTACGTTCCCCTGAGGGGTCTAGGCGGTGAGGGGGAAGTAACAAAAAGTGTCCGGGTCAGAAAAAGGAGACAAAAAGGCATAAGGGTTAAATTAAAGAGTTTTATTAAAGTTTCTATTAAAACTAACTAAAAGAGACAGACAAGCCGCTATCACCATTTAAAGAAATAAAACTGAAATGTTAGTCGATAAAGCACAAAGTAAGTCAAAAAGAGTACAGCTCACTAGCTGAAAACACAGCAACACACTCAGCTCACTAGCTGAAAACACAGCAACACACTCAGCTCACTAGCTGAAAACACAGCAACACACTCAGCTCACTAGCTGAAAACACAGCAACACACTCAGCTCACTAGCTGAAAACACAGCAACACACTCAGCTCACTAGCTGCAAACACAGCAACACACTCAGCTCACTAGCTGCAAACACAGCAACACACTCAGCTCACTAGCTGAAAACACAGCAACACACTCAGCTCACTAGCTGAAAACACAGCAACACACTCAGCTCACTAGCTGAAAACACAGCAACACACTCAGCTCACTAGCTGAAAACACAGCAACACACTCAGCTCACTAGCTGAAAACACAGCAACACACTCAGCTCACTAGCTGCAAACACAGCAACACACTCAGCTCACTAGCTGCAAACACAGCAACACACTCAGCTCACTAGCTGCAAACACAGCAACACACTCAGCTCACTAGCTGCAAACACAGCAACACACTCAGCTCACTAGCTGAAAACACAGCAACACACTCAGCTCACTAGCTGAAAACACAGCAACACACTCAGCTCACTAGCTGCAAACACAGCAACACACTCAGCTCACTAGCTGCAAACACAGCAACACACTCAGCTCACTAGCTGAAAACACAGCAACACACTCAGCTCACTAGCTGCAAACACAGCAACACACTCAGCTCACTAGCTGCAAACACAGCAACACACTCAGCTCACTAGCTGCAAACACAGCAACACACTCAGCTCACTAGCTGCAAACACAGCAACACACTCAGCTCACTAGCTGCAAACACAGCAACACACTCAGCTCACTAGCTGTAACGACACTAATGGCACTCTGGCCCCGAGCTCACCTTTCCCTGGGCTTAAATCTCCTTGATTACTGACGAGAGTCAGCTGCACAAAAGGGAAAGGTGGCACCTCAGGCAGAAGAGGTGGTGGGACACGCCCACACAGGCACCTTCAGGAGGAGGCCCTGCTAGGGCCGTAACACCCCCTCCCATAAATACAAACCCGTGGTTTGTCACATGATTATGATAACCAAAACAACTAATCAAGTCTGTAACCGTTGCATCAACAAATTGCAGGCTTTCCACCTGTCACGATCCTGGGTCTTATGACCCAGCGTTTTGAGTTTTAGTTCATTTTTGATGTTTATAGTTTATGTTTAAGCTCATTAGATTTCTATGTTCATTTGCTTATTCTATTCCCCTTGTGTTTTCAACCCTTGTGTTAAGTCTCCCTTATCCTTCATGTGTTTCATGTCTGTTTCTTATGTTGTCAAGTCCATGTAGTCATGTCAGTGTTTCATTGTTTCCTATTTTATTTTGAAAGAGGTCCTATGCTTCGGTGGTCTGTTTTGCTCTTTCCCTGTGGGCGTCGTTATGTTCATGTTGTGTCTACCTTGCATTTCTGTCCCATGTTTCAGCTCCCTATGTTCTGTCTCAGTTGCTGTTAAGTTTACATGTTTTGAGTTCAGTCAGTGTGTTTCCTGTTTTACTTTGAAGGTCCACGTCTCATGTGAGTGTTTCTAGTTTTGCTTCCCTTGTCTCGTCCAGCCTGATTACTCCCAGCTGTGCTCTCCTTCTGTGTCTCATTCCCTCGTTATCCCTCTGTGTATTTAAGCCCTGGGTTTCTCTTTGTCAGTGTTGTAGTCTCCATCATGGCTGTGTTTTAGTTTACCCATGTCCCAGTTTAGTTTTCCATGCCATCCTGCAATAAAGCAGCTTTTTGAGTTTAATTTCGTTGTCGTGAGTT
This sequence comes from Neolamprologus multifasciatus, assembly GCF_963576455.1. Lineage (NCBI taxonomy): Eukaryota > Metazoa > Chordata > Actinopteri > Cichliformes > Cichlidae > Neolamprologus > Neolamprologus multifasciatus. The sequence continues at coordinate 4,149,279 of NC_140452.1, forward strand.
TTGCGTTTGGGTCCTTCTCCTGCCTGGACACAGCTGAAACATGACACCACCTACCAAACCCCATAGCAACGGTTAGGCATTTCCTGCGGAAGCTGCCAACCCCATCTCAGTGGGTTCACAACATTGACAGAGAGTGGCCCCAGACCCTCGAAACAGTGTCCCATGTGATAGCCGGGGCTTTTTTGAGTCATCACATGTGGAGAACACAGCAGGCAGTCAGAAGACCTTACTGCAACAGTCTTCAGACGATTGCTCAGGTCACCAGTACAGGCATGTTTGTTAGCCAGGGTTGCGGGTCTTACTGGTGGTTTTGTACACAGTCTGTCCCCCTGCAGGTCATTTCGAGGACCTGGGAAACTGTCAACCAGCGGCAGCTCAGGGTTAGTTGACCTCTTACCCCGACTACATGACACTACGGAGCAATTATGCTCCAAGTTTAGCCTCTTAAATTTCTCGAGCTCCTTATTCCTCAAATCATTCAAAGTTTCTAAAAGCAGATGTTTAACAGCTGCCATTGTTGCCACTTTGTGGATCAGTGCAGAGCGTCGTTCATCCACAGTGTTTCTTTCGAGGCAGTGAGCTGCAGTCTGACAGCCTCTGAGCCAGATCAGTCCTCTTCATCTTCTTTAAGACCTCCATGGTCTTCCTTTTCTCTTTTTTTTTTTTTTTTTTTTTTTGAGAGTTGAATTTTGGTTTATTTTTTTAAGGACAGTAAATCTTTGTCACTATGTTTCAAGTTACAATAAGATGATGACATTGAAAAACAGATTAATGAGGCTTTGGATGATTTATGGATAAAACTCATTCACAACTTCACGGCCCCAGATGATTCATAGTAATGCGAAAGGTACTCCTCTGCGTCCTTATGAAACGCTCAGGATTCTTAATTGAAGCACTCCCCTTTTTATTCTCTTCGCGGCCCTGACCCTAGCATTCACCATCACCTTACATTTATCAATTTCAACCCGCTCTCACGCCTGGGAACGAGTATCAATCAACATCTACCAATCAGATATTGGTAGATGTATATTTGGTCTAAAAACTGTTTTTTCAACACATTTAATCCTGTTTACTGAGCTCTTTAACGAGAAATTTCTCATTTTCCAAAAGGATTTCATAGATCTCTTTGCAGGCTGCACTAGCTTTCAGGGGACCACTGTAGAGCTCCCTTTTCAACAATCCCGGACGAGCCCCCACTTGTTACGTTCCCCTGAGGGGTCTAGGCGGTGAGGTGGAAGTAACAAAAAGTGTCCGGGTCAGAAAAAGGAGACAAAAAGGCATAAGGGTTAAATGAAAGAGTTTTATTAAAGTTTCTATTAAAACTAACTAAAAGAGACGGACAAGCCGCTATCACCATTTAAAGAAATAAACAAAACTGAAATGTTAGTCGATAAAGCACAAAGAGAAGAAGAGGTGGTGGGACACGCCCACACAGGCACCTTCAGGAGGAGGCCCTGCTAGGGCCGTAACAATGTCATTATGAGCCAAGTGGTGGAAGAAAGCTGTGGGTAAATATCGTCACTAGGGGTGAAACCACTGAGACCTTTCCCTGCTCTGTCATGAGACGGAGTGAGTGGAGGTTGAAATGCCTGGGAAGGGATCTCAAGACTGCACTGCAGGTGGCTGAAAGCTGGTGTCATAAGGCACCACCTCTGCTCTGTGATGGTCATTCACAGTGGACAAAGATGGCCTCCTTTCCTCCTTTTTCAAACCATCTGTCCTCTCGCTCCGTATGTGAACACTGGCATCCTCATAAGAATGACCTTTACCCTTTTGGTGAAGATGTACTGCTCAGTCTGGTCCTCTTATGAACCCATCACATGGGTAGGACGCTGGAGTCTGCATGAAAGTTTGTGGAACTGTTGGTGTGGGCAACTCCAGGCCTCGAGGGCCGGTGTCCTGCAGGTTTTAGATCTCACCCTGCGTCAACACACCTGAATCACATGATTAGTTCATTACCAGCCCTCTGGAGAAGTTCAAGACATGCTGAGGAGGTCATTTCGCCATTTAAATCAGCTGTGTTAGATCAAGGACACATCTAAACCCTGCAGGACACCGGACCTTGAGGTGTGAGAGAGATTTTCCCTCTCAAGTCGAGTCAGTGAGTTTGGATTGTGTGGAGTGGCTGCTGCTTTGGTTTGCAAGTTGGATTCGCTCCTGTGTGGACCCCTCAAGCCTCCTTAGACCCTTCCCCTTCCTGGATGTTCCCTGACCAGTCTGTGTGTTTCACTAGAATCATCTATCTGTAAATAAACACTTTGTGAGCCCTGCCTTTTAGTCCACTCACCTAATGCCTGATGTGACAGCATGCGTCTCCCCTGAAACAGACAAGAGTTGAAGAAACTAAAAGTCTTTTGAATAGCTGTCATTCATTTTTCCTGCCAAGAGTTTCCACCCCAAAAAGTTCAAACCAAAGGTGTGAGATCAAATCTTTTGGCCAATGCCGCCATAGCCGATCTTTACTACAGAGTTTACTTAGATTTCATGAGCAAAGCTCAGCCAAGGGAGACGTCGCAATTAAGATCTGTACAATTTTTGCACATGACTGAATTGATTTTCTTTTTCATCAAAAAATGTATTCAAATCAAGCAGTCATGCAGGCAAGTCCCGCAAAAGCCCTTTAATCAGTGAGCGTCTAAGATTAATCCACCTGGAACTATCAGGTGCTTGTTATAATTGGAGGACTCTCAACATTAATAAAACCGGCCCTTAAGTAATCAGCAGACTGCCTTCTCAATCAAAGACTGCAGAGCACCACAAAGAATTGTTGTTAAATATTAAACATTTCTCCGTCCGTGCATGTTCTCACAGACTTTTTCTGAAAATGATCAAGCAGAACATTTAAATGTTACCAGCTCTGAACAGTAACAAGATCTCACTGTGCACCCGTGCACAACAGACGCTCCACTGTAGTCCTGTTTACTGATGAAGAAAACAAAAGCTGCCCATCCTCTTGTATCAGTGGGGATGAAGTGTTTTTTTAATAAATGTCATTGGCATAATTCTTTCTGATGTTATCATAATATCATTTAAGAGCTGACTTTAAAATGACTTTGATTTGAGAAGCTTTGCAGTTCTGACTTTATTCTCTAATTAGCCCGAGGTCATCACATGCAGCGTGAGGCACTGCTGGTGTGCAGTGGCAGCTCTCTGACAGATTTTCCTGATTCTTTTATTTTATTCAATGAATTTTTGATTAAATCAAAACAGTTTTGAGAGCTGCTGAGTTTCCTGTGCTGGAGAAGTAGGAAAGTACGAGTCAGCGGTGTTCGTGTTTATGTCTTTGAATCACTTTCTGTTTCTTTCTCACTCCCTCTCAGGCTCATTCTCTCTCTCCAGCTTGCAGCTCGACTTTAGGCTTTGCTCTGATTTGCATCTCATAAATACACAAAAAGTGAGTCAGCACTCCCACTGCAGAGAAGCACACACATAAATGAGTGGTAAGATCTCAGCCAGTTAAGATCTATGAATAATTAAGGCACCACCATATTTTATGTTGGTTCACTCTCGGGGGAAATCAGTGGATTGGACGGTACTCACTCTCATCCTGCGACTCAACTTCCTTTTTCCTTCTCTTTAGTTCAAATCCCAAACTCTCACACAGTTTTTTCTCTCCTGTCAGAGCTTCTCGCAGTTCAGAGTTTTCGATTTTGTTCCATGAAGTAACAAGTAACTAATGTTAACTTTATATCAGCTGCCTGTGTGCATAATTCATCGTTCAAACCGTTTCATCCATCTGTCTTCTGATTGGCTGCTCTTGCCTTTTGCCCCTTGTGAAGCATAAATACAGTCATGACTGCAGTCGTCCACCAGAGGCTGTGAAATGTTCAGGGCTTGCCGTCCTCACCAGCTGGCCCTTGGCTCACAGCTTTCCTGAGTAATATAAAGAGTTGTAGTTGAGCAGTGTTGTATGTACATCAATAACGTCCAGTGAATGCAGCACAGGGGAGTCCTTGTTTAGTTGTCGGGTCTTCAACAGATTGTCATCATGGGCGGAAATGAACAGTAACTTTTGTCCTGATTTTTATTGATTTTCTTTTGTCTGCAGCGAGGCACAGGTGCTGTATATGCCAAGGCTCTTATGATGTCTCTAGAAAGCGAGACAATGATTCATACGTGGATATGATTCAATCCCAGGACACCCATGCATGTTCACACATACCAGACTGTCCGGTCTGTCGGCTAACACGTAATGGTTATATAACAGGTGCCACACCAGAACGTTCATGTGGGAGGATCGTTCGCCCAGATACAAAAACCTAAAAAAAGAAAATGTGACTGACCAACAAGCTTCAGGAGGAAATAACACAACCTCTACTGTCCCTCAAACCACCAGTGCACATGGAAAATATCCAAGATCCAAAATATCCATGTTCAGCTCTTCAAACTCTGTTTAATTTTTATTTTTTATTATACTGACTTTGCCAAAGATACCTCGATTACCTCAAGTGGCAAGTTTTAACCCTTTAAGACCTACCATAGAACCAAGTCCGCCAGAGCTTATATTATATTTTTACATGCTGTGGAGCCATTTTTGGGAGCATTTCAAGTTGCTATACATCAATACAACCATTACAGCCTAGATTTTAATAATATGTCTGCATTAAGTGCATAGTGATTACATAAATTGCAAAAAAGTGCAATAAACTACAAAAAAATTTAAAATCGTTTTTGTTTTTTTAACATATATTTCTAGTTAGAGAAATTTAAGAGGCTTATCCCTCAAAACTGTAAATACAAAAAAGTTGCACAAAATAGTTTCCCACCACAGGAAATTTATTTTGAGTGTCTTCATAGTTTTATTTTTGAAATACACCAATTTTTATATACTGCAGAAAAAATGAAAATAAATATTATAGTGCAAATTTGCAAAAAAAGCAGCATATGCATCAAAATAAACTATTTCCAGCAGTGCAATATGAGTCCTAAGCATCCCAGAAACGACACAGAAAGTCATAAAGTCAAAGATAACTTTTAAAAACACCAGTATAGGCTCATTGAGGCCCGGACGGTAAAAAAAACTACATTTCCACGAAAATGGCGTCACTTCCGGTTTCGGGCAGGTCATGGCGGACATGCGATAGTTCGCGCTGACGTCTATTCCAACTAGGAAGTGTTACAAACAGCTGATCGGATCGGCAAAGCGTGTTTCTGGAATTTTATGTTTTTGTTGCTGCAAGCGCTTTTTATGCAGTTTTTGCAAAGTTATATGTGGAAGGAAACTGTGACCGAGGACAAGCTGATGGCATAAGATGTAAGTACAACTCCTCCGGTATGCAAAAAAAATTATTGCGCTAGCTTACGTGGTTGCAGAGCTACCGGGATTTAAAAATAGTTACGCAAAACAGAGCGTGCTGCTCTGACCGGTTTTAAAGGGTTAATGTCTTAGAGCAGGGGTGTCGAACTCCAACCCTCCAATAAAAAAGGTCCGCACCTGAATAAAATTCATAGGTCATTAGTAAGACTCTAGAGCCTGACTGCATGCTGAGATGGTAACCCCTAACCCTACACAAGTAAATTGAAATAAATGTAAGTGTTTAGAAAAATGGACTTCTAAAAGTCTTTTAATTGCACCACATTCATTCACTGATGAGCTGCTGTAACATGAATCAAATGGCTCAACCCTCAGCATGCAGTCAGGTTCTAGAGAGTCTTGCTAATGACCTTCTAATGTTATTCAGGTGTGTTGCAGCGGGACACATGGAAAGGTTCCAGGAGTTTGACATCTGTGTCTCAGAGAAACTTTATTAATCCCAAAGAGAAATTGAGTAATCGAGTGTGTCTGGTTACTTTGCTTTCTGCATGTTTTTAAGTATATTTTCTTTTTACCTCCTTTGTCTAATTATCTCTGATTAGTCTCACCTGTCCCTCAGCCCAGCTGCGTCCACTCCCTCCGATTATTCTCAGTGTTTGTATAAAAGCCCACTTTTACTTTGAGTCTGTGTATTTACACCTCAGCGCCCTGTGTGTCAAATAGCTCTTCTTTAGGCCTTGTATTATCTGTCTGGACTCTGTTTGCCTGCTCTTATGGACTTCTGTTGCTTCTTGGACTTTATTTCACAATAAAAGTGTTGTTGAAAGTCCTCCTCAGGAGTCTTGGACTTTAGGTCCTCTCACCCTCACGCTGCCCTACTGCCTAGCAGCATTTAGCTGTGTCGTTGTGAGGGTGTATCTGTCCTGTAAACATTATTTCTTCACCAGGTGATTCGTCTAGATCTGTCTGCAATGAAGCAGGTGGATGTTAATCTTTGACAGGTTTCAGGTGTACTCGTGCCAGCATCCCTGCAGTTTGTGCTTCAATGAAAGAAAGCAGACTAGATGTAAAATGCCTTTCTGATGAGCCATCCATTATGCAGGTGTTATGGCCCGTCTAGGCGCGGCCAGATCACAACATAAAGGGTGATCCATCCCCGTCCAACCCCAAGCAGCACGTCACACACTTAATACTTTGTGACAGTGATTTATTTACAATGAGTGCAGTTAAACAAAGGAAGGGAGCATATTGTAACGTCAGGGTGAACCCAAGGCCAAAACAACAAACAAAAGGTCGCCTATCTCAGGAATAAACACAACTTACCTACTCAAAAGAACTCAAACGACAATCACTTTCCTCCCTGCCTCACAAAAACAGGAGAAACCTGATCAAACAAAAAGGCGGTCCACCCCTACATGCTCTTACATTAACCAACATATCAACACAGTGAACGGTATGCCGGTTGGGTTGGGCCGAGGATGAATGAAGTGGCGGTCCCCGGCGGTCTTCTTTATCCGCTGCCTCCCAGTCCGCAGCCAATCGGTGCGAGCCATCCACCCTGGACGCACCAATCCTGGAGGAGCACCTGGACACTCAAATTTACATGTGATTACGATCACAGTCGTAACAGCAGGGTTACAGGTGCAACACTGCCACGTGTAGTCATGCTCATAAGCCTAGTATTACTCATTAGTACGTTCAAACATACTGCTGGGTTTTACTAGAAGCCCTGCTCTTTACCCACAAGCCACAGGGTCAACAAGCCACTGCCCTGATGAAGTTTCTCCGCACGCAAAGTCTTGTTTTGTAACGGCGTAAGATGAAAGACAACATCTTCATGTTTGCTGTAACAACAAGGCATAATGAGCTGTTTGTGTGCATATCAACACTGTGAAACTGGTGAGCTTACATTCTGTACTTGGAGTGAAAATAACATGTGCTTACTGTCTTTTAGTGTTTTATTTCCTCTCCTCTTATTATCATCGGCTGGAGTCAGAGGCTCGCCAAAGGGAAATGTTTCCACAGGAAGCTAAATTTCTCCAGCACAAATCTAACCTGCTCCCTCAAATCTCTTTATAATCCAGCCAATCAATTCGAAAACACTGCCAGCTCCTCTGTGTGTATGTAAATATGTCACCGAGTGTTTACCACAAGGGCTAAGCTTTTCATATTAGTGCTGATATGGTACTCTGCATTCTTTAGAGCAGTGCCAACCGCTGGCTAGAACAGAGACGACACGTCTGCGTCTGTGTAAATCTTATCACCGTTCGCCGTAGGGCCAAACGTAGCACATTAGAATTGACAATAGCGGCATTCATCGCCGTGGTGGGGAGGGAGCGTGGCAGAGCAGGAGGCAGGAGACAAATAAATATAGAGAGATGAAGGTGGTAATCAGTGCAGAAGGTAACAAGGATATTAGAAAACAGAAAAACCAGAGGAATACGACGAGAGAATGAGGAGGGTGGTCCAACGGGAAGACCTCGTGTTAGAGATAAAAGATGAAATGGGAGTAAAGGGTAGAGCTAACCTCGAGGCTCAGCGCCATGATTCAGTCTTCAGTGTGAGAACAGTGCTGGCTGGGAAAGACAAGAATATGTAGTCAGGTAAAATCAAAAAATATATATTCTATTCATAAATATATATTATAGTGTAAATGTTTCCGAAAATGTTTTAGTGACCGAAAGGACGAGATCGCGGATACAAGCGGCGGAAATGAGCTTCCTCCGAAGGGTGGCTGGCCTCTCCCTTAGAGATGGGGTGAGAAGTTTGGCCATCCGGGAGGGGCTCAGAGTAGAGCCGCTGCTGCTCCACATCGAAAGGAGCCAGCTGAGGTGGTTCGGGCATCTGGTAAGGATGCCCCCTGGGCGCCTCCTGGATGAGGTGTTCCAGGCATGTCCCACCGGGAGGAGGCCCCGGGGCAGACCCAGGACACGCTGGAGAGATTATATCTTTCAGCTGGCCTGGGAACGCCTTGGTGTTCCCCCGGACGAGCTGGAGGAGGTGGCTGGGGAGAGGGAGGTCTGGGCCTCTTTGCTTAGGCTGCTGCCCCCGCGACCCGGCCTCGGATAAAGCGGATGAAGATGGATGGATGGATGTAAATGTTTCCAATGCATTTTCATAAACTTAGAATTAAATCATTAAATATATAAAGGAGTGTGTTTGTGGAAGCTGCCATCTTGAAGACAGTGGACACTTTAGGTACCCAGTCTCTGTACGTTGTGGTTATAAAAATATTACTTTAAAAATGCTTCTCTCACTCATCTCCGTCTCTAACCTTCATTCAAAAAGAAACAAATACGAACTCGTCAGTTCCAACTGATTTTACTCCGACAGCACCGCCACACGCCTGTGCACATTTGTGTCTGTGAGCCAAGCAACATCCTACAGTGCAAAGTGCTCTCAGGCTGACATCCTGTCTGCGTTCATGTTTAGCTCTGTCGTCATATTAAGCGCCAGGATCAGCGCCAACCCCAGGAAACCCGGTTTCCTACTACAAAGAGAACTTGGACAGATGGGGAACGTTGCGTGAGGTGGAAAGATCGATAAAAGTTACCCAGAGCGCTGCCCCCACAACTATGTGTCAGTCTGGAACCAAATTGCTACAATTTTCAGCTGTGTTTTATGCAGAAGCTCGTTGTGAATTACCAGTCAGGAGTTTCGTGTTGATTTTGTTAGTCTTGCTCAAGGACAGCTGGCAGGTACGAGGCTGACAGTGAGATCTGCTGGGTACAGGAGCCTCTCTTTACCTGCTACTCTGCCTTTGCTTGTTTCATTTCAGAACTCGGCTGTAAAAGTGTCAGCTTTTAGAAAAAATACCCTGCCATCTCTTACAAATGACTGCAGGCAAGGAAGCAGAGCACAATAGGGCTGTCTGTTAAAGTTCAGTCATTTTAAAGTAATAATCATGACTTTTTTCCTAGTCTGATACCAGCTAGTGGAACGATTACATTTCCTAATTAAACATGAAAGCTTTAACGTTGTGTTCTCTAAACATCAGCATCCTTTAAACACTGATTTTCAAAATGTAACGTACTTTATCCACAAAGAGAGAGGATACAGGAAAACTACGGTGATGAATACAAGGACAAGCTTTCCAAACTATTTAAAGGACGAGTAATCCTGTCTTTGATGACAAAACATAGAATTAAACTAATTCAACAGGAAGTCAAAGTCTTGTCAAAGATCTGTAGTTAATAGTCTTCTCAGTCACATCCTTTAGCTCATGGCATATACTTCCTCCAACGTATTTGGGATCATCTCCCAGCTAACACAGAGAAGATGCTGAACCACTTCATCCATCTCCCCTTTGAATGTAAAAGTTCTCCTTTAAGCTCTTTAAAGTCTCTGCTCACCTGTGAGTTCTTCATATGAGACACATTTCCACCCGTTTGAGAGCGATCTAAAGTTTTCAGTGTTGGGGGGTAACGGAATACATGTACCGCCGTTACGTATTTAAAATACAAAATATGAGTAACTATTCCGTTACAGTTACCGTTTAAAAAGGTGGTATTTAGAATACAGTTACTTTGTTGAAATAAATGGATTACACGGCGGTACTTCCCTGTTTCATATTGTGGCGGGTCAGGACTGTTTGGGTTTTGTTTGACAGCTACGTTCTGTTGTTCCAGGCGGCAGCGTTGCGGTTGCCATGGTTACAGGGTGACACTCTCTCTCTGCGTGTTTCCTGGGTGAGAGAGGCCTTGTTGTTGTTGTTGTGCTAATCTAACAGGCAGAATGCTACAGGTATAGCTCTAAAGAATGTAGCATCATAGGCAGTGTAGTCCGTGCTGCAGGGAGAATGGACTGCCATACACGTTATGTGTCTGTGAGCGAGGGAGGGAGAAAAAGGAAAAGTACGAGCTGTCATCGAGCAGAAACGGGAGCTGGAAGCATGTAAATATAATAATAACCACTGCAGCCAAGAAGAGAGCCTGACGAGCCCAGCTGTAAGTAAGCTATTAAGACTCGACTGTACACCGTGTTCGTGTTTTCCTCTGAAACAATAAGTTCTGTTGGAGCAGCCTTTCAACGCCTCTCTCTGTCTCTGCTAGCAAAGTTGACCCAGACAACAAAGTAAAGCTAGTTTTCAGCTACGAGCCGACACAGAACCCACCGTATTAGCCAGAGGTCCCTTTACTACGGTTCGGAGCCGCGGACCTTCAGTAACAGTAATAAATCACAGCAATAGTACATTCATGTAGTTGTAAACAGCATGATAATATATTAAGTAATTCAAAGTATTCAGAATACGTTACTCTCATTGAGTAATGTAACGGAATACGTTACAGAATACATTTTGGGACATGTAATCTGTGTAAACTTCCCAACACTGAAAGTTTTAAACCCAGACTAGACTGTGCAGTACAACCAGGGATTGCAGCTGGTGGCTAAATCGGTTACAGGAAACCGCAGGTGCTTTTTGCAGCTTCCTCTCAGAGTTCCATCATACGGTCATTCTGCTCGTAGAGTGATTGGAATAACAACCCTAACCCCAACATGTTATCAAGCACTGATGTGGACGTCTGCTAAGCAAGGTTTTGAAGTTTGAGGGTGATCGCAGTTAGAGGAGGCAGACAACAAAGGAGAGAGCCCAGAGACCTTTGGCTGCCACAGAGGAGATCAAACAGAGAGCAGACCCGGCACTGCGAGCGGTGGGAATACATGAATACATATACTGGTTGTGGAACGACGGATAAAAGGGTGGGAGGGAGTGGGTTTGGAGATGTCTGGACAGGCGACCCTTATCAGGATAAACTAACAAAAAGCAGCCAAAACTAAAATGTGATAAGACCTGAACCACATGCTAATCAAAGCCCACAGCGACATATGACTTCATGTCGATGTGTTAATAGCAAACATTTGTGCTCGTAACCATCTGAAAGGTTACATTCGTTCAACATGCGTTCTGAATTCTGTCGTATACTATTAATTTAAACCCAGTTTAAGTAATTAAACCATAAAGGTAATAGTTGTTTTTTATTATTTTATTTTATTTTTTTTATATCTGGAGTGACCATATTTATAATTACTAGCTAACACAAACGAGTTGTGCTAACAAGGCGTATCCACAGATATATCAGTTCATTGCAGACACACAGATATCCGCTAATTAGTGCAAAATAAGATTCAAATTAAATAGCAGAGTTTCACCTACGAGCACTGGAGCTCACACTGTTTGGCTGTACTGTTGGTACAATTAACTGCAAAACTAGTTGCATTATTTTGTTAGTCTGAGGAGACTAATTAAAATTGCAGAATGACAGCACAAACATGGCAGAGGGGTCCAGTTGTGACACTGAGGCAAAGTTCACAGACAGCCAGCAGCAGCCTTTAACTTTGAGCCTTTAACATTTAAACAGTTAAGTTACAAACAAATCCCCTCCACACATTTATTATGAAGCTGTGAAGTGAACGCTGTAAGCATGAAATCTGCTGTACTGTTGAGCTTTTTAACATGTTTTATGAGAACAGACTCAGTTTGGGGCAGTTTTTGGCCCCCGTGGATACTTTCCACCTTCACAACAACTCTGGAAAAGTTTTCAACTTCCTTTAATCCTCTTGGATGCTGGAGCGAGGTGTGCGGGCCCCTTTGGAGCTGATCAGGAGGCCGAGTCACTGAACTGGACCTCTCACTGTGCGCTGGTTATAAATCGCGCTGATAAATTAGCACGCCAGTGTCTTATCCAAATATGGTCATTTCTGCATCCAAAACACCAGCGTGGTGGAGCCAAAAGGCTGTGAGACGCGATGATGATGATGATGATGTCACAGTGGATATGCATAGTCATCATTTAGCATAGCACACATTCATTTTAATGTTAAATATATTCGTGCAGCCATGTGTCACATGACAAAAGCTTTAACATGTCAGTATGAACATGATCTAAAAACGTCTGCTGCTCAAAATGTGACACTGGTGATGTCACCTAAGGCTACACCTGCCTCCATTGTGACCATGGGTGGAATACAGAAGCGCGCACACATGCACGCACAATATGTTGGGTGAAAACAATCAGCTTTTACAAATCTGCATTTATTTTTGTTCGAGGTATCTGCATCGTGCCACACACTCCCAATAGTGTGTGCAAAAACACACACAGGAAGCAAGAGACTTACCCCTGACACACAAAGAAAAATGCACACTGAGAGACGCACACACACACACTCTGAGAATCACATGTTGAAGTCAGAAGCCGAGGTGTAAATGCAGCCTCACAGTCTAAAGAAGAGCTTTCTCTGCTATCACACTGAATAATTTATACAGCACAGGTGTGTGTGCGTGTGTTTATGTGTGTGTGAGATCTCCTGCCACACAGCAGGTGTGAGTCCTAGCAGTGATTCATGTGCTGCATCCTGACATGCAAACAGGGGGAGAGACAGAGCGAGGGTGAGAGGATGACATCCTCCCAAACGTATTCACTCATTCTGTGAGGCAGAGCAAACATGGAGACTCTAAAAAGGGTCTCCTCTGGGTCTCCTCTGGGTCTCCATGAGGCGACTGTTGAAGTCATTTGGTGCTGTGATGGCTCTACACAAATAACCAAGATTGAAATACATCCGCAGAGAGTCATTGAGACAGAGGCACCGAGTTTCGTGTGTCACCACACCGGTCCAATGGTCAGTCAAAACCATGCCCAGAGGTGATATCTCAATTACAGCCTGTCAGTTATGATTCGGTAGGTAAATTGTGGCTCAGGAAACATGTCGAGATCCCGGAGACACTAAAAGACACTGTTTCACTTACCAAAACTGAAGCACATGTGATAAATGTGATCACCGATGCTCAACACGACCAACTGCAACACGCAAAAGAAATGAAGCACTCACTGTGATCATCACCCACAGACAGAAAGGTGGCGTGAAATTTAAAAAGCATAATGGATAACTGATGATTTGATACAGGGACTCTCAGAGTGGGCGGAGTTAATCAGCTGAACACGTCTCCTTTGACAGGTGTGTGTGTGCGTGTGCGTGAGGAGGGACGGCAGAAAGCGTGTTGGGGTTCAGCTAAATATTCGTGACTCGCCCTGACAACTGCTGCCGTAGGCGACCGCTCCTGATGCTGAGGCGTCCTTGAGCAAAACACTAAACGTCCTGAGAGGTGACAAGAGAAGAACGAGACTTTGGGAAGAGATTAGTGGTGAAGGCGAGGCGAGGATTCGGAGAGGAGTTTACTCCTGAGATTTGTCTGACAGTAAAAAAACAATCAAGTCAAGCACAGCTTCTGTTATTCTATCAGGAGCTGTGTGTGTGTGTGTGTTTGTGTTCTTACATTACTGTGTCTGTGTGTCCAGCCTGTGGCAAGGGTAGCGCTTACACTGAATATTTAGTGGTCCTTTCTAAATTACACGAGGAGCTTAATATGCCTTCTGTGCATGTGTTTGTGAGACCGTACGGGACGCTGGCGCGATATGGCAGCCTCGCTTCTGTCAGTCTGCCCCAGGGCAGCTGTGGCTACAACCGTAGCCTCCACCAGTGTGTATGTGAGAGCGAATGAATAGTGGAATTGTAAAGCGCTTTGAGGGCCCCGAAAAGCGCTTTACAAATGCAATCCATTATTATTATTATTATTCATGCTTGGGAGATACCTGGGTTTCCACCTCTGCAAGTCAATCACGCACTCGCACGCCTGTGTTACAGCCTGCGCGCCGTTTTGGAACTGAGACGTCACTTTATTTTTAGCCGATTTAATAAGGCGAGTTGAAACAGAACGCACTTATCTAGAGCAGCAGTCTGGGGACAGACGCAGGCTTACAGAATATATTAGGAGGTGTCATTTGCACAGAGCTGTGAGGAGCAGCTTGTCCAGCAGCTTCGTTAAAATTCATGTAATCTATTACTGTAGTCTAAAAAATGTAAATAATAATAATAAAATAATTTCTTCTTGTTTCCTTCCAGAAACAAAGCTGCGTCTAAGTGAATGAGCTGTAGCTTTGATTTCAGTGGTTGCTGGGACATCGGTGCATGCATGCGTGCAGCTTTGCAGCATCACACCTTTGCTCTACAGCTCTGACCTCACATCTGTCCCCACAGTGCTTCTGCTGTGCACCTGCTTGCTGCGATGATGCAACACATTGTATTCAGAAAGCAAGATTTCTCCCATATTAGCTTCTCACACTCTGTGCTGGTTAAATGCAGTTTTTTTCTCTCTTTTTTAGCCTTTTACCTTTTTAGGCATTCAACATTTGTCTCTGTGACGTGATTCGGGTTCTTTCGGTCGAACGTGTGACCTTAATTATGTGTTTGCCTGAACTTTTGCTGCTGGTCTCAGACGAGGTGGTGCCGTAACAAGCCTGCTGCTCGTCCTGCACCTGAACCTGTGACCTGTGACTCCTGCAGAGGTCACGTTTGTGCACCAGCTGTGCCAAACACAGAACTGAGAAAACAGTGATTTAGCTAAAGAGTTCAATCTGTGAAAACATGCACGAACAGGACGGAGTAATGAGCGCTGTGGTGTTCGGGTGGAGCAAACCAAAAAGTCAAGAAGAGTTGGTTAGAAGGAGAGAGAGCAGCAGGTGGACTAAAATACCTGTATTTGATTACAGTTACTACAGTATTGCATACTTGACATGTGAGATGATGCACCAAGTTTGAAAAAACAAGCGTCCCAACCATACCTGAAAAACACGACCCTGTATATGCAGGTGGACAGAGCGGGAATATAAATATATCTTATAAACTTCCAACATCTGACGCTGAGAAATCAAATGAGTCCCTGGTGAAATAGAGCCCGTTCTCACTCCCGAGGCGTAACATGCCGACGTTTTGTCACGTCCCACGGCGTTCCTGAGGAACGCAAAAGGAGACCTTCGGCGTTCTTGTGGTACGCGGCGGGTTATGGCTGAAATCCAGTGCAATGACGCTCCCGCGGTAATAGACGTTCCAGCCCTGTATTCCAGCCCTAAACCTAACCTTATCCCTAGCCCTAACCATAACCTTTTTCCTGAGCTTAACCAGGACTTTAATGATGTGATTTGAAGAAAAAGAGCGAACATGTGTAGATTGAGTCCATATGGTTCTCGTATTTCCTCATTTTTCCGAGGTCGTCATTTAGGAACGTGGTGGGTAATATGTTGACAATTTGTCACCTAGCGTAAAATGTTATGGTTTGGGAGTGAGAACGTGTTGTGAAATACAACAAAATTCCCCCCGAAAAAATGATTCCTACACTTTCCAGATTGCCTATTTTATCAGGAAGCTCCATCTCATGTCTTGATTGGAAACTTGAGCCAACGTAACGTCTGACATCATCAGGGTTATAATTCTCAAATCCCACAAACCTCCTTCAGAAGACTAAAGCGGGATTTACGTGATGTGTGACATGTCATCTTGATCCCAGTGGAATATGAAAACCACAAAAAGATTCCAGTAGCAGATTTGTACCTTATTATGTATTCCAGGATGTCCCAGAGCAGATTATTTCCTGCTCTGGTTTGAGGCATCTTTGGAAATGGATAACATTTCTGCATTATTTAAAGGGAATGAGACGTGGTGGTTGGGTGAGATCCGTCATCCTTTCTCCTGTTTGTTTCCCAAAAAACAAATGAACCACTAAATCCAGCCTCAGTCTCTCTGGCTGCCAGCGTCCCTGAGTCAGGCAGGATTTTTACACCCACGTCTCCAATCTTTTGCGCTTTTGAGGGGCACACCAGGTTCAATGCAACACCGAGTGAATTTTGTTTAGTTTTATGCTTTCGTATCTCATAAATATGGCAATAAATCAGTCATGCTTTGCTGCGGTGTACCCAGGGTTCTGAAATTTCAATTTATTAGGTTTACAAATCAGGTCAGTGCTCAGTAGAGGTGAGAGCGAAAGCTTGCCGACCTGAACGCTGCAGGTTCTGCTCAGTGTTTATAAAACGAATCTCATCCCACAGCAGAGTTTCCCTTTTGATTTCAGTTTAATGCACAATTGTACGCTGCTAAAGCTGATCCTGTCAGGAGATGCTGCACACTGATGCTCTTTATCTTCCTCCTGTGTCGCCAGTGAACTGTGGAAAGAGCCTGAAGCACGCAAATCCTTTAAAATCAACTCCACACTTTATTTTAAAATACCGATCCTTGATTATCGCACAAGTTCCCAAACACCAAAGATAATGGATGAGCGATTATGAACACTTGCACGTGCAACATCTTTAAACCAGTCCACTCTCCGGTGTTAAAATTAAGCCATTCCGTGTGCTTTTGCAGCCATTTTCCCAGCAGTTTATCTCGATCGGCTGAGTTTTTCGAGCTGTCAGGAACCCGAGCACTCTGCTTAAATGGAGCGAAGCTGCTGCTCAGCTCAGCGGACAAACGGCGATGCAAGTGAAAGGTCGGCTCCAGCCTCACGGTCAAGTGAGTTAAACAGAAGGGAGTGGCAACACAAAGCTAGTTGTGCTCACTTGAAGCTGGGTAAGACATATGCACTGTTAGCAGCTGGTGCAGTGCTGCAGGTAGGTGGAGGAGGACAAATGTCAGCAGTCTGGTTTCTTAAATAGTAGTTCTTAAAATATCTCCAAGGATGCGATTCCCTCAGGCAGGCAGGCAGGTTCTCTTCTGCCTCGCAAATGTTTCTTAACCGCACGTTGTCCTTCTTTGAGTTTAGTTCATTTGAAGGTTAGCCGTCTTCGTGTCTCGCTGTGTTTTTATTCCCAGCTTTTGTTCCTTTTCCTGCACTTGCTGTTGTCTTGATTGAGTTCACCTGTCTCATTATCATTCTCCCTGGTGTGTGCTTAGTATGCATGTCTCCTCTCAGTCTTTATTTCCTCGTCCTCCTTGCAGTCTCCAGCTGGCTTTGTCTGTTTGGTTACTTTTTCTCTGTTGTGGACTTTTGTTATTTCACTGTGGATCTCCTTCCACTGCAGTGCCTTTTGTTCATCACATAACTTCTGAATGCAAGCATGTTTATTTTTTCCCTCGATGCCAGAAACCAGCTCGCTTTAAAACTTTGCACCAGCCGTGGCAGGTAAATGAAATGAAATGTCTCAGCTCTGCTTCTTACTCATTCGAGCATTCTGATTGTGATTAATCTCACAGTTTAGTATTCTGAAGCTGTGAGCACTAAGTCATGATGAGTGATAACGCTAACTGTAACAACAGGAAATACTTTCACCTGCACGTCAGTTAGTTTGTCAGAATCTTGCTGTTTGTTTTTGGCAGAGCTGTTGGTGATCAGGAGACAAACATACAGTCAAAGTGAAGAGACAGACATTTACATGTTGCAGCTTCAGAGCACTGCAGCTGGTTTACACAACATTGACTGTATCTAAAAGATGGAAGTGGCTTTTGGCTTTCAGAAAAACAGTCATTGGTTGCAGTGTGGGCCAATGTAGCACAACATGACAGGTTGCTAGCATATAAGCACTCAGTGCAGCTTCAAGTGGGACTCTGGGCCTTTCTCAATATGCATACTTGTGCGTACTTGCGTTCTCGTGTACTCGTGATACGTCATCAGTCGGAGACCAAGTACTGTTCCAATTCGAAGTACGCATCAAGCCGAGA
Source organism: Neolamprologus multifasciatus (assembly GCF_963576455.1). Taxonomy (NCBI): domain Eukaryota; kingdom Metazoa; phylum Chordata; class Actinopteri; order Cichliformes; family Cichlidae; genus Neolamprologus; species Neolamprologus multifasciatus. The sequence goes on from NC_140452.1 coordinate 4,167,016, forward strand.
ACGCGAAAAAGTCCCGGATGTGTTCTCGCTCCGCCCGTTTTATCGAGCATGCATCGGTGGTGACTTGTGTGGACTTGGTACAGCTAAATATCCCAGAATGCATTTCGTCCAAAACTCAAACGCGGCAATGGCGGACGAGCGGGGCTAAAAACTTTTAAATATTACTCTTTCTGGGTCACAAAATAAACTTTTAAGTTCTTTTCAAGCGAGAATGTAGCTGTGTAAACTTCGAATATCTGCTCGATTTATCAAGATATCATATATTTCCAAACGAGCTCCGACGTTTTCAGAGACGTCTGTGACCCGCCAGCTCCATAGCAGACAGCGAGGTCGAGGATTATTACAGCTGGCGAGAACAGCGGACTCCCGGCACATTGTTTTCAACCCCCCCGCGGTCTTTTCGCTACTCAGGTTAAACAAACCCCAGTAGCTGTCTATTGTATTGAGTGTCCACTAAAATAAAAATAAAAGCGTTCTAACATCTCACCTGCTTGTTTTTATTAAGGTATGTACACGTATGTACATGTACACTATTTTTATTAATAGAAATTTCACTACTGAGGTTAAACATGATATATAAGTCACTTAGATCACTTCTAAATGTTAATGTTTGGTTTATTTCAGTGTTTTATTTGTTCCTGAGTAAACCGGTTTGGCTGTGATTAAAGTTAAGCTTCATAACATATTACTCACAGTTAAATTAAGAGGGGACGGCAGTAAAAACTCCGGACCTGTGACATCATCAAGTACGCTGGTGTTCCAATTGTACAAATCGCGAGTCCGTGCTCGCGTTCTCGGCGAGTCCGTACTCCCGTCCCGAGTACGTACTCGCCGAGAACGCACGGGAGTAAGGACTCGCGTACTTGAGAATTGAGAAAGGGCCTCTGATAGAGAAACAGAGGAAAACAAAGTGAATAATAACTGCTATGCACACCATCATTCATATACAGTCTATTTAATACTAATTATGTTTCCACACACTGATGGTTTAACAGCTAATATGAACAAAGTTCTACTTACAAGCTTTTCTTTTTAAATTAGGTAAATCCATGATGTGATGAGACCGTCCCACTGAGAAACATGTTATTATGTTTGTTGCTGAACTGCAGAGCTCCTTCAGTGACAGACTGCTGCATCCTCGATGCATGAAGGAGCGTTTCCGCAGGTCCTTCCTCCCTGCAGCTGTCAGACTGTACAATCTGAACTGCTCCCAACAAACATAGATGTTTACATCAATGCTGTAACTGCAATAAGTTAATTAATTAACCAATTCGCACTACAACCTGGTTTGCCTCTTACCTGTAATTATTTTTATTTAATTTAATAACTGTACAGTACTCTCTGTTTATAGTAACATTGTCGTTAATGTAAATATGTAAGAAAAACTGTGTATGTTTCTGTTCCGTGTCCTGTGTACTGTTTGTTTGTATATTTGTCTTTTTGGCTGCTGTTACAACCAAATTTCCCCTTGAAGGGACAATTAAAGGATTATTCTATTCTCTATTATATATTAATATATAGTGTTTTGTGTGTGTCTACACAAGATGCTTTCAAGCATATTTTGAGATGTTCGGCAGCTCTTGGAGCCCAACACACGGTAGCATCAAACTCCATATGTCTGTAATGCATCTCCTCCTAGTTCATCTCTCTTCACGCGTTAGTCTGCAGTTATGGTTAAAAGAGTTTTTCAGAGAATCAACCTTTAACTGCATTACTTATAAAAACATCAGTGTAGTATTTCTGGTTCCTGTGGTGTAAAAATGCTATTTTAGTTTTGTAGCGCTTGTCTAACATGCTCCTCATCACCCTCAGAAAAACCTTCATTTCCTCTCCCTCTTCACTTCCATCATCTCTCACATCTTCTCTTTCACTGTCTGAACGACACGCAGACCTGTGTGAGAACGAAGCATGCAGCGTCGACGTTACCCTCAAAACCTGCCAAATGTTTTCAACCTGTTTGCTGTTGGCCACATCAGAGGTCCAACCAGGTCAAAGTGCACCAGATTCATTGTAAATAATGTCATTAACTGTGAAAGTGTCCCAAATTATTTATTTTTATAAAAGTCTGACACTGTAATTCTAAACACATCCATGGCTACCTCTCATAGTGTCCTGCTAACCTCATTGCACATCAGCTCAGAACTGCTGACCCCGCATACAATAAAGTTTAACGCTGCTTTGTGTTAGTGCTGCTAAGCTTCTAGTTGAAACTGTTGTTTCTGAAATTAAAGGTGACGCGTTTCAATTCAATTCAATTCAATTCAATTTTATTTATATAGCGCCAAATCACAACAAATGTCGCCTCAAGGCGCTTCATAGATACAGAAAAAAGCCCAACAATCATATGACCCCCTATGAGCAGCACTTTGGCGACAGTGGGAAGGAAAAACTCCCTTTTAACAGGAAGAAACCTCCAGCAGAACCAGGCTCAGGGAGGGGCGGGGCCATCTGCTGCGACCGGTTGGGGTGAGAGAAGGAAGACAGGATAAAGACATGCTGTGGAAGAGAGACAGAGATTAATAACAGATACGATTCAATACAGAGAGGTCTGTTAACACATAGTGAGTGAGAAAGGTGACTGGAAAGGAAAAACTCAATGCATCATGGGAATACCCCGGCAGCCTACATCTATTGCAGCATAACTAAGGGAGGATTCAGGGTCACCTGGTCCAGCCCTAACTATATGCTTTAGCAAAAAGGAAAGTTTTAAGCCTAATCTTAAAAGTAGAGATAGTGTCTGTCTCCTGAATCCAAACTGGAAGCTGGTTCCACAGAAGAGGGGCCTGAAAACTGAAGGCTCTCCCTCCCATTCTACTTTTAAATACTCTAAGAACAACAAGTAGGCCTGCAGAGCGAGAGCGAAGTGCTCTAATAGGGTGATATGGTACTACAAGGTCATTAAGATAAGATGGGGCCTGATTATTTAAGACCTTGTATGTGAGGAGCAGGATTTTGAATTCAATTCTGGATTTAACAGGAAGCCAAAACAGGAGAAATCTGCTCTCTCTTTCTAGTCCCTGTCAGTACTCTTGCTGCAGCATTTTGGATTAACTGAAGGCTTTTCAGTGAGTTTTTTGGACATCCTGATAATAATGAATTGCAGTAGTCTAGCCTGGAAGTAATAAATGCATGAACTAGTTTTTCAGCGTCACTCTGAGACAGGATATTTCTAATTTTAGAGATGTTGCGCAAATGGAAGAACGCAGTCTTACATATTTGTTTGATATGTGCGTTGAAGGACATATCCTGGTCAAAAATGACTCCAAGGTTCCTCACAGTGTTACTGGAGGCCAAGGTAATGCCATCCAGAGTAAGAATCTGGTTAGATACCATATTTCTAAGCTTTTCAGCGCCGAGTACAATGACCTCAGTTTTATCTGAGTTAAGAAGCAGAAAGTTAGTGGCCATCCAAGTCTTTATGTCTTTAAGACATTCCTGCAGTTTAACTAATTGGTGTGTGTTATCTGGCTTCATGGACAGATAGAGCTGGGTGTCATCTGCATAGCAGTGAAAATGTATGCTATGTCTTCTAATGATGCTGCCTAGGGGAAGCATGTATAATGTAAACAGAATTGGTCCTAGCACCGAACCCTGTGGAACTCCATAATTAACCTCAGTGTGTGAAGAGGACTCTCCATTTACATGCACAAATTGGAGTCTATTAGATAGATATGATACAAACCACTGCAGTGCAATACCTGTAATACCTACAGCATGTTCTAATCGCTCTAATAGAATATTATGGTCAACAGTATCGAATGCTGCACTAAGGTCAAGAAGGACAAGCACAGAGATGAGTCCACTGTCAGAGGCCATAAGAAGATCATTTGTAACCTTCAATAAAGCTGTTTCTGTGCTGTGATGAACTCTGAAACCTGACTGAAACTCTTCAAATAAACCATTCCTCTGCAGATGATCTGTTAGCTGTTTGACAACTACTCTTTCAAGGATTTTTGATATGAAAGGAAGGTTGGAGATTGGCCTATAATTAGCTAAGACTGCTGGGTCTAGAGATGGCTTTTTGAGTAAAGGTTTAACTGCAGCCACCTTGAAGGCCTGTGGTACATAGCCGATTATTAGAGATAGGTTGATCATATATAAGATCGAAGAATTAATCAATGGCAGGACTTCTTTGAGCAGTTTTGTAGGAATGGGGTCTAAAAGACACGTTGATGGTTTGGAGGAAGTAATTATTGAAGTTAACTCAGAAAGATCGATTGGAAAAAAAGAGTCTAACTTAACATCAATGGAACTAAGAGTAGCTGTAGATAATATTACATCTGTGGGATGATTATTGGTAATTTTTTCTCTAATGATAAAAATTTTATTTGTGAAGAAGTTCATGAAGTCATCACTAGTTAACGTTAAAGGGATGGTTGGCTCAACAGAGCTCTGACTTTTTGTCAGCCTGGCTACAGTGCTGAAGAGAAACCTGGGGTTGTTCTTATTTTCTTCAATCAGTGATGAGTAGTAAGCTGTTCTGGCTTTGCGGAGGGCTTTCTTATAAAGCAACAAACTATTTCTCCAGGCTAAATGATGATCCTCTAAATTTGTGACACGCCATTTCCTCTCCAGATTACGAGTCATCTGCTTTAGGGTACGTGTTTGAGAATTATACCACGGGGTCAGGTACTTCTGATTAGAGACCTTAGTTTTCACTGGAGCTACAGTATCCAGAGTCGTACGTAGTGAGGAGGTGAAATTATTAACAAGATAATCGACCTCTGTTGGGGTAGCGTTCAGATAGCTGCTCTGCTCTGTGTTGGTACAGGGCATTGACGATGATAACAGTGGCTGGATTATATTCTTAAACTTAGTTACAGCGATTTCAGAAAGACATCTACTTTGATAAAGTCCACTCTCCACTGCTGCGTAATCAATTATTGTAAATGTAAATGTTATCAAGAAATGATCAGACAGGAGAGGGTTTTCAGGAAACACTGTTAAATGTTCAGTTTCTATGCCATATGTTAAAACAAGATCTAGAGTGTGATTACAGTTTTTTCTGAATGCTTAAACCCTAACTGTGATTCTTATAGCACAATTCCTAAAACTATTAACACTTATAGCAAAACCACTCACTGAGTTTGCAAAACTAAAAGCACAAACACTGCTTTGCACTCAGTTTGCAATTTTGTAACACACACTTTGCAAAACTGTAGGCACAACTCACTGCTTACACTCAATTACCAAATTTCCAACACACTCCTAGCAAAATTATACACATGTATGGCTATCATTAACACTATTTTGCCAACTGTCTGGCACACTTTCACATGTGAAAACTGTTTTAGATAATTAGTCCACTTTGCAATCAGCCTGAGCACTATAAACAGGCCACAGGTAAGCTGTCTATGTGGAGTACAATGGAAGGAGCAGTAAGAGTGAGAAGAGTGAGAATCAGAGGAGGCCGAGGGAGAGGACGTGGAGGTGAAGAAGTTGGAGGAAGAGGACGTGGAGGTGAAGAAGCAAGAGGGTTAGAGGAAGTTAGAGGAAGAGGACAAAGAGGAGCAAGAAGAGGACGAGGAGGGGAAAGAGGAAGGGTAAGAAGAGTAAGAAACAGAATAACTGATGACATCAGGGCTACAATAGTGGACCATGTCATCAACCATGGGATGACCCTGAGGGAAGCTGGCCAACGGGTTCAGCCTAAACTGAGCCGCTACACTGTGGCAAGCATCATTAGGACATTTCGAAATGAGAATCGGTAAGTACTTTGTAGCACTGCCATACTCTGATGAGAAACACAACAGTACCATACATGCAAAAATACTGAAATTGTTACTTTACAGAATTGCTAGACGTCCAGATGTTGGGGGCAGAGGCAGAATGTTCAATTGACATCTGTACACAGAGAAAGCAAAAGCCAGATGTGTTTTGTATTCATACCATCAGTGTGCAGTTGGCGCATTGTGTGCTTAGTAGATGATGGCTTGTGTGTACTGTTTGATACGAAAACACCATTTTTACGAAGGTGTGAAGAGTTAATCTAGCTGTGTTCGCTTTTGCAAGAGAACTACAATGTTTTGATAATTGGGTGACAGGTTTTCTTATTTGTGTGTAGAGTTTTGCAAAAATAGCCAATAGTTACAAAAAATGTGCTTAAGCAATCAGAAAAAACTGTAAAGTGGTGGGTGGGTTCTTTTACATTTTGAGAGAAACCAATTGAGTCTAACAACAGATTAAATGCCATGTTGAGGCTGTCATTTTTAGCATCTACATGGATGTTAAAATCACCCACAATAATTATTTCAATTATTGTTCAATTGTTTCATGGTGCAAAGTTGTGCTGAGTAGATATAAGGTCACACGTGATGCTGGCTCAGTGTTTTTAACAGCTGCTGATAGCTAAACTATTCTTAACCTGTTAATTTTGCTCTGCTCGCCTCATTTGAAAGAAATTCTAACTTCCTTCAGTTTGCCTTCTTTGCTTTCCTGCACACACACATGAGTCGTGGTGGCATTAGCTGTCAGCTGGATATTAGAAATCAGCTGTGCTGTAAAGGAGAGTGAGAGTGTGGGGTGGGCTATAGCATTTATTGTCATTTGTAAGGAGTGAAAGTGGAATCAATATTCAATTGCAACTGATGTTTTTTCACGAACTTTAATTATGACACTAATTTAAAAAAAATCCAGTCCTTGTATGGACTCATCCCACCACTGAGATCTTGAGACCCTATTTATTACTTCTCCTCTAAGATGATACACCAGCAGGCTTTGTCTGGACTTTGTATTCAACTCCTGGTGGTCAGCAGCGCTACCCCTCAGCCTCCTGTAAACTCTCTAGGTGGCACAAATTATCAACAAAGACCCTAAAACACGAGGTACCCAGAAGTGAACATAACTGAAAAATCCTTAATGTACCAATGTTCTCTTAATCTCAGTCACAATCACAGCGGTATGTGAACAAAGAGTGAGTATACGTCATACTGCCTCTTATTTGTCCATTTGAACACATCAACACCTCATTTATAATTGAGAAGAAATACATAAATTTATAACAAATACACACTTTGATCTTTGATTTATCTGTGATTAACATGTATCTGAAAAATGCTTCCTGTGTAGTTGTTGCTGTTTGGAATTAGTCAGCTGTGAAGATTTTAGGAGCTCCAAATGAACCCACACAAGTTGTTGATGACTCATGCAAAGTGTTCTGCGTCCACAGAGGAAGAAAACACGTCCCGAACGCCTTTGATGCATAAACAGAGCAGGTTTAAATAATTTTAGAGCTTGGGGGTAGAATTGCTTTGTTTAATGTTTTTATGCTTCTCTCTTATCCAGAACAGCTGTGTGTGTGTGTGTGTGTGTGTGTGTGTGTGTGTGTGTGTGTGTGTGTGTGTGAGAGACCAAATGCAGATCTGTCAAGCAAGTTTTCCTCTTGAGGAGAGCAGATGCTGAAATCCCACCTGTTCTCTCTCTCGCTCACTCTCACTCGTTTTCATATCTAAGTGAGGACATCTAAGTGACATAATGCTGACCCTGACCCTGAGCCTGAGCCTAAACCAAACTATGACCTTGTTGTATTCTTGACACTAAAACCAAATTATGAGCCTCAAAAATGTCTTCAAACTCTTGAGGATGTCCACTTTTGTCCCCATAAGAGCTGTTGGTCCCACCAAGATTAGTAAACTTCCTTTTGTACGTCCCCACAAAGATATGTAAACATGGCACACACACACACACACACACACACACACACAGCCGATCTGTGTTTTAGCAGAGCAGGCAGAATAATTTTGTGCGCTGCCGTCTGGATGACTTTTGTCAAATGTTCTAAAACTTTGAAGCCCTGAATTAATGTGGAAGATTAAAGGAATCTCGGCTTGTAGATAAAACGGTCATTTATTGAAGAAAATAACGCTGAGCTTAACTGGCCTTAAGCTCATTTAAAATGGTTTAAGTGGAATTGTCTCAGTCTGCTGTTGGAGATCGCTGCAGGCTGAAGTCACACAGAGATACTTTACAGATCCACGAATCAGCTTGATAAACGACAGGACCTGCTCGCTGCTTACTTTACGTCTGCAGTGAGACCGAACAGGTCGGTGTGCAAAATTGTATGAAGGGCTGAATGTGGCGTGAAGCAAAGGAAAGAAAGAAACAAAGAAACATTAAGATGAAAAACTGAGTTGTGAATATCACAGAGTCAGCATCTATCTTGGGTTTACAATAAATATTCACCGAAAAAAGTGGAGCCGATCTCTGGAGAGGAACGACAATAAAACCGCATCATCTTTGCACTGAGGCCCACAAATCCCCGAGGAGACTTACATGCAGCTCTGAGTGTGTGTGTGAATGTTTGCGTGTCATCACAGTCTAAATCCCTCCTAATCTCTCTGAATAATTAGCAGAGTTTCTAGATTTAATCGCGAGTTTCAGCACTCAAATGCTTAACGGGGTTTTTAAATGGATCAGTTTGACAGAAACTTTTCAAGTCTGTGTTTCTGTATCTGTAAAAACACAATGAAGCAAATACAACATACAGAAGCTTTGTCCTTATCTGGCATCACTAAGCTTAAATTCTTTGGTGTCTTCCAACTTATAAATACACCCGTAAATTAGGCTAACATCAATGTGGTTATCAACTCTGGAAAAACCAGGGTTGACTTACTACCTATCCTAGGACCAAGTTTTCAGGAAGGAGGTGGAGTTTGCAGCACTGGACCAATCAGAAACAGGGACAGGTTTGTCTAAAGCAGTGTTTCCCAACCTTTTGGAGCCACGGCACATATTTCACATTAGAAAAATGGCACAAAAGGCATATTGATCATTTTTTCCTGCACACCAGGCATAGCGGACTTGGCTCAGTTTGTCCCCTGTATACCTTTTTTGCTTTCTTCGGACCGCTACTCAAGCTAGAACCTTCACCTGGGTCGGAGTTTTCTCCAGGACCAGGTCAGACTGACTACTTTATCTTTTCAAATATTCATCTATTGCTATTACGCGCTGTGTGGTCTCTATTTATTCTTTGCCTTCTTCTGTTTTACTGGCAGCTCTCGACACATTTAATTAGAGCAGGTAGTTGCACTGCCCTCTAGTGGAAGAGAAAGTAATCATTGTGCCTGTTACAAAGAGTACTGATCAGGTGGAACCAGATAATCTTCCACGGCACACCGGTTGGGAAGCACTGGTCTAAAGGTTGTGTTTTCCAAGTTAAAGTCATAAAGGAAAGCTGCCTAAAGGTCTAATCAGTATTATGCTAACTGCTGCTCCACAGTCACATCCCAGCCATCAACTCTTCCATCTATCCAGCATGAGCTCCTCATTTCTCCATTTACAGTTTTGTGTTCGTGTTGCTTGGAAGTTCTCCGATGAAGGGTAAGATAGTGGTTTCAGGCTGCAACCCCAACAGCATCGGATACTGTCACGGTACTGGGTCGTGTGACCGAGTGTTTGAGTTTTATGTATTTTTTGTATTAATTTTCAATCTAGTTAAATTCTAGGTTGCTGTTCAGACCTTGTTTCTTAGTTATTTCTGTCATCTCCGCCTGTACTCAGTCTTCCTGGTTCCCGCGTCTACGTTTCATGTCTATGCGGTTAAGTTCATGTCATGTTTCATGTCTGTGGTTGTGTTAAGTTCATGTCATGTTTTATCTCCATGTCTATGTCTCCGTGTTTCCTGTTTTATTTTGTAAGAGTCTGGTGTTCTTTGTTCATTGTAGTTGGTGTTACTCTCCCCTGTATTGTCATTATGTTTCATTCGAGTCAGCTGTGTTCTCATGTGTCCCCACTTCCTCTGATCACCTCATGTGTGTATTTAAGTCCTCAGTCTTTGTTCGTCGTCGCGTCGTCTGTGTACCTCCCCTCTGGTCTGGTTTAAGATTAGGCTTCAAACTTTCCTTTTTGCTAAAGCATATAGTTAGGGCTGGACCAGGTGACCCTGAATCCTCCCTTAGTTATGCTGCAATAGATGTAGGCTGCCGGGGGATTCCCATGATGCATTGAGTTTTTCCTTTCCAGTCACCTTTCTCACTCACTATGTGTTAATAGACCTCTCTGCATTGAATCATATCTGTTATTAACCTCTGTCTCTCTTCCACAGCATGTCTTTATCCTGTCTTCCTTCTCTCACCCCAACCAATCACAGCAGATGGCCCCGCCCCTCCCTGAGCCTGGTTCTGCCGGAGGTTTCTTCCTGTTAAAAGAGAGTTTTTCCTTCCCACTGTCGCCAAAGTGCTGCTCATAGGGGGTCATATGATTGTTGGGTTTTTTTCTGTATCTATGAAGCGCCTTGAGGCGACTTTTGTTGTGATTTGGCGCTATATAAATAAAATTGAATTGAATTGGTCAAGTTAAGTGTTTTTCAGGATTCTGTGCAGCTCATGTTTGCCTTTTGGTTTATGTTGTTTTTCACGCAGCCGCACGATGAGGTTGCGTGCAGGTCATGTTCATGTCTGTTTCGTCACGCCATTTGGTTCACAGTTTCCACGCATCTGCACAGTAGTGATGGTGAGACGAAGCCTCATGATGAACTGAAGCTTTCCACCCAATTGGTCGACTCATGGTTTGAAGCATTGTGATGATTCATTTGCTCTACTGCGCCATCAAGTGGACAATTCACACGATTCGATGCTTCGACACACAGGACACATCACTACTGCACAGCATTCTGTTCACAGTAATCATAGTTATTCCTTTCAGTCAGGTTAGTGTTTTTCCAGTTTAGGTTTCTGGTTAGTTGCAGTCTCTGTCCCTGTTTTGTTTTGTCTACTCCCTTCTGCATCAGCCCAAAATAAAGGCTCGTTTTCAGTTTAAGTTCACTCCCGTCTCCTCGCCTGTGTTCGCGCCTGGGTCCACCACACACAGTCTCCACACGGTCTGCCCCCGCTGTGACAGATACACAGTAAAATAATTATTAACCTGAAAAAACCCCACTAGCTCAGTCTATGTAACAAAGATTTGTGCGGTTTGTTTGGATTTTTCTGTTTTGTTGTTTTGTTTTGGGGGGTTTTCCCTCTGAGTCGTCATTGTGTTTCATCAGCCGTTGTATTTGTCCAGCAGTTTTCGTACACAGAAAAACACCCAGACACACATGAGTCGGGTTGTTGTTGTTTGCTGATTGTTTAATTATGTGTACATATTCACGGTAAACAGGAATTAAAAAGATGTCTTTGCGTTCCTGTGCGTGTTTTAGCTGATTTCTTTTTCTTTTGACGTGCTGGGTCGGTCACAGATGGATCATCGCATGACACGGAAACATTTTTTCTATTAGAGATTAGGTGAGAAGGGTCACATCTGAACACTTTCCAATTATAAATTGGAAAGTCTTGAAAAGACTCCAAATGTGTTATAGTTTTAAGGTCAACAGTAGCTCTTAAATCTGGTTATCTGCTGATTTTAGCCCAGATGGTAAAAGTTCAAATCCAGCTGACACCTGGATATTTCTCCCAAATGATTCCAGCTGTAATTAAACCAATGTAGTTATTTGTTTTGGTTTACACAGTATATTTTTCCATTTCAGTATTCAGCCAGGAGCAGGCTGTAAAACACAGTGAGAGTAATGTGTGAGGTAGTCACACTCAGCTTACTGTCCAAGTCATCAAAATCAGTCAAACTCATTTCACTTCGATCATAATTCCAGCTGTTGATGGTGTAGCTGCTCCTCTGATGAGCATGAATTCACAATTTTCTGCAACATCTTATTCAGAACAAGAATTTTTAAAGTTTGTATAGATCTGTCACACGTGAGAGTTTGCGCAGCTTGTTTTCAGTTCATCATTTTTTCTCCTTTTTTTGCTGAAGAGTGAAATGACCCCCAGTTTGCACCAGTTATTGCTGCTATATGTGCCTACGTGATCCAGGTGTTAGAGTTCTGATCCACTAACACTCAGTGCTGACAGTCAAACATGATGACACGTCTAAAAGTCATCTAGAAGAACAATTAAGACGTGCTTTTTCATCAGAGATTAGTTTCACCAAACACTGATTGTGTGATGGCGTCTTTGTGAGGACAGAACGCTACGATACTTTTGGGGACCAACAGTCAGCCGTCTCCAACCTTTTTTGCGCCACAGACCAGTTTATGTCCAACAATATTTTCACAAACCGGCCTTTAAGATGTCGCGGATAAATACAACAAAATAAAACCATTACCAAAAAAAAAGATTTATTCATAACACACGGGAAGAGTCTCAGGGAAACTGAGTTAACGATAAAAAAGATTTTAAAAATAACAATAAAATCCCTGAAAACTAGGGATGGGTACCGGTGCACCGGTTCTGACATAAACGGTAGTAACCAGACCGAAAAACAGCGCACATTTCGGTGCTTTATTTCGGTGCTTTTTTTTCCTGAGATGTCATACATTTTGAATTCTAGCCAATCATTTTACGTTTCCGAGGATAGTAGGCGGGTCTAGGTACCTACGTTCTTTTAGAGCAGAGCTACAGATTAAAAATGCCCAAGGTGAAGCGGTCAAAGTCTGGCTGTACTTCACAGCAAAAGATGCAAAATCAGCAGCTGCAACAAGTGCTTTAAGCTGATACTGTGATACTGTCAAAGGAGGAAACACCTCAAATCCGATGAAACACCTGGCGACGCATAGCGGTTTTTTTAAAGCCGAGAAATGCGCCGTATTTGATAGCTTGCTGCGAGACCTCACACCGAGCACATCTACTGCGGGTGTGGTGGTGACGGATGATGATGCAGCAGCAGCCGTTCTTCTCTGCGTGAGTAGCTTCATGTTGTTCGTGTGTAATTTACGTTGAGTAGGCTAACCACGTTTTTACATTAATGCATGTAAGGTGAACTAGCAAACACCATCATAGCTACATGCAGCTGTCTTCTTGTTTGATGGCAGATACTCCCTTCACCCTGGCCAAAAAGGCTAAAATGACCAAAGAAAAAGTGGAAAACAGTTAAACATGAGAGGTTTTTGGAAAGTTGTGTTTTTTCCATTGTTTAAGCACTGCTTCCAGCCAAGAGTGATACCATATATGCCCCATAGCTGCAGAAAAGGCTAACATTGTTATCTTTTTACAAAGAAACAGCTGAACATGAGAGGTTTTTGGACCAATTTTGTGTTCTCCATTCTTTAAGCACCGGTTTGAGCACCGTTTAAGCACCGGCACCGTTTCAAAAGTACCGGTTTGGCACCGGTATCGGATAAAACCTAAACGATACCCATCCCTACTGAAAACCATACATTTCACACCCAAGCCTCAACTCTCATGGCCCGGTACCAAACAACCCCCAACCACGGACGCCCAGGGGTTGGGGACTGCTGACTTAGAGAGATGAAATCCCAGTCCCCATGAGTTTGAATTTATTTTTGAGGCTCGAAATGTGGTTTTAGTGTCAGGATTACAGTTAGCCTAAAAGAGTTAGGCATTCATTTTGATGGTTAGGGTTAAACCAGCTCTGCTAGGGAAAGCATTATGTCAATTAGATGCCCCCACAAGTCTGTTTCTATAGCTTCAGCTTTTGTTTTTTCATTTTCAGTTTGTATGTGTGCGTGTGTGTTTGTGCTGCAGTTTTTTCAATCGATAAAAGCAGGTGGAACTGCTGATCGAGTTTCTCAAAGTGGCGGTGGGTTGCATTTTTAGATCCACCCTGCGTCTGCTGCGTGAGCCTCCAGGCTCAGAAAGGTTTGATGACTTTCCTCTTCAGTGCTCCAAATATGTGTTTTGTGAAAAACACTGTATATATGCTTTCCTGCTGTTCAGCCACACAGTAGCTTGACCTGATATTTAGAACACGTATGGTTACACTGGGATGGAAAACAGCACAGAATGTGGAAAACATGGAATAAAGTATTTTTGACGCAGTTGCCCTTAAATTCAAACATGTCAAAAAATAGTAACTTCTGCACCGAGTGGAAAATGTCCCGTGGGATGTACTCAGCATGTGTGTGCACATTTACATACCTGGCACTGAGCGCATTCAGCTGTTATAATATGAATATATGAAGGGAATATTGCATATTCCCAGGTGGCAGGACTCTACAGTTCATCCCTGCATTCCTAATACTCATGCTGTGGGCCGTAAATCTGTTTACACAATAACTCTGTGGGGACTCGCCTCCCTCTTCTTTCATTATTTTTTTTACTTTAACTTTGGGTTTAGATTAGATTACAGTAGGGGCAGGATTATGGCTCAGGAAGTAGCAGTTACGATTAGCATAGGAAATAAATGCTGTGTGTTAATGGTCTCTGAGCTGCAGCTGGTCCACTCTACAAATCCCCAGGTGTGATTGGATTTTATACAGTGTTTAAATACAGACTGTGCGTTTGTGTGTGTCAGCATGCCACTGTTTATTATTTTTCATCATCAGCCGACAGATATGTTAGCGTTCGGCTCCGTGTTCATATGTGCACATACGTGTGCTTCAGCCTCGCTGTTCCAGCTGAGAGACGCAGATCCGAGCTGCCTTTGAATTAGGATTCTGTAGCAGTAGAAATGTGTCTGTCATTGATCAGAATACAAAGTCATGAAAATGTAATCATGTTTTCTTAATTATTCTATTGACAGATTTTGTCCAAAAACCTCACATTTTGCCGTTTTTGCAGTAAGAAAACTGTCCAAAAAGAGTTTCTCCTGAAATCCCTTCAAAGCCAAACTTGTTCAGTCTTTTTCTAATTGAACTGTTATGAAATTTAACCTTTGACACACTAACCGAGGCCTTTAGAGTCTAAGTCACCTTTCTCACTCACTATGTGTTAACAGACCTCTCTGCATTGAATCATATCTGTTATTAACCTCTGTCTCTCTTCCACAGCATGTCTGTATCCTGTCTTCCTTCTCTCACCCCAACCAATCACAGCAGATGGCCCCGCCCCTCCCTGAGCCTGGTTCTGCTGGAGGTTTCTTCCTGTTAAAAGGGAGTTTTTCCTTCCCACTGTCGCCAAAGTGCTGCTCATAGGGGGTCATATGATTGTTGGGTTTTTCTCTGTATCTGTGAAGCGCCTTGAGGCGACTTTTGTTGTGATTTGGCGCTATATAAATAAAATTGAATTGAATTGAATTAAGATGGAGCTCTTGGGTTTTTTGGAGAGTTTCATGCTCCGACCGTGGGGTGAATTTACAGACACTCCTGAGGAGATTGTGTTAACACACCTGCAATAACGTTTTCTTTGCACCTGGTTACCCTCATAATTCCTATGGAAGCAATAAGGGCGAGTCCTCTTTCTTATGACTGTACCTATATAATATAATATCTATAGTATATGCATATGAAAGGCTCGGTCAAGCAATGGCCCAGAAGAATGAGTTGGGGACCTTTGGCTGTTCAATTTTTGGTGAATATTTGGAATTTAAAGCCCGGAGTGTAACCGTGAACTGATGTTAGGTAAAGCAGGACCGGGTTAATCTGTCTGTGATGCCGTAATAATATCCTGGTGTCAGGTCTCGGGTTGAACATCTTCCTGCACCATCATCAGAACTTCATGTGGAGGAAGGCTGTTGCAGCTCTCCCTCACAAAAGCACAGGAATGAGAAAAGCAGCAAGGGAGCATCACTTACTCTCACACACACACACACACACTGTTATCTACAGTAAGCAGCAGAGTTTATATTTCTTTCTCTGGAGAGAAATTCAGTGTGTTTTTGTGCGTTTGTAGTTCAGGTTAATCCCCAGTTTGCAGCATGATGGGCAACCCTAGCACAAGTTTAAAAGGCCAGTGGAAACAGAACGGGATAAACAGAATCAGCACGAGCAGAAATGGAAAGAAAGTGCTGGAAAAACAAACATCTTTAACTTATTCTTGGTGGTTGAATAACAAAGCCAGAGCCATAAATTAAAATGGGACATTTTGCAGAGTTTTAATGAAACACATTAGCCAAAGAGCCATTTGCAATCCTCTTACTCTGTGGCTTCACAGCGCTGCCGATAAATTAGCAAATGTTTCTTCTTTCTTTGGGACAAAGAAGCCGCTCTGTCACAATTAAAATGAACCGTTAGTTTTGGACGGCCGTGTTGGGCAATTTCCCTATGCGCACACAAAAACTTTATCCAGCGTGCCTACTGCAATTAAAACTGGAATCATTTATCCTGCCAAACATGGAGTGCTGCAGCATATCACATTCACATGTTGAGTAATGTTTTCTCAGGTAACTTTGAAATAACAGTTTTCCTCATTTTTCTTCTAGATGACGTTTAGGAGTATACCTTCAACTTTCTCGATTATAGAGGAGTGGGAAAAGGAATTTGGGATCCCCCTATCAGACGATTTTTGGCAGGAGGTCTTACGCAACATAAACACGCCTTTTATTAATTCCCGTCACTGTTTAATTCAATACAAAATTATACACAGGTTACACTACTCAAGGGAAAGACTTCACAAAATGTACCCAGACTGCTCCCCCCTCTGTGAAAAATGTATGATACATTATGGAAATCTGTTACATTGTTTTGCACTTTGTCCGAGGCTTCAGGGCTTTTGACATTTTTACTTACTTGTCTAATATTTTTAAGAGTAAGATTGAGCCAAATCCGAGAGTAATTATCTTTGGGATCTCCAAAGAAACACAAAATTTACAACACTCTCAAAAAAGGTTTATGTCATATGCATTGATTATTGCAAAGAAACTGATCCTGCAGCTTTGGAAAGGCAAAGAGACTCCTGTATTAAAGACGTGGCTTACAGAACTTACAAATACTCTTCATCTTGAAAAAATAAGATATACCATGAATGATAATGTAAAAGACTTTGAATTAATCGGGCACCCTTTACTTATATACCTTGGGAAAATATAAACTTTCCTTTTTTCTGGCAGTCGGGGGATTGGGGCCCATAGTGGGGTTTTTTTTTTGTTTGTTTTTGTTTATTTGTTTGTTTTGTTAGCTTAGAGAAAAAAGGGGCATACGGTCTATCAATTTGTAACAACCATGATGTTTGCTCCTAATAATAAAAGATATTTGAGAAGAAATAAGTTTTCCTCTGATATCAAATATTTAGAAAATGGTAAATAACGCTGTAAAATGTCGTATCGTTTTTAGATGTCACGCACTGAGCTGGACTTTGTAACACCTCGAGGAACAGACTCATCTCCTCCTGGTGTTAGTTTCCTTTGGATCTGTGTGTTAAACATGATGCTAATGGGGTAATAAGACAAATTAGTGTGTTTTCTGTTCTAGTTTGTGTCTAATGAACTAGAAATGATGGACTGCGATGGAGGTATGGATGGAGGAGGAGTGCAGTGCAGATGGAGGGATGCCAGCCGTCCTAGCACGGATGAGAGGCTCCCTGCTGTGTGTGTTTTTGCACCACTTTGTTTGTTTGTTTATCTCCTGTGAATTTGTTCAGTCTTGTTGTCTTTCATTTCCTGTTGTACAGCGAGGCTTTGATGAAAAAGCAGCACATCTGCGCCAGCTCCGTCGCCCGTTTTCCATCTCTTGCCATCTCTTTGAGACTCTTCTGTCTTTTATTATCCTCTGAGTGACCTCTGACCTCTTTCTGTCACCCAGTTTTATATTTATAAAGAGATATGGTGAAAGAGCAAATTAAAGTTTTCATGTATATCAAATTTTGTGATCATTGTCAGTTAATATTAAATTCAATTCAATTCTATTTATATAGCGCCAAATCACAACAAAAGTCGCCTCAAGGCGCTTCATAGATACAGAGAAAAACCCAACAATCATATGACCCCCTATGAGCAGCACTTTGGCGACAGTGGGAAGGAAAAACTCCCTTTTAACAGGAAGAAACCTCCAGCAGAACCAGGCTCAGGGAGGGGCGGGGCCATCTGCTGTGATCGGTTGGGGTGAGAGAAGGAAGACAGGATAAAGACATGCTGTGGAAGAGAGACAGAGGTTAATAACAGATATGATTCAATGCAGAGAGGTCTGTTAATACATAGTGAGTGAGAAAGGTGACTGGAAAGGAAAAACTCAATGCATCATGGGAATCCCCCGGCAGCCTACATCTATTGCAGCATAACTAAGGGAGGATTCAGGGTCACCTGGTCCAGCCCTAACTATATGCTTTAGCAAAAAGGAAAGTTTGAAGCCTAATCTTAAAAGTAGAGATAGTGTCTGTCTCCTGAATCCAAACTGGAAGCTGGTTCCACAGAAGAGGGGCCTGAAAACTGAAGGCTCTGCCTCCCATTCTACTTTTAAATACTCTAGGAACAACAAGTAGGCCTGCAGAGCGAGAGCGAAGTGCTCTGATAGGGTGATATGGTACTACAAGGTCATTAAGATAAGATGGGGCCTGATTATTTAAGACCTTGTATGTGAGGAGCAGGATTTTGAATTCTGGATTTAACAGGAAGCCAATGAAGGGAAGCCAAAACAGGAGAAATCTGCTCTCTCTTTCTAGTCCCTGTCAGTACTCTTGCTGCAGCATTTTGGATTAGCTGAAGGCTTTTCAGTGAGTTTTTAGGACTTCCTGATAATAATGAATTACAGTCGTCCAGCCTGGAAGTAATAAATGCATGAACTAGTTTTTCAGCGTCACTCTGAGACAGGATATTTCTAACTTTAGAGATGTTGCACAAATGGAAGAAAGCAGTCTTACATATTTGTTTAATATGTGCGTTGAAGGACATGTCCTGGTCAAAAATGACTCCAAGGTTCCAAATTAATGCCTGATGATAAATTTCATTCTTTCTAACCACCAATTAAAACGTGTCTCTCTGCGACAGTTAAATATTTTCAGCGGACGTCTGAACCACAGCGCGGCGTGAGGAAGGCTCATCTGGTCGATACGAGGCTGAATAGATTTCAGGGAGGAAAAACAAGAGAAAGACAGATTGAAGAGCGAGTTTCATTCATGTACTCGTGGCCTTTGGGTGACAGACTTACAGGTGGAGAGCTATAAAAAGGAAAAAATCCACCACTACCCTCACCCTGCAACAAAACAATAGTCAGCTTGTCCAGAGGGAAGAAAAACACTTACTTTAATGCTACCACACAACAACACCACATGGTGATAGTAGGGCGGATGGATACCAACCTTAATCCTAATGTCCGAGATGAGGTGAAGATGATGAGGAGACGGTCAGAAAGGTAACACAATAGTACTGAAGTGGGAAAGAGAGTGATTGGCTGGGAGAAGGCAACAACATGTTTGGGTGTGGATGATGACAGCAGAGCCGAGGCTCAGGATGACAAATAAATCTCATATCTCAGAAGCCTTCCAACCCAATCTAATTCAATTTATGTCTAAAGCTCATTTAAAACAATAAAATTGACTGAAGTGCTGCACTTATAAGAGAGGGTTACACAATAAAATAAGAGATACACACACACACACACACGTGCACCCACACACATATGAATACATTCAAAGATTTACAAGACAAAATACGGCTTCTCTTCTTCACATTTCCACACTGTGCTTCTCACCTTACCTTCCTTTTTCTCTCTGTCCCATTGTCATCAGCTTCCTTCTCCTTCCTGCTCTCAGGGTAGAAGATAAACCCACAGAGCGATAATCTGTAGCTAAATAGACAGCTGATCCCTTTAAAAGCCATGCTACGGAGGGGAGGAGAGTGTTTACATGGCCTCCAGCAAACGCGCTGCACTACTGGGAAATTAATTAGCCGGTCCAACTCACAGATGCTTCAAATTCCTCCTGCATTCGTCTCTCTGCACGTTTCAAGTTATCACTGCTTTTCTTTCTGAGATTCTGCCTGTTGTTTTGGTTCCACCCAAGCACATTTGTTGCCAATTACGTTGTGGTGAATTCAAGAAAGCGCAGGGAAAACAGCACATTACAAAGCAGGGGGAGCATCGTTTCTTCATTTCTTGCCATTAAAACATGATAAACAATGATAGAAGTGCATCTGTTGAAAAGGTCTTTTATTTCTGATGTTTCCACATAATTCATCCATTTAGATTCTTCCCATAGTTTTTACATTAGTACACTCACAAGCACAGTTGCCTTCAAATGTGAGCATGAAATTCCTGAAAATAACCACAGAGGACCTCGCTCACTGCAGGCAGAGTCTCATGTGATGTGGAGGAAGTTTATTTATTTGCTTTAAAATACGTGTGACAAGTGTGCCTACCCTGTCAAAGCGATCGTTCCAACTAATAGGGATTTTGTACACAAAAATAAGCTGCAGACAGCAAAACAAGATAAATCACAGAGCATAAAAATAACATAATGTGTGTGAGGTGGAGCAGGATCCAAACGCTGAAGTTTCAGCTCTCTCAAGACAGCTACAAACTTGTCTCAGACAAAAGATGAACTCAGCGTTACCATCACTCTGGGCTCGTGGTTAGCTTTGTGTTAGCATGCTGTCTGCAGGTGCCTGCAAAGCACCAACGTTGTGCTAGCAGGATAATGCGGTTGTTTCTGTCCCGGACCTAGTTTACCACCTCATCTTGTCCTTTTTATGCAATGACAATTAAAGTGATGCCTTCATCTCCACTCCTTAAAAGTTGTTCATTTTCCTCTTGACAGCACATGAAATGAAATCAGCTGATTGTAACAGGAAGAAAAAAGGCCTGTTGGATTATTTTTTTATATCCACTCAGCATGCAGATGACTAGGATTACAAAGGGTCTTTAGTTAAGATATAATTGTAACTAGAATGTAATTTAATTCATTCAGAACATTAAAGCATTACATTACTAAGAAAAATACAGAAAAATGTAATGTAACACATTATATTACATTACAGTGAGCGCAGTAACCCAGTAGCACCACACAGAAGTACAGTTCAGGACTGCAGGTTCCTGTTTCTGTGCACAGTGTGTAGGACACAGGTTTCTTTGTAACTCTGTTGGACACAGCTGTGACGTCTTAATATGATTTATTTGGTTCAAATTGTCTTGAGGCTCATGAACTAAAGGTTACGTCGTCCTTGCAGCCAGCTGTCCATCCTAAATGACTGCTTTCAAGTTTCTACCCTTCACAACTTTCTTAAAGTTCAAAGACAGAGTGTGTGTGTGTGTGTTGGTGTGTGTATGTGTGTACTTTGCTGCAAAAAACACCTTTTTCATCCGAGGACACCAAATAGTGCTTTTCTTTCAGACGTGTTGCTGTTACAGAGTTTGTCCATTTAAAGTTGGGGCCTTCGCACAACCAATGACCGTAATGACGGCAGGAAGGCTGACAGACATTACAAGACTGTCTACAAGACATCTGCGGTTTTTGTCCCGTTTTAAACTTTTCTCTGTTCAGTCATGCTGTGATTCGTTTTTAGCACCAACAGTTGGGCTTCAGCACCAAAACGACTCGTCTACGTTAATGAAAAGACAGTAATCTTGGCTCGATTTTGCCTGTTTACAACATTAGCCCTGCATGTTGAAAGAAACAATACTTTGTGGGCACCCAGTGTACTTGAACGTGTCACCGGGTGGTCCCAATCAACCGTTTAGATGTGATGAGATTCACAGCAGGTGTAACTCAACGATGCTAGAACAAGGACCTCTGGGAATGAGAACGTAGGTTGCCATGATCAGAACGCACGTTGATCCGAGGCTGTTATTCTAGCTTGCTGGGTTCAACATACTGTAAAGCTGATGCCATAGACCTGCTCTCTCCCCAGCTTTCCTTACCTCTCTGCCCTGTCTTAACAAAATAAAGGCTGAAAAGCCCAAAAGATGTATGAAGAAGTTGTGCAACTACAAATTGAAACTAAATGGTTAATAAATCATACAGAACTAAGTGGTTAAATTAACCCTTTCATGCATAGTGGTCCCTACAGTGGACAAATACAAGGCTGTGTCCTTGTATTTGTGTCAGTGTTGATGGTATACCTAATCAAAAATCCTGATTGAGGTTGTCTTTTTTTTTTTTTTTACTTTACCAAATGGACCATCCCAGCCTTGCCGTAATGGTCTATTTGATTCACCTTTTATTGTTTATTTTCACTTGCTAAATACAGGACAGACTTGACTGGGGAAAAGAAAGAGGGAAAGAAAAACAGCGGAGAAGAGGGACGGGGATAAAGGGCAAAAAACAAAAACCAACAATATAAGCAGACAAAAAGACAAAAAAACTGATTGAGGTTGTCATAATGCAGAGGTTCCCAAAGTGTGGGGCCCGCCCCCTAGGGTCCCACACAAAAAAAAAATGCTTGGACACTGCTAGCATCATGGACAGGTTGTTGTCGGGGCGCCCACACAGACGCAAAGCAGGAGATGAAGCATCGCTGAATATGTTTCCAAACCAACTTCATTCTAAGCCAAAGACTAGAAAATATGATGAAGCAAATCTTCCCTTTGGCTTCACCTGCACAAGTGCCGAGGTAGGTCTCCCTGCAGGATTGGTTTTCCCTGCGTCGGGAGCAGCGCTGGGCTCTTCAAATCACGGACAAACAGGATCCCACATTCTTGATTTTTAGTTCACAAGTCGTGAATTATTTTTCTTGGAAAACAACGGGGGCCTAGGAAAAGAAGTTTGGGAACCACTGTCATAGTTCATGCATGAAAGGGTTAAGATCCAACACGTGAGGTGAATCTAGCTGTCCTGGGAGGAAGTCTGCCTCCCACGTTCCTCTTTATGTATTTATCTTCAACATCTGTTCATGTCCAAGCTTTATATTCATACATCTCATGGTAAACGTAACCCCTTCATAACTCTGTGCTTGCCTGTGAAAACTAATAGCTCATAAACCGACAGATTAATAAGTGACCCAGTCTCACTGAGCAAGAGAGGCCGAAGCAGCGAGCGAGAGGAGACCTGCTGTGATTTGAACAGCTGGAGTGTCATGCATTTAATTTAAGCTCCTTTTAACCTTTTCCTCCTGCTCTCCTCGCAGTCACCCCTGCTGCTTCACTCCAACAGGTCTGTTTTACCTCCTGCTCCGTATGTTTGTCACTATTTACTCTCTGTTAGATTATGCTCAGGTTTAGCACGTTAGCAATGTATCACCCGAATTGAAAGTTATTAAGGTTCAGCAATTCTCTCACCACTGTGTCACTGCAATAATATCATGGGGAGTTAACGAAATCAGAGAGCAGACAGTTCGGCTTTTATTGTAATTGTATGAACGAACGTGTGTGGGATGCTTGTTTATGCTTGTATGAGAGGAGGTTATTTAACTTCAGCCAAATTGAGTCCAACTCTATGATACAGTGGCATGAAATAAATATCAGCCGCACCTTAACTACTTGTTGGTTGCCATGTTATTAAATTCTAACACAAACCAATAAAGAGAAACAGTGAAAGATTCCCATAGGCCATTAAAGCACACGCCTTTTACATACGAATGCTGTTTTCAATGTTCTATCACATGAAAGCACAGACGGAGTTTAAGCAAGCTGCTGTGAGCTAAACGGGAAAACAAATCCAGCTGTTTTATGTAATTATGTGATTACAGAACACTTTCACAAAATTTTCACAGAATCAGAGCGGTACGGTAATTACCACTGTTGCCTCACAGCAAGACGTCCCTGGGTTTGAATCTACCGGCTTTCAAGAGTTTCCATGTTCACCGGGAGCCTGTGCAGGTTGTCACCAGGCACCCCAGCTTCCTCCTACAGACCAAAGACGAGCATGGGAATGCGAGCGTGAATGGTTCTCTGTGTCCAAGTGTTCGCCCTGCAACCTGCCCAGAGTGCACCACACTTCTTACAGCTTTGATAGGCTCTAGCCGCCACAACCCAGAAGAAAATGGGTGGATGAATAACCAATCAGTCAAACAACCACGAGTAACATAATACATCACATCCTGTAGATGAAAGTAAAGTTGCTGAAGCCCATCCAAGCCATCACAAGGCAAGAGGACACCGGTCCTTCAGTCTTTTTTACAGGGCTAACATTTCACATGCACACCTATGTCTGATACGAAATATTAGTTAACCCTTTAAAGCCGGTCGGAGCGGGCACGCTCCATTTTGCGTAACTATTTTTAAATCCCGGTAGCTCTGCAACCACGTAAGCTAGCGCAATAATTTTTTTTGCATATGAAACCGGAGGAGTTGTACTTACATCTTATGCCATCAGCTTGTCCTCGGTCACAGTTTCCTTCCACATATAACTTTGCAAAAACTGCATAAAAAGCACTTGCAGCAACAAAAACATAATATTCCAGAAACACGCTTTGCCGATCCGATCAGCTGTTCATAACACTTCCTACGTCCATCAGCACGAACTATTGCATGTCCGCCATGACCTGCCCGAAACCGGAAGTGATGTCATTTTGCGGAAATGTCGTTTTTTACCATCCGGGCCTTATGAGCCTATACTGGTGTTTTTAAAAGTTATCTTTGACTTTATGACTTTCTGTGTCGTTTCTGGGATGCTTAGGACTCATATTGCACTGCTGGAAATAGTTTATTTTGATGCACATGCTGCTTTTTTGCAAATTTGCATTATAATATTTATTTTCGTTTTTCCTGCAGTATATAAAAATTGGTGTATTTCAAAAATAAAACTATGAAGACACTCAAAATAAATTTCCTGTGGTGGGAAACTATTTTGTGCAACTTTTTTGTATTTACAGTTTTGAGGGATAAGCCTCTTAAATTTCTCTAACTACAAATATATGTTAAAAAAACAAAAACAATTTTCAATTTTTTTGTAGTTTATTGCATTTTATTTGCGATTTTTGTAATTACTATGCACTTAATGCAGACATATTATTAAAATTTAGGCTATAATGGTTGTATTGATGTATAGCAACTTGAAATGCTCCCAAAAATGGCTCCACAGCATGTAAAAATATAATATAAGCTCTGGCGGACTTGGTTCTATGGTAGGTCTTAAAGGGTTAACCTAACCAGCGTTTCTTTGGCACACAGTGCAGCATCTCCTAATCTCACTGACAGTGAGTTCACAGGACTCCTCATCATCTCTTAACTCAGCTACAAAACTTTGGGATGTAGTAGCAGAACAGGAAGTTGGCAGCATGAATGGTGTGATACAGCCGTGTCAACATGAAGCAGAATCTTAGATAAGTGTTTCCAAATAGAAAAGACCTGAGGCTATTTGAGAACAGAAGGGGGCAGAATCAGTATGCTGTTCCTCAGTGTTTCAGTAGGAACTAATACGCTCGGAGATGAGAGCCACTTACATGATAGGAAACTGATAACACATTTATAGATGGGCAAACACATTGGTGCTTTGGGTATTTTAATGGGATATAGGATGAGTGTTACATAAAATGACTTCATATTACAGTCATATTAATTACATTTGGTTTAAACTTGTTAAGAGGACATTGCTTAATGTGGGCAAGAGGATTTTTCAAAGGGAGAAGCTTCCAGACATGACATTAAAGATGAATGCACCATTTCAGTCACACTTATTATCTTATAAATCATTGATTTAAAAAGGGGGTAGGAAACTGTGTGTGTGTGTGTAGAAAAACATATTTACATTTATAGAGAAACGGGCAGAAAACTAGACATCTAAGAACTTCCTTTGTGATAATTACAATATAAGAAATGTTAAATAGATTTTTTGTGTACCTGCTGTCATCTGCAACAGCAGCTGTGAAAACGCTGTGCTATATTTAATACAGATTTTTAAGGTACAGTGGTATAAATAGTCTTTGCTACAGATTGCAGTCAAGTGAATTCTGTTGTCTCGCTCCTAATTCAAGTGCACAATCCTAGCTATGATGGCTGTTTAGGACAAACATGGTTTTGCTCAGACAAGAGAGATCAAAACAATAAATCTAGAATGTACCACCTAATGGCCACAGCTGCAAGTTTCTGCTATTGTTTGGATCCACACCAGAGTTTTCCCCATTGGTGAAAGCCTGTCAATTCACTGTTTATCTCAGCTGTCAAGGGCGGGTGAGAAGCTTCTACATCTATTTACTCTGGAGGAGGCTGTAAATCGCTGTGAAGAGTCCCGTATGAGCCCATGAATCAGAGAAGCTCACCTCTGACATATGACAGTGATACTGAGGCTACGTCCACACGTGCATGGGTATTTTTGTAAACTGAGATTTTCCGTTCTCGTTTAAAAAAAAAAGAAAATAACAAAAATCCCGTCCACATGGGCAGTTTTGAAAAAATACCTCTGTACACGTGTAAATGCAAAAAAACAATGTCACTGTCAAGAAGATGCCAAAGCAACAGGTGGCGATATAATTCTAACTGTGTTGGCCAATCAGAAGTCTAGAAGCCCGGAGGGAAAGCGTAAACAAAGATGATGCATAGAAGCCGTCTTTCTAAATGGAGGTACAGGAAGTGTCCGTGTACATGTAAGCCTGTAAAAACTGCAGATAGTCAGATTAACAGCAGCAGAATTTTGTCTCTATCCACCATTGTAGAAATTCATCTCATGTAAACACTAACACAGCGTGACGTCAAAAAAAAAGGGGGGGGGGACACCTTTGATGTTGCTTGACCAAATCTCCATTTTCGTCAACGCAAAAACTCAGTTTTCTAAAATCTCCACCCTGGCAGGAGTTTTAAAAAATCTGTTCTGCCGCTGTTAGTCTATGTTAGCTGCTGTTAGTCTCTGTTAGCTGCTGTTAGTCTATGTTAGCTGCTGTTAGTCTCTGTTAGCTGCTGTTAGTCTCTGTTAGCTGCTGTTAGCCAGTGTTAATGAAGCTGTATTTGAAGAGACTGTAACTTGTTGGACTCTGATGCTTGTTGGATAAATTCTCATATGAGAAGGCAGTTAAACAGTTTAGCAGCGAGAGAGTGACCTTTTGTACACTCACCTAACATTAGCTGGCGTAATGTTAGCTTATAACCAGCCATTGTTGCTGTTTAGCTGGCTCGCTGTCAGCTGATGACATTTAGTTATTGTAACAGTATCAGGAATAAATAAACACATTTATGTGCATTTCGTTGTGTTATAGGTCCTGTGTTCAGTTCAGGAGATGAGGCAGAAGAGAAGGACATTTTATTAAGATCTTGGTGAAGCTGTGTTTTTCTTTGTGTGTTGGTCTGTATTGTAAAGTCTACCTTATAATACAAAGCACATTGAGGCGACTGCTGTTGTGATTTGGGGCTGTATAAATAAACTGAATTGAATGGTCTCTTTGGTGAAGGGGACTCCACCAACAATAAAACATCAGTATGACGCTTCATATCTTGAGTCTGAAGGTGTAGGCACAAATTTAAAAGTCCCTCCATGCAAATGGGTAGGACTTTCCTTCTCCTCCACCTTTGGTATAACTCAGTTAGTCGTAAAGGAGATGTTCTTCCCAGCCACTGTATTCAAACATGGTGGGGAAACATGGGAGTTCCACAGATTCCCTGGATTTTCATGGATTAATTGTAAGTTCATGAGAATCCATCAGTTTGTTGCTCGATGTAATTACACACTAATCAATATATATTTGAGGATAATATTCTCTTTTTCTGTATTAAATGGGATAAAAAATGACTGAACATTTAATACTCTGACTTTATAACTGTTAAATAAAACTGAACGCAGTTTCTTGTCTTTCCTGTTCTCTCTGCGAGGACTCAAGGAAACTGCTCGATTCAACAATTTACCACCTAATGTACACACAATGTACACACAATGTACACACTGCACTTGTGAAGAGGTGTCTCGGCCAAACCTAAACCTACACACAGTTTTTATCTACACAAACAATGAAAATGGCATTAAGTGCAGTCTATGCAAAGGAATGGATTTTTTAAAATAAATTTTAGGAAATATATGCAAAATATTTCCCCCACTTAAACACACCAGCATTCACACTGTGCAACAGTAAGTACAAAGAATTGTACATGACAGTAGGGCTGTTTGATATAACGACATGTATCGGACGATGATATAAAAACGTCTATCGTTTGTTTCGTGGTGTCGCAAAATAAACTGTTTAAGGCAACATTTTTTCATCGTTTTGATGGTCACTGTAGTGGCTATATTAATTTCTTAAAGTTCTCTCTTTCTCTTATATTTAATATAACCACACTACAGACGGACAAGTGCCTGTTTTTATGTGTTGTCATTAGCAACAACGACGGTAACACCATCACGTGTCCGCTTGTTTATTTTCCACATAAACCTTTCAGAATAAAGCTCAGATCCTGTTGAGACTTTTCAAAATAAACTGAATCACGTGAAAGAGCAGATTATTTACGGATGAGAAGCAAAAAAAGAACCGTTAGGTGCTAAAAAATAAACCTTAGACTCAAACGTTAGAACAGGCTTTTCCCCGCAGCACGCCGTGTAATAAACACTCACAAAGAAAATGGCGGCCGTTACAAGTTATGTCTAAAAATGTATCGTTTCATGCATCAGTTAAAACACTCGACTCCAGCTACATGACGCGCAGCTGGAAACACTTCCTGCAAGTCGAGCTGCCCGAGATTCACAGAATTTACAGAAAATGTTACATTTTTGTGATTTATATCGTTATCGGGACGATAGATGTCTTATATTGGGATATGAGATTTTGGTCATATCGCACAGCCCTACATGACAGTATTCAGTTTCAGTTATCCTAATGCAAACATGCCTCTGTGCATCTTTTCAAACCAAAAATAGCTAATAGATATTACTGGGTAGGAAAGTGAAAATGTAATATCTTTTCATGTGGGGGGATTTTTATTGAGATTGTTCATTTGCAATATAAACTTAATATGGCATTTACAAACAGCTTCATTAACAAATGTGTCATTCTTCAGTAAATTCAAACAATGTGCACCACAGGAGACTTTGACATGCTAACTGACTTTTGATGAAAGTTCTCTCTCTCTGTAATCCTTTGTGTCTTCTCTTTTTCCCCCATTATCACACATAAAGAAACTGATTTCACTGACTGAGCGTTGTTGCAGAAACAGTTGGCTGCCTGAGTGAGCTCCCTTCCTGTCTCTTCTTTTTTATTTTATCTTCTGTCTTTCGCTCTGTGTTTGTTCATTTAACCAACAAAAAACTTGACACAAAAAAGCCACTGAAGATTTATGTTTCCACACGCGCTTTTATTTCAAGGTTATCTTTGCCCCTCAACGTCCCATCAGTGGAACAATAAAGATAACCTTAAAATAGAAAAGAACAAATATAAATGTTTCAAGTGATACAGAATAAATATCATTACTTTTGTGGCCATCTGCTGCTCTGCAGCATAGTGCGCAGACAGCAGTAATGCTAACACTCACACTGGCTGTCGAGGAAGTACGAGAAGCTGTTTTCTTCAGTTTTGAAATGCTAACTGGATCCACTGAGGAAATTATACACTCACCAATCACTTTATCAGCTACATTTGCATACTTTCTCAAACATGCCATTATCCACTCAGCCAATCAAGTGGCAACACTGCAATAAAAACCTGCACATAAAGGTCAAGAACTTCAGGTAATGTTTAACAGACGTCTGAATGGAGAAAACAGCAACATTCAAAGTCACAGGGAGCTGATTTTTAAAGTGAACACTGAAGGAGACATAACCAGTGTGTGGCTGTAAGGCTCAAATGTGCAAATTAATGAAGGGCCCAAAGTGTATGAACAGGAATATGACATCACTTTGATCATTACTTGGCCAAAATGTGCTTCTCACTATTAAGGGTCGTGACTGTGAGAATGGCAGGATAATATAAAGCCTCCAAATACATACAGTCATGTGACGAGACATGCACGTGATCATCGTTAAGTGTGTGTTTGCACAATACCAAGGAGGAAAGCTTGGTGCAAGAAACAAAAACTGATGTCCATGTGGGTCAGCAGGCCATTTCCAATCAATTTGAAGTCCGATAGTCTACATCGAGAAAGATTATTTGCAAGTGGAAAACATTAAAGACAGTTTCTAATCTTATCAGGAGTGAACATCCCAGCAAATTCCCCCAAGTTTGGAACGTGCGAAAACTCAGGCTCTACATGCTACAGTTAGCAAATGTTAAAGTTCATAACAGTTAAAAAAAAGACTGAACAATTAACAGTTAAAGTAACTAAAAGTAATTCAAACACTGCTCGTTCCCTTTGTGCATTTTGTCTCAGTTCTGTTCGATGTTTTAGTGTGAATTATTGTTTCTCTGCCAAGTACAGCACTTTATTGTAACATGCTAGTTAGCCATTCTCAGATGAGAGCATAGGAGCATGTGTCACGGGGTGGAAAGGGACAAGTTTCTAGGGTTTTTTACTATGCATGTTTTGCCGTGTTTTACCTTTTTTAATATTTTAATATTGTACATTGGTTTATATTTTGAGTTTTACTGCATGTTTTTATGGTATTTATTTGGTGACTTGTCCTGGAAAGACTCCGCCCCTACCTGATTACAAACCTGATCACACCTGGGAGGTCCCGGAGGCCAATAAGAGGGCCTGGCAGACCACAAAACAGGGGGTTGAGGAAGAGGCTTGGGAAGGAGGCTTGAGAGACGGGCAGGAGCGAGTGGTGTCAGGCTGCGGCGCCTGCAAGCCCGGGGGGCTGGTGGAGCTTGGCGTCAGGAGAGGAGGATACAGCGCCGGCAGCCAGAGACGCAGAGCGAGCGGTCCGACTTCTGCAGCAACAGGAGGCCAGAGTACGCGTCTGCAGGGAATTGGAGGCGACGAGACGGGCCGGTGCCGATTGGCAGTTACAAAGAAGCGGCGGGCAGAGTTAAGAGCTCTGCCCACCCGGGGTAAGTCTCTTGACTTTCCCCTTTTAATGAGTGAAAGCTGCCTAAAAGAGTAGTAACTGCCGCTGCCTCCCTCCTTTAGCGCACTGGGGCGCAGAGCGTGGAGAGGAAGGCGAGGACGCCGCCGGGTTCTCCTCCTGCACCGCTTCACTGGATTTTTAATTCTTAGTGACTCTTATATCGTGGCGGACCCCACTGGACTTTTAATGTTGTATTTTATTGATTTTTATTGTGTTGTCCCCTGGCCAGGGTTGTTTTAATTCATTTTACATTTTTAACTATTGAAATATAATAAATTATATTTTAATTATACAGTTTTAAATTCGTGTGCTTTCCCTTGGCGGCTCCACTGCTCTGTCCGTTTTGGAGGAAGGTTTCCCTCCTTTAAACAAACACTGTGAAAAACATCACCTTCGCTCCGTTACACATGCAGGTGGTTTCTCATGTGGTCCGCTATCCTTCTCTCTCCCTTGAAGGTGTTCATGCAGAAGTCCAGTAAAGTGAAGTCGCTGTACTGTTGGTACTGGGAGAATAAATCCACCCAGCTGGCAAAGTGAGAGCTAACTCCTCTGGTCATTCGCACAACACAACGCAGAGAACCAACGGCGATCAGAGTTTAAGACCAGACCGGCTACATAAGTAAGGGTGAGAACTGATTCCATTATCAGTATCACTTATCGATTCACTCCCTTATTGATTCACTCATCGATCCTCATTGGGTTGAGTGAGAATTACTACCATCAGTAAGCAGCTAATTAAAAATATTACATTCATGTAAACCTACTGCATGCTGTGTAGTGCATGTTATAATTTTGAAGTGTATTAAAAAAAAAGTAATTTATTACACCTATTACACAGAACACATTTCTTAAGGGTAATGCAGTACATTACTTAATTACTTCGAGGAGAAAGTAACACTACTTGTTACATTACTTTCACATTTCTCCGTGAAATGATCTCCATTTAAGAATATAAACCTACAACCACAAAACAAAGATGCAAACCGGCACAAAGACACTTTAAAGTGATCTCAGGGAATCGGTAGAAACAGGCCACAGCCTGACTGCTCAGGAGTTTGTTGCTCGTTTCCATTCAGAGTCTGGCTGCTGGTCTGGGGTCAGCATTACCTCAGCTAACGTCGCTCTGTGTTTTTGGCTAGCTTAGCGTTAGCATGCTGTTCATGCAGATACTTGCATGTTCTTATTAAGCTGCTAATTCATCCAAGTGGAACCAATAAGCAAATTCAATAGGCAAGCAGACTAACAACTCCAAGGAAATGAACCGTCAGGCTCTCGTTTCAAAACAGAAAAGTCAAACGTTAAAGGACTGTGTCAGCTTACTGTTGCTAACGGTGTTTCTATGGAACATACTTCATTTTTAACAGGACTCCATAGAGTCGTGTGAAACCCTTTTTTGAAGCAGACATCCATCCACTACAATGTTTCAGGTCTGTTCTGGTTACTGTTTTCCATTGTTGGTGAGGAATAACCTTCACAGACAGCTGTTTAAAGTGAGCAAATCTCTGCTCAATGGTATCTGTAGTGTCTGATCAGGTTCCTAGCATCACTGTCAGCCCTGTCAGGTTCCCCTCACCCTTTTTGGTGGGTGGATGACTTCAGTTTTATACTAGAACAAGAAGGGAAGTCACAGAGTGTAGACCTCTGCCAAGGACTGTGTCTGTCCAGGCTTTCAGTTTTAAAGAAAGAAATTTAATTTGCACCAAAATTTAATGGGCTTATCCTTTCGCCTTTTGCCACTGAGCTTCATGAAATTTGGACGCGTGCTTTTGTGAACTCTTGCTGACAGACTGACAGAAAACAAATTGAAATGAGACATAAGAGTGAAAAGGAACATCCACTACATTTGTGCTGTCATGCCATCCAGTGAAAACTGTTTGCTTGGCTGATGTCCTCAAACCAGAGGGCATCGTTTTTCTTGCTGGATTTATTAATGTGACAAAAAATGCAGCGGGAAAAAAATGAACTAAACTGCTAAAAGGCTAATGAATTTGGATGTTTTAGCATATTAATGACTTGATTTTACACCTTCTGATGTCAGGGCAGACTTCATTAATTCAGTATCTATTTATTTGAGGATGTTATGCATTACGATTCATTTTGTTCCTCTTTGTCACAATTTCCTACCCACACATGTTTTATTTAAGCATTAAATGAAGCTATTAGTCATGTCAGCAAGAGATAAAACCAGGCGTAGATTATACAGGAGGCTGATTGTTCTTCAGTCGTGTTTGTTGTTGTTGAACATCTTGTATTCTTGTCTCTCTTATTTTGTTTTGTTTTGGTTTGTTGGTGTTTTTTTTCCTTTTATCAGCAGCTGTATTTTCCATGAATACCCACTAGGGTCTATATCTACTCCTGATATTGCATATGACAGTTTCCACATGTTGGATTCAGACAACACAGATTTGCCTCACAGACTCAGTGAAGCTGTCAGATTGTGACTCTTACTATGAAAGAGTTGAAAAAAAGAAGAATCTTCAGGAGGAAAAAATACAATCAGTGCAGAAATTACAAAAACTGCAGTTCCTCAAGTGGCCGTTTGAGCTGACTGTTAGAGACTCTTTTAACCTTCAGTCACACAGGAATAGAGAGCGGTCAGTGAACCCTGCAGTACCCACTACTCACCAGGGGAAAGGCTGTAATCCAAAACATGATTGGCACAACTGTTATTTTGAAGGTGAAGACTCACAGTTTCCAGTTTGTGTCACATTTCCACTACCACTGAGGAAGTTGTTGGCAAGTGTTTGCAAACAAGTCAGCGACTGTAGAAAACTGCTAGTGACCAAAGGAGTGTGTATAACTGTTTGTGACTGTGGCGAAGGCGTGGTCCCTGGCTCAGCTGCAGCAGAGGGGTGGTGGAGAATAGAATAGAATAGAATAGAGTAGTAAAGCCCTTTATTGTGACTGTAGAAGTAGAACAAAATTGTGGGTGCTCCACACCAACTGTGCAGGAAAACATAAATAGTAAGACAGCATGAATAAGTAACAAACGAGGAATATATATAAAAACAATACAAAGGCACACGTTGGAGGACAGCTTTCAAAGTGCAAAGTGCTCGGTCTGAGTCTCAGTGAGTGTTCAGAGTGACGAGGGTTACTCACAACCATGGACTGGTGGGCAGGGGTGCGGGATGTGGAATGGTCGTTATCTTAATGACCTTGTAGTACCATATCACCCTATCAGAGCACTTCGCTCTCGCTCTGCAGGCCTACTTGTTGTTCCTAGAGTATTTAAAAGTAGAATGGGAGGCAGAGCCTTCAGTTTTCAGGCCCCTCTTCTGTGGAACCAGCTTCCAGTTTGGATTCGGGAGACAGACACTATCTCTACTTTTAAGATTAGGCTTCAAACTTTCCTTTTTGCTAAAGCATATAGTTAGGGCTGGACCAGGTGACCCTGAATCCTCCCTTAGTTATGCTGCAATAGACGTAGGCTGCCGGGGGATTCCCATGATGCATTGAGTTTTTCCTTTCCAGTCACCTTTCTCACTCACTATGTGTTAACAGACCTCTCTGCATTGAATCATATCTGTTATTAACCTCTGTCTCTCTTCCACAGCATGTCTTTATCCTGTCTTCCTTCTCTCACCCCAACCAATCACAGATGATGGCCCCGCCCCTCCCTGAGCCTGGTTCTGCCGGTTCTTCCTGTTAAAAGGGAGTTTTTCCTTCCCACTGTCGCCAAAGTGCTTGCTCATAGGGTCACATGATTGTTGGGTTTTTCTCTGTATGTATTATTGTAGGGTCGACCTTACAATATAAAGCACCTTGAAGTTGTTGTGATTTGATGCTGTATAAATAAAATTGAATTGAATTGAAGTTATCCGTCTGAATGGCTCAAGTGTAAAAGCTGTTAGTGAGTCTGGAGGTGTGGGACCTGATTGACCCAAGGCAATGGGCAATGACCAGAGGACAGCAGGTCAAACAGGTGGTGAGTGGATTGTGAGGGGTCACCTGTGATGGCCCTGGTTTACCTGAGACAGGACGAGCTGGTGATGGCCCCGCCTCCAGGGTGGCAGAGGGCAGCCTATGATTTTTTGCCCAGAAATTTGAAGGTGGAGACATATTTCAGTTTCAGGTTAATTCCTGAGCACAACCAGGACAATTTCTGTCTCTGCTCTGTACGCTATCTCATCTCCTTCAGTGATGAGCTGGTGTTGTCATCAGCATACTTTTATCATCCTTTATTTAATCAGGTAAAAAGTCCCACTGAGATTAAAATCTCTTTTCCAAGACAGAGCTGATGAAGAGGGCAGCAGCAGTTCCAACAAATACAACAGGTAATAATATAGCAAGTAAAAAACAAATATAATATACCACACAGACAAGGGAACACAATCGTGTGAATAAACTTATGCTGTTTATTACAGATTATATCCCTTTTTCCCTACTGACCAGTGGTGACCAGGGTGTTACTGCAGACTCTAGGCATCTGAGACTCTGGCTTTGAAATCAGTTTCACAGCAACCACCAGCAGCCCTTCACAGCCATCCAGGGAGTATCCACAAACCAATTTCTAGGCCTGTGTTACAGAGGCCTTAGTCATGTTCTTTCCGCTGCAGCTCTGATCGTATTAAACAGTGAACACGAGCAGTGTGCAAATGACAAAAAGAGTATGCAAACCGCTAAGTATACAGGTGTGTAAATGTCATGTCTTTGGTTTTCTTCTTCTTTCAGTGTATGAAAGCGTACATTTCTGTAAACCAGAGAGTCGGGAAAAAAGAGTAAACCTTGCTCTGCTCAGACTTTGAATCTCTAATTAATTATTATTATTGTCCGCGCACCGAGATCCAAGCGAGCGTCTGCATGTGATGCCGTTTTCCAGATGTGCAGTTTAGAAAGTTTTAAACTTTTTTTTTTGTTAGGCTGACTGAGTTAAGTGACTTTGGCCCAGATATTCATATTTCTGCTTGGCTGATGGGAGTTATGAACCTCTTCAAAAAAAGAGTTTAGACCTCAAAACACGCACAAATTCAAATTCTCACTCTGAACATGCCGCTTACTGACGCTAATTTAATAAGTAAGAAAATAGCTGTTATTAAGTAGCTACTTGTAAAGTGTTTTTT
The DNA here is from genome assembly GCF_963576455.1 of Neolamprologus multifasciatus. Taxonomy (NCBI): domain Eukaryota; kingdom Metazoa; phylum Chordata; class Actinopteri; order Cichliformes; family Cichlidae; genus Neolamprologus; species Neolamprologus multifasciatus. The sequence goes on from NC_140452.1 coordinate 4,202,468, forward strand.
AAAGTAGTAACTGAATAAAGTGACTGGGTGCAGCTGTGGAGGGAGAAATGGTGACTTCTGCAATCAGGATTTACAACACAGAGTAAAAGAGTATTTTTACAAGTTGTCTTAGAGGTTAGCCAACTCTGTTCATATTAGCACACCAGTCAACAATGCTGAGTACATACCTGGAGAAAAGTGCATCCCATAATCTCCCATCTTTGAAATGCCAGTGATTAAAACAGGAAAGCTGGAATACGTATCTCTGCTGAAAGAGCTCCAAACCAAGCAGGAAGGTGACTTAAGACTGACGGACTTAAGAGCAATCCTCCTGGGCTTTTAAGGAGGTTTGTGGGTGTCGGCAGGAATGTGAGTGGTTGAGCTTCTTCTTTTGTGAGTTGCTTTACAAGCAGTCAGGCAGTTTCTACCAACTGGCATCATTTACATTTCTTTAAAATGCTGTCTCTCAGGTCTGAAAAAAGAAAATACAAGCAGCCATACAAATGAGCACTAGGGTGCTAGTAAATGAAATGAAATCCAAAGCAAAGGGGTATGCTTCCCAGTCACCAAGTGAGATGAGGAGACATTTGGACATAAAGGTAATGAAGAAACGTTATATATATATATATATATATATATATATATATATATATATATATATATATATATATAAAGACTCTGAAGTCTGGATTTTACTTCATCAAGAAATCTTCATTTTCTTAGCTGACTGAAAAATCTGACGTATGTCTTGAGACATAAGATGTTCAGACAGACTTTGGGGGAAGTTTCACCTTAAATGACGTTAACTTTCAAAGGAGCTTAAAATTTTGGTAAAGAGGGATCCCCAACTTTAGAGTATGGGGATACTCTAAAGTTGGGGATAATATAATAATTATCCCCAACTTTATATATATAATAATTTACTTCACCTCACAGGAGTCGTCTTTCATTATAATCAGAAGCTCTCATTAGCACATAATCCATCCAATCATTCAATTCTGATTTGTCTGATCATTAAACCAGTGGACAGCACCTTTCATGTGTCAGGGCTGCTTTGCCGGAGCAGCCAGAGATGTCAGGTTCAGGCTCGCACTGTTTTAAAACGACGTCCTCGGGTTTCACTTCCACTTCATCTCCCAAATTTGAATGCGTTTGATTTACAGTTTCAGAGGGGAAGCGTTTTCAGATAGCTGTTTGGAGTGAAGCACCACACTGTGCTGCTGCTGCTGCTGCTCTGCTGCAGAAGAGAGCTGAAAATCAAGCACAGCTCGCTGGGGAACAGGCTTACCAACAGTCTGAGAGTGGGCTTCATTCTCTGGGCTCGTTTGCTGGAATTTGTGAACGTGTGATTTATATCCGAACCCCGAGGAGTAAATTATGAAGCAAACCTGTAGATGGGAACTACAGGGAAAGTAATTTCAACAATACTTTGCAGATTATGAAGAAAATGTTCCAAGCAATGGGGCTATGAAGACAACAGTGAATAAATATATGTGTGTGTGTGAGTACAAGCCCCCCAGCGTGCTTTCAAAACTTTTAAAAGGACTAAATTTTCATGGCTGGGAGGAAAGTGCATTCATCACACATTGTGTATGTAGGCCAGTATATCTTCGTGTACCCGGGCTGCAACTAATGCTTATTTTATAAGTCACTGTGGCTTCCACGAGCACAGATAAGCTGCTGTGTTGCTTTAGAGAAGCGCTTTAGGCCTCTTATACATTCAAAATTGAAGAGTTTCATTCTGAGAAAAAACAGTGGGATGAGAATTATAGTGTCATACTGTTAAACTGCAGTTTTACTATTTGAGTCATTTTCAGTCCTTATACTGAGTCCCAAAATGCATCAGCATCCTGGGGTTAAAGCAAGCAGAATGGATTTTAATGTATGTTGTACAACATTATATAGAATTGTTAATTCTCCGTCCCAGTGCACCATCCTGTCTCAATTTGAAAATCTGAACAGATGAGAGAGGAGCCACAGGCAGTGTTGGGGAGTAACGGAATACATGTACCGCCGTTATGTATTTAAAATACAAAATATGAGTAACTGCATTCCGTTACAGTTACCGCTTTAAAAGGTGGTATTTAGAATACAGTTACTTTGTTGAAATGAATGGATTACACGGCGGTATTTTCCTGTTTCATAAGGCTATGAACTCTATATTTTTGGTGTCCACACCGGTGGAAACCCAAACAAAACACGGGTTAAGAGGCTCTCATGTCTGTGTCTCAATCTCGCGGCCCATGTCACCTCTACTTGCAGCCCGCATAATGACGTGAAGAAATATTTTTAAAAAATGATTCATAAAAATGATTTAATATGAAGGCAATAGGCAAAGTGTTACAAGCTTACAAAGAATGTAGCTTCATGGGCAGTGTAGTCCGTGCTGCAGGGAGAATGGACCGCCATACACGTTATGTGTCTGTGAGCGCGAGGAGGAAGAAAAAGAGTCGAAAAGTAAGAGATGTCACCGACCAGAAACGGGAGATGGAGGCATGTAAATTATATATATATATATATATATATATATATATATATATATATATATATATATATATATTATAAAAAGAAAGGATATCGATAGATAGAGATATAGATAGATAGATATCTATATATACCTATATATATCGATATCTATCTATCTATCTATCTATCTATATATATATAACCCTGACTAATGAAAGAGGCATAACATGCAGCTGGAATAAATACATCTCTTAGGGTTAGGTCATCTCCTAAAGTTAGGAAATGAGCCAAAGAAAGGAAATGAGGATGTACAGTCTCACATTTTGAATTTGTGCTTACCCCCTCTGTCCTCCTGCCTGCGAGCCTCAAATCAGCCTCAATGGACCACACTGAAGGATCTTGACTCCTGAACTGTATCTGCAGGAGGACAGTCTGGGCCAGATTTACTAAACAGAGCAAAATGGTACGTGAGCACAATTCCCAAATACCGCTGATAGGTGTGGTCAGCTGGCGATTTCCAAAAGTTGTGCTGTTTTCTAAGCACAGTCAGTTCATTTCCACATGACGTACCCAAGCTGCCGAGAACTGTGCAATTTAACAGGTTACACATTAAGAGATGATATTCATCTGTGGATAATTTACTGGACAGGCACAGCTCGTTAATTCTAATCAGAAAACCATATAAACACAGATCACGCGGACGCTAAATGCAGGCCTATGGTGGCAGTCTGGGAGATAGACTCGTAATAATGGAAGCAGACTGTCAGTTACTGACAGACTCTGATGTAAGGCTGTAAATCATACTATAATATTTTGACAATGTGTTCTGTTGCATTCTTGTATTACATCAACTTTCATCCATTCAAGGAAGAAAATGAACCGGAAATGCCTGATTGACACAAGATTATCTCTACTTAAAAAAAAAGATTTGCATATTTCATGGAGGAGTCGCGCGCGCGCGCGTGTGTGTGTGTGTGTGTGTGTGTGTGTTTTGTCGTCAAAGTGCATGCAGCTTGATTTGTGTAGGTCCACCACTACAAACGGTCAGAGCACATTTACAGTGAAAACTGTGTGCGCTGTCCATGGTGCTGAACAGTTTTGTTTGAGTGTAATTAAACTTTACCAAGGAAAATGTGTTTTTAAATTGAATGTAATTGCAGAACAGAAATAAAGATGCTTTCAAACCAACTTAAAACATCAAAATGAAAAACAAACTTAAGACTTTCAAAGGCCTGTTCTGTGCTTCGTGTGACTGTGCAATGACAATAAAGAGCTATCTAACTAAGTCAGTGTAGTCATCCTTCAGTTCTCTTCAGCCATTTATTTTGAACTCCACTTCACAGGCTATGCTGAAAAGGGCCCGACACCAAAATAGTTTTGTTGCTGCCGGTCTTGTGTCATTGCTGTTTGGTTGGAGGGTCCAGGTCATATTTCAGTTCACTGAACAAATTTAGAATTAGCTGTCCGGTTAATCCTTATGTTTTTATCCCATCTTAATGTGATGTTCGAAATAACATGCCACAAACAGAAATGTCTCAGCCTTCCAGCTTGTGCTGTCTGCGGGCCATAGCGCAGCCATATGAGTGCAAGACGTTAGGCATAAAAGTCAGTGGAATTAGCAGCGTGTCGCTAATGTTGGTTAATTAGTGCACACATGATTTAAATATTCTCCTGTTTTTCACAATGAGAAAGGAACTCCCAGACATGTATATTAATACCAGTTGTTGTTTTACACCAAAATCCAGTTTGAACTGGCGCAACACTTTAATAAATCTGACCCTATAGGAGGCGCAATAACCTCAAGACTTTTATTTTGTTTACATGAGGCATCGTGCTCGGTGGATTGTTCAAAAGACAGAATAAGGGGGATTCTTCAAAGAGCGCTTTTTATTCATATGTTGTTTGGTCTTTTGGTCACTGGATAGCTCGTCACATTGTGCCATGTTATAAATTGTAACAAAAAGTTGCCAGAAATATAACAAAATTTCAAGCGCCTGCTAAAAATCATAAAATGCAGCAGCAAAAGGATTCGCGGTGCAGCTGTGTCAAACACTGACGTCATCTGAAACGAGAGGCGAAGCAATGATGTCAAATTTTTGTTAAATGTCTTTTGCTTCACTTCCTCTGCTCACATCTCTGCTGGGAGGAACTACGATGCGAGGATCTACAAACTGAGAAAGGAGGCTGTTTGTCTCCTGTGGTCCCCACTTTGTCTTGTGCATGTTTGTACCTGAACTTGGCACTCACTGATCACCTGCTCTGCAGCCAGCCTGCACACCTGACACACATTCACAATCAAGCTCAGCAGTGAGTCTCTTTTCTTCTCTTCCAGTCAAACAGTGTGCTAACACATGCACTCAGGCCAGCTGTGGGTGAGACTTTGCTTGGCCTGAAGGTAAAGTCTCTGCTCTTCACTCAGCCATGATCCTCTTCTCTGTATTCCAGAATCCCTCCCCATTCCAGCCCAACTCTGCACCGCTGAACCTGCTCAGAGCTCCCATCAGGAGCTCACCTTCAGCCTGTCTGACAGTTTTCACTACAGCCTTTGATCCATTGATCAAAGGAAATACTTTCACACAAAATTTGGCACGTTCCTGTATTATTACAACAGCAGCATAGGAAAAAAGAGCAATAAAAAATAAAGAGGCGAGGGAGAATAAAAAAAAAATAATAGAGAAACAGCTTTGATTAAAAAGAAAAAAATGTTAATAAACCGGAGAAGATAAAAACTGATAAATAAGTAAGATCTCAAGTTTTGTGCGTGCAGCATACAACGTGTGCAAAGTGTAGTAAATACTGCTGAGGCTGCTCTGTTTGACACAAAATACTGAATTGTCAGGAGTTATTGGATGGGGTAGGAACAATTTCCTGTTTCTGTCCTCGTGTCGCTGGAGCTGAATCAGTGTGTTAAAAAAAGTGCTCCACTGCTGTCGTCTAAGTGGTGCTGTGACGGGTGGGGGTTCAGGATTATGCTGCTCTTGTACTTTGAGGACAGCAAAGTACTTTTCACTGCCCACCTTTACTGATGGGTGATGGGATGTACTCATACTATCAGATGCAAATTTGGAAAACCAATCAGAATAGATAATACTATCATAAATATTCAGGCATTTTTCAGGTTTGGAAGAAGTGTGTTGGATTCAAATATGTGAGAGAACCTGTGATGTACTTTACATACAGTCTGTGGTTTTTATACTGTGCTAAAGTTGGATGTAACCACTGAGATCTCACTCTGCCGGTGTCTCTGCTGCTGCCATGTTGGTCTTTTGTCTTTTATTCTTTATTGTAAGCTGAAAGCTTTCTGTAATCCATCATATCCTATAAAATCATGTTTGCTGTGTGCTCTAAACCAGCGGTCACCAACCTTTTTTGCGCCACGGACCGGTTTACGCCCGACAATACTTTCATGGACCGGCCTTTAAGGTGTCGCGGATAAATACAACAAAATGAAACTAGCACCGGTACCAAAAAAAAAGAAAATTTATTCATAACACACGTGAAAAGACCCAGCAAAATAACCCTGAAAACCGATAAAAACCCTGAAAACTATACATTTCACGCCTTGTGTGAATGTGTGTGTGAATGGGTGGATGACTGGATATGTAAAGCGCTTTGGAGTCCTTAGGGACTAGTAAGGCGCTATATAAATACAGGCCATTTACCATTTCTACACTTATATAAGTGAAGGAGGCCTCCTGCAGCAGGACAGGAAGACAAGAAAGTAGCAAATAAAATGATCAGAGAGCCTTAAAACTTTAGTTTTCAAACGTTCATGACCTCATAGCTTCTGTGACAAACTCTGTTTTTATATCTAGCTGACAGTTTCTGCTCTTCTTCATTTTTCCAGCAGCTCTGTTTGTGATTAATCTGCTCATTGCTCTCTTCTTTAATGATCACACAAAACTTAACCAAATCTGCAAATATGCACAGACTCATCAATCATTGGAGTTAGTCACTGGATCTACACACACACACGGTAACATCAACAGCATCATTCAAGCTTTGATCAGCACCACGGACAGAACCACACTCAGTGGTCACATTCATTTAAGGCTGTGCTCTAAACTCAGACGTATCCTTACTAAAGTAACACAAACACAACAACACGACTAAGATGTGTATAAGTGAGAAACAAACAAGAGAAGCCCGTCGACCACAGGTCACCGTGGCAAACATGTTCACTCGTTAATAAAATTCATCAATCAATTTTCAGTGGACCCGCTCCACTCATAATGTATCTAAGTTCTCAAATAGTGTTTCACTGCTTTACAAAAGCAAAATCTACTCACATATCAGAGCTTCATCTGTCGGGCCCTGCGCTCAGCAAAGGGACGCAGCTGAAAGGTCCACCATTAGTTAAAGCAGCAGGAGTCCAAGATACAAACACATCTGTGACCCCTGCTCTATCAACCCAACATCCAGCATGTCAAGCACAGTGAATGAGCTCACCATGCAAACCCCGTATAATTTACATTCACATGTATAAACATAAACTGTATGAAAGTATTTGAAGTAGAAAACACGGAGTGGATCTTCTGCTCCAACACGTTCTCACTCCCAAAGCGTCACATTTTACACTAGGTGACAAATCGTCAACATATTACGTTTTCGGCTACCCACCACGTTCCTGAATGACGACCTCGGAAAAATGAGGAAATATGAGAACCGTATGGACTCAATCTACACATGTTCGCTCTTTTTCTTCAAATCGCTTAGAAACACGCTATTTAACATCATTAAAGTCCTGGTTAAGCTCAGGAAAAAGGTTATGGTTAGGGCTAGGGATACAGGGCTGGAACGTCTATTACCGCGGGTAACTGGATTTCGGCCATAACCCGCCGCGTACCATAAGAACGCCGAAGGTCTCCTTTCGCGTTCCCCAGGAACGCCGCGGGACGTGACAAAACGTCGGCATGTTACGCCTCGGGAGTGAGAACGGGCTGTCTGCTCACAGAAACTGTCAATAATAATAATGAACAAAATGTATTGAAATGATTAACTGACCACGGCTTATAGTTAGCTCAACATGCTAACCATAAGTCATACTTTCTATAGGTACATGTCTTTCTCACTGCTTTCATGATTTAAACATGCTGGGGAAGGAATAATGCATGACGGAGCCATGTGAAGGGTTTTAGCCGTCACTCTTTACATGTCGTCATTGTCAGACGCCCGCAGAGGGCATCTGTTCAACATGCTTGCGGAGTTTTTGTGAGGCAGGTCTCGCCCCGCCTGTGCCTCACTATTACTTCTCCGTGTTATATTGGCAACCTGTCCACAGCCTCGGATGTGAACAATGTCAAGATGAAACACGAGTAGAATCGAGGGCCCGGCTTGTTTTTCTCCCTAACGTGTCATTTTTTTCCAGTGTCAGGTGTCCATCCCCGTCTCTCTCCACTCGTCAGTGTGTTTTCTTTCTGTGGAGTTTGAGATTTTACAAATGGACAAGTGTGTCCACCTCCTGACATTACAGTTATTTGGCCTCAGCAAAATAAAGAGAAGTCAGTCCACAGAAATGCCCCAGGCTCTGCTCCACACTCTCACAACTGTTATTGTTGATTGTCTCGGGTCTTTTTAAAGCGAATGAACGTGTTATTCAAGCTGTTGCAATTCTTTTTTAGGTCGACATAATTTAAAAGGTGACAGGTTATTTCCCTCTGGCGGTTGGGAGGGCAGCATGCCTCATGGTGAACTACTTTGCCTGCTCGTGTGTGTTTTACTGAAGTGGGAAAAACACGGGAAAATTGCTCCCGTGAGGTGCGTTTTATTTCTGGAAATGTGTTGAGTTTGAACACCACAAATTAAATTCCCTTCACCTTCATTGTCCTGTGGCAAATATTTCCCAACCTGAAAACAATAAAAATGATTGAATGCTTTGAAATGAACTAATGATTGTTGCCACCTGATCCAGGTTTGTCGTGCTGCTGTTTTGACAGAGCAAAGCCTCACAGCTGTGTCTGTACTTCGTTCTCTGTGAGGCTCAGTTCTGCACATTTCAGGGAGACCGATGGGAATAGGCCAAAGGAAAATGTTTGTGAGTCTATTTTTTTTTATTTTTTGTGTCCCGTTTGGATCTTTAGCATCAGAATTGTTGTCTTAAGGCCAAAAAAGTTGCCAAGCGGATTTATTTTACCAAGTGGATCATCATGGCTTTGCCATATTGGTCCATTTGATTGACCTTTATTATAATTATGTATTTATTTTATTTTCGGTTGCTACTGTTACGGGTTCAGATATTCACGGTGAACACAAAAACAATAATGGTCCAGAAGAGCTTCAGTCAAACAATGATTTTAATGAACACACGCGCGTGGGGAGATGACGGTGGAGCATTACTCAAACTCTTATAGCCACTGCTGACCCCCACCTAGTCATAAAAGCCTAAACATTCACATTTTCCTAACTCCTAACGAGCCTGACTTTAACAACGGCGGGAGTGAAGCTCCCGTGGAATGTGCTCTGTCTCCTCTACTATCAGAAAAAGCAAAGTCCTGACTCTCTGAAAACAGTATTTCTTCTAACTCAGCAGTATAAAGCATCATAAACAATATCATTCATTCACAATAAATCAGCAGTCTAATGTAATACAAATCATTTTAACAAATGTCATAGTTATCACCTTCTTCTAATTCAGGAGAATAATGCAAACTAAAACTACATAATAGCTTCACAATCCTTAATTAGGGGCATAACATGGCATAAGATAATATTATAATCTCACACTACAAACAGACATGACTGGGGGATAGGACAGGGAGAAAAGACTGAAAGAAAGAGAGGGAGAGAAAGAAAACCAGAGGGGAGAAGAGACGGTGAGAAAGGGGGGAAGAAAGAAGGAAAAACAAAACACCTGGATCACCTGTATGGAGAAAAAAACAGAAGAGAAAGCAAACAAAAAAAGAGCAACATAATAAAAACAGCACCATCACAATAAACTAGCTAGCAGTAGATAACAGTAGATGCTAAATATTAAACGATATTGTGCAGCACGCAAGATAGACAGCGCACAATGTGCTTTGAGGCAGCAGCCAAGAAAGGTGTAGTCCGCGTCTGTGCACACCTGTGTGGATCAGCATGCTTGTATTCCAAAGGTTTCTCCGTGAAACGATCTGCTAGGGAGTGTGGGGAGCCATAGCCCCGCCCCCCAGGGTATGAAGCAGGTAAGGAGGAGATCCAGGCCCCAGACATCCAGAGGCCCCAGAGTACGAGGACCCGAGGAGGACCACCAAAAGGGGGGGAACCGTGCAACCCTCCTGGGAAGAGCTGAGTAGAGCCCCAAACGAGAGGTCACCCAGCAGCTACGGAGCAGAGGCCAGAGGGGGTTGCAGTGGCGTGCCCGCGGGCTCTGCCGGCAGCCAGCTGTGCCAGAGAGGTCCGAGCTTCAGGCCCAGAGGCCTGAGGGCATCCCATCCCCCGGAAGGGGCCCAGCCGGGCCACAGGCGCCGGGCCCCGCCAATCGGCCACCAGGAGTGAGCCGGTACATACATGAGCGCCCAGCCCCAGTCGACAAGAACCACCAACACACCAACGTCTGAGGGCATCAGCCACCGGCAGGGAGTGTGGTGAGGGGAGATAGGCCTCCTATCTGAGATGTACCCAGAATGTTTGTGAGTCTAACTGTAACTGACACATCCTGACCTTACTGCCTCATATTTTTCACCATCGCTGATTATCAGCAATTTGTGTCTTTTTGTTGATGTTCTGCTGATTATTTTAAGTCCTCGACTTAAAATAGACTCCTCCACCGCTATCAGACGGGGTTTCCATTCCCTCGATTCTGCTGCTCTGTTGTTGGCTTTTGTTCATCAGCTGCTGTTGTTCGTAGTTCCTGTTAAAAAGAATTTACGGCACCTGAAAGTTGTCAATTTAAAGTAAGTGAAGACAGAACCTTCCATCCGATTCAGGTCAGTTTTATTGCATTTATACAAAATGAAATTTCCCCAGATTTCTTGGTGTGCTGAAGCATTTTGTAAGAGGCCGAGGACAACTGCTGCTGCTGCAAAAAAAAAACCCCACACTGAAGCACAATACCTCCGATGGCATCAGCACGCTACAACAACAATAAGACAGAATAAATAACAGCATCTGCTTGTACTAATATGGAAGTTGCATCATTGACGAGAGTAAAGGTCGCGCTGGATCAAAGTGCAGCAGGAAGACGGCAGCGTTCAGGTTCCTGCATGCAAACGCTAACGTTTGGAGACATTTTATCAATAAGCAGTTGAAGCAATGACTTCTGAAAAGCTATTGTTAAATATCATACAACAGCTTTTAGTTCATGACTCTGTGGGTGAGGCAGTGAGCCTCAGTGATTGGTTGAAGTGGACCTTTAAATAGCCTGGCACCATCTCTGTGTATTAAGAATCAAAACAATTCATCTATGATCATCAATCCAAGTCTGTGTCAGCCTACGACACATCCATCTATTTACAGTCTTATTGTCATTGTCACCAGTGAAGAGTCGGAACAGTTGTGGTACACGTCCATGCGCTCCGTAACAACTGCTGCTACTTCTGCTATTACTGCTTTAACTATTTACCTGGAAATACTAACCAGATAAAAAAACTCAACCATTTCGGGACGATGATCGATCGTGATTAAACTGTGTGTTTACTGTGAGCAACCATCTTTGAACAGAGGCGGTGGTTTACGACACCAACTCTCTGCCATCTATAATCCAGTTTTGAGATCCCTTCCCAGACGCCTTAACGCCCACTCACATCCTGGGCCATCTGACCTCAGGAATTCGCATGATAAGGTGGGGCCAGGTTTCACAATGAACTCACCTGAAACTCTGGCTGATTGGGACCCACACCCAGTTCCACACCTTGGCTCAGGCGATTAGAGGATCATCAGGGGGTCCTTTTGTCCCTCTGTGGGGGGAAACTCCCACTAGGTTTATATCTGGGACTCTCCACCATTTGACCTTAGAACTGAAGAAGCTTCTCGGATGAAGGTGAAACGTCTTCAAGTAACTTAAAGAAGTCCAGACGCTTTTCTTTGCAAGCTCCTTTGACAATCGTGATTAAAGTCACGGCTGTTGCGTCACACGGGTGGAAGTGTGCAGCTCTCTCAAGGAACCGAAACGGCTGAAAGCACCGAACACATCTTCATGTTCGTTGTGTTTTCCCAGAGCAGGAATGCTTTCACTGATCCTGTTATTACCTCTTACAGGCAGGTCTGTGCGCCTCGGGCGATCGAGCACAAACTGTACTTGGAGTTCTCAGATGTTTTATGGACTGCTGTTGATGCCTGATGTTAAACTAAAAAAAGTTCACTTTCTTTAGATAAAGTGCTGAGAGGATGGGGATGAATGTGCAAGAGCCTCACTTACACCTGGTTGATCCCAGCCACCCTACAAAAGACACTCATTTTGGCTGCTTGTACTCGCAATCTCTCTTTTGGGGGTCACTAGCTGCAGTTCAACACCGAACACGAGCACAAGAACTGTTAAATCGAAGCTCATGCTGGCTCGGGTTCCTCTTTATCAAAACGGCCTAGTGTAAAGCCCGTGTTATAGCTGCCAAAACACAAGACACACAAACTCAGAGTTCTTACATATTCCTCACAATGAAAATCCATCAGCAGCACAGCTGTCCCTTTCTTTGCCACAGTTGGAGAACACTGTGTCGTAATCTGAACACATTGGTGTGAGATGTCACCATCTTGTCGTCCGTGGCTCTTTCATAGATGCTGACCACCTTGTTTCAAACAGTGTTTACCTAAAAACACATGAATTGGAATAATTAAGAGGAAGAGAAGTTGTATATTGCAGATATAACCCCCCCTGCCTGGCTCTCCACAGACCCCACACTGGTTAAACAACAGGAAAGAGTGGAGGCTATTTAGCAGTTTATGCTATCAAGTGTGGAAATGAGATTAAGCTTTGTGGGGTGGGGATAAGAGACCCACTTCAGGGACAGGATCTTTTCTTTTGTTTATATTTGTTTCTGCATTAAAAAGCACTTTCTTGCTTCCTCCATGACAAAACTTTCCTCCCAGGAAAAGCTTCCAGGCTACAGACGCCTTCAAAAATGACGCTGAAGTGCTGTAAACAGTAAAATGTGCCACCAGTCACTCTGACATGGTTGGTGTGTTTCTGTGTGCAAATGCTTTGTCCTTGTTAAAAGCTTGATTGTGTTTATTTAATGGGGGGTATGTGTACCTATTCATTTGTCTTCTGTGCAAAGGGTAAAAACACAGTTTTAGATGTTTGTAGTGAGTTCTGAACCCGGAGCAACAAAGAGACGTTTCACAGCAGCCTGTAGTGTCCACACCTCATGCAACAATGCACAGGCTTTCATTCCAGCCAAGTGTTTCAACAGCTGATGTCACTAATTAGAAGCCTCCCTGTCTGAGTGGAGATAATTAGTGAAAATGGGCTGCTGTGGTGCTTGGTTTGCAGAAGATTCGAGGCCAAACACTGAGCGCACACTCAAGATGGTTAAATTCAAATCTGTCTGTAACATTTACTTTGTGTTTTGGCTCTATTTAGGTCAAAAAAGTAAGTCTTCCTTTGTAAACCCAGATAAGCATAATTCACTCACCAGACCCCCCAAAATTATCTGTCGAAAACAATAACGATAAAGGACCTGATCAAGCTGGAAATACAGAATACAGGTCTGAGTCAAGTCAAGAGGCTTTATTGTCCTTCCAACCATGTGCAGCAGTACAGCGCACAGTGAAACAAGACAACGTTCCTCCAAGACCGTGGTGCTACATGTGACAGACAAACACGGGACTACATGAAGTGCAAGTGTGCAAAAGAACAGACAGAACAGTGCAAATGAAGAGTGTGACAGTGCGTTGTGCAAAAGAGTGAGCACTGTGCAAAAATTAACTGTGTGTGTGTGTTGTCGTCAAAGTGCATGCAGCTTAATTTGGCAGTGAGGGCCAGATGCTCGGGTACCTTTCCAGAAGGCAGCAGGGTGAAGAGTGTGTGTGAGTGGGGTGTGGAGCCTCCACAAAGCTGGTGGCTTTGCAGATGCAGTGGGCGAAACACTTGGAACGTAGCTTTGGCAACTCAGCAGAGGGTTACAGTGTAAACTCCTATGAATACACTATTAATGGTTCATGTGAACATATTTAACTCCTGCCAAGTGACATTGTTAAAGTAAAACAGAGTGGATGTGTCTCAGGATGTGTGTAACGATGAATGATCTTTCTATCTCTCACTAACTCTTCTGGGATTTCACACTATTCTCCCAATTCTCACTTCCATATCACCCATCACTTATTCTGTCCCCCAAATCCCTCGTTTCATTTCTGAAGTCCTGTCTGACCAGTGATCTTTCTGCCCGTGTTCCTCCTCAGAGGCCGTGCTTTAAATGTCACCATGTTTGTGTCCTTCTCTTTTCCAGACTTGTGATTATTTATCATCAGATTTCGATCAGCACCTTATGCTTCAGGATGATAAGGTTACAGCGACAACTTCCTGTTTCCAGGCTTTACCCCGTCTCCATCATCTACACAGTGATGGGACAATAAAATATGGAGTGAGGTCTACTTTCAAAACAATTTTTTAATTGTTAAAGTAATAGAGAGAACCCATGTTAGCTACTTGTATCTGCAAACATGTCCGGTACCCATGACGACAGGTGAGAGCTGCTACATAGAGCAGCTGGTGAATCACAAGGCTTCACCTTCTTTTTTTCTTTTGTCAAATGTGTCTGCATGCATGTAAAAGGAGAATATAAGGAGGAAACTCGGTTTGGTTTTTTTAATTTTATATTTGAAATCCAATATTTGGCATGGCCACCTTTATTCTTCAGCACAGCTTAACCCTTTAAGACCTACCATAGAACCAAGTCCGCCAGAGCTTATATTATATGTTTACATGCTGTGGAGCCATTTTTGGGAGCATTTCAAGTTGCTATACATCAATACAACCATTATAGCCCAGATTCTAATAATATGTATGCATTAAGTGCATAGTAATTATATAAATAGCAAAAAAGTGCATTAAACTACAAAATATTTTTGGTGGGCCGGTCTCTAGTCAAAATGCCCGGGCCGATTTTTTGTCCCAGTCCAGCCCTGCTGGGACTAATATTGTGTCATGCACACAACAGAGAATTGAATGTAATGGATTTGCATTGAGCAAAAGCTCATATGTTACCTGGACTTGCAGCAGAATACACTTGTTATTGGGACGGCACTAGCATTTGTCGAACACCTGTTAAACCAGGAGGATAGTGTTTCACTCCTCAAAGGCTAGCTGCACTCCAGCCAAGAGCCACTGCTACACTTCAAAACATCTATTTTTGATGTAGCTCTGCAGAAAGGCACAAACAATACGTGCGACGCATTGTTGTGTGCATGTAGGGAGGCGAGTGTCTATTGGCCGAGAATGAACCGAATCCCCTCCGGCTGTTGTGCTTGTCTTTGCTCAGCAGTAAAGATGCGACTGAGCTGACAACAGAACATTCGAGGTGAGGTCAGGCTCAACAAAGACACGCTGCTTCGCACACACACAGCGTTGGGCAGCACAGGACACAACAACGCCTCCGTGTGTGTGAGTGACACATATATATTCGACTGAGCTGGTGTCGTACTGATGTCTGCTGCACGCGTCGTGCTTTCATCTCTCCTCATCCCTCCCTCTGTCCTCTCCGGGTTGTTTACAGTGTCAGTGATGTAAGACTTCACAGATATGGACCGCAACTTTTGATCTGCAGACTGCTAAGTGTGCGGTTAGTCATGCCCTCCTCCTCTTCTTCCCGGGCTGAGAAAGTTTTGAGAAACAACACTCGTCACTTATCTTCACGTGCAGCGTCTCTGCGAGATAATCTGGCGCCGTTAACATGCGCTGCACAAAGACACAGCAAACTGGCGTGCGTCTGAGCTCTGTCGCTGCTCAGCCAGCCCTTTCTTCTACTTAAAATAGCAGCAGCCTGGAAAATTAACTGTGATGCCGGCTGTAGGTTTTGAATAGGGTTTTTGTTTGCCGCACAACAGCTTTGTTGTGCTTTATTAATGCGCTCCAACAGCGTCGTTGTCGCTGTGCCATCTGTGCTGCAGCTACCAGCTTCACCTCAGCAGCCACATCACATCTCAGCTGTCCACGCACAAAACGACGCTTAATAATGCCAACGTTAAGAACAGTAGGTCCATCATCTCCTCTCACTCATCATTCTTCCAAGACGGGGGGACGAGTGAGAGGGAAACACTAAAACACACATACCTCTCTAAGCAGGTCAGTAAATGGACATAAACAGGTCATTAAATAAGACTATTTTCTCTAATAAATCTTTAATCTTTCATATTTCAGTTCTGTTTGATTGGTTATACCTGAAGTTACCATGGTAACAGCAGGAGAGCGTCGGTTTACAGCCTACAGTGATGCTGATCTCAAGCTCCACATTTGCACCCCTGGATTCTACTGAAAGTAGCTTTGCTTGATTCACAGTTCATAATGATCCTTATTTGTCTTACACTCAGCCCTTCGCGTGATGTCACTCATTTTGCAGCTTCAACCTCAGTGTTGTTTAAGGCCACCCTCATTCTGTGTACTGCTGCCAACTGTTTTCTTAACTCCTGCCTGTTCCTTTGTCTTTCTTCTGTCTCCTCTGATCTCCTCCCACCTCTCAGTGCTCTCTCCCCCCCCCCCCCCTACCTGTAAAGAATCACACGAATCTCTCAGAGGTGAGCTGGGTTGAGCTGTATGTGTGTGACCGCTGCCGTCATCTCTCTCGACTCTCGCATTCAGCACAAACGACAGAGAGCTGCTGGGGGCTGAAGAAGCTAAGAAAAGAGTAACAAGTATACAAGATGGACTTGGCCCCTATGACATCACCCACCGGTCTGAGAAGTCCTGTTACAAGGTGTTTTTGCCGTGGACATTGTGGTGTTTTCGGCTTTACCGACATATTTAGTTAGGATAGGTGGAAGAATATCAGAGGAAGAGTTAAAACTCTTCTTATTTCCTGCATTAACTGAGATCAGGTGAATATTCAAAGCAGCACTGTGGCTGAATTAATGTGTCCTTCCTCGGCTGCCTCTCGTTTCCAAAAGTCAGCACTGCAGGACGGATACTTTTCTAAAGCTCAAAGAAGAACACACAGGACATGGTTATCGTGCAGGTTCACCTGACGTCACACTACTTGACCAAAAAGCCAAATTCCTACAAACACACGACACAATTCAGACGGTGAAAATAAGAAGAGTTGCTGTGTGACGCTGGTGCAACGTGGGGACGGTGGGTTTTTGCTTTTGAGTTACTCGTAACTTTTGCACAAAGACAATAAGATGTGAAGCGAAACTCAATCAGTCCATCCTACCATCCTGTTTCCACTTATCCAATTCAGGGTCATGGAGGAGCTGGAGCTGCCATAGGGTGAGAGGTGGGCTACACCAGTTGGTTGCCAATCTTTTGCAGGGTTTAAAAATACCCCGAGTGCTGATGGATGGGGGAGGAGATACTGAACCACCTGTGCTCCCTCTGGAGGAGGGAGGAGTTGGGTTCCTGGAAGAAACTCACTGCGTGGCTCAGAGATACGACTGCATCCCAACGATAGCCACCGAGAACAAACTAAACAAACTTACAGTTAATGGTTGGAGTTAAGGAAAAGGGAATGCACCACAGCGTCTGCATTTGAGCATAAGAACAAACGTTCACTTTCTGTTTATGCTCACTATATTTACTCAGAGAGGAAGCTCGGGAAACCATCATAATGTCTTTTTTAAAGTTTGCTTTATGAAAAATGTTCTTCTTAGCTCTCATAATGTGTCACACTCAAACACTCTGCTCACCCTCACACTGTGACCTCACAATATTTCTTGACTCATTTCTTTTTCTAATGCTGTATTGATTTTAGCGTTCAATATTTTATGTGCGACCGTGTGATTTGAGGAGGTCTTTATTAAAAATGTCAGCGCTCTTTCTTCCTCGGCGCTGGAAAGGAAAAGAAATGGCTCCAAAATTACAGCCACATATGGAGAAAATCACCTGCGTGTGATACTTTTAATATTTCCTGCAGCGTAATGTTAAAAGCATGCCTGTGATGTTTCCTCGCACACGTCATGTGTGTTCAGAAGCAGAAGCTTTAATAATGTGCTCTCTAATCCCAGAACAACATTCACCACATCCTGAAGTTTGACACGAAACATCCAGCACAGCCCAACACACAACAGGACCAAACCCCCGAGACACAAGTATGGAGAAACTGTGTAACGCCTAAACATGGAGAGAAATGAGGCAGAAACATTCACACACACAACTGAGGCGCCATGAAATAGAACTGCAGTATAGAAGTGCTCCTAAATAAAGAAAATGTTAGAATGGCTACAAAGACTAAAGAACGCTGAAGTGTTAATGTGCATGTTCTAAACTCTGAAGGAGGCTCATGTGTTTGAGTTTTTCCTCACAGCAGCCTAAATCTAAATTCATGAGGTCTAAGAGGCGAGGAAGACAGATGGCAGATTTCGAGCAACTCCTAGAAGATTACCTTTCAATTTTCACTTTGCGATTTGACAAGGCTTCAGAGGCATGAGCTCAGACAAGGCATCATTTCAAGAAGGCTACATAACAGATGAAGGCTGTTTCACTCACATCAAAATAAATCCTCTCCACAGCTGATTGGACGAACGCATGTTTGGCTGGACTGACAGAGAGATTATCTATCTCAAAAAATATCTGATATTAAAGTTTTGCCCGCTGCTAATTCACATCTGGACTGATGGCAGCGGAGTAAAACTAAGTAGTCTGAACTTCCTTCTCATTAGTCGCATGTTCCAGTTGTCCCTTGGGACGGCTTGTTGTGACTAGATCGATCGGGGTCTCCTCGCTCTGATGTGCCTAGAATATCTGAGTGTCTGACCGTTTCTCACATCCTTATAACTCACTGAGAGAGAGAAAAACTGTGAATGCTTAGTTTGGAGGGGGGCCGAAGTTATGACCTTGGCTTCCTGTGCAGTATGTTAAGGCCATGATTCTGTGCAAACAGTATTTCTTATCAATCAGCAGTATAATGCATCATAAAACAGTGTAATATCCCATTCCTGTTTTTCTCAAAATAAACAATCAACTACAATCAAACAATCAATCTGCTGGTCCCTCTCTAGTCTAAACAAAGTGTTTCAGTAACTTTCCACTCGAAGATGGTCCCCTGTTATCTACTTCCTACATCTACTTTCTACCATCTACTTGAGCGACAGTCTACAGCTTAAGGACACGTAGTCTAATGCCTTTATTTTGAGGGCCGTGTCCACTTAATACTACACTTTATGGTTATGTGGCATTTTAGTTAATATTTCAATGTGTTCCAGAGTATTCTATGTTTAGACTTAGATCTCCCAGTTTAGTTATTGCTTAGTGTCGCCTTTGCCTTTGTTTTCGTACTGTTTTATCAGCCTCCAATAAACGTCTCGCCCTCTGTTAAAATCAAGTTTAGTTTGGCGTGTCTGCACTTGGGTTCCCCTCCTCACTCCACACAGTCTGCTTCCACAGACTGTGACAGGATCAGGCTCTCAGAACTCAATCATCCTTTAAAATCTTCATGTTCTCAAAAGGTAATTGGACGGGAAAGACTAGTCTGGGCATCTCAGTCAAACTGGACAAGAGGCAAAAACAATTTGACATCTATGTCTTTGTCTTGTGGGGAGTCAATCGTACAGAAAAGGAGAAAACTTTATGTTTATTTATTTTCATATTCTCCTCTATAAGCAAGTTGTTTACGACTTAAATTTATCCCCAGTTAACATCATTATTCAGAAAAAGCCCAGCAATCCAAACCTCAGCCGCTTTGTTCACTCCACGTATTTCCCATGTGTGATTGCTGCTATCTCAGCAGGCACACAGGAAACACAAGCAGGATTTATGGATAAGTTGACATTTTATTATGCTTATCATGGGCAGTGAAAATAAGCACTATTGTATGAAGGACACACAAACATCTGCACACAAACGCAATGAAACCAGCGTTTTTTCTCCACTCTGTATATCAGGAGCTGCAAAACGTATTAAAATGATTAGTATGATGCACATACAAAAGGGCGCACACATGCACGTAACACACAAGTGTTTACTGATGCGTTGAACTTATTCTGCTTATCAGCACTTATGAAAGCTAGTGCTATAAATAAGGGACACATTCCCCACAAATGCATTAACATAAAAATGTGCATATCTCAAATATATATTTGAATTAAGTAAAGCAGGAGGGCACACAGAGGCACACTCCAAACAGGGTGAGGAGGCGAGAGTGGAGCTCCTGATTGTGCTGCATGAAATTAATAACCTCAGGTTTATTAATCTCTGCATTGTCGCAGAGCTCGTGGTGAAGGGAATTTTCGTTTTGCAGAACAAACAAACTACAAATGAGAAAAATGAAAATACCACACTGCAAAATCTGTACACAGAATCAGTTCCTGATGAAAGGATATGTTTTAAACCAATAAGAAACGAGAGAAACCACAGATGAGAGGGTACACAGTAAACACGAGGAGATGACGCTACAGGGAAAGGGAGAGCGAATGATGATTGTCAGTAATATGCAGACAGGGGTAGGATGAAATCCAATGAAAAGTGTTCTTCTTATCCTGGAATATTTTCAAGAAAATAGCCAGAAATGTGACTGTTCAGGCGTCTGAATTATCCTTACTTGAGTTCTAATCATTAATATCTGGAAAAAGAAATCATACAATACGTCAACTGTTCCACAAGCCACTTAAAGCCACTTAAAGTCAGTTAAAGTCACTTAAAGCCACTTAAAGCCACTTAAAGTCACTTAAAGCCACTTAAAGCCACTTAAAGTCAGTTAAAGTCACTTAAAGTCACTTAAAGTCACTTAAAGTCACTTAAAGCCACTTAAAGTCGCTTAAAGTCACTTAAACATTTCTACCCCTGTGCATGCAGACATAATGCACAGTGACTGGTTCAGGGGAACCCTCTATTCCTGTAGGACAAACAAGAAAATATGCACATAAGCTCATAAGCACTTGTTCCAGTATGTCAGACATTATGCTTAAATTAGAGCTGACAGTGTGATTCGGTACCAACACGAGGCCTGGAGGACTCGCAACACTTACTGAGTTCCATTGTTTTGATTTTGACAAGTATTTCCGAGGCAACCGCCGAGCGAGTGAATACTTTCACTCCGGTCCTTTGGTGGGTGTGACATCATTGTTGTCATTCCTCCTTTGTGCACCAAAACAATCGTTTTGCCATTTTACACTGTCGCTCCATTTCACAGGTTCAAAGCAGTCGGACGAATAGCTGTCGAGCGGTTTAGTTTCGCTATCGTTTCATGACAAATTAAGGAGATAAAACAACATCTGTGAAATTATGCTTGTAATGAAGGTCTTCTTACACAAAATGCACATTGATAATTTCTCCAACACATGTACACACTGAATACAAGCACACAGATTTAACTTTAATGATTAGTGTTTCCATGTTGGGAGTCAAACAGGATTATTTTTTATTTTTTCTCTGAAGTGACGAGTAGGAAGCTTCGCGTTTATAAGCTGATGGGTGGAACATTTCAATTGTGTTTCTAGAGTTTATCTTTCCTTCCTCTGTCACTGCCCAAATTGTACATCCTTGATTCCTTAACTCCTCAGTTCCTCTCCTCGTGTGTCAGTCCCTCACTCCCAGCACGAGTTCAGAAGGTGAGAAACAGACACGAGGAGAGAGCAGCAGCAACACCAAACACAACGAGACAGCCTCACGTCGCAGCCTCATTCCTAGTAAAGCCGACTGGACGTGATGTTTGATGCAACGGTGTCAGAAATTGTTGTGTTAAGTTGTATTTAGTGAGGGTTTGGTCTGCATGATCAATCAAAATCAGCTTTATTGACACTGTAGCAATGAAACGCTCAACAATGAAACTGAGGTGCAATTTTCTCACTGCAGAAAGAAGCTCAATTGTTTCTGTTTTCCATGTTTAATGCTGGTGAATAAAACACCTCCTCTCTGCCTCAAACCTTCCATATTTTCTCATTCGTATTATTATATGAAAGAAGTATGAATGCCATCATGTGTATGATCAAATATCATTTTCATATTTGTGTAAGGTCTGACTTTATATGATGTTTATGAATCAATTTCAGCAAATAATGCAATATTAGTGCTGGCAATAATAGTACTAATAGAATCGGTTCCAGTGATAATCAACAACATATAACTGCAGGTCTGCGTTTCTGAAGGGGAGACTTGTTGCTTCCCACTCTGCCACACAAGCTGATCAATGCCAGATTAATTACCCCTTTAATTTCAGACTGACAGCCTAAAATTAAAGGGGGCTCCAATAATGAGGAAGTTATGACAGTGTGTAATTATAAAGTTTGAGATTAGTGTGTGTGTGTCTGTCCACTGTCCAGGGTAATTTGTGTTTGTACACATTAGAAGTAAAAATCTAATCTGAGTAGAATCAGCTCGTATTTTTATTTTATTTATTTTTTCACTGCTTTAAGAAACTCCTGACGCAGCAAACTGCATCTCAGCTGGAGTGTTAGGAGTAGCTCTGTACATTACTGGGTGCCAGTGCTGTCAGGCTGCATTCTGGTCCCTGTGTGCTTCTCTGAACCCTGCTGTGGTTAAAATCTCTGAGTCTGTACAGATGATACATTCTGTGATGAGTCTAAAAGCTCCCACGAGGCGTCCTCCTTACTAAAGTCCCCCCAGTGCTCCTTCTTAATGTCAGGCTCAGTAATTAAACTCTGCACTGCTACTATGACGGGTCTGTGCTGTTTGTATCTACATGTTTGAAGAGACTTTGTCTTCACACATTAAGCCTTGAACTGTTTTCTTGACTGATATATTGATGGTTAGCTTGCTGACACCACGTGACACACAAATGGATTTATTTTTACTTCAAAGGAAAAGCTCGGTTTCCATGTAACTTCAATGCATTCTTCCTCACGTGTCTAGGGGAATGCATTTGGTCGCTGAAAGTCAGGTCTTCTTAGCTACATGCCACAGCCAAATAAGTCCACAGTCAGTGGCGTAACGTCTGTTAGCAGAGTGAGCTGAATCCTGGGGTTTGGATCATGCAGGACTTTCATCTTAAGAGTTTCCTTTTACTTTGTGTTAGATTTTTCTCTTGCCTGGTGTTTGGACTGAGCATTAAAGCTACTTGAATAGATTAAAACTAAAGATTGTATCCATCAATCTCTCACGAACTGGTGGAAATACGAGAATCACCCAAGTGCAGACTCTATTTACAAAGTTTTATTTACAAAAATGTGAACTTAAACAAGAAATGTGGCTAGAAACTGAAACAGTGAAACAGGGGACGTGGAGCCGAGGACAGTCAACAGCGGAGAAACGCTTAAACACAGCGGAGAACACGAAGAGCCAAGGGACGGGGAGCTCTGCAACAAACGACAGGGCAGGAAGACAAGAGAGTGACCAGTGAACGTACTGCCGTGGGGTGTTCTTACAGTTTTCTTGGTAGGTACACCTATTGTATCAGTTTGAAACTCCTAGCTTGCTTCATTATCGTTACATTACAGCTGAGATGTCCAAATTTCAGCTGACCAGTTGGAAGAGATGTTTTCTGGAGGGGTGTTTTAAAAACCACAGAGTGGAGCCTTTCAGGAAGAAGGTGTTAAGCCTGTTTTAGGACGTAAAGCCAGTCTACCACACACTGAAATGAAATTATGATCCTGTAAGTGAACAGGCTCTAGGGTAACAATTCATGGCATCACAGTACAAATTGTTATCAGTTATCCAGAAAAGCAGCAATTTGCTCCCTTGGTTGATCATTACCAGTTATCCCATCCATCCCTCCGTTTTCGGGGCATCTATCCCGGTCCAGGTGGCGGTGGCACCAGTTTAAGTGGAAATACTCAGACTTCCTTTTTCCCAGCCACCTCCTCCATCTCGTCCGGGGATGGTGGAATTCCAGGCCTCTTCGGTTTTGTTTAACCCACCTACTATTTTAAAAGCATGTTTGTTGTGTTAAACGACATAATCGTGCACTATGCGTCCCTCAAGGCTTGGCTTTACACCAGGCTAAACATGCTATAATTTTTTGTGTTATTAAAGCCATGACACATGATATACAAACACAACATTAAGTTCAGGTCACAGTAGTTTCATCATGTCATTGGACTGTCAGGCTCCCATTAGTCTTTCTATTATCAATCAATAGTTCAATGCTAAAAATGCTAAAAACAATACATGATGCAGTTGGACCTTAATTTTTATTGTTTTGCCGTGAAATCAGGCACCAAACCAACAAACGCTATCTCGTCCATAATATGCAACGAGAACTGTGCAGTTCATTGGTCATTACGGTTAAATTAGGCCTGACAGTTTGATTCAGGACCCAACATGAGGCCTGAAGGGGTTGATTTTGCCGTAATGGCCTGCTCCCTGGACATTAGCTGCTTTATTACACTGCTGTTTACAAAGACATTAATGATTTATTACAAACTCAAGCAACGCGCGCGTTTCTCCCCAAAACATCTGTGCTAACAAACGAGCAATATGGTTTTGCTAAAAGGCACTTCTGAGTTCATTTAGATCAAACTGAGCTGAACTGACTCCCCTGACCAGTAGAACCCAGCTGCAGGGCATGATGGTTATTTTCACCACTGCTTGAAAAGAAATTGTGTTTTTCTTCTTAATCGTGTTGTGGATCGCTTTCTGTGAACAGGTTTGACATTTTCTAAAGAAAAGTTTATTCCTGTTTGCACTCTATAATACAATCTCTGAACATAAAAAAAACAAGTCGCACAATCAGCTTTGATTTGTTGAACAAATGCAGAGCAGATTTCCTAATAATTTACTTCTGCCGGTACAAATGAGGGGCCTTCGCACTGAAGCGATTCAGAACATTTCTCCATGAAGTCAGTGATATTTAGCAAATGTTAACTTGCTGTTGCCTTTACGTTCCTGCCAGTTAGCTTCTTGTGCACAACAAAAGAGGAGCAAAGTTGCAGTCCCACTTCACACGCACATTTGTGCTTCTCCATTTCAGCACTATGTTCATCTCTTATACTGTCTGTGACATACATGCAAATAAACGCATGCATTTAAATGTATTTGTGCATTTTTCCGTGTTGTAGTTTCACGTCTACAACAGCAGTCTGTATAATTCAACATATTTACGCGGGCTCTTGCATTTCACAGTTCAGAGAGTTTAGCATTTCTGGCAAAAACAGACTCGCTGGGGAAGGAAGAAAAACTGCATGGAAATGCACCTGCGATTGAGCCGGTGGAAACACACGAACCAGCAAGAAATTCAGGAAGATGATCACCTCACACAGCTGTGCCAGAATCACAGACTGCACTGGTGCCATGAGCTGGAACAGCAAAGTTGCTCCATCGACTCACTTACAAGCGTCAAGCAACCTATTGCCAAAGTATTTGCTCATCTGTCTCACACTAATATAAACTCGAGTGACATCGCACTCCTAATCCACTGGGTATTGTCACAATGGCCACGGGCCGATAGCTAGATCGGACTCGATTGCAGATAACCACAACAGAGACGGCTCAACGTTTTGCAGTGTTTATTATTTAGTCAACAAGTGAATATGTGGCAGGGTGTCGCTAATGATGTAACCGTGTGACAGTGGGGGTGAACGGGGGTCTAGCAGGTTGCGACGGGAATGGAGCGGTTGCGTTGGTGACCGGCGTGAACCTCGCTTTGAGGGAGAGGCAGCGATAGTCCAGGGGAGTAGTGGAGAGGCTGGCAGGTGGTGAGTGAGGCTGGAGGGCAGGCAGGTGAGGGTCCTTGTATCTTTTCCTGAATATGAAGATGATCCACGGAGAGCTGAGGTTGAGGGTGATAGCAAAGAAGGTCCAGGGAATCTGAAGCACATGAAAACCAAAGTTAACAAGGAAAAAGTGGCAAGAGCGTAAAAAGCCGTAGAGTCAATACCAGGTCGTTGACGAACTGGCGGTGAAGGAGAGTCTGAGGGGGCCTTAAATCCTCAACCTGATTGCCCTGAATCAGTCTCAGGTGTGCAGGACTGCAGCAGGGATGATGGCTCCGCCCAGGGGTGGAGACCAAGGAACTCAGGTGCCTGATGGAATTTTCCAGTCGAGTCTCCAGATCCTGACAGGTAAATGTGATATCAGTCCACCCTTTGCAGCTATAACAGTTTCAGCTCTTCTGGGAAGGCCTTCCACAAAGTTTAGGAGTTTCTATGGGAATTTCTAACCATTCTTTTAGAAGAACATTTATGAAGGTCTGGCTCGCAGTCTCCGCTCTAGCTCCATCGGATCAGGACTGTGCAGGCCAGTCAAGTCTACACCAAACTCACTCATCGATGTCTTTATGGACCTTGTTTTATGTGCTCGTGAACATGAAATCGTCTTGGTTTGCTGAAGCATTACGAATTCCTTTCACTGGAACTAAGTGGCTGAGCCCAAACCTGAAAAACAACCCACTGTTGTAGACGTTTAAACAAAAGCCGTTGTGTGTCCTGCGCGAAATGATTATTACCGCCTACAACAAGCACGAGACTTACTGCTGCTGTCCTTCATCTTTCTCTCCGAGTAATTAAACCGTCTGGATGTGTGGAATATGATAGAGGTTGGGGAAATGAGACCCATCAGAAGCATCCCGGCGCTGTGAACTCAGCGGACCTTATGCTTCTTAATGGATTTATTATGAGCTGGAAAACGGGCAAACACTTTAGCCTGTGAAAAAGAGGAAAACATCAGAATTGAGACATTTTCCAAGGCTGCTGTTGATCGCAGCCTTGGAAAATTTCGCTGATGTTATTTTTTTTCCTCTTCTGGGAAGAAAATAACTCGTCGTGGCATGGCTAAAATAAGAAAGGAGGGAGTGTGAGAGAGGAGGAGGAGGATTGAATTACCAACACCGGCTCAAAGAGCTGTTTGATGTTCAGATGCTGTGATAAATTATTGATGTGGTGCCTGTTAAATAAGGCCAGTGCTCATTTGATTACAAATCTCATTAGGGCTTTACAAAATATGCTTTAATAACAAAATCCATCAGTATAATCGCTGTGTAAAGAGATTGAACACTGTCATTACACAAAGCATACAGCTGTGGTATTGTTACTGTAGGCTACAGATTTAGCCTTTCAGTGTGGATGCACTGATTAAAATTTCTGAGTAACAGTTGAAAATAGAATAAAATACACAGCACAATTAGACCAGAGACGACTGCCCTTGATCTCTAAGTGTTGTTTGGACGTCTGGTTAAAGTCATTAGTAAATTAAATTTTATCTGCACTATCTGCATACTGAAACGTCACCAAGGCTACTAGTTAGTGAATAATATCTGATTACGACCAAGTAAACGTTAGTAGGGTGAAAGCTTGCATTGCCACTCAGCAGTGGCTTTTTTAAAAACACCTCTTTTAGTTCACAGTGTCAGTTTTATGGCTCACTCACAGTCTGCCTCGGTGTCTTGGTGTTTCCAGCATCAGCAGGCCGCCGTTTTCAGCTCACTAGTGCCAATAAAACCATTACAGACATTGTTAGAGACGAGCTGGTGAAGGAAGCAGAACATCAAGCAGCTAAAAAGCCTGACATGTTGCACCAGAGATGGTGGACATCAAACGTTTGCTGCCACATTAAGGACCAGCAGTGCAGACGTTTGTACACCATCCCCTCATCGTGACGTGGAAACAGCTAGAAATTACTGCACGACACATTACATCGCTTGTGATTTCCTTTACTGCTGATTTTAAGGATTTACTGATTACTTCTGGAGCACACTCAGGCAGTGTGTGCTGTGCTGCATGTTTTATACCCAAACTTCAGTTATTTTGTGCTGCGCCCTCCCCAGAGCCGACTTTAGAATACAGGCGGTGACAAGAGACCTGCATTTTCCTCTATTCAGTGCTCCTGCCTCAAGCTAGCTCCAGGTAAGGTCTATGCTCTTGATGTCTGCCTGGAGGTCTCTGCACCAGGTATTTTTCGGTCAGCCTCTCTGTCTCTTCTGTTTGGGGTTCGATGTCGGGGCCTGAACAATGTCCTGAGCCTGAGTCCAGCTGCAGCACACGTGTGCAGGGTTGTGCTCGATAGCTGCATCCAAGCACAGAACTACAGAGTCAGAAAGTCATTTATAAACCCATGAGACACGTGAGAGGTGTGTCACAGCCACCAAGAGCAGATCATCGTGGACTTTTTCAGTAGCTCGTGACAGCTGATGCTCATTTAGGTGCTGTGAGTTCACAGTCCCTGGCAACAGCTGGACCTTAAAAATGAAACCGAGGTGGGACTAATGTCCAATTAATCTGGATCCAACATGGAGTTGTTCCTTACAGACTCTATTATTCAGATAACTTTATTTATCCCCATGGGGGCAATTGAGAGTGCAGAGAGTGGCAAGGAAGAAGAATAAATAAACAAATGAAATAAAATAAATGTGTGGTGGCATCTAAACTCTGGAACTTTAATGCTACGGTGCTTAGAGCCATATCTCTTCATTAAAAACAAAAGGAGAGCATGAAAATATGGAACCAGAACTAAAATGAATTCATATTTTTCACAAAAAAATTTTACATTTTGATATTTTGACAGTGATGTTCACATTTGTGGAGGCGACACTGAAATGTTCTGTTAATAGATTAGAAGCTGAAGAACGTCCACGTTCACGTAGCCTGACTGACAAAAGCTAGTGTTCAACCACAGTTCTGGCTGTGGACTAAAGAGAAAAGACACTTTTCTAAAACTTCAAAGTTGTGAGTGCTAAGAACCTGACAATGCAGGGACATTCTGGGATGACTTGAAAAAGACAGAAGCTGTGCAGCAGCTTTTAGAGGCTCGGCAGACTCGTTATACAATCCAGTCTGCTTCAAGAGCTCAGATCTGGCTTTAAAGCCCAGCAGGGTTCAGAGGAGCACACGGGAACCAGAATTCAGCCTGACAGCACTGGCATGACACTGTAGTGCACAGCAGCAGCTACTTAAAACGCCCCTGCTGCTGTGATGCATTTCTGCTGTATCAGGATTTGGTTCTACTTTAGAAGAAACTGTACAATAAAGTCTGAGAGATGCCAGAGGGAAAACACTGCTGACAATTTCTCCTTCTGTGTGTAAACTCTCTGATGTTTTCAATAATTGTAATTTTCAGCGTTTGTTGTGTTTGTTGTTTTCGCAGAATGAAGAATTTCCTGCTGAAGATGAATTAGCTCAATATGAAAACACACTCGATGGATTTTGCTCTTGTCTTATATATCGGGGCCCGTGCTTATTGGTTCGGGGTTACGTTTATTTTACCCACTGAAATATTAATAATACCTGTTTTTATATTTGTGAAGCATCGCAGTGCTGTGAAAGCTTTGTGGGTTCAGGTTAAATTTAAAAGAGTGATTCCAGAAGCAGTTTGTGTCAGCAGGTGTGTAACGATTCTCATTTCTGTTGACAATGTAAATGTTGCACAGTACTTTACAAAGACACTATTAAACACGGCACACTACCCAGCAGTGCCTCCTTTTATTATTGTATCTCTGCAAAGGCTGATCACCAGGACTACTGAGTCAATGAAGGAGGAGAGAGATTATGGATGATGGAGTTTATATAGATTAAAACATTTTGGGGGACTAACAATACTTTGTTTCTTCTAGTCCACATATTTCTGACATCTGACAGGAGTAATAGCTGCCAGCAGTGATCACAGCATAGCGACTACGCTGAGCAGTGACCAGTGCTGCTGGTAAAGACAATACTTGATGTAAAAGTAGGTTTTAATGACTACATCCAAAAGGCAACTCTTCAGCTTGAACTGAATCTTTGGTAAGAAGGAAGAAGTCACAGAAGTGCCCAGAACTGCACTTTATCTAACGGCAGGTTGAGGCTCCAAAATCGAGTCAATCCCCAAAGACTCCAGTATTAAAATGCTCAACTTTACAGCAGAAATAAATGTGTTTTCAGTCTTCTACAAAATGCTGGTGAGGCTTAAAATTAGGGTCTTGTTTGCTTTGATTGACAGGTGTGCCGGCACAGATGCTATAGCTGCTTGCTCTTGAATGTTTTTGTGCCATTTTGATGGAAAATGTCAAAAAATAACATGTGACGTACAGCCTGTCCAAGTTCAGTTCTAGTATTTTTAAGCACTAATTAGCTACTATCTCTGTTACAGCTTGCTAACAGAGCTTGTTAGCATTAGCACGTGACCCCCTCATGCAGAAATGGTAACCTCTGGCTCCAGAAAACCAACACGATGGCAGCCGTTATACCGAGGCGTAGTCAAAAACAGTGTTCATCTTTTGCAGTCTATGTGACAAAGAAAACATTTAAGTAGACCACTGTTTTCTGAGTGTTTTATTTGTTAATATGCATCTGGATGATGCTGGGACTCTCTTGCACAGTGTTTATTAGAGTTTATTTGGAGTTTTAGAGTTCTGCCCATTTATTAGGCACAGGTTATTAGACTGAGGCAGTGCATGAGTTTTGTACGGTGGCTGGGAAGTGCAAAGCGCAACAAATTAAAAAACGGCAACAAATTAAAAATCCACAACAAATTAAAAATCCACAACAAGTTAAAAATCCACAACAAATTAAAAAAACGGCAACAAATTAAAAAATCCACAACAAATTAAAAATCCACAACAAATTAAAAATCCACAACAAGTTAAAAATCCACAACAAATTAAAAAACGGCAACAAATTAAAAATCCACAACAAGTTAAAAATCCACAACAAATTAAAAAAACGGCAACAAATTAAAAAATCCACAACAAATTAAAAATCCACAACAAATTAAAAATCCACAACAAGTTAAAAATCCACAACAAATTAAAAAACGGCAACAAATTAAAAATCCACAACAAATTAAAAATCCACAACAAGTTAAAAATCCACAACAAATTAAAAAAACGCAACAAATTAAAAAACGGCAACAAATTAAAAATCCGCAACAAATTAAAAAAACGCAACAAATTAAAAATCCACAACAAATTAAAAAACGGCAACAAATTAAAAATCCATAACAAATTAAAAAACGGCAACAAATTAAAAATCCATAACAAATTAAAAAAACGCAACAAATTAAAAAACGGCAACAAATTAAAAATCCGCAACAAATTAACAATCCACAACAAATTAAAAAACCGCAACAAATTAAAAATCCACAACACTTTTTTTTCAACTCTCAGTGATGCCACAGTGATCGTGTGATTTATGGACCTGCAGCGGAGTTTGAGCCAAGACACGGCTAGTGATGTCAGACTTAAAAGACCAGATAAAGAGTGATATGAACATATCTATAACTTACCGGAATGAAAATGTCTGGAGCACCAACAGATATTTGGAGATGGAAGAGAACTGGATATCAGCTCGTCTCACAGCTGCTATCCAGACTAGACGCCTTCTTTTGGTAACATCCGATACATGAGCTGCCTCATGTTGCTTCCAGGTGGGGAAAGAATGAAAAGATAAACCATTTTCAACCTTATTCCCTTGCCGGTCGTGCGATCTAACTTTACAACTGACCGCACAGCAAGTATGAACCATAGCTGGTGTTATCCGTGTACCTTCGCTCCTCTTTCGCTAGCGGTTTGTTCGGCCCAGAAACATGGCGCCTCAACCAAAAATCATGGCCACGCCCCCTCTAGTGACATCACTCTCCGAAAGGCCTATTAGGCTAATCGTTGTGTCACTTCCGGTATTTCAGACAATCCCTTTCCATCAAGGATTTTTAATTTGTTGCGGTTTTTTAATTTGTTGCGGTTTTTTAATTTGTTGTGGTTTTTTAATTTGTTGCCGTTTTTTAATTTGTTGCCGTTTTTTAATTTGTTGTGGTTTTTCAATTTGTTGCCGTTTTTTAATTTGTCGCGGATTTTTAATTTGTTGTGTTTTTTTAATTTGTTGTGGTTTTTTAATTTGTTGTGGTTTTTTAATTTGTTGTGATTTTTTAATTTGTTGCCGTTTTTTAATTTGTTGCCGTTTTTTAATTTGTTGTGGTTTTTCAATTTGTTGCCGTTTTTTAATTTGTTGCGCTTTGCACTTCCAGCCACCGTAGTTTTGCCATGTTTGCACTGATGATGTGAGTTGATAAAACAATATGAAGAAAAGCAAGATGGTTAAATGACCTGATATTCCTTTAATGAACTCATACACGGGACAATCAGCTGTCACCAGGCTGCATGAGTGAAGCTGGATTTGCTTTCACCTTGTGAGTCTGTTTGTGTGTGATGGAGATAATTATGCTTGCCACAAAGATCCAGTTGTTGTATGAGCTCCTAATTCATATTCATATTCTGGGAGTAAAAAAAGACCCAGTGCTGAAAAAAAGAGGCACCATCTCAGAGGCTTTGTTTCGTCTACGAGCAGTCTTTCAAAATAAAAGTCACCTGAGTCATTTTCAAGGGAAGGATCTATAAATATGATATCAGATCTTCGGGATGCATCACGACCACAACAAGGACTTGTCAGGCTGTGATCTCCTCCACCTACACTGTGCGGTTTATCCCTCCTGGGAAGAAATGGATCAGAGTGACTATAGAATTACTGCCAGGCAACACAAACAGCTTGTGACCTCTAGAGGCTCTCCACATTATTTTATTGCTATTTATAAAGACTTGGCTTTGAAAGCAACTTTACATCACCTGATGTCATGGAATTGTGTATAAAACACGCTGCTCTGGGGATTTATTCCATACAGTGTCTACAGTTGTTTGCCTGTTTGCATGAAAGTAACATGAAAAATGGTTAAGGGCAAGGACACGGGTCAGGGCTAGAGCGCAGTTACCTGCTCTGCTAACACAACTGGAGTGAATTTGTGTTTTAGCCTCATGTCAAACCAACATATTTCAAAGAAACTAAAACACTTTACCCTTCAGATGAAGTCTCACACATGCATGTTGGTCCTTCAGCTCTCTTATGCTTTTGTGTTCGATTGTTCCAGTGCTACAGTCTCTAAATCCATGGCTCAAAGGAACCGAACATAAGATGGCACAATGCTGCCACAGTTCATTAACCTTTTAATAATGAAAGCATAATTACTCACAAAGATTGAACACAGATCAGGGTGATGGGAGCCAAAAACAAACAAAAGAGGAAGTAGACCGTGAATCAACCACACACTCCACTAAACTAATGTTAGTAACATTTTGCACACTCCCGTAGTATGAGGCCCTCACTGAACGCCTCTGGCACTTTACCTTTGTTGTTTATTGCAGACTGTATGATTGTTATTCTTTATCCTTCAGCTGTAACACAACAATTCCCCTTTCAATCGAGTATCTATTGATCATTTATCTATCTAACACAACCCTAGACAGGCTGCCCAGTGACAGGGTGGATGTTGGGAACATACATGTGCAGCAAATCCTGGTCCTGCTTCGCAGCGTTGTGTAGAATTGTGCAGCATTGTTTAGTGACTAAAGCGACATTTGAACCAGTTTTCCACCATTAAGGTCCCGATTGATCCGCCAGGAGAGACGATCAGACAAATCAGAACTAGGTCACCAGTCCAAGATGGAGTAGGAGTCTGTTAACCCATGACATAAAAGTTTACAAATTCATGGATTTTACCGATTTTTCAGCAGTTGTTATATGTTGTATTTCATGAAATATGTCATATTTCAATGTAGTTGTTCAGTGCTGGTCCTCTAAGGAAAAATGCTCACAGAAAGAGGTCTCTCTCGTAAATGAGACATTGAGTCTCATTGGGACTACCTGTATGAACAAATAAATAAAAAATTAAAATAAAATAAATAAAAAAGGTTAAAAAAAACACAGGTAATAAAACTCAAAGAATCAGGAAATAAACATTCTAACTGACGCACATAAGACAGTATATTTTTTCCAAAACAGTGCACTTCTCCAAAATAAGGGCGGTTCTGTAGATTCGGGGTCATCCGGATCATGGCAGACATTGGTGCTTAAGTTGAAGGTAACTGGGATGTTTTTGGACTGAAGGGAACAGAGACTCATGGTTAGAGAGAGACAAATATGGGAGGCCATCCACATCAACCTAAGACCACCAGGTACCGGAACAGCTTCTTCCCCACAGCTGTCAGACTCCTGAACTCTGCCTCCTGACATCTGACCCACGTTAAACTCATGGACTGAACATACACACACCCACAACCACCTAAACACACACACAATGGACAACCGTACCCTCAAACACACAATAATAACATGGACTGAACCACCACTCACAACCACCAGCACTTTATAGCCTCTGTAGAAATTATCCACATATCTCACTTATCTTAACCCTTTAAGACCTACCGTAGAACCAAGTCCGCCAGAGCTTATATTATATTTTTTACATGCTGTGGAGCCATTTTTGGGAGCATTTCAAGTTGCTATACATCAATACAACCATTACAGCCCAGATTTTAATAATATGTCTGCATTAAGTGCATAGTGATTACATACATTGCAAAAAAGTGCAATAAACTACAAAAAAATTGAAAATCGTTTTTGTTTTTTTAACATATATTTCTAGTTAGAGAAATTTAAGAGGCTTATCCCTCAAAACTGTAAATACAAAAAAGTTGCACAAAATAGTTTCCCACCACAGGAAATTTATTTTGAGTGTCTTCATAGTTTTATTTTTGAAATACACCAATTTTTATATACTGCAGGAAAAACGAAAATAAATATTATGATGCAAATTTGCAAAAAAAGCAGCATATGCATCAAAATAAACTATTTCCAGCAGTGCAATATGAGTCCTAAGCATCCCAGAAACGACACAGAAAGTCATAAAGTCAAACATAACTTTTAAAAACACCAGTATAGGCTCATTGAGGCCCGGGCGGTAAAAAACTACATTTCCGCGAAAATGACGCCACTTCCGGTTTCGGGCAGGTCATGGCGGACATGCGATAGTTCGCGCTGACGTCTAATCCAATGTAGGAAGTGTTATGAACAGCTGATCGGATCGGCAAAGCATGTTTCTGGAATATTATGTTTTTGTTGCTGCAAGTGCTTTTTATGCAGTTTTTGCAAAGCTATATGTGGAAGGAAACTGTGACCGAGGACAAGCTGATGGCATAAGATGTAAGGACAACTCCTCCGGTTTCATATGCAAAAAAAATTATTGCGCTAGCTTACGTGGTTGCAGAGCTACAGGGATTTAAAAATAGTTACGCAAAACAGAACGTGCCCGCTCCGAGCGGTTTTAAAGGGTTAACTGCACTACTGTATAGTTCTGTGTAAATAATCATTCTGTACATACAATAATTTTTAATCCTACAACTGTTTATAACTTGCATAGTTCACATTTCTGTATAGTTTTTTATTTCATATTTATATCCTGTTCATAGCCTGTACATAGCTTGTACTCACTACAGCCTGTACATACTTATAGTTATAGAATATTCATAACATACTTCATACCGTGTACATTATAACATACCATAATAGACCCATTTCTGTAACATACTTACATATCTATATTATTGCTAATATATATTGTAATATATCTATATCATGGCTAAAGCACTTCTGGATGGATGCAAACTGCATTTCGTTGCCCTGTACCTGTGCATGTGCAATGACAATAAAGTTGAATTCTATTCTATTCTATTCTATCAGCCTTGAATAACAATCGTTGAACAGAGAGGTGGTGATAATACCAACCACCAGTCACCTGTAACATGGGTCAACAACCACCAAGATAACAACCCTACGAGGGGTTAAGTAGGACTTTAAATCAGCTGATAGAGGAAACACCTTTGAAAGAAGAACTCGTGTGCTTAAGGTTGGGGGTTATCACCAAGGATGTCCTGGACCTCGGAGGCTTCAGGAAGTTGGTGTGCTGCTCATTTACATGTCCAGGCTACCAGGGTGATGGTGGGTGTGTGAGGAATTAGAACGATGTGCATGTTCAGCATTTAATAGTTGTTACTGCTTTTTTTCTAATCTGTCACTATTACCAAAGTAATTAAGTAAAATCATCTGTTTAAAGCTTCCTTTATGGATTCCTTCCTTTCCTCTGTTTCTGCGTTTCTCACCGTTCGAATGGTTAAAACCTTTTTTTAACACGAGGCATTTGTTTGTTCTTCGTCGTTCTTCCTGTGTCTCATCACTTACCCGCTCTCGTCTCTTGCCGTGTGATTGAAAATGTCAGTAGCCATTTGTCTCTCTCTAACTTGCACATTGTTTATGAAGTACGCATGCCGTTTTAATGTCGAGTCTTCAGGTATATAAGTGCTCTTTAAACGTTTGTTTCTCTCGTTTCTCGCTGTCTTCTAAATGACATTTTAATGTTTGTTTTTTCACTGCTCTCGTCCGCCTCATCCTGCCAGCAACTTCTTTGATCATGTGAACTTTTTCTTCAGTTTTTCTTTTCCCTTCTTCCTCTGCTCGTCTCCCTCGTTGACTCATCCATCACTTTTCCTCAGCAACTGCTCGAATTTCCTTTTTACTGTTGTTCACAAATTTCACTCGCACTCTAGTCTCCACTGTTCTTTTGCCTTTTACCTCTCCTCCTACAGCGTTGTCCGTGCTCTCCTCCCTTTCATGTATCTGCTCACCGGTCTCCATATTTTTTTTTCCTCGTCCTTCTATCTACTTTTCATTTTTGAAAATGAAATATGTGCTGGTTCAGATCCCAGCAGTTAAATGCACCTGACACGGCGAGGTTCGGCTAATTATCGTTCCATTGTGGCATCTCTCCGCCTCATTGCGACTAATGAGGGCAGAGAGACAAAGAAACCCCAAGGAGATGAACGCTGGAGAATTCTGAACGACAAATGTGTGTCTACGTTTCTATAAAGAAATGCCAGCTATTTGAATTTGAGTGTGAATGTTCCCTGTCTACACATATTGTGTCCAGTGTCCATTCAGTGGAGTGCTGAAATAATGATGGTCACTGTAATGGAGACATGTCTAGTGCAGTAACAGCTCCAGTTTTCAGGATGTCCTGTTGTCCTTTTCCCTCTGCCTTTACCCTTCCTGTCGCTTTTTCCATTTGATGGAGCTCCTGTGGATTCTGTTGCAATAAATCAAATTCGCCTGAAATGGGTGTGCTCGTAATAGTCCACAGGGTAAACTGTGTGGGTTGTGGAGTTTCCAGAAATTCAGGCCCACACGTGTAAACACACACACTCGCAGCATCCCCGGGTGGAGCTCTCAGGTTGGTGGCTAATGTGTGTGTTAGTTCAGACTCTAAAATCAATTGATTCATGTAAACATCACGGCTAAATTTGAATTGTCCACTCACCCACTGTGCAGTGTTTGCTAAACAGTGCAGACAGCACACGTTGCAGACATTAGACGGATGCACCGCTGCTACTTTCATTATGTGCTGATATTCGTCATTAGCTCGAAAACTGCTGCAAAACATTGTAACAAATTTAGGGGACTCGATATTTAAACATTGCTAAGTACCAATGACAATTTAAAAGATAGATGCAACCACCATAACATTACCCAGAGTGTTTGGACCCCACATTTACAGTATGCATCAACATTAACATTTAGGCCACAACCATGAGAGGTTTTTGGAGCCATATCTGGATGAGGGAGTGAAGCACTAAGGCAGGGGTGTCAAACAAGCAAGTGATTGTCGACAGGGAAGGAAAAAAATTATTTTTAACATTTAACTGGAAGAAACCTCCGGTAGAACCAGGCTCAGGGAGGGGCGACCATCTGGCATGACTGGTTGGGGTGAGGGGCATAGCTGGACTGGCCATCGGGCATACCGGGCATTTGCCCGGTGGGCCGCTGGCGATTTTTTGTTTTTATGGGCCGATCGATTTTTTTTTTTTTTTGGAAGGGTATAAATAATGAAAGGTGTTGGATTGGCCAATTGGTCATGATCGACTCTGGGCTGGACCAATTACAGCCGAGGAGGTCGGATGCACCCTCCCCCTTGTTTAGCAATCTCATAGGCCATCCATCGGCTCTTTGTTACTTCGGAAACATGGCTTAAACAATTTCCACGACGTAATCCGATAACAACCGATCTCTTTACCCGTCGGCTTCCCGTGGCTGTCATGCAACAGGTGTTGTGCCAAAAACTGATTTCCAATGTTTGCGTGTATTTTTTATGTGTAATATCTATGTTGGTAAATAGACTTCGGTGAACAGCGTTTACAAAGGGGCTATATATGGAATTAAAAAATTATCTGTTTTTTCAAGTATCTTTACAACTCTGTGTTATTGTACTTACATTATAACCAATCCGGTCCTTTATCCCCACTTTAAATATTTTTACAGAACTATTGTAATATTTGAGCCATTTCTGCTGTCCAACTACTTCTTACAAAATACATTTTTAATGTTAATTAGACTATTTTTAACGGCATAAATAAAGGTTATATAAAAGTCACTGCCAAAGACTGATTGCAGCTTCTACTTTGTTACACTAATGTTGTTTGTAGCTCAATATGACTTTATGTCATCCATGAGGGATGCATTTGACATATGTTTCACATATTATAGCCCAACAAGTTACTTATAGCAATTTAAATACGAGCAATCAGTTTTTGGCAAATACCGGAAATCAGTTTTTGGCAGACAATCACTTTTTGGCACAACACCGGCTATTGCAGTTAATAATACAACAGTTTCTTGCCATTTTTTGTGTTTCTTTTTATCGCTGTGTAAGTGAGTTCAATTGAAAGCCTGCATGCGCTAGTACCGCTTGCCACAAGTTCCCAGAATCCTTTGAGGTTTTACCCCTGAATGACGTCACATTTTTGGTGGGCCTAGTCAAAATGCCCGGGCCGATTTTTTGTCCCAGTCCAGCTCTGGTGAGGGGAGGAAGACAAGATGAAGACAGCTTGTGGAAGAGAGCCAGAGTTTTGCTGGAACTCTAAAGTCATCAGGAACGTGTCCAGTTTCCTTCTAGCATCGTCTTGGTTTTTCTATTGGAAAGCTACGTCCATCCGTCGACTGAGATTTTGAAAAGCTTTACAAACAGACTCATTATAGCGCAGCTCTGTAGTGAACGAGTGGGCAGTTCAAACACTGCGCTGCAGCCCCTATTATCATGTTGTTTCATGTGATGAGTACAACGACCATATGAATGAAATAAACTGTAATTATATTTAAAAAAAATGCATCGGCATTCATGCGTAACACCATGTGTGAATGGACTTTTGTGCCATTTAAATGAAGAACTTCCCCAAACCTACAAGTTACCTCTAAAAGCCCGTGAGCTTCCTTTCTGAGTTCAGTTCAAAAAAGTATATTTCTAACACAGAAGCTCATCGTGAAGCAGCGCTGAATAAATCCCTCGACACAAACCTTTGGGAAAAGAAAAGTCTTAAAAGCAGAAGTTTGTCTCTGAGGTCAGAGGTTACGCTTTAAGCTGCCTGCTTTCATACACAAACAGCAGCAAACACAGCTGACTGTCAGTCATCAGGAACACTCAGACTCTTTATGCAGAAGAAAGTCTGAAAAGGCACGAGGAAGGTTTTTGGAGAGAAGTCTGCAATAGCCAGAGGAGGTTAATGATGACTAAATGGAGAGAGTGGACTTTGAACTGATGTGAGAATTAGTTCCAAATAATTAATTAAGCCTGAAATGACAGATGATTTCTCTTCACTTATCTTTCTCTCTGTGTTAATGGTAATGAGGCTGATAGACCAATGCATCAGTCCACTGATGCCCTTTATCAGATACACCCTCTAATAAACAGTCTGGAACATCTGCAGTGCAATGATATTTCTTGAATGCTGGTTATTCAATTTCTAAACCGACTCTTATCGCAATAAATTATTTATAAGGCACATTTCTTACAAGTGATCAAGGATGAGAAGATAAAAGTAAACATCAAAATCGGACATGAAATCCACAAAAGGCTCATTAAACTTTGTTCCCAGCAGGTCTGTGTTTGCGGCTCTTATTTGAAGCATGATGTCCACTGTAATGAATCGTAGTTTCTCAGTTTAAGGTGAAACCGAACTGCCAGCTGTGCGTGGGCACGTCGGGAGAGGAGGAGATCAACTGCTGTTCAGTTTATATACGAGTAGGAGTTGAGTGATTTCCACTGGGAAGAAGGGGCTGCCAGAGATCCGCCCGGCACTGGATTTGCCACAAACACACACACACACAGGTTTACAGTCATCCAGGGAGTGTCAAAGCGAAACCTGTCAAAGCAAAGCATTTATCATTTTGGTGAATCTGTTGGCTGCAAGACAAACAATCAGTAAACCCGGCAGTCAGTCGATTGAAGTGCTAAAACAAACAGTTTCCCTGCGACGCTCCTGGAAATGTTCACAGAAGAGTGAAGCGGCCGATATGTGAGGGAAGTACAACTTAGACTCTATTGCAGTTTTGTTTAGACGGAGGTAAAAATGTTCATTTTTTGTTGTTTTTCCGATATTTGTCTTGCTTGTCAACCTCGCCGTGAGTGGGCTGCTGGCCCATGGCGGTCCCAAGCCAGAATAAATGATGGGGGCTGAATCAGGAAGGTTATCTGGCAGAGCAAATCAAATACGTGGATCAAGGTGACTACATACGCCCAGATGGAGGCAGATGATCTGCTGAAGTGAACCCTGGTCTGTTTATGGGGGGAAAGAGACTTACTGTAATGCACAGACAAAAAGGATGTTTAAAGTAGCCTCGTGTTTGTCCAACTTTAAGATGGAAATCTCAGGTGTCCCAGTTAAGGGTTAAAAGGCTGAAAAAATGATGAGTGAGTCAAGTCAGTGCAGCCAGTGAGCATGGCATCACTCACTGGTTTGTGAGATCGTGGTGTGACGCAGTGAGCTGAATGTTTTTGCTGGGACCATCACAGAGTTTTAAATAGGATGAACAAAGGTTGGATTTGACTCTGAAATCATTCGATCTGTCAGTCGCACTTCATCAGTCAGTGAGCATATCCCAGATATTTCTCCTTTTTTCACTCTTACTGTGACCATAATTTACAGAATGAACTCTATGTTTTATCTAATGTGGTGCAAATAAAGTCTATAGGAAGCTCCCATAGACGTGCATCTACACAAGTCTCCCCCTGGTGAGGAGACGCACCAGGGGGAGACTTTTCAACGCACATATTAAACAAATATGTAAGACTGCGTTCTTCCATTTGTGCAACATCTCTAAAATTAGAAATATCCTGTCTCAGAGTGACGCTGAAAAACTAGTTCATGCATTTATTACTTCCAGGCTGGACGACTGTAATTCATTATTATCAGGATGTCCAAAAAACTCACTGAAAAGCCTTCAGTTAATCCAAAATGCTGCAGCAAGAGTCCTGACAGGGACTAGAAAGAGAGAGCAGATTTCTCCTGTTTTGGCTTCCCTTCATTGGCTTCCTGTTAAATCCAGAATTTAATTCAAAATCCTGCTCCTCACATACAAGGTCTTAAATAATCAGGCCCCATCTTATCTTAATGACCTTGTAGTACCATATCACCCTATCAGAGCACTTCGCTCCCGCTCTGCAGGCCTACTTGTTGTTCCTAGAGTATTTAAAAGTAGGAACGGAGGGAGAGCCTTCAGTTTTCAGGCCCCTCTTCTGTGGAACCAGCTTCCAGTTTGGATTCAGGAGACAGACACTATCTCTACTTTTAAGATTAGGCTTCAAACTTTCCTTTTTGCTAAAGCATATAGTTAGGGCTGGACCAGGTGACCCTGAATCCTCCCTTAGTTATGCTGCAATAGACGTAGGCTGCCGGGGATTCCCATGATGCATTGAGTTTTTCCTTTCCAGTCACCTTTCTCACTCACTATGTATTAACAGACCTCTCTGTATTGAATCGTATCTGTTATTAATCTCTGTCTCTCTTCCACAGCATGTCTTTTATCCTGTCTTCCTTCTCTCACCCCAACCGGTCGCAGCAGATGGCCGCCCCTCCCTGAGCCTGGTTCTGCCGGAGGTTTCTTCCTGTTAAAAGGGAGTTTTTCCTTCCCACTGTCGCCAAAGTGCTGCTCATAGGGGGTCATATGATTGTTGGGCTTTTCTCTGTATCTATGAAGCGCCTTGAGGCGACTTTTGTTGTGATTTGGCGCTATATAAATAAAATTGAATTGAATTGAATTGAATTGGTGGTTGTTAACAAGTATGCAGGTTTAAGGTGCTGAAACAGCCTGTGTTAGCTCCTCCTCTTCGCCAGCTGAGCAGTTTGAAACGCTTCCACATACACCGCTTCACGGAGGAAGTGCATAGATATTTGAGTGTGTGTGTTTTTATAAGGCCACTAGTCTTTTTTCCCTCCTCTATGTAAGATTTGGCATTCGTGTGTGAGGAAGGGCAGGATGTAGGAGTGCTGGGAGCAGCGTGTTAAAGAGATTAGCAGTGATTAACCAGCAATTGGAACATGTGACGACTGTTTCACATGAAGCGTGTAAAATATGTCTCATCCCATGTTCAGTTTGGGGGACATAAAGGTGTGTGTGTGTGTGAGTTTGCATATTTGAATTGTTTGTGTGTTTGTGTTTCCATGTGGGGGCGTGTGTGCATGTTTGAGCAGCAGCAGGTAATAGAAAGTTAAACCCTGCCATTAATTATTTAGCCGCAGGAAAGAAACAAGGAAGCAAGGACACGAGCCAAGGCCAACTCCTCCTCCTCCTCCTCCACTTTCTGCATCCATCTTTTGCACCTGCATCTCTCTTTGTTTCATTTTCTTGCTTTCTCATTGCTCTTTCATTTCAGTTTTCTCCACACATCCCATCTCTCTGCTCTCGCTCCCTTCTTTTCTCCTCCTTTGGGAATCTTATTTGCTTTTCATTTCTTTTTTCATATTTAATTTTTCTCTTCTGTCCTTTTTACTCTTACTCCATTTCCTTGTTCATCCCTAATCCCATTCCTTCCTCTTTTCCCCTAAAATCGCCTTTTTTGCCACATATTTCTCTCTCTCTTTAATAGTCTGTGTATTTCCCCTCATTCAAGTTTCCTCACCTTCACTGCTTCCTCTTTCCTTCCTTCATCTCATTTCCCCTGCATTTACTTCCCATTTACCATTTTTAAATGTATTTTGCTTTTTCTGTTTTCCTCCTCCTCTTCTATGTTTCCTTAATTTCCTTTTCCTCTGTTTCCCCTCTCTTCCTCCACCTTCCTCCATTTTTCCTGCTTCACTCATTATGCCTGAAAACAACCACAAGTTTCATTATATTTGTCCCTGCTTCCACAGTTGTGAAGTGGCAGAATACCAATGAGCTTCCACAGGAAGCCACAGTAATCTGAAGCGTCAGCTGGCTGCCTGCAGAAGGGAAATATTTTCTCCAGGAGTTCTGTGAATACCGGCCGAGGAATCCAGCAGATCGGATAATAATAAAATGTCTCTGCAGCCTTGTCAGGAAAAATAATGGGCTGCTTCTCTGCTATTTTGGCTCAATTTCCTTTTGCAAGGCCCAATGTAACAAATGAATAAGAGTCAGACAGCAAAGGAAAAGTTAAACAACACAAAGGTTTTTCCTTTTTCCCTCTTAGAGGAGATTTAATGGGCCTGTTAAAGCTGCATTAATGCACGCTGCATTCAGCCCTGTTGGCAGCAGGCTGTTAGCAACACTGCAGCAATATTTGCATTATTGTTTTATTGTAAAATTTGTCATTTCTGTAGTTTACCATTCATAAATTCAAACACACATCCCATGTGCAGTCATTTTATTTTGCCAGAAAAATCCAATAAACACAATTTCTCTTGAAAATTAAAATAATTAGTTTTCCATTCTGTGCATATTTGCAGTACTTTCAACAAAGCAGACAACTATTTAACAAAAACAACAGAGATGCTGATTCCTTTTTTTATTTCCTGGTGGTAAAAACTCAAAGCCATCTTTGGTCCGGTTATGAGCATGACAACGACAACAGCTGTGTGCAGATCAACAATGGATCATATATCGAGTGCAGAGAGAGTATGAGCGTGCAGCGTTTAAAGCGTGGAAGTACTGACCTTACTTTGAGTTTGATTCTGTAAAAAGTGACAAAAACATTAGCCTCACCTAAATCACCCTAAACGTCTGAGCAAGCACCGACAGTACGCTGCCACGGGAATGTGAAACTCCCGGATCCTTCCACTGAGCGCTGTGACACACCTGCACCAGGGTAAACCCCCACTCCTGCTTTACAGGTGAAAATAGAGCAAAAGGACCGCTAGTCTTTGATTTTATTTATTTTCTGCTGTTTTACTTGCATCTATTTGAAAGAGTGAGTGTAAACACACAAAAAAAATATTTTATTTTATGTGCTGGAATGTGCAGAAAATAGGTTTAAATGTTAAACTAATTTCTTCCAGTCACAGAATGTTGCATATAATTAAATTTTTGCTTGATGCATAAAGTTAAAAGATTAAAACTAATAAAACAAGTTTTAAAAAGAGACTTTTCCATTTGATTACATTTTGTATGATGGATTATGTAGAAAAAGTAGAATTGGGCTGAAAGATCTATCACTTTATCACCTATTCAGGTTGTAAATCGTGTTTTTAAAAGGTAACTAAGTAACTAAATAATTAATTACTTTTGAAAATAAGTAATCAGTAAAGTAATGGGATTACTTTTTTGGAGAAGTAATCAGTAATTAATTTTAATTAGTTTTTTTTCATGTTTTAAAAAGTAACTAAGTAACTAATTAAATTGAAAATAAGTAATCAGTAAAGTAACGGGATTACCTTTTTGGAGAAGTAATCAGTAAATAGTTTTAATTAGTTTTTTTTCATGTTTTAAAAAGTAACTAAGTAACTAATTAAATTGAAAATAAATAATCAGTAAAGTAACGGGATTACTTTTTTGGAGAAGTAATCAGTAATTAGTTTTAATTAGTTTTTTTCATGTTTTAAAAAGTAACTAAGTAACTAATTAAATTGAAAATAAGTAATCAGTAAAGTAATGGGATTATTTTTTTGGAGAAGTAATCAGTAATTAATTTTAATTAGTTTTTTTTCATGTTTTAAAAA
Organism: Neolamprologus multifasciatus; assembly: GCF_963576455.1. NCBI lineage: Eukaryota > Metazoa > Chordata > Actinopteri > Cichliformes > Cichlidae > Neolamprologus > Neolamprologus multifasciatus. The sequence continues at coordinate 4,246,597 of NC_140452.1, forward strand.
GTAACTAAGTAACTAATTAAATTGAAAATAAGTAATCAGTAAAGTAACGTGATTACTTTTTTGGAGAAGTACTAAGGAACTTTTTTGGGGGATTACAGTAATTAGTTACTGATTACTTTTTTCAAGTAACTTGACCAACACTGGTGTGAATGGTGCATATTTTGTCCTCCAGGAGGCGCTCTCTCATGCCTATGCTGGTGAAAACTGAATATTGTATGTAAGCAGATTCTTCTCACCATGTTCACTTGCTCATTTCCTGCTAAGTGTTTGTTTAAAACACGTTGCTTGGCAGATGGCGGGTACTCGGCACGCTGTCACGTTTTGTTTGTGCAGTTTTTGAAAAGGAGGAAGGTCCATGTGGTTCAGAGCTGCTATATTTCTGCCATCAGCTTGAGGCTCTTGTCTGTAGAAAAGCCCTTAAAGAAGCATTTTTCTCTTTTCATGTGCTTCCCATAACCGTGTATCCCATGAGCAGTTATTTCCAACAATTGTACAAAATAAATTGCCAAAACAAAAAAGGTTTTCCAGTAAAGTTTTAGGAGACACAGTTAATGGCTTAAAGTAAACTGTCTATCTTACAGCGACCTGCATTAATTGTGTTTGAACCTGTGCAGGTAATCATCATGCTGGTTTTGGAAGACAAGTAGACTCCATCAAGCCAGAACACAAAGAGCGCTGACCTGAAACTGGGCCTCAGTGAACCACATCTAATGATGCATGCTGGATATTAAATTAACTGTAAAGTTATGATGGGGCAAGAGGAAATCTGCTCGCGGGAAACATTTACCCTGTGTGAAATGGAGCAGCAGGTAAGAGCTTACTAATGACAATGAAGAGTTACTCGTGTTAACGTCTTAATTCTGGCATTTTAAAAATGTTTGGCAGATCAAACATTGTGCAGCTGTGAGGCCAAACACAGCAACGCCGGCCAGCTCGATACCTGCTGGAATTTTAATGCAGTAAGTCTCCGTGTCTGCTATCGTCGGGAAGGATTGGAATAAACAGGGTGCAGCTGCATCTGAAATAAAAGGACAACATCAGCCTGGTGATGACGAATGGGACAGTCTTTGTCCCATTTTGGGTTTTATTGATCTTCTAGTGTTTGTGATTTTGATTTTTGGTTATTGTCTGTTATCCTGGTAGAATGACTTTTATTTCCTATTATTATTTATATCCTGGTGGAAGCAAAACAGCAAAAGTAAGAGGGAGTCCATGACGATGTTTATGTGAAGCGTAGTTTGGATCTTCTTTTGCTGCTGGTTCGGTCAATATCGTTTGGAGAGAGATCAAACTAACAGTTTTAGAATCAGTGCAAAAAGGGCGTGAACACAAAGCTTGACCCGCCGAAACATCAGAATCAGCGAGCTGTCGGCTTTCAGCCCCGACCGTGTCCGTGCCGTCGGGTGAGAAAGTCACATCTCACTGATTCTGATCCGTCGGCGGTTCCACGCTTTGTGTTTACGTCTTTGTGCAGAATCCGTGTTCCTGCTCTCGTTTACTGTTTTAGCTGTTTGGTGGTTGTTGAAATTTTGTGAGGTTTCACCTGAGATTCTGGCGTTTTTGGCAAAATTAATTTATATTAAAACGTTATCCAAGCCAGAATCGATTTTAATCGATAAATCGATTATCAAAACCCAGCCCTAGTTGTGCAGTACTGTATTTAGTAGTTTCAGTTCCCTCTGTGTTTCCTTTTATGTTCTTTGATTATCATTTTCTGCTTTGGGGTTTGTGTCTCTGTGTTTCATATTTTGCCTTTTGGTTACTTCCTGTCCTACTTTGAAGGTTTGTGTTTGTTTCTGTGCAGCCCGTTCTCACTCCCGAGGCGTAACATGCCGACGTTTTGTCACGTCCCGCGGCGTTCCTGAGGAACACAAAAGGAGACCTTCGGCGTTCTTATGGTACGCGGCGGGTTATGGCTGAAATCCAGTGCAATGACGCTCCCGCGGTAATAGACGTTCCAGCCCTGTAGTCCAGCCCTAAACCTAACCTTATCCCTAGCCCTAACCATAACCTTTTTCCTGAGCTTAACCAGGACTTTAATGATGTTAAATAGCGTGTTTCTAAGCGATTTGAAGAAAAAGAGCGAACATGTGTAGATTGAGTCCATACGGTTCTCATATTTCCTCATTTTTCCGAGGTCGTCATTTAGGAACGTGGTGGGTAGCCGAAAACGTAATATGTTGACGATTTGTCACCTAGCGTAAAATGTGACGCTTTGGGAGTGAGAACGTGTTGTTCTGTGTGTGTCGCCTCAACTGGTGCCTGGAGGAACTGCAGCTTTTGCACTGGCTTCATTTTTTAGCTTCAGAGTTTGAATGTTGGTTAGCTGCCCTGGTTTGCTTTGTCTTATGGTTTCCTAATGACTGGAAAGAACGCAAACACAAACTAACATGAAGCTTAAAAGTCTGATTTAAACAAATGAAACTATTTACTATAAACACTTTTAGTAACAGCTGGCAGTGGAGAACTGATGCGGGGTCTGGTAGAGTTTTAGAGGTAATGGAGAATGGACTTGGGAGGGTCTGTAAGCAGGCAGGCTGAGTGGGCTGGTTTTGCCGTTGGAGAGCGGACATGCATGTAGGTTACAGGTTACTAATATCCATAGAGCACTCCCAGGCTTGAATTGTTGCTACGACTCTTCTACTCCAAGCAGCATTGCAGGTCTTGATGTGGGTGACGGCTATACCAACCAGGAAGAATCAACAAATACAAGCTACAAACCAGGGAGCCGATTTACCTCTGTAGTGGACGGTGGCAATCTGGAGAATCGCAGCCAGTGGTGGTCCTTAAATACACAATCGTGATGATGACAGACTGCAGGTTTGTGCAAACAGCCTGGGAAAATGCTACTCCGCCCATGGGTGTTTACACAGGATTCATCCACATCCCCACCTGAAAGCCAAAAGAAAAACACACTCAGCCTCCTAACAGGTGTTCCCTGATTCCTGCTGTAAGTGTGGATCTCTGTTTGTTCCCTCACCGCCTGATAAAAACGATTGTCTTTCGTTGTTTAACTGCTCTGTCCAGCAGTTGCTTCATCACCCTACAGTCCACATGCTTGTTGTTACACCTGTGGATTAAACTGTAAATGGGAAATTAGAACAGACATAGTGACTCATTTAATATGAAGATGTCAATTTTAGTAACTACCTTTGTCTAAATGCACACACACGGATGAATCACAGGCAGTTTAGCACCTTGCACATGACCTTGAAGATTAGTAGAGAACCTGCTCTACCTTCAGAGACACAGCCCCCTCTGTCTAATGACTCAGGTCACCTTGGCCTCACACCTACACCTTAAAAATAACCTTCAGTTATTAACAACAGTCATATTAAGACAATAATAGAGAGAATCATCTGATTGTTGGGGTTCTCTCTCATACTGAAGGCTTTTTACAATTTAAAGTTCCTGTTTTGTGAACTGAACTATGTGCCTCAGCAAAGATCTTCTACAGAGAAGCCCACGGCGATGATAATCAGGAAGAGACCTCTGCCTGAACCAGGCTCAGAGTGGAGCAGCCATCTGCTGCAAATGGTTTGTGAGTTTGAGAGGAAAGAGGAGCATACAGCATCATTTCCTCATACTGCGCAGAGATTGTTTGGATTGTCGTGCACGTGATGGAGTAGAGTCTGTTTTGAGTGTGAGGTGGGAAGAAGGACTGTCTGAAAGCGCTCTCAGGATGAACTCTGTACACTAAGTAACTGTCAGATACAAACGGAGAACTCTCTCGGACAGAGCGATGACATAATTGAGATTATTTCAATCTTTCATAAAGGTGATGTCGACTTGCTTGAATACTTGATACCTGAACGCTGAGCTCCAGCTGTTCTTGCTGCTGTTCTTTCTCCCAATAACAGAGTTCAGCCTGTGTGGTTTCTCTTCTACCGCTGTGTTTTTATGAGACTTTTCATTAGCAAACATTAATGTCCATCCATCATTCTATCTTTAGCAGAGGAAAAATGCAATAGAAGAAAATTTCCTCTCTTCATGCGTCTTTTATTGCTCTTTTTACATCACTCCTAGCAGTGCAGTGCGAAGATGAGTCCTTGTGTAACAAAATGTGTCAGTCAGCAGCATTTGGTCCATTAAAGAACTCATGAAGCCTGCACACTCCGCTCTATTTCTCACAGTTCTCCTTTTGTATAGACGCTATTTTTCTTCTGCCTTCCATTCGCTTCCTTTTTGAGAAGAGTGATTTCACCTTCACAGGAGCCTCACGTGGCCTCCTCATCTGTCCCCACGTGACTCCTAAAGTGCCAATATGCCCCACAGCCTAAACAGGAAGTTCATATCAGAAAGTAAGAAACTCTCAAAAGCAACAAAAACACTCAAAAAATACACACGTTTAGATCTGTATGTATATTTAACATATGAATGTCATCTAATAACCATCAGTGACGCAGTGAATGCATCGTTTTGCTGAAGTTTTGTTTGGGTTTTCACTTTTGGCTCCTGTCTGTAGTTAATTTGATGTCCTGCCTTGCGTTTACTTTTTTCTCATGTCTCTCTTCACCTCTTGTCTTTTGCCTTCCTTTGTTTCATTTTTGACACATAAGTTGAGAATCATCTAGGGATGCACCGATACCGATACTGGTATACTGTAAAATGTGCGTACTCATACTCGTAAAAGTTAACCGATACCATGAACCGATACTAACTTATTTCATTAGTCAGAGGGTGGCTTGTTTCATTTTTGTTGTAGTTTTTTAGATTGGCCACTAGGGGGACATCCCCTAGAGACAGTGCCAATAGTTCAGTGATATTCTGTTAAATTAAAATGTGGAGACTCTGCAATAATTTAACAGAAGTGCTTATTTTTCACTTGAACTTCATTTTTTTGTGGTCATTTTTATTAAGATATTATTTATTATCGGCAGAGAATAAAATAAAACCTGTCTTCCAATTCATTGCATTTGTGTGTGTGTGTGTGTGTGGTAGAAGTATCGGTTTTTGTACTCTGTATCGGCAAGTACTCAGATCCAAGTATCGGTATCGTATCGGTTTGAAAAAATTGGTATCGTTGCATCCCTAGAATCATCTATTAAAAATGTGCCATATGTTTATTATTGCTCCTCCAGTGTCCTCCAGTGGGTCACTTGGTCAACAGAACAGTCGCTAAAGGCTTTTAATAAATAAGCAGCGATACAAATACACCTGAGCAGCCCCAAAACCACACGTGTTGTTCCCCTAAAAAGGTCCAGGGGATGAGGGAAAGTAACAAGTGCGGGCTCGTCCGGGATTTGAACCCAGGATCTCTCGCACCCAAAGCAGGAATCGTGCAATGATAAGAACCTACCAAAGGTGAGAAATCGCCTCAATGTTCTTTATACAGTAACGCAGAGAATCTACAGTCATACAGAGAAAACCCAACAATCATATGACCCCCTATGAGCAAGCACTTTGGTTACCGGGGGAAGGAAAACCTCCCTTTTAACAGGAAGGATCCTCCAGCACAGCCAGGCTCAGGGAGGGGCGGGGCCATCTGGTGGGTGGGGGAGGAAGACAGGACAAAAGCCAGTTTAGCCAGAGATTAATAATAACTGAGGATTAAATGCAGAGAGGTGTATAAACAGAGGTTCTTAATGCACCTCTGTGGGTTTTCTCTGAGTACTTAGCTCCCACAGTACTGCAAGGACTTAATTGGCGGTTTTAATTTGAAGTTAATGTCATCAGGAATTTTCTGGAGGCCACATCTTAACAGGTTTTACAGCTGTGGTATTAAAGGTATTAAAGGAACTTAGGACTCAGGTAAGTAACATGTGTCTCACTCTCCTGACGTCATAGACCTTAAAACTCCCTCTGACATCACAGTGAGCTGCTTCAACCACGTCACCAACACGTAGCCACACATCTGAAAGCGTATTGATTCGCTCTTCTGATATTTAGACTGTAGTATTGATATTTTAACCTTTCCCACTTCAGCATCCACCTGTAGGCTGTGAGTTTCCAGTTTCCGTTTGATGTATCTGCAGACGTGTGAGCTCAGATGCCAAAGTTGCCAAAGGGTCACGAATCGTCCTATAAGCAGGTATCATTGCCATATCATCTGCTTTAAAAGGATGATTATTAAATGCATAGAAAGTTCTCATTGGTATCAAACCTGTCTGTACCTTGACTGTATTTTCTTCCTCGACAGGTGAGTCTGCTGCGTCTCAGTGATGGACAGCTTACTCACACTCCCAGAAAACAGAGAGAAAATCATTTATTTGCCTTTCAGACAGTTTGGAGTGAAGCTAAACATACTGATTCCTCACCCGCTCACAGAACTGGGACAGAAAACAGAGAAGAGTGACAAACACAAATCACACGATGACAAAATCAATTTCTCATTACATAGAGATTCACACACGTGCTGGACGGAGCTGAAATAACACCGCGTTAATCTTCCCCCGAAACTCCCGATGCTGCTGTGAGCAGGCTGCTGGCTTTACCCAAATCCCTGGTTAAACCTCGGTCTCGCTGGGAATTAGAAATTAATAAGCTTTATTACTGGGGTGGTAAATAGAATACAGCTTTAATGCTACAGTCGTGCGGCTTAAGCAGCGATTCAGTAAAGCAGCGTCCGAGGAGAGAGAGGGGAGGCGGACGGCAAATGTTTGCACCAATATGGACTTTATATAAATATTAATGTCATTTATGAATGATGCAGGCTGTTATGTCAGCGGTTTGGGCCTTCTTGCTGTTGCCACAAGCTTTAAAAAAGATAACCTGCGTTGTAGTTTAAAGCCCAGAGATTAGTATTGCATACATGTTTCAACAGCACCGCAGTGGTTATACTTACACATGTAGTTTCTTCTTACTCATTTCATTTCAACTGAATGTTTATTGGCAAGTCAGGATATCAGGTCTGTGGTTTCTCTTTCAGCGAAACACACTCCCACAACAGGATTCCTACAATCTCAGCTGTGGCTTTTTAATCATTTTGCACACAGCTGGAGCGCTCTCTTCAGCGTGGGCACGTCAAAGTGCAAACATGAATGAAAGTAAATGGAAGAAGAGCCGTCATGACAGAGCAATAAAAGCAGGAAAAACACTCGTGAGACCTTAAAGATTCGCTTCAACCCACAAGCCTGAAACAAGAGAAAGGAATGAGACTAATTTGATTTCACCATCTTCTCTGCTGCAGCACGGATGGAGCTGATATGCTGGCTGAATAAGTGAGGACCACGGTTCCAGTCTGAACAAATGCTGTTTATCTTTAGTGCTCAGATCTGTGCAGACACACCGGGTATCCATACTGGAGGTTTATGTATGTAAAACATAGAGCTAGGCAGTGCTTTGTAGAAACACTGTTAGAACCCAGAAGGCTTGACATACCCAGCTTGATCATCCTTTGACACTGACACAAGTGACCATTATGTTGTTGTGAAAAAGACTTGAAAGTAGCAACTGAGCCATAAGCTCTGCAGGAAAATGTTTGTGTTGGTCATAAATCCAAAGAATCTAAGGATCATTCTCTCAGAACACTAAGGTAGATTAGCTTAGAACTTTGTTTTATCTCTTTTCTTTGAACAAGATAGAAATTTAGGAGTAACGTGGCCTTACGAACCCAACAGTGAGATCTTGGCTCACTGATCGTGGCTCAAGAGTTGGGAGTTCGCCTGGTAATCGGAAGGTTTGGACAGTCTTGGACACAATGACCGGCTTGGACAGTCTCGGTCGTTGTGTCCTTGGGCGAGACACTTCACCCGTTGCCTACTGGTGGTGGTCAGAGGGGCCGGTGGCGCCAGTGTCCGGCAGCCTCGCCTCTGTCAGTGCGCCCCAGGGTGGCTGTGGCTACAATGTAGCTGCCATCACCAGTGTGTGAATGTATGTGTGAATGGGTGGATGACTGGTTGTGTAAAGCGCTTTGGGGTCCTTAGGGACTAGAAAAGCGCTATACAAATACAGACCATTTACCATTTGCCATCTTAAGAGATCCACAGCCTACGGCTCTTTAATGGGGTGTCACAGGGTCCCCGGGGAAAAAACTGTAAATGTAAAATAATACAATAAATATTCTCCTGTAGCAATAACAAAGTATAACATAAATTATTATGTAGCAGTTACACAAGAATATCCAGTAATGTTCCTGCCTACAATTAAACACATTCACTTACTGAAAATCATCTGCTGTGGCAAACGGGTGCAAGCCTTTGACCACAAACTGAGTCACTGCTCGGTGACTTTTGTCTATCCCGGCCTGAAAGGAGACGCTACCGGTAGACTGCAGCGAGAACTACCAGCCTCTGAGCTAGACTCTCTCATCATGGTCACCTAAACGCACAGTAATGGCAGGTTTTGTAATAAGGCAGATCACGCTAACATAATCTGCACTGTTAGTTGATTATTTACCTGCCGCATTAACGGGAGAGGACGTGCAAACGTTACCGCTGCTGCTGGGTTGAGATTCACGAGTCCGGAGCGGAATTAAAAACACATATTCGTAGTGTTTCCTCCATTAAATGAAATATCTACTTTGCAAGTATTGCAAGTTGCCCTGTTATCATCCGTTCTCGTAAAGTATAACCAAACTTTTGAGCGTTTGAGCCGCCGTGTTTCCTGCCAGGTAAATGACGCTCCGCAACGTGGTGACGTCATTCGGGGCGACTGGAATCGATAAGGGAGTCGTTTGCAAAAATGGCAAACAATTCCAAGGAATTGAAACAGTGGGAACCGGTTCTCAACAAGAAGTGGGCGATCGTGGCTCAAGAGTTGGGAGTTCGTCTTGTAATCGGAAGGTTGCTGGTTCGAGCCCCGGCTCGGACAGTCTCTGTCGTTGTGTCCTTGGGCAAGACACTTCACCTACTGGTGGTGGTCAGAGGGCCCGGTGGCGCCAGTGTCCGGCAGCCTCGCCTCTGTCAGTGCGCCCCAGGGTGGCTGTGGCTACAATGTAGCTGCCATCACCAGCGTGTGAATGTGTGTGTGAATGGGTGGATAACTGGATATGTAAAGCGCTTTGGGGTCCTTAGGGGACTAGTAAGGCGCTATATAAATACAGGCCATTTACCATAACCGGTTTTCGATACCCATCCCTAGTCTTTGAAGAGCGTGCACCATCATAGGTGGTCTTTGGGTCCATCGCATTTCGTGTGCAGGAGGATGTTTTCCAATGTGGCAACACGTTCTCACTCCCAAAGCGTAACATTTTACGCTAGGTGACAAATCGTCAACATATTACGTTTTCGGCTACCCACCACGTTCCTAAATGACGACCTCGGAAAAACGAGGAAATATGAGAACCATATGGACTCAATCTACACATGTTCGCTCTTTTTCTTCAAATCGCTTAGAAACACGCTATTTAACATCATTAAAGTCCTGGTTAAGATCAGGAAAAAGGTTATGGTTAGGGCTAGGGATAAGGTTAGGTTTAGGGCTGGAATACAGGGCTGGAACGTCTATTACCGCGGGAGCGTAATTGCACTGGATTTCGGCCATAACCCGCTGCGTACCATAAGAACGCCAAAGGTCTCCTTTTGCGTTCCTCAGGAATGCCCCGGGACGTGACAAAACATCGGCATGTTACGCCTCGGGAGTGAGAACGGGCTGAATGTGAAGGAGAAAAGATGAGAAACTGCACTGGGAAGCTTTCAGCTGCTGTGTGAATGTTACCGTTGAGATCCGGAGAGCTCGTGTCTGTTCCAAGGACTCCCCTGTAATCTCACTCTGTATGCACACAGACCAAAAGAAGAGGAGAAGAAATCGGGCCGTTTGTCAAAAAAATTACCATCAATTAAAGTGGAAACAAGACTGCTTGAGTGTTACTGCACGAGGCACAGAGAGAATAGGATATGAGAGCACAGGGAGGTAAAGGGCCTTACAATACACCACAGGGACTGGTGAGTTAGGGCCAGACCACACAGGGAGTGACTGATGAGGGTTTTAAAGTACCCGAGGAATGTGGAAGCACTTCTCTAAAGAGCTCTTAGTTGGAGCAGGTTAAGGTATGACACATCAGGATCTGGTTTGTGTTCACAAGGTGACTGATTACTGCTGCACTGCAGGAGATGAGAGTGCAGAGCTGCGCAGTGGGGAGATTAGCCTTTAGTGAAGAGGCCCAGGGCACTTATGATAAGTTTCTTTCCTCCAGTTTTTCAATTTTTTCTGCTCCCTACAGGAACAGAGCATGTCTGGTCTGCAGGCTAACTGTAGTAATGGTTGTCTGATTCTTTGTTGAAAGTTCTGGATTTCAAGTATTACTTTTGATGGACTGCCTATATTCAATCAGACAGCTGGAGTGCTTAGATGGCCTGACTTCACTCAACAGCTCGCACCACTTCCTCAGTGAGTTTCAGTGTGTTCCTCATCGAAGCGCGCAATAACCAAGGTTATTATCGTTAACGAAAACTAACGAAATAACGAAAACTAGAAGTGAAAAAACATTTTCGTTAACGGAAATAAAAATAAAAACAAAAAAAGGAAAACTAACTAAAACTATAATGAGTGTTCACAAAACTAACTAAAATTAACTGAATTTATAGCAAAAATGTGTTTAGTTTTCATTGATGTGTGCGTGTCATACAAGAGTCAAGGGTGAAAATGAAGTTTAGTTTCCAGATTTTTTTCTTGCTGTGTCTCATTATGCCAGCAGGTGGCAGCACGTTAGTCGAGTCGTCTGTGTCGCTGCTCCGTCCACGCGCAGAATCATGTCAGGAAAAGTCGGAAGAAAGCGCCAGAGTCCAATTTGGGATTACTTTGAATATGACTGTGTTTTGGATAAAGCAAGTGTCTTGTAGTGGAAACAGACAAATTATGAGGGACATTTCTAAAGGGAAAAAAATCCCACAAACCTTAAAGTGCACTTGAAAAGCTCACACAAGAAGGCTAACCTAGCTTACCTTGAGAAGGTAAGGGAGCACACTCAACCCTCATCCCCAGAAAACAGAAGCTAACCCCAGGCAAGGCAGCGTGATGCATCCCGAGACAACAGGACGGGGATATCTACACAACTGTGTGAGTCAATTACCTTCAAAAAGTTTATCAATTCACTTGAACCAAAATTACGAACACCCGGTGCTGCGAGAGTTAATAGTCTCATTGGGGCCAAGATATACATTTTATAGTTGCCTGGTATCAATGGTTGTTCATCTGCCTTTATTTATTTATTTAAAGAACCCATAGGTGGGAATGTGAGTTGTCTGTCTCTGCCTGTTAGCCCTGCGACAGACAGGCGACCTGTCCAGGGTGCAGTATGGTAGCTGGAATAGCAGCATACCCAAGGATGAGCAGAATGACTGATATGATGAAACTGGGATTTTGTTACACTTAATTATTGCAAACACAACTAAAACTATAACTGAAACTAATCAAAACTAAACTGAAACTAAGGATTTTCAAAAAAATAAAAACTAAACTAAACTAGCAAACAATTGGTAAAAACTAATTAAAACTGATATAAAATTGAAAATCTGAAGTCAAAACTAAATAAAAATAAAAACTAATGAAAATTGCGAAACTATTAAAACTGTGGCAATAACACAATATCGTAATCTGTTTCATCATCACTCGGTTAACAAATCGTTTGTGTCAAGAGAAGCAACATTTTTAATGGTTTTATCTTTATTTATTATCATTTTTGGAATCCTGAAGCTCTGCAGATATCCACTGATAACGCCGTGTTCCTGTCACTGAATCGCATTTCACAACCTCTGTTTGCATACACGTTTTCTCTTTGTTGGAATCTGGGACATTTTATTTTCCACTTTTTACTTCCATCTATCTAGTTTGAGTTTCCAGGTTGAGCACAGCCATCACATAGTGGAGAGATGATGATTTGAGAGATGATAGTGGCTGGTATGGAAACACCTGGATAAGTAGAAGATGACGAAGAGCATTTCATCTGCAGCGTTCAGCTTCAGGTTGCTAAACTACCTGTTAGCCGTTTCTGGTCTGTGGTTTCCTGTAACTGAATAGATTTTATGTATTTGTCATATTTTAAAAGCCTCAACAATACAGGAAGATTTTTCCAAAGGCTGGTGTCACAGCCTGCATCAGAGCGTGTTAATGATTTAGTGAGTGTATCTGAATAACTGAGAGAAAAAGTGCAAGAAATTCTTTTAGTAATTCTACAGCCTCAGTTGATGGGCTTGAGTTGGTGTCAGAACTTGAATTATACTTGTTGCTATCAAAAAGAAAGCAAAACAAAGAAAAGCTAATTTAAAAAGGCCTCCTAAACTCTTCAAGGTTATCTACCTTTGAAAGGATGTTCCAGCGCAATGTTTGGATCGCTCCCTCGAGGCCGAGTTCATTTGTTGGAGTTTGGAGGTTTAAATTCTCTATCAGCTGGCTGTACTTGTGTTTGCAGATTACTGTTATTTTAGTGCTTTGAAGGTCAGGTTTTGAATTCGAGTCCTTTGAGCATTTGTCCTCTTTACATTCTGTGAGTCCTGGTTCCTGTTCAGTGTCTGTTTACCTTCCTGTTTCAGTCTCAGTTCTTGGTTTGTATTAAGCGTTGTTTCCTGACCGTGTGTCACGGTCCTGATCTGTGACCCAGTGTTTTGTATTGTTAATCTTTGATTTCATGATGTATCTTCTGTGTTATATGGTACCTCTAAAGTTCAGTCGTTGTATTTCCTGTTTTGTTGTGAAGGTTCACATCTTATGTCAGTGTTTCTAGTTTTGCTTCCTGTCTTATTTTGATAGTCCCAGTCTGTTGTCAGTGTGTTAAGTTTTACTTCTCACGTCTCGTTAGCCTAATTTCTCCCAGCTGGGACCCCCTCCTGTTTCTCGTTCCCTCCCTGTGCTCTCTGTCACGTCGTACCCTCAATGAGCTGTGTGTTTTGCCTCCGTGTTTCCAGTCTTTTGTCTCCCGGTTCCAGGTGTTTGTTAGTAGCTTTGTGTTTGTAGTTAGGGTTCTTATTTTGAGTTTGTGCCACAGCGCAATAAAGCTGCCTCTTTCTGTTCACCGAGTCCAGCGTTTGGGTCCTCTTCTCCTGCCTGTACACAGCATTTCATGACACAGTGTGCCTCTTGTATTTCCTCCCCTCGGTGCCCTATTGTCTCTTAGTGTCATTCTTTTTGTCTTCATTTTAGTTTCTAGCTCTTTTGGCTGTTTCCTGCTTTACTTTGAAGGTTCGTTTTGCTTCCTGTCTCTTTTATCTTCTAATTTTTCTCACCTGTATTAATGTTTTCTGCTCACTCCTCTTCCTTGCTGAGTAATTAGTCCTCTGTGTATACATCTTCCTGTTTTGCCTTTGTTCTTTGTCAAAGTGTTTGTGTTACATGTGCAGCCTTGTGTAATTCCCCTTTGAGTTTTTGGACTGTTTTTCTACCCATTTGGACCTTTATTATAAACTTATCTGCAGCTACTAAAGCTCCTTGTTATTTTTTATATTCAGGCCTCCTAAACTCCACATTTTTATAGCAACCACGTATTAGTGCGTATGGTATGAGAGAACCCGATGCACGGCAGTTTGAGCAACCTGGTGTCGTGGCAAAGCAGGTAATAGACCCGCTGGTCCACCGTGTCCATCTCAAAAGCGTAAAATGGACACAGATGCAGAAGCAAACATCAAAATAATCCCAGGAAAGTCTTTAAATAGACACCATTAACACATTTACATGTATATAGTTATTAGCTGCCTAGCTGGAATGTGCTTCATGCATTTTTGCTCACTAATAATAAATTGTCTCCCCCTGCTGGTCCTGCAGCTTCTGCATGCACGCCATGAACCGGCGTGTTTGATACTGGACACGTTTGTCGTCGTCCTGCTTTGGTTTGAGGATGTCATAAGTAAACTCTTATGCTTCTTTCAGTGATAACACAGACTGCTGATGTATTATGACTGGTATGCATTTGTTGCTGTGCAGTGAACCCTGACTGTGACTGTGTGCTCATTAGACTGAACATCTGCATTTACTCTCAGACAGATTGGCAAAGGTTTGCACATAACTGCTGCCTAATTATTGAACACACACAGATTGTCAACACATGGCAATCAACCTGACTCACCAACTTCTCTGCAATGCATCTCTTTGCAACAGGCAACTTGGCTAGAGTTGCTGTCAACGAGCTGTAATCAGGTTATATTCCCATAGAGAAGCGTCTGCGTCATTTTGCTGTTAAATGTCAGTCCTGCAGCAACAATGTCACCATATGTGAATTATCACAGTTAATTAACACAAACAGTTGCATTTAATTGCCAATTTGGTGCCGTTCCATTTCACACTGATAGCAGATTTCTCTTTCTTCTGTTTTATCCCCAACTCGACACAACAAAGTCGCTTTGAAGTTGCGAACCGACTGAGTGATCACAGACCTCGTCCCCGCCTTAAAAGCAGCCGTTTCAAAGGTAGAGAGATCACAAGTTTAATCCACACAGTTACAATAATTTTGGTAGTAGCAAAGTCTCCACCACTGTTTTCCCTACTGTGTAACATGATGGAGGTAAAGGTGGTGCATGTGGAGGTTTTTCTTTCTTGACATGTCTGTTGTGTCCGTCTGTCCTGCTGTTTCAGTTCCTGCATTTTTGTAAACACATCACTTCAAACTGTGTCTGTGGCTGCTTAGGAGGAAGCTCAGTCTCTTTCATGTCGTCTCAGCCGCCCTTAGTCAGGGCAAGAAAAGCATGCTTTTACTTTGAAAGCTGAAACTCTTCTTCCAGTCGTTAACATTCGTAAATCACCGGATCGTGTCATAAAACCTTGTCCTTAATGCACTTCAGTGCATTTTAAATGAACTTCACACATTCTCTAAGGCTGCAAACTTCTGTCCTGACCATCTTTCTTCTTCTACCAAAAGGGCTGACGAACAGAAGGCGTAGCCGTCATCAAAGAACAATCTGGAGTCTCCCCGCGGCTGCCGTCTGAGGAGCCCCTCGACGTTTATAAAAACCCCTTCCACTTTTTAACGCTGGGGAGGACACTGATACATCAGAGCAATGCAGAAAAAAGCCTTTCAATGGTCTCATGCCATTTATCATTAGAAAAAGATTTGAATAATTCAGCTTTAAGAAGCTTCTCAGCTCTGAGGCTCAATCTGTGGAATAAGTCGCCTGATGTGTGTCTGTTTGTGTCGAAAATCTGACCTAGCATGAAACGCCGCTCGCCTTTACAGGACTGTTGCATGTACTGCGTTAAGCTTCATCCCCTGGTGTGTAAAGCTGAGCGTGCCTGTTGGTTAGTGAACTAATAGGGAAACCATGTCTGTGTTGGCTCAGCTCTGCTGCATCACTGTGGGGGTTAGGAACATGCCGGAGCTGCTCAAGTGTGGACCGCAGCGCTCAGTCTTATACAACGAGGCCATTTTGTCCTTCCCGTCTTCCCTCTGTGGGTCTCTCTGTTTTTCTGTCTCTCGAGAGCAACACTTCGAACTCGGTTTCAAATAAACTTTTGATGCTGGGTGAACAGAACTTGCCTTGCTCGAGCACAGTGCTTCTCTTTAGTGTACACATGCAGGGATGCAGTGCAGCGTGGCACTGAGATCTCCTCGTTAAAGTCATCTCCACGCTCATCCAGTCGTGTTTCTTTCATCTATCAATTCATTTTCTGTCACCCAGTAATTTGGAGCGTTTAGTACACTCTTCATTATAGTGGCTTACTTCACATCAGTATGTCTGAGTCCTCCCTACCCATCTGCAGTCACACAGCAGCTAAAACTCACACATAACTCCTGTTCTTAGATCCTGCATATGGAGCAGAGCTGCTGAGATAATCCAGCAGTCAGCCTCTCCAATCATTTTTTTGTGGACATGTCATCTTTATATTTCAATGCATTATTAAAAACTGTTAACTGGTTTAACTCTGGCCCTTGCTGCAGTGACGTACAGGTGGATCTCGGGGCAGAGCTCGCCTCTCAGCTATGAAACGCCGCTGTGATGCTGTTTGTGGCCTGTTGCGAAATCGATCAATGTAGAGCAGTGAGACAAACCACAGAGGCCCCAGAAAAGTGCAATCAAACGATGAGTTTATTAACACAGGAGAAAACATCAGCATATGTCCTCGGACCAAAATACATGTTGTGGACACTTATAAAGCAGTGGGGTACACGCCCCCCCATGGCGTCAATTACAGATTAAAATAGGTTCCAGACATTAGTCACAGTTAATCGTACATCTTGTACATCTTTAATGGCTATAAGCAGACATAGAACTTCTCTTTTCTATAACATCGTCCATACAAGGTAATAAACTTCAAGCCCTCAGGACCTCTGGGGCTAATTATTGACTCTGGTCATCTGTTGCCAAGTAGAGTAAAATATAGTGAGACACCAAATGAGTTAAGGCCTCAGGCCTGACACATTCCTAGATTATATGTGTTATATGTATTGTAAGCATGCATTGCAGTTATCCTTCTATGTTCTAGTTTCCCTCAGCATGTATCACCTGGACAGTCACACCAGTGAAGCTTAAGACCCTTAATGAACCGAACATCAACTCGAAATAAGCACAAATATGCAACGTGTATGAAATACTTCTGACCGTACTTGTAATAAAAGTTAACATAATGGATCCTCAAATGGACATCTTCACTAAACAACTTTAATGCAATATCAATACTGTAAGAAATATTAGATTAGCCAATTAGATGAAATAATGCTGTAAAGAATGTTATTAATGCAGTTATAATGATGCAGATTATTACAGGCCAGATGTGAAACAGGTGTTAAAACAGTGACACAGCATTTCCTCCAGTGTCGGCTTACTTTCACATTCAAATGGGAGCCACTGTACCAGTAATATGAGCATGGCTCAAATCAACCACACTAACATTAGACCTGCACTTCGGTTTGAATATTGTCATGGTGCTGGGTCAGGTTTATGTAAGATTCTGCTTTTGGTTCTTATAGTTGTGATTCCTCTGTTTAATATTTATATTCTGTTCCCCAGCCTTTAGGTTTCTGTCCTCTTATGTTTCCAGTGTTATATTGGTGTCTTACTGTGCAGTCAGTCTCGTCTCCATGTTTATTTGCCTCTGTTTCCCCAATCTGTTCCTCTGTGCCCTCGCTCTTTCTTTGCAGTCATTCTCAGTTTCTCGTGCTTCCTGTTTTGTCAGTCCCTCGTCCTGCGTGCATCCTCTTCTGTTCTGCCTCCCCGGTCTCATCAGTCTGACTATGTTCACCTGTGTTCCCCAGATGTTTCCTCTCTGCCCTGACTCCCTCTTGTGTGCATACTGTCTGCATCTCATCCTGTTCGTTCTCACGATGTCCCTCATCCCTGCATGAGTGCTCTGTCTGACTGCATATGTGCTATAATGTCTACCAGCAGCCTCTTCATAAAATACCTTCCTGTAGGTGTGATTAAAAGGTTCAAGCTGTGCTGCCGACCATGTGCCGCCGGCAGCTTCATTTTAATCCAAAAACACAGACGTGTCAGACGTGTTTGAGTTGGGAGTTGTTGTATTGATCTGCAAGGAAATTCAAAATTATTTCACGACTCTCTTCATCTCTCTCTTCCCATTTCCTCTCTCTCTGTCGCTCTCCCCATACGTGTCCTCCCCTGGCGGCTTTTTGATGTCGTGACCCAACATCCAATTATCTGTAAGGATAGAGATGTCAGAGAGCCTGTGAAGCTGCTGCGCACACACACACACACACACACACACACCTGGTGGGAGATGTCACAGGATAATTGGGGAAGGTGTGAGGAAGGAAATACTGCAGGGATGAAAAATGAAATGGTGACTGAGGGAGAGAGGGACAGGAAAGAGATATACGGGTGTGGGGGAGGCTGGGATCAACATAACATCACATCTCAAAATTAAAACCTGGACAAACAGCGCTCACAGAGACAGAACGCTCTGAAAGGAGCACAGGATCAATGACTATGACTGGATGGGTTTTCTTAATCGTCTCTATACTAAAACAAAAAAGCGACATCCATCAAAGCAGTTTGTCTTTGGGTTTTTTGTTTGATTTTTTACAGGTAAAAACAAAAAAGATGTAACAGTTTGATGGAAGATGATGTCAGCACGAAATGCACACTTACAATCCCCAACGAGGCTGTAATGTGGGTGTTCTGTGGTGTCTGGCACTGGGACGGCGCTAACAGATCCGTGGGTTTGCTCGGTTGGTCTCAAGGTTACCACAACAGGCACCAACCACCGTGCAGCCACAGCTCAGTGCAGCAGCTTCAGCAACGGAGGTGATGAACATGGTTTATTCAGACTCAATGTCCCCAGTCTGCACCTAAGGCTACGTTCACACTGCAGGTCTTGATGCTCAATTCTGATTTTTTGATCAAATCCGATTTTTTTGTCTGCTCGTTCACACTACAAATAAAATGCGACAGCAAACGCGCTCTAGTGTGAACGCTCAAAGCGGCCGCATGCACAAAAGAAGACGCCACACACAACGCGCTCTGTTTAGACCCAGAGCAACAGGATTGTTTGACTGATGGCCTTAATATAAAGACTGCGGACTTCACGTTTCCCAGTTTTTGCTTTAAGTTATTTTGTTATTGACATAATAATGTAAAAACCTAATAATGATCCTTATTGCTGTTTTAGAGGAGCGGTGCTTCAAAGGATGGTTGCAGATTTCTGTCAGAATCTGCAGATTATACAGAACAAATAAAATGTTCATGTTACTCCAACGTTGTCTTCCCAGCAGTTTCACCGGATGGCCAGGAAGCGGTCGCGATGTCTTCTCCGGCGCTGATAATTGCTGTCTGTCTTGTGTCAGTGACGTAAAAGACAATTTAATGCGACTTGACCATCACACAGCAGTCGCTTTCTAAAACATCGGATATGTATCGGATTTAGTACCACATACAAAAGTGCCCCAGATCGGATTTGAAAATATCGGATTTGTGCCGTTCACACTGTCATACCATGATCGGATATGGGTCGCAGAGGGTCAAAAACATCGGATTTGATGCGCTTTCGCCTGCAGTGTGAACGTAGCCTAAATGCTGTCCAAGTTCTGCTGGAGGAGGTAGTTGAAGATCTCCCAGGGAAGTCTCCCAGTCTTACTGGGACGACTCTCACCATGTGGAGCACCCTCAAGCACTCCACCCAGGTACTCTGAACTGTCGTTCGGGGCATTATTCGTTATTATACTGGCAAGCTGGCGTGGCTGACTCTCAGGCTTAGA
Source organism: Neolamprologus multifasciatus (assembly GCF_963576455.1). NCBI lineage: Eukaryota > Metazoa > Chordata > Actinopteri > Cichliformes > Cichlidae > Neolamprologus > Neolamprologus multifasciatus. Next base: position 4,265,612 of record NC_140452.1, read on the forward strand.
CTGTGAACACATCCAGTGAAAATGCGAACAGTCAGGGTTTGAGGACTTCCACGTCACATTGTAAAAATAGCAGTCAGGGTTTGAGGACTTCACATTGTAAAAATAGCAGTCAGGGTTTGAGGACTTCACATTGTAAAAATAGCAGTCAGGGTTTGAGGACTTCCACGTCACATTGTAAAAATAGCAGTCAGGGTTTGAGGGCTTCACATTGTAAAAATAGCAGTCAGGGTTTGAGGACTTCCACGTCACATTATAAAAATAGCAGTCAGGGTTTGAGGGCTTCACATTGTAAAAATAGCAGTCAGGGTTTGAGGACTTCCACGTCACATTGTAAAAATAGCAGTCAGGGTTTGAGGGCTTCACATTGTAAAAATAGCAGTCAGGGTTTGAGGACTTCCACGTCACATTATAAAAATAGCAGTCGGGTCTGATCTGCACAAATCTGCTAAGTTCCCACGATACAGATTCAGTTAATTAAAGAAGTAAAATGCAATAAATCTGCTTCTGCTTTAATGTAATTTGCATTAATGTAAGACAGCTGCTGTTGCTTAAGGATTTCAACACATTACAAATGATTATTTCACTACGAGTTCGTCGTGAGGATATGGAAGGATATCAGTGCGTCCTCGTTTAAATTAAAAGGATCAGAACGTGGAGCGTAAAACGATTTTATTCTCCGATGATGAAAAAGTTGTTTTTATCAATTGAAATCAATTTAAAAACCTGATTGTGAGAGATGTTCTGACTTTCCTTTCATCAGAAACACGTCTCAGGACTAGACTCGTCTCTCCTTGACCTCACTGATCCTTCTTTTCCTTCTGTCTACTCCTCACATCATCCTGTTTTTTCTTCGTCCTCTCATCTTCTTACATCACCTGCTCTCTCCTTTTGACTTTCAACTTCCCAAATCCCAAAAGTCCTCTGTTGTCTCCATTCCCGCCACTTCCTCGTCTCCCCTCCTTTTTTCATCAGCCTTCTCTTCTCGTCTTTTGTTAAGTATCGCCTTCAACGCTCTCGCCTCATCTTCCCAGCTGAAGCTCCTCATCAGTCATTCTCGCTGCCTTCTTTTATTTACTTTCTCCTTATTTCTTCCTCAATTTCCAGCTTTCCTCAGCATCACCGTATTTGCATTCTTCTCACTGAAAACCAGACAGCTGACCTCCAGTTATACAGTGAGTGAGGTGCAGGGACAGCATCATATTTCTGATGTGTTTATTGATTTCAGACATACGAGTTCTATTCTGTTTTAAGGCGCTACTTGCAGGGGACTTCGACACATCCTTGGCAAGTATCCTGGTGAACTTTGCACAATCCTTATGTGGGTTTAAGATGTCCCATCATCTTCTGTCTCTTTGTGTAACTGCACATGCTCAGTTTCTTGCCATACTGTAGTAGCGGTTAGCACTGTTCCCACACAGCGAGAAGGATCTGTGTGGTGAGCCAGGCAGTTCCCATGTTCTCCTGCATCGGTTTCCTCCCCGACTCCAAAGATCTGCATGTTATTAAAGTAATTTGATAGATAAAGTGTAAAGAATACATGACTGTATGAATGGGTGAATGTCAAAGGCCCTTTGAGTGTTTAGGAAGAATAAATAAAGAATCTAAGTTCCAGTTAGTTTCCATTACGTCCTTTCTGAGGTCATTATAGCTGTGTCCCAAAACGTAGGCTGCAGAAGGCCAGAAGTGCGAGGCTGTGAAATGTGACGGTCTAGCCTTCAGATTAGCGCCACCGCTGTCTCGGTGGAGTTTAATAAACTCAACCGTCTGATCCTTGCTATCTAAAATATAACAGGACACTGGCGTAAACTCTCGACCGTCTCACACTTCTGTTTAATCAGTTTTCTGTTTGACGTTTATTCAGCTGTGTGAAAATCCCGGAGGAACCCACCCGATGGATTAATAAAGTTTTATGTAATCTAATAATCTAATAACTTTGATCTCAGCCAAACCGATTTACTCCAGAACAAATAAAACACCGAAAAAAGGCAAACAGTTACATTTTTAAGTTATTCGAGTGACTTATATATCATGTTTAACCTGAGTAGTGAAAGAGCGGGGTCTGAAAACGATGAAGCCGGGAGTCCGCTGCTCTCGCCAGCTGGAGTGACCCTCGAGCTCCCGGCTAGCTATCGAGCTGGTGGGTAACAGACGTCTCTGAAAACGTCGGTGCACTTTTGCAAATATGCGATGTCTTGATAAACTGAGCAGATATTTGTAATTTACACCGCTACTTTCTCACCTGAAAATGTGTTAAAAGTTTATTTTGTGACCCAGAAAGTTTAATAAGAGTAATTTTAAAGCTTAGTAGCGGCCGCCATTGTTGGAGACTGGAATTGGCTGGGCCGCGCTATGAACTCTGGGATATGGTGGGCCACGAAGGACACACCCGACCCATCCTTCGCATTTGTCGGCCGCATTTGAAGGAGTCGACGAATTGGGACAGCCTTCGTCGCCTGGCTGTGACGTAATCGGCCTTCGAATGCGGCCTCCGGAGGATGCAGCCGACTTTTCGGGACACAGCTTCTGTCTCTCTTCCACAGCATGTCTTTATCCTGTCTTCCTTCTCTCACCCCAACCAATCGCAGCAGATGGCCCCGCCCCTCCCTGAGCCTGGTTCTGTCAGAGGTTTCTTCCTGTTAAAAGGGAGTTTTTCCTTCCCACTGTCGCAAAAGTGCTGCTCATAGGAGGTTGTACGAATTGGGACAGGCTTCGTCGCCTGGCTATGATGTAATCGGCCTTCGAATGCGGCCTCCGGAGGATGCAGCCGACATTTTGGGACACAGCTTATATCTGCTGGAGGACGCATCATGCAAACAAGGGTTTTGCTGCCACAACTTAACTCGATTTTTTTCTTTGTTTGAATCTGAGATATTGTAGTGCATCCTTTCATACGGTTGGCAGCGCGTCCAGGCTTTTCTCCACACCTCTCCCAGTATCAGCTGCTGCAGTCAGACAGACTGTGGCTCCTAATGGGTTCTCAGATTTCTCACTAAAATCTGCTGGATGCTGGCACACCAGCACATTTCTGTCACGTTTTCAGCTTTAAACTACATCCCTCTTTGTTTCCCACAGCTTATAGTTTATAAAGGATTAAGTGAATAACAGAATTATGAACAGGAGTTATTTTTAATTCATTTTTTGCAAATAATACATATTTGGATTCATATTTGGCGGTGACCTTCAGCTGGCACTGGAGCTTTCTTAGCCAATGTGGAGCAGCTGAAATGAGAATTTGCAGCTCCAGTCTGAGGCCATTGTTGTCAGCCAGAGAAGGGTGGAGTGCTTCACCCACTCAGGGTGGGTGAAGAGTTGTTGCCCTACAGAGGAGCAGAAGACCGACAGCCATTGTCTGCAGTGATGAGGATGCTGGAGATGAGCATGAGTGCGACATGATCAGTTTACCTGGTTCTGCCTGAGTTTTCTTCCTGTTCAAAGGTAGTTTTTTCTTCCTACTTTCGCCAAGCGCTTGCTGATAGTGGGTCATCTGATGATCGTGGTTTTCTCTCTGAAATTGTGCAGTCTTTACCTTATAATATGAAGCCCTATAGGGAGCATTGTTTCTGTGATTTGGTGCTGTACACGAATGAGATCAGGGGAAAATAAACCGAAGAGAGTTCAGTTATACAAGAGCGACTCACAGTGGCACTGCTCCTCCTCCACATTGAAAGGAGCCAGTTGAGGTGGTTTGTGTGTCTGATCACGATGCCTCCCTGGTGCCTCCTATACAGGTCAGGTGTTCAGGCACAGTGTACCAGGATGAGACCTTGGGGTAACTCCAGGACATGCTGGAGAAGAAGTCTCGACCAATGTTCCCTCTAATTGTTCACATGTCTGAGCGAACACACAAACTCCATGAGCGATCCTTTGGACCACTGTGAGCGACATCAGACGTGTGCACTGTGGTCACGCCAGCATCGAATCCATCCAAGTTACATGTTTATTAAAATAATCAAATTGCAGCATTTACATTTATGTTAGACTACTTTTAATTAACTGCTTTAGCCCACTTACAATGAAAATGTAAAAAAAAGTCTTGTTCATGACCTGTGTAGTATGCAGGGTTTTAATAGTTTTGCAATTTTCATTAGTTTTTATTTTTATTTAGTTTTGACTTCAGATTTTCAATTTTATATCAGTTTTAATTAGTTTTTACCAATTGTTTGCTAGTTTAGTTTAGTTTTTATTTTTTTGAAAATCCTTAGTTTCAGTTTAGTTTTGATTAGTTTCAGTTATAGTTTTAGTTGTGTTTGCAATAATTAAGTGTAACAAAATCCCAGTTTCATCATATCAGTCATTCTGCTCATCCTTGGGTATGTTGCTATTCCAGCTACCATACTGCACCCTGGACAGGTCGCCTGTCTGTCGCAGGGCTAACACGCAGAGACAGACAACTCACATTCCCACCTATGGGTTCTTTAAATAAATAAATAAAGGCAGATGAACAACCATTGATACCAGGCAACTATAAAACGTATATCTTGGCCCCAATGAGACTATTAACTCTCGCAGCACCGGGTGTTCGTAATTTTGGTTCAAGTGAATTGATAAACTTTTTGAAGGTAATTGACTCACACAGTTGTGTAGATATCCCCGTCCTGTTGTCTCGGGATGCATCACGCTGCCTTGCCTGGGGTTAGCTTCTGTTTTCTGGGGATGAGGGTTGAGTGTGCTCCCTTACCTTCTCAAGCTAAGCTAGGTTAGCCTTCTTGTGTGAGCTTTTCAAGTGCACTTTAAGGTTTGTGGGATTTTTTTCCCTTTAGAAATGTCCCTCATAATTTGTCTGTTTCCACTACAAGACACTTGCTTTATCCAAAACACAGTCATATTCAAAGTAATCCCAAATTGGACTCTGGCGCTTTCTCCCGACTTATCCTGACATGATTCTGCGCGTGGACGGAGCAGCGACACAGACGACTCGACTAACGTGCTGCCACCTGCTGGCATAATGAGACACAGCAAGAAAAAAAATCTGGAAACTAAACTTAATTTTCACCCTTGACTCTTGTATGACACGCACACATCAATGAAAACTAAACACATTTTTGCTATAAATTCAGTTAATTTTAGTTAGTTTTGTGAACACTCATTATAGTTTTAGTTAGTTTTCCTTTTTTGGTTTTTATTTTTATTTCCGTTAACGAAAATGTTTTTTTTACTTCTAGTTTTCATTATTTCGTTAGTTTTCGTTAACGATAATAACCTTGGTAGTATGTTAACACTATTGGAAGTAAAAATAACTTGAACTCCAATTTTGAAAACACAACTTTCTCCTTTTTTTTTTAAAAAAAAAAAAAAAAAAAGCTCTGACTTGTATTATGAGTCTGTGGTCTGGGAGACAGTCTGTAACTCTCTGTCTGCAAAATACAGTAAATAATGACCAATGTTGGGCAATTAATTATATAGTTACTTCTTCAAAAAAGTAACTGAGTTATGCAAACAAAGTTTTTTTGCAGCTTTTTTTTTAAATGCAGCCAAATAAACATTTCAAACTATTTACAGAACAATCAGCTGTTCTGCATCAAATCTGATGCCACACAAATTATTTGTGCCACTCCAAAAAAATCATTTCTGTCCACTGTGAGATGAAGGAGAACAACAGCCTGATACCTGCAGGCCTGACAGCAGCAGATGTATCACTGCTGTAACACTCAGCAGTCGCCTCATTGCTCTGACACACACAACAAAACTACACTACACTAACTATACAAGATTTGCGCTAAACGTCGCAAATCTCTCACATCTCAAAGCACCGCCGTCACTCCTAAAACTTCCCTCCGTTTCTTAGCAACTAGATGCCACGTTGCCATATCATCTTTTGATTGGTCCACATGGTGCATTTTTGGACTTTTTAATCCCATGTGGGAGCAGCCAGTCACTCACTGACTAACACTGCAAAATTGTTAAAGTATTAATTTCAATTCAGGTTAGATTTTTTTTGTGTGCAACACAGATTTTCTGTGTGCAGAGACGAGCCAGCAGTGCGCAGCTGTGCAGCTTAGAGGGAACATTGGCCTCGACTGACTTGGGAACACGTTGGAGTCCAGCCATGGACGACCTGAGCAAGAGGAAAGTCGTTTGGATGGATGTGGCAAAGCAACAATTCTTTTCTTTTGCCTCTCTTCTTTGCTTTTTCACATATTTTCTCTTTTTTTAATCTTCTTTCTGATGTCTTTCCCTCCTTTGCTTGAATTCCCAAAGCCATCTGAATGTCCCCACTCTCTCTTTTCTCCTTTCCTCTTTCTTTGCAGGTCTCTCTCTCCCCGGGGTTTATTGTTGCAGTGATAACCAGTGTCTATCAGCACTGTGTTACAGTGTCTGGGTGCTGCAGATAGCTTATCTTAGGAAGGCTTACACCTCCAGGAGCACGCACACACACACAAATCCCACTGTACATGCACACAGACACACTTAAAACAAACACACGTGTGCACGCGCAGCGCTGAGACGTCGCACACTCGCTCGGCAAACACACACACGTGCTGCAGAGAGAAAAGTGTCCCCCGACTGCTGTGTTATTATCTTCATTCACAACACGACAGATTTGAAAAATTCTTTGGGTGTATCTGCAGGCCCAAACAGAAGCAGGGCTTAATCAGCCAGGGCCAGGCCCCACAGTCTCCACAGTAAGTAGAGTAGAAGAAGAGGTGCTTAAATAAGCGTACCGTTTCATAAATGTCAGAGGTGGTAGTCTTAAGCAAATGTCCCAAAATTCCCATTACAATCCTCAGTTACTCCAGTTCAGTTAAAAAAAGGCCTTTGATCCTGATTTTTGACTCGTTTAGACTCATTTTTGCAGAATATTGAGATTCTGCTCTTCAGTTTAAGAAAGCCTCTGAGTTTTGTTACATTTCTAGTTCTTGTTGATTCAATTCCCTTTCCTCTCCAGTCTACTCCAGTCTTTCCTCCTCAGCGTCCCCAGTGTGCACTCCGTCCTGTCTGTTTATGTTTGTCAAAATGTGGTGTCTTTCTCGCTCTCCGTCTCTTGCTCATGTCGTCTGTGGTTCTTATGTTCTAGTTTGTCTTTTGCTTGCTTTCATGTCTCTTCCCCATTTCCAGCCCAGTCTTTTCTCTCTCTGTCGTTTGTTTCCATGTCTGTTATTCCCTGTCCTGGTGTCAAGCTCACGTCTTCGTCTGAGTCTCAGTGTGCTTGCCACTTCCTGTTTTATTCTGACAGTCCCTGGTCTCACGTGCGTCATGTTTATTTTGCTTCCCCTGTTAGTCGGATTTGTTCCAGGTGTGTTTTCCACCTGTTGCCCATCCGCTCGTTATCCTGTGTATTTAGTTTTCCTCTGTTCCTTGTCATGTCGTCATCGCCTCTTGTTGTGTGTCTGTTTGTTAGTCGGGGTTTTAGTTAGTTTACTATAGTTCAGCTCTGCTTGTTATATTGTTCAATCAGCCGTTTGCTGTTTCTTCAGTTACGTCTGTCTGCCAGGTCTTGCATGTTGGGTCCTCTCTCTGCCTGCCACACAACCAGCTCATGACAGTAACATGTTAAAGAGCTTCTATTGAAGACGTTCATCCATTTCTGTGGTTTATCTGAGCCTGTGTTCTGGGGGCAGCAGTCTAAAATAAACTGCTTTGACCTCCTGCTTCCAACTAAAACGAATCTTTAAAAAAAAGTCAAACTATGTAAAGCATTTCCTGCAGGACTGTCGGAGTTTATCTGCACTGTAGCATCAAGAAGTTCAGTTTGAAGTCACCGCTGGTCAGCTGGGTTCTGGGCGTGTTCTCCAGGTTCTCCAGCCAAATAGACAAACATTTCACAGTCAGCTCAGATTCTAAATTACAGTCGATATAAGAAGTCATTTTCTTTCTGTTAGTCCTCTGATGGGCAGTGCGGCCAGCATGTGCTTCACATTCTTAGCTGCGATACACTGAGTTGAAATTTTTTCTCACAGAAGAAAAATGCAGGAAAACCTTTTTTTTTAATGTCTTTCTGTTTAAATTTATGCCATAGTGCATGGCTATTCAACTACGAAGTCAGTTGGGCCAGATTTTCAAACCGAGGAATTTATCTGGGCCAGATATTTTTTTGAAGCCAGTAAGCAGCAGATCATGATCAATTTCAAATCCACACAACTGTATTGAAAAACAAGTAATTTTTTTATTCCTTTTCCCCTGTAAATCTGTTGACCTCACAAATGCACACCAAAAGGTCCATTTAAAAAAAAAAAAAAAAGGAGCTATAACTAAACTATATTTTGCACATTTGAAATAATAATAATAATAACAAAAAAACATTTTGATAATTCCCTTTCAAATTAAAATAAATATTTCGCTGACCACTCACTTTTTCTGCCATGAATGGAGCCCCATCTGGCACAAGTATACAGACACGCTTCATATCCAGACCATTTTCCTCAAAAAGAGCTGAAATCTTCTCAAACATTATTTCGCCAGCTGTGTGTCCCTCTAACGGTAGTAAGCCGTGAGCTGTGATCTCCTGCTATAGACATTACATCAGTTTTCCTCAGGTCATCTAACAGCATTTCAAACTCGTCTGACGCCAGAACTTCTACTCTACGAATATTTGAACTGTCCTACAGGGGCACGTTTTTAATAGCAGATGTCACACTTACTTTTCACCACATCCACCACAGCCAGCATGCAGTATTTCACTGTTTCAGAATCTGTGAAAGGCCTTTTCCTCTTCGCCAAGAAGCAATCATGAAGGGAAGCTGCTGCAGCTCTCTTGGGCTGTACAGGACCCTCAGCATGGTAGTACAACTCCGGTTGTAAGATTATTAAACTCGGTAAAATGAATAAGTATTTGTCAGTCCAGGCAGGGTTAAACCGACAGTTTTCATTGTCAATTTTGCGCTTTTGGAGAGAGAAAGACGTGCTGTTGTCACATCATATATTACGATGATTGTTTAATATGTTTACATCACGGTGCATTGTGGGTTAAATATTGCTAGGCTACTAGGAGTGTTGCATTCACAGTCTACACTACGCTGTAGGAATTTTTAATTTTTTAAAAATTAATTAATGAATAATTTTTTGCGTTTTCTCTGTGTTTCTGCCAGGACCACAGGCAGGGCCACTCGCAGGTTGCTTCTGGGCCGCCATTTGAATAGGCTTGCCACAGTGTCTTTCTCTATCCCATAAACAACACAATGAAACGCTGTCAGTCACTCTCATGCTCAGTCAAAAGTTTATTGACCTGGAAGACAATTTTATGAAACAGTAACATAAAGCTGACCGACGTCCTTCAGTATTGTCTCAGCGAAGGATGACTTGTAACAGATTTCAGCTGCATTAAACAGAGTTTCTTTAGCAGCCTCACAGATTCGAAATTGTATCAGTGTCAATATTGTGTTACAGAAGAAAATGAAAGGACAGAAAAAGTATGAACTTACAAACATGAGAGCCAAACAGCCCTGTGAGGTTAAAAGTTGCTGCTCAGATAACATTAAAGGGTTTTTTTCTTGTCCTTTTATATTTCATGCTGCCATCAAACATGATTATTTACGTGTGCACTCACGTATGTGCATGTCTGTGCTCCATGTGCCGAGTGGTTTTTCTCTTTGGGCTTTTTGATCCATTATAGATCAGAGGCTGAATATAAAAATGAGATAAAATAAACAGCATAGGTTTGTGCCGAATATAGATTTGAGGAGGCCGAGGACAGGTGTCTGTCTGAGACGAGCTCGCTGTCAGCCGCGGCTGACACCGAATCCGGCCAGAACGTCGTTCGCTCTGCTCCACGGATATGTATCGTGGCAACTGGGCTGCTCGTGCCAGTTCATCTGACATCACATCTCCGCTTTGCTCTCGAGCAGCTTCGGTTCTCGCTGTCATGAATTCACAAGACGTTTAAACATTCCTTTGATATCCTGCTCCGCGTTGCATCACGTCGTTTCTGCAGATTTGTCGGCTGCGAAATCTCTCGTTCTACCGCCTGTGAAAGGTGCTCTGCTCGATTCACATCTGACTGAGGAGGTCACTGGAGTCCACCAGAGAAACTGTCATTTTCATCAAACTAGTTCTAGTGAAACTTCTCTTTTTTGACACGCTGTGTTATCCTGCTCCAAGTTTCCTTCAAACGCAAGCCCAGACTCAGAGGCCGACACTCCTGTCTGTTTTTGGTAAATAGTTTTTACTGCATCACCAACTCTCCTCCAAATATCCCATGATGCATCTCTGGATATCCCAGAGGCTGGATTGGAATCTCTCTACCTGTTTGGAGCTTTTCTTCAGACCAGTGCTTAGGAAATAAGGATTCTAACTCCCACAGTACTGCCTGCCCACTCTCCAGTCTCAGCTTCTTGGTGAACATTGCCCATAGTGTGCTGTTCCTGTCCCACTCTAAAATAAAACACTTAAATGGTGCTTAGACCCTGCGTCTGCATTTACATCCTCTTGGCTACTAAATTATGACAAGTCCACCAAAATTCCTGTTGTGTAAAATAACCACACACCAGCCTTTGAGCCCGATAAGCAGCAAAAACATGACCAAAAACTGTTTTTCACCTAATTGTCCACTTTAAGCCGACTCCAAGCGACATGTTTGAAATAGAAATGTGTTTGGCATTGGTGCATAATTTTATATAGATTTATCTTTTAGAAAAATAACACAAGTTGAATTTTGTTAAGACTTCGAGTACAGGACGGGTCCTCTGCGGAAAAATAGTTTTTTTTATTCAAGTTCCTAAAAGAAAAAGCGCCACAGATCAATGACTGCACTGAACACACATTACATAGCCGCTGTCCTGCCGGTTTTAGACGCGTCCTTGATCCATCACAGCTGATTTAAATGGCTAAACGACCTCCTCAACATGTCTTGAAGTTCTCCAGAGGGCTGCTAATGAACGAATCATTTGATCCAGGTGTGCTGACCCAGCTATTTAAAACAAGCAGGATGCTGGCCCTTGAGTTCTCAGCCCTGCTCTAGACAGAGAGGAAAACAAATGCAGGATGTATCACTTGCACGGTGCTGCTGAGATTAAAGAAAGAACTGAACCAACATCAAACTAAATGTACTCAAAATCACATGAACGAGGTTAAAAAAGGATTGTTGGACGTTACAGGTGTGTGCACAGCAGCAGGGCTGCAGAAATTTAACGGAGACACTGCGCCTCTGTGTGCATAAAGCAATAAAGTGATCCATTTTCACCACTCCTGTGCAAACTTTAGCACTTTTTGAGCTGAGGCCCCAAAATTTGATTCATTTGCATAAATGACAATAAACGGTCACATCACACGTCAGGTGCTCACTTTAAAAAATGTGTGCGTGTTACTGTAGCCAGTGATAGCAATGAACCTGTGTGGATGGACACCGTCCCCGTATGAGTGACAAGACGCCATTTCCTCCAGTGAATCTCCGGTTTATCTACACTGCAGCCAGCCGGTGAACCGTCCCACTTGAGCAGCTGCAAATGTAAATATTTTAACTTATCTGCTTTAAATTAGCAATTAGCACATGAAGCTCTAAGTCACATAAATCATTGCAGGACCTGTTTTAGTGGCTCCTGACCTCTTTCAGGCTAAAACAGCAGCTGTGCAGACAGCCATGTGAGCGCCGTCTGACAAATAGCTGACTGTCATTCTCGTCTCCGTTCTTGTGTAGTTCCAGACTTAGAATAACTGTATAATGGCCCCTCATTCATCAAACTCTGGGCTCTCTGAGGAGCAGAAGGGCGACGGAACATTTCTGCTGTGTAGGGACATTGATAGTCGCTCGGTGTTACGGCGCCGCGGCTCATATTCGCAACGTGTTGGAGAAACGAGTTGAATGACGGCATCGCCCGCGGTGTAATAGAGGACATTAAAGGCTTTTCAGACATAATTGGGTTTCTGGGGTTTGGCTGAATGAGTCCTCGCTCATAAATCACCACAATCACGATCTATACTCGTGTCTTACTCCACTCGCCTTTCTCTTTATTGCTCCTCTCTCCCTCCAGCCTCTTGTTTGCTTGTTTTTGTTGTCCTACCTATCACTTTCCTTTGTGTAGTGTGTCTTTTTTCCCTGTTGGACCTTTATTAAACGTATGTAAATAAAGATGCCGGGAGGAGGCGGCTATGCTGCTCATTTTCAGACTTTGACTCTAGTAGAGTAGCTTTGTATGAGTCACAGTTCACAATAATCTTGTTTGTCTTAATCTGGGGCTGTTCATAAGTTTATAATCTGTCTGAAATGAGTCGTTTAGTTTCCTCTCTCTGTGCTCGCAGAGCCAAGAGAAGAAAAAACTGTGTGAAACTGAGTGTTTAAAGTAGAGATGGCACGATACCACTTTTTTATGTCTGATACCGATACCGATATCATAAATTTGGATATCTGCTGATACCGATATGAATCCGATATAATGTGTTTTTTAATCAATAAAACGTTTTTTTAATATCTTGCGCATTTTGTATAAGTTTATACTCAAGTTTAAATAAATAACAACACTAAAGCTATTCTGTTACACCTGTATGTAAAAAATACACTGCACTATATTTCATAGTTCAGCAACACTGATCAGTCTAATAAACTTAAACCTGCTCCATCCTCCCTATTCTGGTATTTTAAAGAGTACTTAGCAGAAATATTAAGCAACCTAACTAATAGGGTTGCAAACTCTCAGCAAAAAAAAAATAGGGAACCACCCCCCACCCTCCACCTCATGATGCTTAATCGATGTAATCAAATTTAATTTGATGCAGGGGGAAAATGCACAGAAATAAATTATTTTTCAAGAATAATTAAATAGATTCAACATCTTTCTTCTACAGAACTGCAGACTGCACAGATGGTATCTTCCGAAAGGAAAAAGTACTACTACTAAAAAGTACTAGGGTATATTAGACTTAACAGTTACTATATACAGTAATGGACTTCTATACATTTTACATCAGATTAAAACTTTGGGTGTAAGAGTCAGATAAATATTTATTAAAAGCTCGACATTTTAAATGAGAATAAGAAAGAAAAGTATGTCTTTGTGCCCCCTTTTCCCTGTTCATGCCCTATTGGCCCCCCTGGCTACACTTTGCTAGATCCGCCCCTGCACAGTTACGTCAGCTACGTAGAAAAAGATCCTGGTGTAGAAATTAAATAAATTCTAACAACAGCTTATCAAGCTTAAACGTGCTGCTGTTGTTCAGCCGCTGGTTTCCTCTTTCTGGTGCAAAGTCCTTTATTCTGTCATATTTAATATGAACATCCACCAATGGAACAGCAGATCCATGATAGAAAATAAGGAAAAGCTAAATAGTTCCACTTTAATGGAAACACAAATATCCATGTGAAAAATTGATTCATCTTCATCGCCTGTTGCTCATGACATCACTCACTGAACTCACATGAAGAAGCCGAGTGTCTTTGCTGAGGTCACAGATAGTCATCGGTGTCTCGATAACATCACCTGTGTGTGTGTGTGTGTGTGTGTGTGTGTTCGTTCTTTTGTCGTTTTTCAGGCTTTGTTCTTTGATGTCCTGATAATTTTGTTCAGAATGATCAGACGTGATGTCCTCCAACCTTTCTCTTGCTGATGTCAGCTGTAAAGGATAAATGATGTTATTAATACTTGACATTAACTCTGGTAATAAACATGTCACATGTCCCGTGTGGACAAATAAACGCTGACTGCTAATAAAGTTCAGTTGAGAAACAGTGATGAGGGGAAGAACTACCTGCTGAAGCTAATGGGACCATTTTAATTACTCAGCAACATAATAGTCTTTAATCATTTGCACTAAGTCATGATGAAATGTGACTATTAAAGATGTTTATGTGAGGGGGCCAATGAAAGAGCAGCAAGTGTGCCGCAGCAGATTTCTCATTAACCCTTATCTGCAGCAGTTGATACACTAATCCAGCTATTGTTCAAAGGAGACACTCAAAAGCCACAAAAGAAGCTTCTCCAAGCTGGTGAAAAGAAAGAAAGTAAAGAGGAAGGAAAATGTTTCTGGAAACCTCCTCTGGTTTCTTTTCCTGTATCGCTCTATTTTTACGGGCTTCAGTTCCCAAATGGCATCAAATTGTAAAAACTTTTAGGTGTTGCACATTTCCCATCCATGTTTTTACTCCTTTCATCAGTGCAGCCTTTAAAATCAAGCACTTGTATAACTGGGTCCTTTGTAATTCATGCAAATCTCAGAGGGACGCCAACTTTATTCACCACCCCGACACTCAATCTCCCTCCTTTTTTCCCTGAAAGATTCATAATAAAGCCGTGCTAATCTAGCCTCTTTTTTTTTTCTTTTTAAAGAGACCTGAAGGAAAAAAAGTTTCACAAAAAGAGCGATAAGCTGAGCTAACAAGAGAACAAATCTAGTAATGAGAAAACAAGAAAGTGAAGGAGACACACAAAGAGCTAAAGGACGAAGTCTGAAAGCGGCGCAGGCCTTCGGAGAATTAAATAACAGATCCCGGCAGCCACCCTGAGCATCCTTCCTAACACGCGTGTGCGTGCAACTGCACATCAACGCTTCTGACACGGAAGAAAAGTGTTTGCTTCAAGTTAAAAACAGCAAAGAATCAAAGTTTTCCTTTGTGAAGTTAAATGAGAACATAAAACTGTTCTTTTGTTCAATGAGCAGAAGAATGGAGAGGAGTTAAAGCCCAGGATACAGGAGAAGGATAAAGTCTCACACCATGGACACACGGCGCCATTACTTACACACATTGTGACTCGCGTCCACGCCTGCAGTCAGGAGGCTTCCTGTGCTCTACAGAAAGCTTCACTGTGGGCTCCACGTGTGCTTCTGCCAACATCTGTGCTTCACTGAACCCGAAATAAAGCGAGAGACTGAAGCAGAGCTGGAGCAAGGCCACATTTCTTTAATATTATGTCATTAAAATAATGTTATTGAATAGGAATAGGGATGGGTATCGTTTAGGTTTTATCCGATACCGGTGCCAAACCGGTACTTTTGAAACGGTGCCGGTGCTTAAACGGTGCCCAAACCGGTGCTTAAAGAATGGAAAACACAAAATTGGTCCAAAAACCTCTCATGTTCAGCTGTTTTTTTGTAAAAAGATAACAATGTTAGTCTTTTCTGCAGGTATAGGGCATATATGGTATCACTCTGGGCTGGAAGCAGCTTAAACAATGGAAAAAACACAAACTTTGTCCAAAAACCTCTCATGTTTAACTGTTTTCCACTTTTTCTTCGGTCATTTTAGCCTTTTTGGCCAGGGTGAAGGGAGTATCTGCCATCAAACAAGAAGACAGCCGCATGTAGCTATGATGGTGTTTGCTAGTTCACGTTACATGCATTAATTTAATAACGCGGTTAGCCTACTCAACGTAAATTACACACGAACAACATTAAGCTACTCACGCAGAGAAGAACGGCTGCTGCTGCATCATCATTTCTGCTACACTGGCAGGGCTAGGTTCATCGGATTTAAAGTGTGACCTCCTTTGACAGTATCAGCTTAAAGCACTTGTTGCAGGCTGCTGAGTTTGCATCTTTTGCTGTGAAGTACAGCCAGACTTTTGACCACTTTGCCTTGGGCATTTTTAATCTGTAGCTCTGCTCTAAAAGAACGTACGTACCTGGACCCGCCTACTATCCTCGAAACGTAAAATGATTGGCTAGAATCTAAAGTGTATCATTCCATACCAGTTGGTGGCGGTAATGCACCTTTCAGTTGTTTGCCAACCGCCAATAGAAATGTAAGGAAGAAGAAAGTGTATCACAGCTCAGGAAAAAAAAGCACCGAAATAAAGCACCGAAATGCGCGCTGCTTTTCGGTCTGGTTACTACCGTTTATGTCAGAACCGGTGCCATGATGGCACCGGATACCGGTACCCATCCCTAAATAGGAATATATTAGCAGTCCCACCGTATCGATCACCACGGTCTCTTTCAGACACTTGAGATATCAGCTGAGCTCAGACTGCAATAGACCGATAATGTTTCTTTGTAACCGTCTCCTGATTTAATTCAGACTCCTGCCAAGGCCACATTAACACTTGTGCTGTTTATCTTTCTGGGAACTTTAGTTTATATTGACTTAACATCAAAAGAGCCTTAAAGATTTATATTTAAGTGCCTTCTCACTTGGCCTCTTATTCAGCTTGTCTTAGGTATTTTTGTTGTTCAGAAGATGTATGGGGGCCTAAAACTGGACTCTGCTGGGCTGTAAAGTTAAATATTAGATCATCTGTTTGGAAACAGCTTGAAAACCTCGACTCTGCCTCCATGACTTACATTTGTGCACTGATGGTTGAACTCCTTTTACATTTTCCTGGAAACATTACTGCAGCTGCTTCGATCACGTGACAGACCGCGTGGATATTACACATGTGATCCATAGAAACAGCTGTTCTGCTGCTTATTCTTCCTCTCACTTTGAAATTAAGTGGACTTCCTGTGCTTATTGGGTGGTTTTAACTTCAGCACCTTTAGACTGACAGACGTTTGTGGGGTGAGTCCGTGTCTGTCCATCTGACTTTAGGACGTTTTAACCAAGATAACATGACATTACATTTCTCTAAACATAACACAGTGGTTTTAATGCCTGAACTACGGTGGCCCTGAGAGGCCAAACGGACTGCAACTAAATAAAACATCAGCAATAAGAAAAATGCCGCAAAAGCACACGAAACACAACGGAAATAGGAAAAAACTGATTTCCAAAAGCACAAGGGAAGTGTTTCTGGGGAGACAATAACCCAACGGACCAGTTGCAGGAACCAAATTATGCTAAGAATTGTGCCGGGAGACACTTAAAAGAAGTGGAGGATCAATCATTTTTGTGAGGAAAGAAAAGATGAGAGGTAACTATTAGCCTAAAAATCCAGTATGAATCATGATAAAACACATCTACCATGTTTTGAGTTCCTGCAACTGGTCCCTCAGGTTATTGTCTCCCCAGAAACACTTCCCTTGTGCTTTTGGGAATCTGTTTTTTCCTATTTCCGTTGTGTTTTGTGCGCTTTTGCAGCATTTTTCTTATTGCTGGTTCTTGCAGTCCGTTTTGGCCTCTCAGGGCCACCGTACTGAACCAAATAAGTATGAAAACGTGTGATGTGTAGAACTCAAAACTGAGTGGCAAAATGATTCACTTCACTAAATATGGACTTTTTTTTTGCCCTGTAAAAGTATAGACATATTCATTGTGTGTACTGTGCATGAATCAACAGATTGGAAGTCATTACTATCGTGCAAACTGTCACTAGACTGTTTTTCACAGAAATTATTAGTGAAGGTATCAGAAATAAAGAACCCAAAATGCAGCGGAGGCTCATGTTTGGTTTCTTCTGGCCTCAGGGCTGAGTGACGGGACTGGGAGAGGAAGCGTTGTGTTTGTCCGGTCCAGTCATGTGAAAAAGAACATTTTCAGTCCTATTAGAAACTAAATACACATCATGATTTAATATCTTGATTGTTTTTCCAAACCCGGTGATGTGCGTTATGGCCAGAACTCTCTGCTTTGGTCTTGTCTGTCTTGAGTTTTGTTCAGATCTGAACCAAGTCATTAAATGATCTTATTAATAATGGAAGCATGTTTGATAGAAATGCACTGGTATCCAACAGTCGGTCTATTTGATAAGAATATATTTGATGTACTTCTGGTCTTCTTCCTTCCACACAAACTTGTGAAGTGAATAAAGATGTGTAATGTCATGCAGGCTTATTCTTCAGGGTGTTTTACAGTACACAGACAGGGCTATGAGCATCATCACTACAAAAGCAATACTAGCTGTTACATCAAAGCAGCAGGTAGGAGAGACCCATTGGCAGATGTACAGACAGTCCTGAGGGATGGGTGTCTCTGCAACAGAGCCTATTGTGTCACCAAACTAGGAGTACATAATGTATCCCTGCACCCAGAGGCACTGCTCGCTCTGCTCCTGCCTGGTAGCTCGTCTTAAGTCTAACGGGGAAATCTGGACGCCGACGGGCCGTTTAGTTATCTGTATGTCTTTGGGGCCTGGGATAGGCCATTCTAATCACTCTGTCTTCCTGCAGTATTAAATGTGTTGAAGAAAAACTACCTATTCAAGTAAAACTAAAATGAAGTTTCTCTGACTTTTTTTTACCTTCTAAACATTTCTAAAAGGGTTATTTAACACGTGCAATGAGGGCACAACGCAAAAAGAGCAAATACACCAACACCAATATTTGAAGCTCACCTGTTACCTCCACCAAGGACATTATGTGACTGATGTGGTTTGTTTGTTTGCAGGATAGCTTGCCTTGTTTCAGTGTGATGCTGACCTTTATCTTTGGGAGCTTATGATAAACAACCACATATAACATATTTGACTAAAATTAAGCCAAAGTACAGATGCACTAAGTATGCCTTATTTCCATGGCAATCAAGTGGGAAAGTAGCAGCCAGGTGTCACATGTACTTGTCCGCCTCCATTAAAGTTGAAGTTCTGGCATTTTGTTGATCTGGATCGTTCAGGTTAACACAATGACAAGGAGGAAAAACATCAGCACTGGTCTTCATGAAGCAATTACTGCTGCCTGTGAGTCTGGGAACCGCTTAAAATCCATCATCCTGCAGTGAGAAAGATTATTCCCGAGTGGAAAACATTCAAGGCAGTCTTCCCAGGAGTCCCAACAACTGCAAAAACCCCAAGAGCTACGTCTCTGATTCTACAGGTCTCAGTTAGCACGTTAAAGTTGTCATATGTTGCTGTTTGGGGCAAGCAGGATAGGACCCAAATGCAGACTGCAGACAGGACTTTACCTCAAAAGAACCCCGAACTTACACAGGGAACTGCTGGGCGGGCTTTCTTGAACCCCCAGCGGGTGAACGACGTCCTGACTGAGGCTGCACAGGGCTCGACTCCGGCTGTGGCTGAAGCTTGGTTGCTTTTCTCCAAGGTGCAGGTGCTAGGACTGGCCGAACACCAGCCGCTCCCACCTGAGGAACTGGTACGAGTGCAGGGAAAAACTGGCTCCTGGTTGCCCTTACCCAGGGAACTGGTCTAGGTGCAGGGACTAGCCGGACCTCTGCCGCTCCCACCTGAGGACCTGGACCTTGAGGGAAAAAAAGGCCTAATAGTTAGTGTGCGTTTAATTTTTTAGACTGTAAACATTAAACTCCCTCCATGTTCTCAAGAAACTATCACAAATTAACCAAGACCTATGCATCCTGTAATTACGCAATGTGCTTTGGTTTTAGTTATTCTCTGTGTGAAATATTATTATTAATAATATATAAAAGGAACTTATAAAGAAATAAAAGCTGGGTTAAAAAATAAGGTAGAGCTGGACTGAAGCTGCAGGTTGTTTTCCACTTATTGTGTGGTACATAAATTCTAGTTGTACTGTTTCTCAACACATTCTGCTCGAGGGCCTTCACTCCAGATTTGTCGCCAAGAGAATTGGAAAAATGCAAACTCTACCAAAACAACCTGGGCAATCATTCATACCTTCTATAAATTTTGGCTTTTCAGACATTTTTGCCAATACTTGTCTCAAGTACGACCTAAAATAAACACAGGTAAACAACTGGGCAGATTGATTTGCTGTTAGGTAGCTGCGAGGATCTGCCAAGGTCAGTGTTTGCTGATGTCTGAGTGGCTTATGCAAACTTGGCAAGACCAGAGTGGACAGTTATTAGAATAAAACCCAACATGGGAAATGCAGGACTTGGCCTTTAAGAGAACTGAAGTACTTTCAATGACAAGGATTATGTAACAAAAACACTTCACCAGTATGCAATGTATAAACTTCACTTCAACAGTTGGATGAAAACATAAAGCAGCTTAGTGCAGCGAGACTCTGCTGTCCGTGCTGCTCAAATAACAACACTGCAGGAGAGACTCTTGAGGGAAATTGGTGATGAGCGTGTTTCTGTCTGCGGTGCTGAAATTACAGCTGAAGTAAATTGTTGCCTGAGGGCTGAATTTTAAACTCGGGAAAAGAACAAGTTGTTTAGAAAGCTGCACTTCCAGAATGCCGTGCAATATATATCACTGAAAGAAATCTACAAAAGCTCCCGACACACAAGAAAAGAAGGAAACACTCGTGCAAATGCTGTTCTTCTTTTTTAATTTAGAAGAAATCTGCTCGACGACACGTTTTCATCACTCTCCTATTTATCGATCTGCATGTGTGAAGTCTTTGTTCAGCTCTTTTTCATGTAAAGAATCACAAGATACTAGTACACTTGCTCCACTTCAGTACAGTTAAACTTCGACATTGTGGACTTCTATTTCACTGGAGTACTTTTGTAGAGTATTCATTGCTCGGGACGTTCTGTGCTGGATTTCCAGTAAATTGCCTGTCAGTCGAACAGTGACTTCAGGACAGTCAGCGAGCTTCTTCGGTGTTTGATCGTGTAGCGTAATATTGCAAGGTCCAGGCTTCTGTAAGGCTGTTGTGCATTTATGGCTAATTCTCTTCATAAACCATCCTCCTTCCTCTGCGAGAGGATTGATAAGAACTAATGGAAGCTTATTCCATTATCAGTTCTCTTCTTGACTCTCATTGGGTTCTCATTGGCTCCACTTTGAGAGTCACCACCATCACTAACCATCTCCTCAATTAATCTGCATTCATGGAGAATAATTGCACGCTGTGTGCTCAAATGTTTGCACATGTTGGAGGTATTTCTCCTCTTTGTTTGGGGTCATTACTCAGTAGTAATCTGTTATACATATTACACAGAACTCTTTCTTAAAAGTAATGCCGTATGTAAAATGACCTGAAACTCATCGTCTCATAAGAGGCGTAACATGCCGACGTTTTGTCACGTCCCGCGGCGTTCCTGAGGAACGCGAAAGGAGGCCTTCGGCATTCTTATGGGACGCGGCGGGTTATGGCCGAAATCCAGTGCAATGACGCTCCCGCGGTAATAGACGTTCCAGCCCTGTATTCCAGCCCTAAACCTAACCTTATCCCTAGCCCTAACCATAACCTTTTTCCTGAGCTTAAACAGGACTTTAATGATGTTAAATAGCGTGTTTCTAAGCGATTTGAAGAAAAAGAGCGAACACGTGTAGATTGAGTCCATACGGTTCTCATATTTCCTAATTTTTCCGAGGTCGTCATTTAGGAACGTGGTGGGTAGCCGAAAACGTAATATGTTGACGATTTGTCACCTAGCGTAAAATGTTACGCTTTGGGAGTGAGAACGTGTTGAATTGTCAGTCAACAATATAAACCCATAGGCTACATTCCCATACCACAACACAAATCCCTACACAAACGAGGGCACACATACAATCTTTCTTTTAGTATTTAGGTATGAAGGCAAAGCCAACAGCACAAAGCAACGACGAAAACCAGCACAAAGAGACTTTAAAGGCATCGCCACAGTGATTGTACGGTAGAAACATGCAAACACTCATCCGTTTACCTGTTGAAGTTCAGAGTCTGGTTACTGGGCTGCGGTCAGCATTCCCTCATTTAACGTCACTCTGGGTTCTTGGCTATTTTCCTCCTCAGGCACATGAACTTGGCAAGCCGACTAACAGTTCCAAACATCTGAACTGCCAGTAACCGATTCTCTACAAGAACCGGTTCTCGATTCCCATCCCTGTCTGTGACTAAAGCTCAAACAGGAAGTAGGTGCTCCATAGTCTTCAGTTGCAGAGGGTAAGAGGGTATTTGATATTAAATGGTAAATGGCCTGTATTTATATAGCGCTTTACTAGTCCCTAAGGACCCCAAAGCGCTTTACACATCCAGTCATCCACCCATCCACACACTGCTGATGGCAGCTACATTGTAGCCACAGCCACCCTGGGGCGCACTGACAGAGGCGAGGCTGCCGGACACTGGCGCCACCGGGCCCTCTGACCACCACCAGTAGGCAACGGGGGAAGTGTCTTGCCCAAGGACACAACGACTGAGACTGTCCAAGCCGGGGCTCGAACTGGCAACCTTCCGATTACAAGGCGAACTCCCAACTCTTGAGCCACAATAGCCCCAATATTAACATATTTACATATTAAAATGTAAATATGTTACGCCCCAGTCTAGGGGTACAGGAACGCAACATAAGTTTTAAAAGATTGCCCCGCCCTGGTCCCCAAAACCATACACAGAGGGAAAACCAATTTCTTAGTGAATGGTGGTTTATTTTTCTACACTGCAAAAGTAAGCTCCGGGGTGAACAAAGGCCAAAATAACAAACAAAACAAGCTAAGTCAGGAGGAGGTGCTATCTAAAACCCTAGGTGAAATCAAACATCAAACAAAAGACAAGCGCTACACCTAACTGAAATAAACAGGAGAAAACAGTGCAAGGGAAAACAATAAGGCAGCTCACCCCTTCTGTTCCAGTGCTATTTACAATGAAAACTAATGTACACACTATATACAGAACTGAGAAAGTCGCAAAAGTCACAGGCACAAATGTCACAGAGTTTGGAGGCCAGGGTCAGGTCTGCTGCTGCTGTCAGTGGCTGCCCCGGGACAACTGCTGGTGAGGGATTTTGAATGAGACCACATGACCAGGGGACCAATCAGCAGCCGTCAGCTCATCCACTCAGGGACCTGCAAAGACTTAAAGACACAGACAAAGAAACAGCCACAAAAACAGATTATGGCCAGGGCCATCACAAATATGTCATTGTTTACAATTTCTGATAGCGAGAATATACTTTCATAACCGTAAATACAATTAAAAGCTACAGTTTGGTAATGAAAAAGTTAAACTCCTGCATCAGCGATACGTTTTTACAGACATGTTAATTTTTGGATCTGTAGCCATCATTATAGCATGACTGAGGATGAAGCTGGTTGTTGGGCAGATGAGCCTTTGCAAGTCAGACTGGAGAGTAGCCCTGATATGTCTCTTTGGAACTGGGAATTCTGCACTTCCACTTCCAGTATGTGCAAAGATCCTAGATCTACTTTTTTTACCTTGAGAAAGCATTTCTCCTGAGTTGGGTACCCAGAGGCGCAAAGATAGCAGCTAGGGTGAAACGGTCACACTTCATCAAGGTTTTCATGGCAGGACCTGCCTCCACATGGAGCACCTTGAGCAAATGAACTTGGAAGACTCGTTCGGAACCTGCAGAGATGGATGGGTGTTGTGCCATCTAAGGACATGTTAGGCATGGGGAGTGTGTTGCCCCTACAGAATATAATGGTCCATCACAGACAGCCACATTGGATCCAGGTGACCTCAGGGTCCATTTGGAGGACACCTGTCATGGCGCCCGGAAGCCCTGACAAGCCCGGAACCTGACCCAGGGTTATCATTTACAGTTCCTACACAGACGAGAAGAGACACTTTTTTCAGTGGTGACAGATCTATTAAGGATATACAAAATTAAAAAGGTAAAATGAGGTAAATTAACCAAAAACACCCAATGTTAGTATCTGTACCACTCAGCACCTCTACTGTCTGCTCTCATGCTCTAAACCTCCGAGCAGCTTTCTCGGTAAATGTTGTCACATCAGTGCATGCTGTTCTAAAAAAGACGGCAGAAGAAGGACAAAGAGGTGAAAGCTGTGCACTTTTTATCTAATTATCTAACAAGTTGATCCCGTGAGCCCCTGAGTTACAACATGTTTTGAAATTTCCACTTTAGAAAAACATCTCCAAATTCAGTCGGTATCCTTGGTCCCTTTGGATGAGAGACGCTGCAGATAAATCCGTGTCTCCATCACAAGGACAAAACAAGATTTCAAAAATTTAATTAAAAACTGACACTTGTAACTTGTACAATGGTCACCTTCAAAATGTTTTCTCCTAAAAAGCTACAAAATCCGATGCTTCAGAAATAAAGCATACCAATACATCATTTAAGTCATAGAAATATAAGGAAGGTGCTTAGATGGTTGTATTTCAACAGCAGATGCAGCTCTGGTGGTGAGATGGACTTCTGACAGAATAAGACAAAGATGAATAAAAACAAGGTTAAAGGCCCAAAAACTGCAGTTCCTTCAGTGGCCACAAGAGGCTGGCTCGAAAAGTGAGTAAGTCCCCATAGACTCCCATGTTAAAATGAATTTTACTGCAGAAATATACATGTTTACAGCCTGATGCAAAAACTGTGATGGTCTCCATTGCTAACAGCATGCTTCATGACAATGGTGCAATCAGAGAACTGAAACATTCAGCTGTGTTTGTGCTGTTGAAGCATTTTAATGCAGCTTTCTCAGACACACTGCAGCTTGTTATGAAGTTAATTGCACAAACAGCACATCCAAGAAGTCTGTCAGCATGAAAAAGGGACATTGTGTGTGACCTAAAAACTGTAGTTCACATATCAGAGGGTGACATCAGCAAGTATAGGTCCATCTTTTATATAAAGCCTATAACCTATATTAACTCCAAAAAGTGCAAGTTCAAAGATTTGTGGTTCACTTTTCCGGCATGACAGCCACAATAAAAGAGCAAAGCAGGAAATGAAACCTGAGCAGAGAAACCTTCAGAATGAGCGACTGCTTTATTAATACTGCCAACTGGACACATTTCTTTTGCAGCAACAGGCCCACAGAAGGGTTCAGTCGTGCTTGTTGGATGGCTCTACAGAGAAGGAAAATTGTAGAAAAGTCATTAATTATTCAGGGGTCTTCTTTCCAGCACATTCACTGCTATTCTCAGTCATGGGAAGTATGGACCGTTAATGCCTTTCCATCATAAGGAAGTAAAGCAATGTTGCTGTTTAGACCCCAAATTCTCTACATGTGAGGGTTTTTCCAGCTTTCCTGTGTACTCAGATTATAATCCACATGACAGCACACTGATGAAGAAATAACAGATGTATTTTAAACACATCGTGGGATAAATGTAAAAAAAAAAAAACAGTGAGTTATTATGGACTCGCTTTGCTGTTTCAGCCCACTTGAGATTAAATTGAACTGAAGTGTAAAAAGAGGAAGTACCCTTTGGATTAAGCAGTATCCACCTCTCAGATTTAAAATCAGCTTTTGTAAAATGAGTCCTTATGCTGCCCTCACGACACGTGACCATGTGAAGCTAGACAGCTAGCGAACAAAATAGACGAGATCTTCCACACAAGGCTTGCTTTTCTTGCTTTTAATGAAGATCCTTTAAAGCCTTATCCTCTCTCAAGGCTTCTCCTTGCTATTCCTTATTTGTAACTGAAACATACAGAAAGTGAAAATAAATTGCTAGCTAATACACATCTTAATGACAAACTTAAAGATTAGCCTAGCTTAACACGTGCGTTACATTAGCATCACAGTTAACTCCAGGTAAACACATATAAAAGTTACTTCTGAACATATTAATACTCACAAAGACGAACGTTTCCCAAGGTACAAGCGTGTAGGGCACTTTTAACGTGTACATGAACTTGTTCACTCTTTTAATACTACCGAAGCACTTTTCACGGCATTAACGGAGAAAACACGTCAAAGATAGGCGAATGATCAGAGCGCTCCCTCGCTCCCATTTCCGCACATACAATACAAAGATCGCTTGTGATAACGATGTCTCACTCTGAGCAAATTTCGAACCCAGACATTTTAACTGTTTTTAGCATGAATTACTTCTAATATTTCTTAACTTTGAACTTATTTATCACTTTGCTTATGTAACTTAATCAGACTATGCACTAACTACTGACTTTTGACCAAAAGGCATAACAGTCCTGCTTTCAAAAGCACCAGGGCTGTCTAGTCTCTGAATGTTTGCCGTGTTGTGTCTGCTTTCCTCCTGTCACAATACTTTTGATATTCCAAGGCTGGATTTCAGGAGCTTTATGAAACATTAACAATTCTCACGTCACCCATACATTTGTCTTGTTTTTTCTTTCTTTTAAATCAAAGTGGAGAGGTGGGTTGAAGAGAATGAAGCAATTCTTTAAGTTCCAAAATCTGCATTTCCTCTGATGTCCACATGAGCTTGGAGTCGGTCTGCGTAGGTGTTAAATGTCCAACTTCACCGCAGAAATAAAGCATATTTACAGCCGCATGCAAAAGGCCGTTTGGATAGCTTTGCTTTCATAACAATCCTATTCTGGGGAATTTTCTTATAACTCTTCCACCTGGGTACTAGAAGTTGGGTCGCTGTTACATTGACTGGCGTTTGTCCCAACATGGAGGCACCGTCGCTGTCTGCTAGACTTCATCCACCACTTCTGGATCGTTGAACTGGATTTGGAGCATTTTTAATGGATTATCTGACAAATAATTCAACTTATTGTGCAGGTAGTTATACTAACAGACCGGCCGAGAAGTCTGGGCTCCAGTTTTGTGTGTGAAATTCTAGGATTTTATTTGGATGTTACTTATCACTACTTCAAGTCAATTCAGTTTTATTTATACAGCGCCAAAGCACAACAACAGTCGCCTCAAGGTGCTTTATATTGTAAGGTAGACACTACAACAATACATGCAGAGAAAAACCCAACAATCATATGACCCCTATGAGTGCGCATTTTGGTGACAGTGGGGAGGAAAAACTGCCTTGAGGGGAGGCAGGACTTTATTTACAATACCAAGTGAAATATATACATATATACAGTGATCTGATATATCACGCTCATCCAAGGAGGGTCCAAGGGAAACAGGCAAGGGTCCCCGGGGGTCTGTACAAGGAGGAGAAACAACCATTAGAAGGAAACCATTCATTGAGGAGAGCCTGGCTACACTAACTGAGGTAAGTACAATGATCCAGCGAGGAACATTCTTAAAAACAGGCTGGAATAATCAGGAATGATGAGTCTCAGGTGTGGAGAACAGCAAAAGGCCAGAAAACCAGATGCTGCCTTGGTGGGAGGAGGGGAAAACGGCAACCCACGGCAAAACCAGAGGACCATGACATCTCTTTTAACAGGAGGAAACCTCCAGCAGGACCAGGCTCAGGGAGGGGCGGCCATCTGCCACAACCAGTTGGGTTGAGAGTTCCACCCATGCTGTTTATTAATGAGCTAAAGCAAGTGCATTACTCATGACATGTTTTTATGCATATAAGGCAACTTCTGGCTCTAAAGCATTAACACATGCACTAAACCAAAGCTCTAAAGGGCCCTTCATGGCCACACCAACGGTGTCCTGTGCAAACAGTGACGTCACCACACCTGGCACCATTTACACCACCACTGCAAGCATGGGTAGCTGAAGAGTACATGACTGCTCGGGTTCGGAAAGGGACTCCAAGATCAGCTGAACAGGACCCACTCTCGTCATGAAGCAGGTTTTGAGGATTAAGGTTAAAACAATCTATACTGTGTTTGGCTGCATAAATAAGAAACGGTCATTTCTCTCCATTTGTCCAGCTTCATTCAGACACTCACTTAAAGAGTCTTGTTTTTCAAAGTGTCAAGCTTTGTTTTTCTGTGTGCCGGTTACCAAATGTTGGATCTATAATACATGAAAGGCCACCACCTCCTGCTAACTCTTCCAGCCTCGTGCTTCTTTTACTCACCTTCACACTGCTGTCAGGTTAAGTGGTTGCTCAGGTAGTGAAGAACACAGCAGGAAGTTAATGCTCTCATGCTTCATTGGTGCACACTGAACTTTTCAGTCATGACCAAGTGTGAAGCAGTTTTTATATTTGGAGCTTCGTTCTTCAAAAAGTCCAGAGCAGGTCTGCAGAGAAGTCTGTTGATGGCTTTTGGCTTTTGGGTGGAGAAACTGTTACCATCTACAACATGTGTGTTTCATAGTCAGTGAGTCAACACTGCCCGCAAACATCCCAGCAATGGCTCAAGCCTAAGATCATGGAAATCTTATTATTAGTGTTTAAAGCAATAGAATCAAATGTATGAAGTACGTTTTTTCACTTCTGGGATATAAGAAAGAACACCAACAGAAATCTGTCCTAAAGTCCAACCACAAGTCCGATGTTTTCAGCTGCTGTATCAGTTTTACATTTACATTTAATGCCAGACCAACATCAACCCGTTCTTTTTCTTACTGTCACCATCTCTGGGGGTCAATCTTCTTTCTCCTTGAAGTTCTCCCTCTTTTCTTTCTCTCTTTTTGTCTAATTTCTGCCAAATTTTAAAAAAGAGTTATTAGAAGAACCACAGTCAGTCTTACCTCTGGCTTCACTGTCAGCAGGTTCCTTTCCTATAGCATCATTTACCTGGATCACCTTGCCTTGCCAGCCTACTCATCTGTCTGTTCAGCAGCTTGCCCACAGTACCCCAACCTGATCCAATTGTAAGAAGTGAGCTAATAATCCCTTTGCTACTTCTCCAAGCTCTCGTTCTTACTACACTCACACCTCTGGTGCCATTTGCTGGACTCAGATGCAGACAGAGTTAAAGACGAGTCCAGTAGAGGTAAAGTATTAAACTTTGACAGAACTTACAGATTCAATCTCTCTGATAACAGACTAAGAAGTCTGATCAAAGAAACAGATTTTTATTAGTTTTTTAATGTCTGATATAAGAAGGGTTGCCACCATGCCCCATTTTAGCCGGAACGTCCCATATAATGTGCACAATTAGTTTTTCCCTTATTCTGCCTTTAATGTCATGCATATTGACCGTCACCTGCGATGCAACTTTCTGACCATCAGATGGCTCTCTTACAAACACCAATTCTGATTTGACCGTAATTGTATCAGACGAGTTTGTGTCCTTCAGTGACAGCCCATCATGCGCACCAGATGTCTTTGGTCTGCGTAGTATAATCAGGAAGGCAGTCATGGATAAACCTGCTAGAAAAAGACTTTGAACCCAGCTGTGCTTTTCTTCACATTGTTTGTTGTAGCTGCAAACTGCCAGCATTGATTCAAAAAATATCCTTGGAAAAAGTAAACTGGGTAACTGAAGCCCAATTTACTGTATTTTATTTCAGTTTTTTTCTTATTTTCTCAAAGGGAATGCCCATGTGGGTTCCTGCCATCATTTACTGTATTTTTCTTTATTGTTTGACACGAGGTATTGTTTAGGCTGAATACCAACATTTTATAGGAACATGAACCTTCCTTATATCCAGGGTTGCTAACTTTTTAACTATGAAATAAGTGCAGCCCAAAAACTTTGGAGGAACGTTTGTCATTTATGTTTTTAGAAATGGAGGTTTAAGAAAAGGTCCAGAAACTGCAATTCCTCTAATGTCCACCGGAGGCTGTTTCTAAATACAAGTCAGTCCTCTCAGACTCTCGTGTTAAAATATCCAACTTCACCTTCCCAGTCTGCCAAAAGAATCTTTTCTAAAGATAATCTCGCCCTCGAAAAACATTTTTACAACTCAATGGTTTAAACTTTTAGGATGTTCTCAGTCGTTCCACATAATTTGTGATACAACAGTGGGTTGATCCAACTTTTTTGCAGCATTCATACACCATCACAGCCATCTACCTTCACTTTCAAACTACACTAACTAAATAATCCCAATACGATCCTCAGCGAAAGGGAACAGACTTACCAAGGTGGACAGATCTGAACTGAAGGAAACCTGAAGCTGACTTAAAGCAGATTTCATGAGAAGAAACCCATGATAGAAAAACCCAGAATCAGTGTGCTGGGGGATGATCTGCCTGAAACACAGGTCTCTGTGGTCCGACTCACTGGGATTTGAGCCTGCAGGGAACACAACTGAGGAAGCTCAAAGGACACAAACAGAGAGCCAGCCAATGGGGGAGCTCTGATCTGCTGATGTAAAAGCCACACTGCTGCAGGCTGTTTCATCAGTCAGCCAACAGATGGTGATTTATTAGCACAGTCTGAAAAGTCACAAGTGCACAGTCATTGAGACATTTACAGGTTTTATTCAGTGGAATTCTAACATTCACACTCTTAGATCCAGATTTAGTCTTTTATTGTTTTTTCCATTTATTTCTCTCCTATAAGCATTAAAATACTTTCCTAAAATAGAGCACGTATTTGTTATTGTCATGGTCGTTTGTGGTTTTTTTGATCATTTTTATTCTTTGATTCATCGTTTTGGTTCCCTTTATTGTTTTCTGCTTGTGGTCTTACTTCCTAGGATTTAGGTTTCTGTTGCTTTGCCTTCCCCGGGTTCCTCGTCTAGGCCCTCTTGTCCCTCTGTCTCACAAGTTAGTGATTCACGTGTCTCTATGGCTGTGTCCCATTTCAGGGTCTGCACGCTTGAAGTACGCATTTTAAGTGCGGTTACGTCACCGCCACGCAACAACGGCTGTCCCAATTCGAAGTGTACTTCAAATGCATACTCCAAATGCGCCGTTGATTTCCCCAAATATCAAGCGTGGTCCGGTGCACGCTTCGTGGTCCCATATATCCCACAATTCATAGCGCGGCGGTGGGTGTGGATAATTTTGCCGCAAGAAGGGAGCGGCCAAGAGTGAACTGTCAAAAGTAAGTACTGAATATGACGTCACTTATTCATGTGCGAATGTTTAATAACGAAGAACATTAAAACATTGCTGTTGGCCACATGTCGGCAAAGTTATGTGACATTAGTGATGTTTGTACTTTCAGCATTAACTTGGTTTTAAAGCCTCTACTTCTAAATATACATGTAGTCGACCTTAATCTTACAGAGAATCTGATGATTTTATGGCTAATTAAAGTCAGTCATATATCCACAAACAAAACAAGCTGAAAGTCAGTGATATATATATATATATATATATATATATATATATATATATATATATCATAATAATCTGACAATACTATAATATTGGCCATGTTATATTTACATTACCACAGTGAGATGACTTTAGTCTCATGAACAACATTAACTAATTATTATTTACTAGCTAATCTTAAATGACTGTTCAGTACAGAAATGAAGCCCTTGAATCATGTTTTACAGTCCTGTGGTCTCAGCCTCAGATACTCAACTAATCAAAGTGATGACAAAAATGAATGACCAACAAAACATTTTTCTCCTTCATTTCTGTCACACAAAGCTGTATGAAACGTGTCTCGCGGTTAGTATCATGGTTGCTAGGCAACCTGAACAGCGCGACGAAGCATATACCGTCCCATTTCACAAGCCTCTCACTTCCGCACTTCTCGTACTTATACTACGCACCGTACGTAGTACGCGTAGTGCGCGTACTTCAAGCGTGCAGACCCTGAAATGGGACACAGCTAAAGTCTCAGGCCCTTTCTCAATTCTCAAGTATGCGAGTACGTACTCGCGTTCTCGGCGGGTACATACTCGCCGAGAACGCACGGGAGTACGGACTCGCCGAGAACGCGAGCACGGACTCGCGATTTGTACAATTGGAACACCAGCGTACTTGATGATGTCACAGGTCCGGAGTTTTTACTGCCGTCCTTAATTTAACTGTGAGTAATATGTTATGAAGCTTAACTTTAATCACAGCCAAACCGGTTTACTCAGGAACAAATAAAAAGCCGAAATAAGCCAAACATTAACATTTAGAAGTGATCTAGGTGACTTATATATTATGTTTAACCTCAGTAGTGAAATCTCTATTAATAAAAATAGTGTACATGTACATACGTGTACATACCTTAATAAAAACAAGCAGGTGAGATGTTAGAACGCTTTTATTTTTATTTTAGTGGACACTCAATACAATAGACAGCTACTGGGGTTTGGGGTTTGTTTAACCTGAGTAGCGAAAAGACCGCGGGGGGGTTGAAAACGATCTGCCGGGACTCCGCTGTTCTCGCCGGCTGTAATAATCCTCGACCTCGCTGTCTGCTATGGAGCTGGCGGGTCACAGACGTCTCCGAAAACGTCGGACCTCGTTTGGAAATATATGATATCTTGATAAACTGAGCAGATATTCGAAGTTTACACAGCTACATTCTCGCTTGAAAAGAACTTAAAAGTTTATTTTGTGACCCAGAAAGAGTAATATTTAAAAGTTTTTAGCCCCGCTCGTCCGCCATTGCCGCGTTTGAGTTTTGGACGAAATGCATTCTGGGATATTTAGCTGTACCAAGTCCACACAAGTCACCACCGATGCATGCTCGATAAAACGGGCGGAGCGAGAACACATCCGGGACTTTTTCGCGTTCTCGGCTTGATGCGTACTTCGAATTGGAACAGTACTTGGTCTCCGACTGATGACGTATCACGAGTACACGAGAACGCAAGTACGCACAAGTACGCATATTGAGAAAGGCCCTCAGTGTAAGGTCCACATCTTTGTGAATGTCTCTGGTTTCCTGTTTTATTTTGATAGTTCCTTGTCCTGTGTTCAGTGCATTCAGTTTTGCTTTCTCCGCATCTCGTTATGTCTGATTAGTCCCAGCTGTGTTTCCCTCCTGTTACTCCCTTGTGTATTTAAGTCCTGTGTTTTCATTTGCCTTTTGTGGTGTTGTACCACTATAGGTCTCTCTGTGTTTCTGTTTCTTTCTTAGTCCCACGCTTCTAGTCTCCAAGCGTTTTGTTCTTAGTTTCTTACTCAGGGTTTTTCCCAGTGAATAAAGCTTCTGTTCTCAGTTTACCTTTTTGTGTTTGAGTCCTGCGTTTGGATCCACTTCCTGCCTGCCACAGACACACGTGACAGTTATTGTGGACTTCTTTTTTTCTACTTTCTCTTCATTCTCGAACCCTTAAAAACCACCGAAATGCAGCTCAGACAGTAAAAACTGTTTCACACACAAACATTAATTTAGTAGAATATCAGTTATAATCCCTCAGATTCTCCCGTTTCGTAACGATAGAGTTGTGATATTGAAAAGTCTGTTAACTCATACAGTCGGCATGTTTGCCGGCTTTCTTCTTGGCTTCATATAGACTAGACTTAACATAGCAGCTCTTTACCAAACTGTTTAACCCTTTAAGACCTACCATAGAACCAAGTCAGGCAGAGCTTATATTATATTTTTACATGCTGTGGAGCCATTTTTGGGAGCATTTCAAGTTGCTATCCATCAATACAACCATGATAGCCCAGATTTTAATAATATGTCAGCATTAAGTGCATAGTAATTACATAAATTGCAAAAAAGTGCAATAAACTACAAAAAAATTGAAAATCGTTTTTGCTTTTTTAACATATATTTCTAGTTAGAGAAATTTAAGAGGCTTATCCCTCAAAACTGTAAATACAAAAAAGTTGCACAAAATAGTTTCCTACCACAGGAAATTTATTTTGAGTGTCTTCATAGTTTTATTTTTGAAATACACCAATTTTTATATACTGCAGAAAAAACGAAAATAAATATTATAATGCAAATTTGCAAAAAAGCAGCATATGCATCAAAATAAACTATTTCCAGCAGTGCAATATGAGTCCTAAGCATCCCAGAAACCACACAGAAAGTCATAAAGTCAAACATAACTTTTAAAAACACCAGTATAGGCTCATGAGGCTATATGGTAAAAAAAAAAAACCCTACATTTTCCGCGAAAATGACGTCACTTCCAGTTTCGGGCAGGTCATGCGGACATGCAAAAGTTCGCGCGGACATCTATTCCAACATAGGAAGCATTATGAACAACTCATCGGATCGGCAAAGCGTGTTTCTGGAATATTATGTTTTTGTTGCTGCAAGTGCTTTTTATGCAGATTTTGCAAAACTATATGTGGAAGGAAACTGTGACCGAGGACAAGCTGATGGCATAAGATGTAAGTACAACTCCTCCGGTTTCATATGCAAAAAAAATTATTGCGCTAGCTCACGTGGTTGCAGAGCTACCGGGATTTAAAAATAGTTATGCAAAACAGAGCGTGCCCGCTCCCACTGGCTTTAAAGGGTTAAAGCACACACACATTCATACAACACTCTTAATATCGCACTCACACACACTCCAACTGCCCACCCTGACTGCAGCAGCTGTGTTGCTTCAGTCTGTATTATGCGTTTTACGTCGTCTAGTTTTATTTAGTTGCAAACGTTGTCCCTTTCACGTGAACTCAGTTGTAGCTAAATTGAACCCTGGGTTTGCTCAGCAAGCTGTTAACCATCAGACTGCTCAGTGTCCTCAGGGGTACGTGCACAGTGCAAAGAGAGCGTGGGTACGTTGAACTCACGGGTTACTGCAGGCCCAGATGGAGAGGTAGGCTGTCCCAGAGTTTCAGAGCTGTAAGTGTGAAAGAAAGGACTGAAAGAGCCAGTCTAGTGTTTGGAGCTACTAACGGCTGCCGGGCGACTCACCTTAGCGTTTGTCCTGGGATAGAAAATTGTGAATACCTGAGAGAAACTTCAGGGTAAAATATAGACGTGAACTAGAAGATTTTTAAATAATTTTCAATCATAGAGGTATTTCAAAAGGCCGAACTGAGATGATTATTCGTGCTTTTATCGTTTCCCGTCTGGATTACTGCTGTGATCTTCTGACTTGTTTTAACAAACCAGCTTTGGACCTTCGGACTGTGCAGAATACTGCAGCAAGACTTAACTAGCACCAACAGAAGATCGCATACCCTTTAGCCTCCTTTCACAAGTAAATTTTAGGTTTCGCTTTAAAATTGTAGTTTGAACTTTTAGGGCCCTGCTGAAACCTCGTTCTTCTTCCCGAGCTCGCAGGTCATCGGGCCCTCTCACTCGGTAAAAACGTCTCTTTACGCTGTACAGACTCCACTAACTCTGCTTTATTCTGCTGCTTTACATCGTTGTGATACGTCATACTTCTTGTTTGATTGTGAAGCATTTTGTGATTTTTATCTGTGAAATTATGATATCTATATCTAGACGGATGGATGGATGTTCTGCTGACATCTAGCATGTCATCACGAAGGCCACGTACTGTCTTCAGTTTGTGTCTAAAGTCTAAAAACATTGTGCAGATTCAACACTGATGCCTGAAGACGTTTACGTTCCCAGCAGCATCATTTCTGAATCTGTAGGTTGACTTTATTAACCTTCCATCTTTTGTTTGTTTATTCCTGCCTTAGTGACTGTTCATTCAGAGCACTGATCTCTGCTTGAGACAGTTTTGCTGTGAGCATAAACGTATGGATAAAAAGACACCCTGCGATTTGTTTTAAACACACGCCGCGTGTGAAATGAGCATGTCATGTTGCGATTTTTCCCTCTTTCTCACATCCTGCCTGAGACTTTCGCCCTGCCTGCGGGAACACCCAGCAGGTCGTTCTCAGACAGATCTCATTCAGAGGAGCAGACGCCTTTTGGATCTGATGTGCTAACAGGCTAACAAAGATCACTTTTAAAAAATCAGCACAATTACAGCTCATTAGTTTAGAGAGAGACACATAAAGATGAAAAGTTAGAAAGCAAGACTGAAACAGGCGCGTAGGGCGGTTAGCTAATGCTCAACTTCAGGCACGTCAGATTATGTGTCGTGTATCTGCGTGTGAGTGTGTTTCTGAGTGCATACAAGTGTGGTGTGTATGTTTGCCAGAGTGTCTACATCTACATGCAGCTAACACACACACACACACACCCCGTAGCCCTTCTCAGCAGGCATCGCTCTTCTCCCTGCAGATCCTGTCAGCTCCCTCATGCTCTGAATCCATCATTAAAATTTAAAGGCAAAGTCAGAGACACACACAGCAGCCTACTTTCTGACTTTATTTTTTATTAAAAATTACTTTGCAAAGTTTTAAAAGTTTACTAAGGTCAGAAAA
This sequence comes from Neolamprologus multifasciatus, assembly GCF_963576455.1. Classification (NCBI taxonomy): domain Eukaryota; kingdom Metazoa; phylum Chordata; class Actinopteri; order Cichliformes; family Cichlidae; genus Neolamprologus; species Neolamprologus multifasciatus. Next base: position 4,300,895 of record NC_140452.1, read on the forward strand.
TAAACACATACAAAGATATAAAATCAAGTAACATTTAAAAATGAAATAGAATTCATAACAATAATAAAAAATAATAATATTTGCAATTAAATATTACATAAAATTTAAGCTGAGTGAGTTAAAATACACCAAAATACAACCTGACATCAGGACAATCATATATCAGCATCATGGTGTGGTCGTACCACCCCGAGCATGTCCGAGCGTCTGGATGGATGAATTTCTAGACCCTGCCAAGTGTTTTCAGAAGCAGCAAGGACATTTAAAAGTGAGGGTTTTTTCCTTCTCATTCTTACTATTGAGGAATAATAACAGAGACAGTAGAAAACAGTTCATGGACGAGTCTAACAAGGCGATCGGAGCAACCTTCAAGAAGTCATGTTAAGGTAACGTTCGCACGCCCGTGGTTATCAGCTCCATCCCCATTTTCTGTGACATTTTAAGTAGCTTTTGTTCATATCTGACCAACAATAAACACACAAGGTGACCATTTTCCTAACCGCATGAGCGAGCTCTCTGAAACGACTCACCAGCCGAGCTAATCGCCGTTCATATTCATCTAAAACTCCATTAAGATTAAGACTTGACGGCTGAATGCAAGTCCACATTAAAAGTATGTTAAAGCAAATTTTATTTGCTTTCTGACAGTTTCACTGCAGAAATTGTCAGAATGGATTTCCTGACATGTATTAAACATTCATCTGAGCGCTTTTCAGAAAGCAACTAAATCGATTCTTAAAGAAAACCAAGGCGCTCCGCTTTGTTTAGGTGTCGGAGCAAACCAAGGCCACGTGAAACACATTTGACATGCTGACTCCTTTCAGCTGGAGAGGCTTCGACTGTGTGGTATGCCCGCAACACATTTTTATTTCGAGAGGTTAAACCAGGTCTTTAAAGAAGGATTTAAAAGCATTAAGCTTTGAGTCCAACTAATGTTCGGCTTTGACACCGTGAGCAATAAAGGAGGATTCTGCATGAATGAAGAAAAGAACAGAGGAGACTCAAACTGTGTGAAAGTTCATGACACCAAACACATGACAGAACGTAGAAACTCAGATGTTGCAGAAGAAAACAATGAAACTGTTGGAAAGATTTTACTAAACGCCGAGTTGCTTCAGAGAGAAGCTGTTTCTGAGATTTCTATTTCAAATCATTTCATACGTTTTCAACATGCAAGCTGTAAATTGAAATGCGAGATCACCTTCTTTTGTGTTCGTCTCATCGGGGAAACACTTTAGAAGTGAAAGTGCAGCTTGAGTGTCGGCTCCTGGTGAAATGAGACGTCGGCACTATTTGCACTCGTTGAACGGGCTCCAGCTCACCACACATGGAGTTAATATAAAGGAAAGAAACAAAGAAAACTGTCGACCTACTGCAATACTACCCTCCTTGCTCGCCTCCTTTTTCATCCCACATAAGCATTTTGCATTTCCCAGAAAATCAGGAGATTCTGGGAAGTAACAGTAAAAGTTTCCAGGTCGACTTTTATTTTTAGCATTAAAGGCTTTTACAGATAATTGAACTAAAAGCAACCAAAAAGCCATTATTATTACGTTAGAGACAGAGAAACACTCGGTCACCGAACCAAAGTGAGAAACAGCCCGTTTACGCTGCCGTTGTTTCCCGTATGCCAAAAGTGATGTCACAACTGCTGACCGCACGTTGGTGTCGTTTTTTTGTTTTTGTTTTTTTGTTTTTTATAATGCAGTCTTTGACAACTTTATTTATAATTTTCCAATATGACAAAAGTACAGAAAAATATAACTCGAATTGCGATTACAAACACTGCCATTGTGAAACTGGTTACGCCACGCAGTGGCAAACCAGTTGGATGCAGAAAAATGTGTAATCTATGGGCACATACAAAAAAAGTACTATCACGTGAACAAGGCAAAAAACAAACAAACAAACAAAAGAACAGAAAAAAAAAAACAAAACCCACCAAAAAGAACAAAACAAACAAAAATAGAATAAAATAAATACATAAATAAAGGGGGGGCTGCATTGTGCGCAGTTCTTTTTGGCTTGCTACAGATAGTAGGTGGCTTTAAAGAAAGAAAGAGAAAAAAAAAACCAAACCCAGATAAAAGCAGTATTACATCATACTTCAGTAAATGACGACTTCTCCACATATTCAACAAAGGATGACCAGGTTTTGTAGTATTTATTTTGAGACCCTCTCAAACTGTATCTCAAATGCTCTGTCTGCAAACACCTCGTCACCTCTCTCACCCACTGAACAAACACTGACCTGAGTCCTTCCATTTAAGAAGAATTAGCCTGCGTGCCAGGAGAGATGAGAAAGCCACTGCATTCATTTGATAAGAAGTTATCCCGTGTTGGTTTGGGAGTACACCAAAGACTGCTGTCGTCGGATTAGGATCAATTGTTTTCCCACACACATATGAAAGAGCTTTAAAAACTAATTCCCAGAACCGGTTCAAATCAGAGCAGGTCCAGAACATATGGACGTTGGTGTCGTTTTGCACGTCATGCAACTCCTGATTTGTGGAACCTGATGCACGAGTTTTGTTATGGAAATTTTAACAATAACCTGCAACATACCCAGTGAGCGTTATGAAATGATTTAATAAACACATTGCAATATGGAGAGACCCACTCCGGCCAAACACGAGGGTGATCTCTGAACTGTGGCCACCGCCCTTACATCTTATATACGCAGACACAGACGACCAACCGTCACCTCCTTTACAACAGGATGTCCAGAGCCCTCAAGAGGAAAATGAGTCGGCTGTGAAGGTGCAATAAAACTTGTGATCACATTCCACATGCATACAAACTGGTGACAGGAGCTAAAGTGATATGGTCAAAATATGTGATTAATACATGAGAAAAGAAATGGATCAGTGTTTCCCACCATTCCAAAGGCATGTCACTGCAGGAGCTCGGAGATTCCCAGACGCTGCAGCCTGAAAAGACGAGACATTCTGGATAAAAGCCCTCAATCGCTTTGCTTCCTGTTTTGACTTCTTCTGCTCTGATGAGCTGCAACACCTAGCGTTCAAGACTTCAGTGAGTCCGGTGCACCTGAAGCAAAAGTATTGACAGTTAAGGTCCTTTGTTGCATGTACAGCAACCAATGTGGGAACCATAAACTGGGCTTAACCCAAAATATGCTCCTATTCACTCCCTGCTGGCCTCAGAGCTCTCTGCTCCCCAACCTTAAGTAGTCTTTAGCTAATGAATGCAGTTAGCTGCTAGTAAAGCCACGCCCACAAGGGGAAAATCACAGGAGGCCTTTGTAGCGCCATAACACTGTCTAATAACGCTGCAGCTCCGACACCAAAGCATGTCTTGAGTGCATCTCCCAAAGGGCAGCAGCTTTATTTGATGCCCGCCATGAGAAGTTTTTCTGTCGGCGTTTAAAGTAGTACAAGGTGATATATCAGTGCAAGCACACTCATAATGTAGGATCAGTGTGACATGAAGTGATGCACAGGTGTCCATAACCAATCTTTGATTTAAACATGCAAACAGAGAACGCTGAAACCCTGCAGTGTTTAAAGGCTTAGTTTCATACCTGAAACTCATAAAAGCCTAAAATTAAAGATACTTGTCGAACAATCATCATTCTTTCCTGGTCTTGTTTTTACTAGTTTTCTTCCTTCTTGCTAACTCTTTCATCTCCTTTCCACCTGGCATCCAAATAACTCTTTCCTAACTCCTCACCTTTCCTCCTTCCTTAACTCTCTCTGCCTCTCCTCTTCGCCCGGTATGTCAGTGCTGGGAGTGTTTGCCTTCTCCTGGAGACTCCTCCCGTCAGTCTGCTTGTACAAACCCACGGAGAACGGGTTGGATTAATAACAACCTGCTTCAGCCCGTCATCTCCTGGAGGAGAAAGAGCAGGGGGGAGGAAGGAAAGGAGAGAGAATGAAAGCACATAATAAAAGGATGCAAGAAAGATGGGGGCTGGAGGGAGGAGTAATAGAAGGAAGAAAAAGGTAGAGGTGGAGGCAGGGGGTTTAGAAAAGTCAAGGTAGAAATGGAAATATGTCACAAAGTAGAGACGATTCTAGTGAAAGGGCAAAATGGTGGAGAAAAGGAGAAGAAGTGTTAAAAGATCAAGGCTAAGCTAAAAGCTACGAGGAGAGATGATAAAGGAGAAACATCAGGATGCCTGGAGGGAGAATTCCTGTTGAATCAAAGAGGAGTGTTAATTAGAAAATTCTTTTCTCCTCCCTGTCTTCATTAGCACCCCTCCCTTTCTCCTCCCTCTATCTCCGCTCCTTCACCACCTCTGTCCTCTCCACACGCCCCTCACTACCCTTCCTCCACCCCTATGTCTTTAATTAACTTCCTCTCCCTTTTTAAATGACCGAAATCTCACCTTCTCACCCCCGTTTCTCCCACTACCTCCAGCTTTTCCACAGCTGTGTCACCAGGAATAAAAACACAAATATAGTTCCCTGTTTTATCCACTGATGAGTCAGATCTGAGCTCATCGCTGCAGCTTCATCATGAGCAGCCATCAGCAAATTAAACTGACAAATCTGATCAGGGGCCACCTGTTTAGCTCCCCTGATTAATCCTCACATGATGATGCTGTGATTCAGCCTTCTCGCAGGAAGCTGCAGGTTGAATCAGTCTTTACAAAATCCGTTGATAATATCACGTGATGTGCTTTACATGCTTACATGAAACCTGTGTGTTTGCTAAATCATGATTTTGCTCTGAGCCTTCACTCAGCTGGTTTCCACTGAGCCAGAGTCCAACTTTAACCCTTTAAGACCTACCATAGAACCAAGTCCGACAGAGCTTATATTATATTTTTACATGCTGTGGAGCCATTTTTGGGAGCATTTCAAGTTGCTATACATCAATACAACCATTATAGCCCAGATTTTAATAATATGTATGAATTAAGTGCATAGTAATTACATAAATTGCAAAAAAGTGCAATAAACTACAAAAAAATTGAAAATCGTTTTTGTTTTTTTTAACATATATTTCTAGTTAGAGAAATTTAAGAGGCTTATCCCTCAAAACTGTAAATACAAAAAAGTTGCACAAAATAGTTTCCCACCACAGGAAATTTATTTTGAGTGTCTTCATAGTTTTATTTTGGAAATACACCAATTTTTATATACTGCAGGAAAAACGAAAATAAATATTATAATGCAAATTTGCAAAAAAGCAGCATGTGCATCAAAATAAACTATTTCCAGCAGTGCAATATGAGTCCTAAGCATCCCAGAAACCACACAGAAAGTCATAAAGTCAAACATAACTTTTAAAAACACCAGTATAGGCTCATGAGGCCCTGCTGGTAAAAAAACTACATTTCCGCGAAAATGACGTCACTTCTGGTTTTGGGCAGGTAATGGCGGACATGCGATAGTTTGCGCTGACATCTAATCCAACGTAGGAAGTGTTATGAACAGCTGATCGGATCAGCAAAGCGTGTTTCTGGAATATTATGTTTTTGTTGCTTCAAGCGCTTTTTATGCAGTTTTTGCAAAGCTATATGTGGAAGGAAACTGTGACCGAGGACAAGCTGATGGCATAAGATGGAAGTACAACTCCTCCGGTTTCATATGCAAAAAAAATTATTGCGCTAGCTTACGTGGTTGCAGAGCTACCGGGATTTAAAAATAGTTACGCAAAACAGAGCGTGCCCGCTCTGACCGGCTTTAAAGGGTTAAGAGCTGTGTCCACTGATGCCCTCGCCCAGAGGATGGGTAAGAGGAAACCCTGTTGATGCTTCCTAGTTTGGTTTAATTATGTCTCCATGATGGGACCTGCAAGACTTTATCAAACTATATGTTCCTTTAGAAACCCATCCATCCATCGATCTTCAAGGGCCGGGTTGTGGGGCAGCAGCCTAAGCAGAGAAGCCCAGACCTCCATCTCCACAGCCACCTCCTTCAGCTTGTCCAGAGGAACACCAAGGCGTTCCCAGGCCAGCCGAGAGATCTGTGTCCTGGGTCTGGCCTGGGGCTTCCTCCCAGTGGGACATGCCCAGAACGAGGCGCCCAGGAGGCATCCTTGTCAGCCGCCCGAACCACCTCAGCTGGCTCCTTTGGATGTGGAGCAGCAGCGGCTCTACTGTGAGCCCCTCCCTGATGGCTAAACTTCTCACCCTATCTCTAAGAGAGAGGCCAGCCACCCTTCGGAGGAAGCTAATTTCTGCTGCTTGTATCTGCGATGTCGTTCTTTGAGTCACTACCCACAGCTCGTGACCACAGGTGGCGGTAGGGTTCCTTTAGAAAAGTTGAACATGGTGCTTATTGGACTGGATTTTTTTTTTTGTCACAAATTTTGGCAGCAACGGTTGCTCAGTTTTCTTTCTGATATCCGTGCCAGGAAAAGCATAAGGAAAACAGCTGAAGGATTCTAAAAAGCAGCCAGTTGTAAGATTTTAATTTTCCTCTTCCTCTGTCATAAGGCTGAGGGGTTTACATCATGTTCTCTCTTATGAAGCCATAATTGAACTGAAGTTCGGCGGAGCTCTCTGTGTGCTCTCGCCTTCCTGCATTCATTCTCATTGATTCTTTTGCCCTTGCTGTCAAACACACTTCTGCTGTCATCACTCTGATTCAATAATCTTCTCTTTGAACCAATTACAGACTTCCTCCTGTTCTTTAAAATTCACCACCATGCTTTCGTTCTGCCTCTCAGACTCTCATTTCTTTAACGTTCTCCAGTTTATCCTGGATGTTCAGAGACCCTCATTCAAGTCTCCACCTGCCATCTGCTCACCCACCAGCATCTAAACTGTGGGGGCATCTGTCCTACCGCTGCTAAATGATTTATTAGTCAAATCTGTACATCAGTACATATTGTTACATGCTTTAAATTGACTGAACACCTGCGTGTTTAGGTGTTTTAGCATCACTGCTGCCAAAAATACTCTGTACATTTTCACCTGTTTATCCAGGTTGGGGTTGCAGAGCTAACCAGTGGCTAACCAGTGCTCCCTAACCAGTGGCTTCTGACTGGGGGACGCTGAGATGTCTCCGAGCAAACTGTGAGACATGAGCATGTCCCCCATCTGCCCTGGAGTGTCCCCCAGTCAGACAAGCACAAAACACCACAACCAGGAGGCATCCATCAGGATGTACCTCCTTTCATGTAGAGGAGTGGCTCTGCTCTGAGATTCTCCTGAATGGTCCTGCTCCTCACCGTGTCTTTGGTACATCCTTTTACAGAAACGTGTCTCTGCTTCTTGTTTTTGCGATCTCGTTCTTTCAGTCACAGTAACAGCTCGTGGCCATAGATAAGCACAGGAATACAGATCACAAAAATCACCAGGAGAGTCAGACGCTGCACCAACTTGCCTGCCAATTCTTCTCCCCCGACTTGTGAACAAGAGATACCATAAGATATTTGAACTCCTTCACTCAGGGCAGTAAGTCATCCGCCAACCTGGGACAGACACTCACCTATTTGTTCATTCTCACCCAACTATCCACCCCTTTGGCGCCAGTGGTGGTCTCAAGGCTGGAGCTGAACAACAACACCCTGATAACGACTGTGTTTAGTCTGTTCCTTCCCATCCCATGCAAGGCCACCTGGGTTGGCTGGAAGACTGTTTACTTAGCCTGGCAGGGCGAAGGACACTGTCTCAGCTGAACTATGGACACACATACACATACACTTACACTGATAAGCACGCACTCATCCCCCCCTCCCTTTCCAAACGCCTTCGATGCTTGTTTCCTGCGGGGGAACACGGCGGGTCTGTGTGCCGCGCTGGAATGGTAGCGCTGTGCAGGGCGGCTGCTGTGTTCGTATTACTCCTCACCCCCCACCCAATCCTGTGGCTTGTCATGTCTTTCACAAAGTTGTGCTGTGGACATTTATGTGCTTTTGGTGCAGAGGAGTTTTTTTGTTTCCTGTTCTCGTGCTGTCCTACCATGGAAGCACAGCTTGAGTGGAGTTCTCTTTTTTTCCTCTTGAACTTTCCCATTGTAGTGTACATTTCAGTGTTTTTCTGTAACGCTACCGATCTCCGACTTGTAACCCCATGTGATGTCTGTGTTGTGTGTGTAAGGTCGGGGGGGGGGGGGGGGGGGGTCCCATTTCACTGCAGGGCAACCTGCATGTGGCGAATAAATCTTTGATTGATTGATTGATTGATTGATAAAGAGACTGGTATAGGACCAGCATGCACTGGGGTGGGCCTATGGTTTTTTACCAGATCTTGTTATTGCTTACCAAACTGGATAAATACACCATAAAGCGCAATTTTCAAGTTTGGACAGTGGACTTCTTTTTTCTGCGTACAAAATATTATCTCAGTGCAGCAGTGGCTTGTGAAATTTAAATTTTTGGATGTTTGGTTGGTCAAACAAAAGGAATCGCCACTACACATAGCATCCCATCAATGCCTATACTCTCTCGTCTCGCACTGTTTGTTGTTTGTTTTCTTTTTGTGCTTACTGATGACATCATGAGCCAGTCAGAACTCTAACCTCCCGGAAATAGTAAAACTCTAATAATTCACTGTGCCCAAAAATAAACTACAATTAAATCAGCGTCCTCCTTAAAGATTTTCAGCTCACAACACTATCAGTCTGCATGTTATGAGGTCAAGTTGTCAATTACTGTACTTACTCCTGTTGGTGCGAAATGAACAAAATCTGCAAATCTGTTTATGTCTATATAAACAGAAATTCCTCCCATGTTATTCATCTGTTCCTGACTCGCAGACTGGACTACTGCAATGGTCTGTACTTTGGTTTGGACCAGGCCTCTCTGCATCGTCTCCAGTTGGTCCAAAATGCAGCTGCTGGCACAAAGCTGAAGGCGCATATTACCCCAGGTTTGGCCTCTCTACACTGGCTTCCTGTTCCTTACAGGATCCAGTTTAAAATCTTACTTTTTGTTCATAAATCACTTAACGGTCGAGCCCCTTCTTACCTGTCTGAGCTCCTATTTGTTTATGCTCCAGAAAGAATTGTGAGGTCCAGGTCAAAACTAACCTTAACTACTCCACGGACTAAACTTAAGCCTTGTGGCCACAGAGCCGCTCTGTGGCAGACTCTACACTAGTCTTCCTCTTAATATTAGATCTGCACAAACACTCGAACATTTTAAATTGTTACATTTTTTGGTCTGGCTTTAGTGCATCGTTGTTGTGCATTTTATTTATTTTAGTGGCATTTCACATTGTTAAGCACCTTGTGCAGCATGGACTTTTGGTAATGTGCTATATAAATAAACTTGACCTCCCAAATCGTGACATAGTTGCTGCAGGGCAGGACAGATTTCACTGCAAAGCGACTCTGGGGCTCATAGCCCTGTTTGTCTATAAAGATACAAGCAGAATACAGCCAGTTAAGTCGAATCCCCTCCTGCCAAGAGAAGCGTCACAGACAAACTGCACTCACAATTGCAACAAGTTGCCCATCTGTCTGTATTTATAGATTAGGCTGCAGTTATTTGCAGACCTCCTCCAGCCCGTCTGAGAGTGACTGCAGTTAATCCGAATCACATCACAGTTGTTTGGAGACAAGTGGAGGTTTCTGTCCTATTTTGACCCTGCTGTGACTGAACCATTAACAATGCAAATGCAAAAATAAAAATGCATGTAGTTCTCAGGAGACTTGTCTACTGGGCATTTTCCTCAGGGGGCTGCTAAAAATGGTTTGGTTGGAAAGTCCTACAAACAGCCCTGCATGTTTGGTGCTCTGCTGTCATCGTGTGAAGTGCACTTCTTCCAGTTAGACTTTTTTCATGTGCTGATTCATGCATCTAATCCCCACTTTGGTTTAGAGTTAGCATTGGGGCGGGTTTATGGGCTTTCACAACATATTGATGCTGGAAATCAAAGAATGTTCCAACAAAAGTGCCACAAAGGGACGCGCAGCAAATGAGAAAAGTGCGAGAGGAACGATGTCTTTCACACAGCTGGCCAATCAGATTGTGGGACACAGACACAGCCTCTCCAACTTTGGGATGGTGTAGGTGGTGTGGATTTTGCATTATCCATCATGCAATAAGTCCAGAAGTATAAAGCAAGCATTATTCACACTCAGAGATCCAAAAAGTAGTTTGCTGGTAAATTTGTCATCATTTCCACCAGATCCACGCAGACATTTTTCAGTTTGGAGTTTGACATTTCATATATCAAGTAATCTTCAAGCCAGTTACCTTTATTGGAACCTAAATTTAATCATCAACCAGCTGCAAATTGACTTTTCCTCCTCCTTCAGTCGTCCTCAGCTTCTAGGTTTCTTCTAGCTTACCTGTGGCTTTGGTAGAGCAACACTATTGTTGCCAAAGTATGTGTTGAGTTTCAGTACGAAATGTAGTATTTAGCGCTCGCAGCACTGTTACTGTCTGAGGCTGAAATAAACAACGTGTTGGTCAGCCGATGGCAGTTTCTCGTATACTCGGCGTATAAAGAAAATAGCATCATTTCTCCTTTGCAACTCGCACAACAGGCAACAAGCAGTTTGATCATATCGGATCCTCCATGTTGTTGGCATTAGCAATTCAAGCAACCAAAAAAAGCCCGTTAAGGTAAATAAAGCATTTAAAGCCTTCCCGATGAAGCATGCTATCAACAGAATGTAAGGACATAACCACTGTGACATTATTATGAGAGGATTTTGTACCACAGGATGGTGAGAGTCAGTGGTTCATCAGGAGAGGTAGAGGAAATGTGGCTGTGGCTTCCAGGTCTGACACATCAAGTCAGCATCCAGATACCCTAAACCTCCATCCTACCTTTTTTTTTTGGTCACTAGGGGGCGATACCTATGACAACATGAAAAAAGAAAAAGCCCCTCAGGCCTGACCTTAGTGAACACTTTCCTCATGCACTCATATTGGGTCATACAATATCATACAGCATCGGCTAATGACAAGTTGGTAGCTAATAATGCTCCATCATTTGTCCCTGATTAACTTGTGATTAATTATTGGACACAAGTGGACAGACATCAGCTCAAAGGGTAAAACCGCCTATAGAGTTTCCATTCTTGTCAAATATTTATTATTTTTTGGGGGGAAGATATAATATCATGTAATAAATTCAACAGCAGCCTTTCATTAAAGGTTGTAGTTCTTGTCTATTAAAAGATCCCCAGTGCTTAGATTGTGCGGGGTTAACTTACAAAAGTATCGATACAGTTGCTGTGTGTGATTAGCACTTCTTCGCCATCTCCCAAACTGTCCACTGGAGGATTTGAGACCATCAATCTTCTTAATCGCTTTAGAGCTGAACTCTATCCCAGCTGTCACAGAGTGAGAGCCTGGGCTCCGGTCCATCGAAGGACCTTCACACAGGCACACATATGGCCAACTCAGACTCTCCAGTTACATAACAACGATGTCTTTGTCCTGTGGGAGAACATCCAACCTGCACAGGAAGTCTAAAATCAGAAGCTTCCTGCAGTAAGAAGAGGGTGCTAACTGCTGCCCTGCATCAGGGCAAATATCTCATTTTACTGTTTATAACTACAGGGGCGACTGCACTAACAATTTCTGATAAAACACTGCCACCTAGTGGTGGAAAGTGTACTAACAGTATGAAAAAATCTAATTATACTCCCTTTAAAGGTATGTCATTACCAGGCAGCACCCCAGGGGGCGGTTATCATTAGAGAGCCCCCAGAACTGTCCTGTTGAGAAGCATTTTAAGTAAAGCTCAGGCTGGAGAGCCACACATGTCTTTACTCCCCGAGCTGTGCGCGGTTGTTTTTAATCTTCAGGCACCGGCGTTTTTCCTGGCACGGAGTGAACGTGCACATACACACCTGGGTGTTAATCCTGAGTATTGTCTGCATTGTTCTATAACCTAACAAACAAAGTGCTTCTCAGAGGTCAGAGAGTCATGTTGCTTTCCTCTGTTCATTTTCATTATTGTGCACCGTTATTCATCCCTAATGATAATTCATCTTCTTTTACACAAACATGCAGCTGTATAAAAATTAAGCGTCTCTGTCGTGTTTGCATAAGAAAGAGGAGGAAAAGGGTGGAACTGTGCTCATCGTGAATGAGTGAGCAACAGTTAGGGGCCATTCTGACCTCGAGTGTCATTAATGAGATGATTAGAGTCCATTAACTGTTGCCACTGATGACTGCAAATCACGTGTCTAACATTTTGATAAAGATGCTCCGCGAGGATGACCGTTAGCCCCCTGCGGTTTACACCACACATTTTTATAAATGAAATAGCAGTAGTTGACATTCTGTCCACTGCTGCAGCCACGCACACAACCACATCCTGCATGTATTAGACAAACAGCACAGCATCTCATTCTTAAACACCGCTTCTCAGCATTTTCACTTTGGAGCAAGAAGCACCATAATTACATAGCAGGGTTAAGTGCTAAGGTATCTGCACATTTACCTGAACAAAACTGGTGCATAGACTAATAGGATAATCTGTTTGTGCAAATCAAATCAAAAATGCTCCAGAAGCCTCCAACAGCACAGAGCACCAGAGGTCCAGCTCAGGGGCTCCAGTTAGTGGAGGTGAAGCCCTGGCTAAAAGCTATCTGTTAGTTGAAGCTGCCACACCCCCAACTTTAAGCTTCATCGGTGTCCACCTGAACCCGTGCAGCTGTTACGAATAGGGATGGGTACCGGTGTCCGGTGCCATCATGGCACCGGTTCTGACATAAACGGTAGTAACCAGACCGAAAAGCAGCGCACATTTCGGTGCTTTTTTCCTGAGCTGTGATACACTTTCTTCTTCCTTACATTTGTATTGGCGGTTGGCAAACAACTGAAAGGTGCATTACCGCCACCAACTGGTATGGAATGATACACTTTAGATTCTAGCCAATCATTTTACGTTTCCGGGGATAGTAGGCAGGTCCAGGTACGTACGTTCTTTTAGAGCAGAGCTACAGATTAAAAACGCCCAAGGCGAAGCGGTCAAAAGTCTGGCTGTACTTCACAGCAAAAGATGCAAACTCAGCAGCTGCAACAAGTGCTTTAAGCTGATACTGTGATACTGTCAAAGGAGGTAACACCTCAAATCTGATGAAACACCTGGCGACGGATAGCGTTTTTTTTAAAAGCCGAAAAATGCGTCGTATTTGATAGCTTGCTGCGAGACCTCACACCGAGCACATCTACTGCGGGTGTGGTGCCTGTTATCGGACCCGGAGTTAGCAACATCCCCCAAAAACCCGAAGAGGAGAGTCCTGGCCCCTAGCCCTGCCAGTGTAGCAGAAATGATGACGGATGATGATGCAGCAGCAGCCGTTCTTCTCTGCGTGAGTAGCTTAGTAGGCTAACCACGTTATTAAATTAATGCATGTAAGGTGAACTAGCATACACCGTCGTAGCTACATGCGGCTGTCTTCTTGTTTGATGGCAGATACTCCCTTCACCTTGGCCAAAAAGGCTAAAATGACCAAAGAAAAAGTGGAAAACAGTTAAACATGAGAGGTTTTTGGACAAAGTTTGTGTTTTTTCCATTGTTTAAGCTGCTTCCAGCCAAGAGTGATACCATATATGCCCCATAGCTGCAGAAAAGGCTAACATTATTATCTTTTTACAAAAAACAGCTGAACATGAGAGGTTTTTGGACCAATTTTGTGTTCTCCATTCTTTAAGCACCGGTTTGAGCACCGTTTAAGCACCGGCACCGTTTCAAAAGTACCGGTTTGGCACCGGTATCGGATAAAACCTAAACGATACCCATCCCTAGTTACGAAGGACAAAAACAGCTGCAGAGGCCAAAACTTTTAGTGGCAAGCTAAACATGTTTATTTCTGCTGTAAAGTTGGAGATTGGTCTGTCTGCTGCGACTCACTTTTGAAGATAATGCAATGTTTGGTACAGCTGCCTAATGTGGGACTTTTACTTTGAAACACAGAAAATGTGAAAAGATCCGCTGAGTATGAAATGCATGCAAGAAAGTCAGCAGAGAGCTAAAGCTCCTATACAACTGTGTGGACCAGGAGACACATGAAGTCACATTGGATTTGGTTTCCATCGTGTCCACGATGCACGAGCCTCCACAGCTTCCACACATGCAGCAGCTCAAGGTGCAAAGAGTGCACAAAGCATGCAAAAGTGCTTCAACAACAGCTCTGTGAAAACATAGCAAACAAAACCGGCGCCGTAGTCACAGCAGCAGAGCAAAGGAGACTCAGCTTGTGTTTTCCTGATCATGAGCAGCAGATACAACATTTATTAAAGTCGTGATTTTCCTCCTGGCCTTCATAAAACATTAAGTCAAACGTGGTTTTATTGAACATATGAGAAAAGTGCGCCACTGTGTCGTGTACTGCTCTGCGCTCCACAACCTCTGTGGTGTTGAAGGATGCACAGCAAGCAGCGGCTGCGTTTCATCTGTTTGCTTTGTCTGACGTTAATATTCTGTTTAACAGAAAAGCGTAAAAACGAAAGATAATCAAATGTATTACGAGTGCGATGTAGAGAATAAAGTAGCTCCCACAAAAACAGCGGGTACGTTTGAGATCGGATTTTTCCTGCAGGGAGCTTCAGCTGCAAGCGTCAAAACTGCCGATGTCTCATATATGCACAAGGTATCCTTTGGCATCTGTGCCGGGACACGTCAGGCGGTGATGAGACATTTTTAAAGGACCTTCATGTTGTGAATATTTAAACCGAACCACAACCTTTTCCTAAAAATAAGCCAATAAGATTTGAGTATCCGGCTGCCAGCTGGGGTCTCCTGTGCTTCCATCCTCCATCCCACCTATTTTCTGCTCTATTCACACATTAGATAAAGACATAGAGCTGCGACACCTGCGTCTGAAACTGCTGCAGTAACCTGTAGGTGTGATAATTGCGTTCTCGTCTTTGCTCAAACACATTAACCACAGCAAAAGGACTCCAAGTTTGTTTTTCCTCAGACGTGTCAAAGTGTCCCGGATGTCCCTGCTGTTTCCAGGTTGCAGGTGGCAGCAGGTGAATCCTGTGAGCTGCTGATTCTTCCCGGTGTTTGGTGATAAAAACTCGAGCTTCACGATGAGAAAAGCTGTTGGCACAGTTCAGCCGCTTGGAGAGAAAAGTGCTGACCAAAACGGAAAAACCTCAGCCGCTGTGCTGAAGAACACCTCGAATGGAAAAAAGGAAAGGGAACACATTGGGCTGACGTAGCCCTGCTGCCATTTTGCAGCAAGTTAAACAAGAGTTTATAGGAAAGAGACGTTATTCACACACGTGTGGCAGAAATGAAGTAGCTGCTCACTTGTTTTGGATGGTGAACAGCAGCTAAATGTAATGAGATTTACAAAGTGACGATGACCCCGAAGCGGAAAGTAATTAAAACTCTAATTGGGTTGAACTCTTTGCAGCGTGTGTGTCGCATGTGCCAAACCTTCATGCGTGGAAGAGGAGTCCCTCCATCAGCCACTAATGAGCAAATCCTGGTGAGAGACGTGTCACGCCTGTGTCTGTCACCCACAATCTGAGGAAGTGAAAATAATCAGCGATCCACATGCAGCACACACGCGCATTCGTTGCACAGAAACATGACGCGAAATACAGATTAGCCTTTCACACGTCTTACAAACGAATGAAACGTACTCTGTGGGGTATTTGCATGACAGAAACGTTTAGTGTTGGCTGTCTTCCAGATGTTATTAACGCGCACGCGTGGCTTCGCGCGACGACTGCCGTGGGTTTGTGTAAAGTGTGTAAAAAGCTTTGTGTGATTGACAACATGCATCATCTGTTGACGGGACTGATGCTAACAGGATGGAAGAAGTAAGACAGACGCACACAAACACAGTAAAGCGGGAGACAACTTGATTTATGCGCACTCGTGTACTCGCACACACTCGTGCTGTGAAGCCTCGCGTGTACTAGGATAATAGTCTAATTTGTCATATCTGTAATAGGCCGTTTGCATATATTGCAGTCTTCACCTAGCTTCGTTTACAGCATGTGCCACTTTTAATTACATCAAATCACGTTTTAAAATGAACCAACCAATGGCCGCCTAAATTAGAAGACGTCACTGTCGCAGTTTTGAGGGATTACTTCCTTATCGGTGATTCGATCCCAGGCTGCCTCCATGCATGCCAAATATCCTTGGGCAAGATACTAACCCCATGTTTGCCTACTGGTGGTGGTCAGAGGGCCCGGTGGCGCCAGTGTCCGGCAGCCTCGCCTCTGTCAGTGCGCCCCAGGGTGGCTGTGGCTACAATGTAGCTACCATCACCAGTGTGTGAATGTGTGGATGACTGGATGTAGTGTGAAGCGCTTTGGGGTCCTTAGGGACTAGAAAAGCGCTATCCAAATGCAGACCATTTACCATTTATGACACTTTCACCACGTCTAAAAAGACTAAAAAATAAAAAAGGTAACTGGATTTCTGTTAATCGGACAGGCTAATCCACGTTTTATCAAAACTGTGACAAACAGCTGTAGAGACGACGGCGGTCTCTGCGATTCTTTTGGTCCTGGTAGAGATCACGCTGAGATGTTTGCATGTTTTACTCCATCCTTTTCTTACACATTATTCTTACAGATGCAT
Source organism: Neolamprologus multifasciatus (assembly GCF_963576455.1). Taxonomy (NCBI): domain Eukaryota; kingdom Metazoa; phylum Chordata; class Actinopteri; order Cichliformes; family Cichlidae; genus Neolamprologus; species Neolamprologus multifasciatus. The sequence continues at coordinate 4,317,330 of NC_140452.1, forward strand.
CTGGAGATCAGCACACTGCGTCCATGCTGATCTAAAGAACTCCACACAACAGTTATAACCTCTGGTCTCCTCCCCCTACAGTAAACACACCCACAATGGTGTCGGCACCCTTGGCCACTGTGGCCAAGGGTGCTGACACCCTGACCCCCATCTCCTTTTAAGGTAGTGTCCATTTGCCTTTTGTCTGCCCCTCCTGTCCTGCACCCAGTTCTTTGTTTCCATTCCAGGCCTATTTTCTATTTTGTATTCTTACACCCATTAACCGCAATATTATAATGTTGCAAGCAATCCCAAACTATATTCTCTTTAACTCTGATGGCAGCTCATCGTGCCAGTGTTGCATACTGAAGACACAACAGTGGCTTCAAACACACAATACATTCATCGGCTTCACACCCTCGTGTCTTATCATCTGTATTTGTGGAGCTCATTATCAGAACATCAGTGCATCCTGAATATGTTGAGTTAAATAGGGGTTGTTTTCCTATTAAAAGAGTCAGCAGGTCTTAAAATGAGATAAATACAACCTGAGATGACCAACATGATGAAGTCCACTGTGTCATGACGAACTCTAAGTGAAGATGCACTCCGCTCTACCAGCATCTTTAGAGCCTCCTTTAGCAGCAGCGATGGTTTCCTGAATGACTTCATCAGCCTCTCACATCTTTCTGGCCCGCTGTTCTTAACAGCGTTCCTTCAGTTCATTGCATTAGCATGCACTGATTTATGCACAGCTCTTTGAAGGTCCCATCGCATCATCTCATTTAACCTGAGGTCTGGACTTTGGCTGAAAAAGGAAAGAATTAAGTTGCTGCAGTGGTCCAATTAGTTGTCTGCTGTGCTTTGGATCATTGTGCTGTTGATGACCCAGTTTGGTCCAAGCTTGATGGTCCCATCACTGATTGCAGTGTTCCCCTCCACTGCCGTGCTGACAACTGCAGCTGCAGCATCCCAGAGTCGGAGCTCGGAGAGAAATTGTCGGGACATCCACTCGTGGGAAGATTAGCTGTTCTCTTGAATGTTTTCTGCGTGTAAATAATGTTTTTCACTGTAGAAAAATGCCCTCGTGACCTTTCCCAGGCTGATGCACGGTTGCTGCTCAGTCCTACCAACGCTGATGTCCTGACTTGTGTTAAATCTCACCTAAATACTTCAGACCAGAGTTCTTCTACTTCCATAGAGGTGCTCACACAGTTAGTCAGGAGCATTTCACTGTAGCAGCAGCTGCCTGCTACTGACACCGAGGGTGTGCTTAGTTTTTTTATATAATATATATATATATGCTTTTATGTTTAATTCAAATGAATTTCTAACAATAAACTACCCAAACATGTTTGTGACAATAATGAACATTTAATGTGTTTCTCTTTAAAAAAAAAAAAATGCAGCTCTCAGCTTTTCGGCCATTTTTTGTGACACTCCTGAAAACGTCAGCACGAGTACGTCGTCCACACGACATCTCAGACAAACTACTGAAAAATAGATGCGGTGTTATATAAATGCTTCTGTGCGCTGCAAACGCTCAAACTTGATGTCACGGACGAGTGATGTATTTCTCAGTCGAGTTTACTGAGCTGAAATTTTCAAAGAGGAAAAAGTTTTCTTACTTTTTCATGCAGTATTTGGACCAACTGTTTACTTTGGGACAAGCAAACATTTTGACCTGGATCAGTGAGGGTGAACTCAGCCACGCCTTAAAAAGGAGAGATTGCTGCTATGGCTCGGTTGTTATATACATCCAAAAGAGTTTACACCATCTCAAAAAATCTTCCCACCCAATTTCCTTCAGGGTCAACCTTCATGATCAATAAAGTTTTATTGAATTGAATTTGAATCTTCCAAACATTTCCCCCTCTCCCCTAGCCCATTTGGTACAATCCCACAGGAGCTTGGCAGGGCAGCAGCGTGTACTCATGAGGAAAGTTAAGAGAGACAAAAATAAAAGAGTAAAAATATTTGACTTGTAAACAAAGAGCAGAAAAACCATGAACAGACTGATTCTTTACGCTCACTGAGGACTGTCCATCATGTGTCTTAGATGGAAAACAAAGGAGACACAACGTGAAGAAGAAACAGATTCAGTGGAGAAACTGGAATTGCAAAGCTCTCTTCAGCCAACGAGCCGCAGGGCTACTGTGCTTTAACCAAACCATCTGTCATAATACAACCTTGTTGGCTAACTAGCTAACCAGCTATTTAAAGCCATATGTCGTGCTGGCTCTCTGCTGCTTACTGCAAGGCTTTTATTGACCGACCATATGTGCTGTAAATGGCTCCATTAACTCAGAGTCACAGATTATTTTTCACTGTTGATGGCAGCTTTGGTTTTCAGTCATTTCCAAATCATTTTCCCCAATAAATCCTCATATCCTGGTATTGTTTCACTTATACACCTCATCTGCTTTGGTCTCGGGCTAAGTGTGCAGATGATTTCTCAGAAAACCCACTAATGTGCTCTGACAGCGTGTATTTAGAGCTCTTAAAGCCAGGAACAGCATTTGACTGTAAAAACTGCTCATTGAACATCTCCAGAACACAAAGGCGGGCAAATTAATCTGTTGTCAATGACATCTAACAAAGCTGCGATTTACTTTTAGCTCATACTTCAAATGAAGTGACAAGAACGGGGCTGTCTCATTGGTTCATTTTATGAACTATAGTAGATTTAGTGACACTGGATCACAGCCAACATTAGCCGTGCTAACAAGAACTCGTGATATGGATGATTGGATCTTTTTCAGAAGAGCAAGCAGAAATAATTCAGTCTGAGACTAAAACATGGTGTTTCATGATTTCCACGTCTCCTGCACATCTTCAGCTTTCTGTTCTCCCTCCTGCTTGGATTTATGTTTCATCTCATCATCAAAACGTTGCCAGCAGTGGAGGAATTTCTAGAACCATTTCTTTAAGAAACCAGCAGCACACCTAACTGCTGTGTACTAGTAGCAATGTTTTTTTAAAATATCTAAAAACAAATTATTCTGCAGAAAAATGTCCGTCAGTGATAAATAGATGAATATTTCTGCTGTAATCTGAAGTAATGCATCATATTTTATAAAGTCATATGTTTACAGAGTGACTGTAGTGAACGCAGACCGCAGCATGCTCCAGAGACCTCGGGTTAACGGTGAGAATGACAACCAAAGAAAGTAGCTTTCCTCTCAGCTTCACAGGTCTAGCTGTGGTTAATGGAACAAGGAAAGTAAAAAACAAGTTGTAGATTCAAGTCAAGCTCGCTCACAGAGACAGGCGCCACCTGCAGCCAGAAGATGGCAGAATTTACAAAACTGATGCAAATGAGCAACAGGAGAGCCGTTACCGGACAGGATGCTGATCATTCAATTCTATTTTATTTATACAGCGCCAAATCACAACAACAGTCGCCTCAAGTATATCCTACAATAATACATACAGAGAAAAACCCAACAATCATATGACCCCCTATGAGCAAGTACTTTGCATCATGGGAATCCCCCGGCAGCCTACACCTATTGCAGCATAACTAAGGGAGGATTCAGGGTCACCTGGTCCAGCCCTAACTATATGCTTTAGCAAAAAGGAAAGTTTGAAGCCTAATCTTAAAAGTAGAGATAGTGTCTGTCTCCTGAATCCAAACTGGAAGCTGGTTCCACAGAAGAGGGGCCTGAAAACTGAAGGCTCTGCCTCCCATTCTACTTTTAAATACTCTAGGAACAACAAGTAGGCCTGCAGAGCGAGAGCGAAGTGCTGAATTAACTGAAGGCTTTTCAGGGAGTTTTTAGGACTTCCTGATAATAATGAATTACAGTCGTCCAGCCTGGAAGTAATAAATGCATGAACTAGTTTTTCAGCGTCACTCTGAGACAGGATATTTCTAACTTTAGAGATGTTGCACAAATGGAAGAACACAGTCTTACATATTTGTTTAATATGTGCATTGAAGGACATATCCTGGTGAAAAATGACTCCAAGGTTCCTCACAGCGTTACTGGAGGCCAAGGTAATGCCACCCAGAGTAAGAATCTGGTTAGAGACCATATTTCTAAGATTTTCAGGGCCGAGTACAATGACCTCAGTTTGATCTGAATTAAGAAGCAGAAAGTTAGTGGCCATCCAGGTCTTTATGTCTTTAAGACATTCCTGCAGTTTAACTCATTGGTGTGTGTTATCTGACTTCATGGACAGATAGAGCTGGGTGTCATCTGCATAGCAGTGTAAATGTATGCTATGTCTTCTAATGATGCTGCCTGATAGGATGGAGCCATTATGCTTTGTGGCGTGTGGTGCGCTGTGGTGCGCTGTGGTTGCCCCAGCTAAGTTGACACAGGTCTAGAATAGCCTCATCATAACAAAGTAAGGACTGTATGATTCAAGTGTACAATACAGAGACATCCAGATGTACAGAAGGAGATTTCAAAGTCTTGTCTTTCGGTTTTGATTTCTTCTTCTCCTACATCAGCACTTATGTGGTAATGTTTTCTGAGTGGCGACACCTATCGTTCAGGAGAATACTGCCGCAGCTTCCTGCACCTTTATGGCGTTAAAAAACACGTGACTGTGAGACAAGACTGCGATGAGCAAAGCGATCATCCTGGTGGGTTGACCGGTGCCTTAAGACAGGAGGAGCTTTCACTGTGTTGGGTTTGAACTGATGTCTGTTTTTTAGCTTCCAGTGCCCTGCCCTGACCAAACACGCACACTCAGCTGTACATTTATTATCCCTCTGAACAGAAACACCGCTGTGTCCAGAAAATTCAAATGTGGGATGGGAACGTGACTAATCTACAGATGATTACACACTTGGCCAAACTGTCAGATCTGTACTGAGTGCAGAGCTAAACACGATATCCTCGCCTCTTCCCGTACGAGAGAGCAGCTTCATCTCGTCCAGCTTACAACCATCAGCTGCAACAGTGCCTTAATAAAATATGACTGGCTTAACAGGCTTGTATTTCTGTCGAAGGCAGCGAGGTTTTAGTGTAAGCATAGGGTTCACTCGGGGCTTCGTGCAGAGACACAACAGACACACAAAGTTGCTCAGATTCATCCACTTTAAACCAGCGACTGCTCCGTCCCATGCACACCTCTTTGAGCTCTAAGGTCACAGCGCTGACATGTTGGAACGATTCTGCGCCGGTCAGCGAGACGAAAAGTCATCAGTCCTGCCCACAGAGACTGAAGATGACTGGACTGCACGCTATGTTGCTCTCTGACGCGAAGACGAGAAATGACGTCAGGCCCGACAGAGCCGAGCCGAGGCCATCAGACTGAAGGGATGCCTCATTGTTAGGTCAGCTCATTAAAGCACCTCGTTAGGAAACGTCCTGCATCATTAACTGGAGTGGCCTCGAGACAGAGATAAATGGAGGAGTTAGCAACAAATCTGTTACAGATCTGTGTATTTTGTGTGCGTGTTACAAAGTATCACAAAACCCTCATTCTGGGCTCCATCAGCTGATGCCTGGTAGGAAGTGAACAAGCTGGAGGAAAAGAGATAATCAGACCAATTTAACAATTATCTGCTTTGACCTTTGACCAAAGAAGTGATGAAGAAAAAATAACAGGGAAGCATTCAAATTTTGTTCGATTTAAATGTGTCCAGTCTTAAAATTCTTTATTGGACATCATAATAAATTTCTTTTAGTCCTAGCTTTTAGTAGATGTGCTAAATGACAAAACACGTGCATTTAAAATACGAGCAAAGATTTTTGCTCAATTTAACTGTTATTGTGTAATTTAGCTGGCAAACTGCAGATATTAATAAAGCGAGAGCATCATCATGATAAAGTAAGGATTGTTTTAGATCATCTGACTCATCTCCAGTTTGTTTAGTCTTTCTTTCTGGTACATTTTGGATTCAACGGGGCGACCGTGGCTCAGGGGGTTGGGAAGCGTATCTGCAACCGGAAGGTCACCGGTTCGATCCCCGGGCTCTCTGTTGTGTCCTTGGGCAAGACACTTCACCTACCGCCTACTGGTGATGGCCAGAGGGGCCGATGGCGTGATATGGCAGCCTCGCTTCTGTCAGTCTGCCCCAGGGCAGCTGTGGCTACAACCTCCACCAGTGTGTGAATGTGAGAGTGAATGAATAATGGAATTGTAAAGCGCTTTGGGTGCCTTGAAAAGCGCTATATAAATCCAATCCATTATTATTATCAACTGCAGGTTCTCCTGGCTGGAGTGCTGGGTATCGACACCACTGTTGCAGGCTATTCCATCATTGGACTTAGGGTCTGTCTCACCAATACAAGCGCAGGAAATGAGCTTCTGCAGAAGGCTGTGTAGGCTCAGAGGAACTCGAGCCAGTTCAGCCTGACAGGAGAACCTGAGTCATACCTGCCTTACATACACCTCAGAAGAGCTAAAGGTGGTGGCTGGGGAGAGGATGATCCCTCCACAGGACGGTCTATCTGTCAATCATGAAAACGTCACTTTTTCCTCCCTGACATGAATCTGTCTTGTGGTAAGAGGCGACAAACGTCTTTAGAAGACATAAAAACGACATCTTCTCTTGATGATTTGTGTCATGACTTCAGAGGATACAAGATAATAGAAGAGGAAGGATTCTGGTCTTCCTTTCAAAGTTCAGCCAGCGCTTTGTGTACCTGCTGCTTGTGTTCCCAGTTTAGTCTGACCAGTTTAAACAGAAGACATGAAAAGGAAAATCTAAATATGACCAAATATTCAAATGTTGGAGGTTATGAAACCAAATCACATGTACGATTTCTGTTACCCAGCTTCTGCAAATTAAACTTAGGTTGTAAAGTGATGTAAATCAGATGAAGGGATCGTGCAGTAGTGCTGTGTAACATCCTGTATGTCAGGATGCTGGATGAACGAGGAGGGAGGCCTCGACTGTAAGCCCTCAGAGATGGTCTGAGGAAGAGTGAGAAGTGTGCAGGCACATATGGACTGATGCTGTTAGCTATCCAAACATAAAACCTAAAGCTGCCAATATACTTCAGCTCATCTTCATCCTGGCACATGCACTTTTGACACATCACTGTATGAAGCTGGCAGGGCTCTTCAACTTTTTCTGGCTGGCTGTTTGATTTGTGTGTGTTTGAGGAAAAGCATCTGTGTTGCTGACGGGCCAAAATAGACATCGCACAGTCATATTCTCATAAGATATCATTGAACCTGGCTGAGATGGATGAACCCTCAGACTCAGAAAGGCATGTCTGGTCACGCAAAGGCTAAATATATTCAGTAAGTCATTATCTCAGTAAACCAGCAGTGATGTGAGCGACCTCTGAGTGAACTAGGAAAGAGGAGTAATAACAAAGACGACTTTTAAAATTAGAAAAGAGCCAAGGTGACAGCGAGAAAGGATTTCTAAAGGATTATATCAGGATACACTTTAAATTCTGTCATCCACATGCTGCTGTCAGCTTGGTTAAAAAGGCCCGGCAGGCATTAGCTGATGTTTATGGCTTCACCGAATATTAATCAAGTTACCTAAACTGCAGGTGTTTTGTCCTCAGTGACACCTTTGTGTTCTTCAAAATCAGTTCCTCCAGAAACTCAGAAGATGCTGTCTTATATTCTGTCAGCCGTGTTGACCCAGGGTCGTATCTGAAACCTGCAGGACGCCGGCCGTTGAGGCCTGGAGTTCCCACTCCTGCTGTAAATATCAGTTTAAGGTGTTTTTGTTCGACTCTTGATACGTGGAGAGGGGGCGTGTCTCTAATTGTGGTGAGCACAGCAGCTTTATTCACCCAAACTACAAAGCAAGTCCAGCATCTTTGGGTTACCATGGCAATGTACCACAGTATGAAGTGAACCTTTATCACAGCGCTACATGCTGCCTCCTGCAGCTTTCTCCTGGTTTGACTGCAGTTCTGCGGTGCGACTGTGGAAGAGGGATGTTTGGCTTTTTGTTGGTCTCCATTCATTTTGACTTTAACACGGTGACAGTGACTTTATCTCATGTACAATATCCCATTGCTGCCCCGCCCCCACACACACATTACATTCCTAAGATTTCTTTTATCAATTCACAAGTGTGTACATATATTTCTATATATATATCTATCCTTAGGGATGGGTATCGTTTAGGTTTTATCCTATACCGGTGCCAAACCGGTACTTTTGAAACGGTGCCGGTGCTTAAACGGTGCTCAAACCGGTGCTTAAAGAATGGAGAACACAAAATTGGTCCAAAAACCTCTCATGTTCAGCTGTGTTTTTGTAAAAAGATAACAATGTTAGCCTTTTCTGCAGCTATGGGGCATATATGGTATCACTCTTGGCTGGAAGCAGTGCTTAAACAATGGAAAAAACACAAACGTTGTCCAAAAACCTCTCATGTTTAACTGTTTTCCACTTTTTCTTTGGTCATTTTAGCCTTTTTGGCCAGGGTGAAGGGAGTATCTGCCATCAAACAAGAAGACAGCCGCATGTAGCTATGATGGTGTTTGCTAGTTCACCTTACATGCATTAATGTAATAACGTGGTTAGCCTACTCAACGTAAATTACACACGAACAACATTAAGCTACTCACGCAGAGAAGAACGGCTGCTGCTGCATCATCATCCTCATCATTTCTGCTACACTGGCAGGGCTAGGGGCCAGGACTCTCCTCTTCGGGTTTTTGGGGGATGTTGCTAACTCCGGGTCCGATAACAGGCAACCCACCCGCAGTAGATGTGCTGGTGTGAGGTCTCGCAGCAAGCTATCAAATACGGTGCATTTCTCGGCTTTAAAAAAAACGCTATGCGTCGCCAGATGTTTCATTGGATTTGAGGTGTTACCTCCTTTGACAGTATCACAGTATCACCTTAAAGCACTTGTTGCAGCTGCTGAGTTTGCATCTTTTGCTGTGAAGTACAGCCAGACTTTTGACCGCTTCGCCTTGGGCATTTTTAATCTGTAGCTCTGCTCTAAAAGAACGTACGTACCTGGACCCGCCTACTATCCGGAAACGTAAAATGATTGGCTAGAATCTAAAGTGTATCATTCCATACCAGTTGGTGGCGGTAATGCACCTTTCAGTTGTTTGCCAACCGCCAATACAAATGTAAGGAAGAAGAAAGTGTACCACAGCTCAGGAAAAAAAGCACCGAAATGTGCGCTGCTTTTCGGTCTGGTTACTACCGTTTATGTCAGGATGGCACCGGATACCGGTACCCATCCCTATTTATCCTGTTAACTTTTTACTATATATTATAAACATTTTGCTCTCACTATTTTTTACTTACTATACTGCTGAGCTACTGTCTGCTGCTCGTCAAATACATTTCATTTCACTGTGCTAACTTGCACATGACAAATAAAACTGAAAACTGTTTGCCTGCTTCTGCCAGGTGTTACTTACACAAAAAAGTACAACTCAAACAAAAAGCACCAGCTATAATAATCCTTTGTTTTGCTTCCAACACATTATTTTGGTGAACTTTCTCCCTAAACACCTCAGAAATCCCAGTTTACATTCTGATCTGCGAACATGTGGTTCCACAAATCAGCCATTAGCAAAGTCCTGTCAGTCTGGAAGTTTGAATTTGATGAAGTGAATTCAAACTCCAACCTTGTCAGGGCAGAACTTCTGCAGCTCAACAGCAGCTAAAAAAGTTAAGTTATAACAAGTTAAAATTAAATGTTAGTGCTCGCTTTTAGATTTCTTACATATAAACACTTCTGGTTTTCTTCCATTTTATTTTTGTGCCTCTGGTCTCATTTTTGAATAAAAGAGACACTCATATTAAATGTGGTGAAGCTTGAATCTGCAGAACCAGCAGGCATGTGAGGCGTGACCAACATTAGCTTTTCAGATTTGACACGAGGTTTTACAGTGAGCCAGCAGAGTTTAGGAGAACTGGGAGACTGTTGGGGAGGCAGCAGACGAGACAGCTTTCTGGATGAGTTGTTGTGACTGAAGTGAGTATTTTAGGACATGAGTGGGGGAGTACAGCAGCACAACAGCTGAGGGTTGGACTGATTCCCCAGTGACAGACACATTTTTTAAAAGATGTTTTCAGCACTGCAGCAGCTTAGACAAGAGAAGAAGTCGGAGGACCGGTGCTGTATAATGCATGCTCTCCTAAAACGGGCCACGGAGTCTCAGCTCAGCAGCCCTCTCGTGAGGGTTCATCACCCACCTCTTGCATAATGCAGGAACTCTGCCCCCCAAACAACAACACAAACAGATAACAGCTATCCTGCAGAGAGCTGCAAACTCATTCTCTCTGCTCTCTGATGTCTTGAATACCAGTTTGAAAACACAAAGTGAATATCCAGAGTCTGCATCTGCTTGTATAATAAATGATCTTAGATGACCTCCAGACCTCTGCTTTGTTTTAGAAGCCAATTACGTGGAAGAAAAGCAGAGGTTCATGTGGAGTCACAGCTCAGCAGTGATGTGTACGCTGTCTGGTTATACATCGAGGGCGCCTCTCTTTCTCTCCTCTCCCCCTTTTTTCTCATCTGAGTCACTTTTTCCTCAGTTTCATTTCCCTCTCTTACGTCATCGGACCGCATGCACGAAGCTGTGTAACACTGTGAAGCAGCTCAGTAAGGACTCATTAAACGGTTATGTAAAGTATATATTTCCTGATCACCTGAGACGATTGCTTATCCTAACCTGTTTCAGCACCCAGTTCACTCACATGGCAAAATATCAATAACCTCCTTTTTATGGGTACATGGCACGAATAGCTTTCCTCTCAGTCAGCACAGCTTTGTAACTATTCCACTAAAGAGAGCGTTTGAAAGACCTGAGCTCTAAAGTGCAGTTTGAGCGATAACTGCAGCAATTAGCCCGATAGGTCCAACGACGCTGTGTATCAAGGTGGACCCCAACAATGACAGGAAGTAGCACGGGCTGCTGGTGGCTGTAGAGATGAAGCAGGTGGAGACTTGGATGAGGGTTTTTGATTGGGTGGAGATGTGAAAGGATTCAGGTCGCATGAATGAGATTCAGAGCAGAGTTCTTCATGTCACCACTGTACGTTTACCTGGATGTGATGTCTCTGAACACCTCTGACTTCATTCAGCTGCTTCTGTCTGTGTCATCAATAAACACTAGTGTCCCGGTGCCACGGCAGCCATCACACTGCCTCCGCCGTGCTTTACAGATGATGTGTATGCTTGGGATCATGAGCTGTTCCACGCCTTCACCAAACCTTTGTCTTCTGGTAGAGGTTGATCTCGGCTCCATCTGTCCAAAGCATGTTTTACTAGAACTATGCTAGCCTCTTTGGATGTTTATTAGCCAATCTAGCCTTTCTGTTCTTGAGGCTTATGAGTGGTTTGCATCTTGCACTGAACTCTCTGCATCTACTTTCATGCAGTCTTCTATTTCCTGTAGACGTGGATGTCGATACACCTTCCTCCTGGTGTTGTGAACTGGTTTCTTATGAGTATGGAAATGATTCTGCGTTCATCCACCAGTGTTGTCTTCCATGGACGTCCGGGTGTTTGTACGTTGCCGAGTTCATCAGCAGTGTTGGTCAAGTTACTTGAAAAAAGTAAACAGTAACTAATTACTGATTACTTCCCCCAAAAAGTAATCCCGTTACTTTACTGATTACTTATTTTCAAAAGTAATTAATTACTTAGTTACTTAGTTACTTTTTAAAAACACGATTTACAACCTGAATAGGTGATAAAGTGATAGATCTTTCAGCCCAATTCTACTTTTTCTGCATAATCATCATACAAAATGTAATCAGATGGAAAAGTCTCTTTTTAAAACTTGTTTTATTAGTTTTAATCTTTTAACTTTATGCATCAAGCAAAAATTTAATTAACTGCAACATTCTCTGACTGGAAGAAATTTGTTTAATATTTAAACCTATTTTCTGCACATTCCTGCACATAAAATAAAATATTTTTTGTGTGTTTACACTCAGTCTTTAAAATAAATGCAAGTAAAACACAGCAGAAAATAAATAAAGTCAAAGACTAGCGGTCCTTTTGCTCTATTTTCACCTGTAAAGCAGGAGTGGGGTAGGCGGAGGTTTACCCTGGTGCAGGTGTGCAGCGGTCAGTGGAAGAATCCGCGAGTTTCTCTGTGAGTTTCCCATTACGTCGTAGCTACTCGGTGCTTGTTTGGAAGTTTAGGGGTTTTTTTTCGCTGTAAAAAGAAGTTTTCTTCCCACGCACAACGGACACTAATGTTTTTGTCACTTTTTATGGAATCAAACTCAAAGTAAGGTCAGTACTTCCACGCTTTAAACGCTGCACGCTCATACTCTCTCTGCACTCGATATATGATCCATTGTTGATCTGCACACAGCTGTTGTCACGAACGTCGCACTCGCTTACGTCACTGTCATGAGACATTCTCGCAAAAAATCACGGTTTTAGTAACGCAGTAACGCAGCGTTCCTACGGGAAAGTAACGGTAATCTAATTACCGTTTTTGCAATAGTAATCCCTTACTTTACTCGTTACTTGAAAAAAGTAATCGGATTACAGTAACGCGTTAATTGTAACGCGTTACTGCCCATCTCTGCTCATCAGTGCTTCCTTTCTTTATCAGGATGTACTAAAATGAAGGTTTTGCCACTCCTAATACTGTAGCCATTTCTCTGATTGCTTGCTTCACCTGCATGGAGCGCTACTTTGACCATATGTTGTCTGTTCACAGCAAACTTAAACCCGCTCCAGGCTTTTTATCTGCTTAATCGATAATAACATAACAAAAGCCCATGAAATAGTCTTTGAGTCAATTTTCTAATTACTTTTGTTCACTTTAAAAAGATGGTGGCACATGTTAAGGAGCTGAAACTTCTAACCCTTCTTCCTATTTGAGTGTGGACACCCTCAAATAAAAGCTGAGAGTCTGCACATTATGTCCATGTCCAGAATTTAACTATAATATGTTTCAGTAAACAAGCAAAACAATATATATAATATAAATATATGGACCTAACTGTAAGTGTAAGTATCTAAATGCCTCTAATGGTCATAACAGAAACTAAAATTGAATAAATGATCGAAAAAAAGAGAACAAACACACTCTCAGGTGTTTCTCAGAATAAACTACAGCCTCACATGGGAGAGTCATAAAAACATCTGACCTTGCTGAGCTGTAACGAAGGTGCAAACCGTCAGGCCAAATCTGCTTTTATAGGTGTTTATGCACGAGAGTCTGTAGGGACGGACTCACTCAGAAGAACTGCAGCTTTTGCCACTTCCCTGCTGGCTTCATTTCTCAGCTCAGAGGGTTTCTGTCTGGTTCCTTCCTTCTGCAAGTTCAACACACATAGCATCCTCATTTATTTCCACTAGTGTGACCTCGTCTGATACGAACACTCTCCTGCGGTGGGCCATGTGGAAAAGGACAAATTTGGCTCAGCTTAACTCCTCATATTTTCTTATGTGAAAACATCTATAATGTGCTCTCCCAACAAATACTTGAGAGCAGCACACGTGTTTCCTTAAATCAGAATGCTAATAATTACATTTCTATCTGTCATAACAAAATTAGGAAACAAAAACAACACAAACACAAGGAGAGAAACGCACGCCTCCAATCCAAGTAAAACAAATACAAAAGTAATTAAGTTCAGAAATGAACCTTATAATAGATCCATGTGAAGCAGAAGGAATAAACACAATCAGTGAAGCTGGCAAAAAATATAAACAACTCCGGTGTGTAGTTTTAACAAGTGCACATACTTTTGATTTTATTCAGCTTTAAGCAACAAACTTTGTCTTGCCTGTGTGTGTGTGTGTGTGTGTGTGTGTGTGTGTGTGTCTGTTTTGCATTGTACACACATTATGAAGTCATTTTGTTTCTTTGTGTCAGTGGAGATAAAATACTTGCAGCAAAATGATGACTCTCAATTTCACAGGTATTGACTTTACAACAAGCTGCCTGCAGGCAACAACCTGCTAGCTGATTGTTGTTTGTTTAGTGGCAATCCAACACACACAGACACACACACACACACACACACACACACACACACACAGGGAGAGACACGTTGTGTATGCAAACATTCAGCCTAAGGGAATTGAATAAATATCCACAATCTGTGTGCGTGTCTTTCATCATCAGTGCTCATTTCGTTGAACATACATCATCTTGATGCAGCTGGACAGATCATCAGGGATGTTTGGGGGGTAATTTTGTCTCCATGACCCAGGAAAACGAGTTGGGTTCATCGTTTGCTTCTGCGTGTTTTCATTCGCTCAGTTTACACCTCCTCTCTTTGCCTTCCACAGTTGGGGTGGGAATTGGGATCGATTCTGCTCCCACTTTTGCTACAATCAGCTGATTTCGGTTCATGTGCCTGGAAGAGGAAAACAGTGGCGCAGTCTGCAGTGTGGATATGGACAATACATTTACTTTTTCTGCACAATTCAATTCAATTTTATTTATATAGCGCCAAATCACAACAAAAGTCGCCTCAAGGCGCTTCATAGATACAGAGAAAAACCCAACAATCATAAGACCCCCTATGAGCAGCACTTTGGCGACAGTGGGAAGGAAAAACTCCCTTTTAACAGGAAGAAACCTCCGGCAGAACCAGGCTCAGGGAGGGGCGGGGCCATCTGCTGTGATTGGTTGGGATGAGAGAAGGAAGACAGGATAAAGACATGCTGTGGAAGAGAGACAGAGATTAATAACAGATATGATTCAATGCAGAGAGGTCTGTTAATACATAGTGAGTGAAGAAGAAACACCCAATGCATCATGGGAATCCCCCGGCAGCCTACGTCTATTGCAGCATAACTAAGGGAGGATTCAGGGTCACCTGGTCCAGCCCTAACTATATGCTTTAGCAAAAAGGAAAGTTTGAAGCCTAATCTTAAAAGTAGAGAAACTTGTCATCCAGGCAGCTCCTCCCAGGAAACCCAGTTATTGGCCATGAATGGTTAGAACACTTGAATGTGGCTTTCAGTCTCTGAGTGGTCAGTTAGATCAGTTATAATACCGCAGACATGCTGGGCTACTTTCATTATTTCACACCAGTGCACAGGGTGCTGCATTGAGAGTTGTGCGTCATTGCGACAGATTTTTGGGAATGACTGTAAAAATCAGCGTCTTCTGTTCAAGATCCAGCTGGAGAACAATTTTGTAAACGTCATACAGCGTATTGACTTTGAACAGAAAAATAATCCAGATAATTATTTGATATGTTGTAAAGTAGTGTTATCAGAAACCCACAAAGGACACAAGTTACTCACCAGCTTTGAATGAGCGTCATAATTTGGTTTAATTTTGTATTATCAGCGGTTTGTCGAGGGAGGTGTCAAAGGCGGAAATGACGGATTTAAAGAAAAGAAATCTCATTTCGTCTTTTCTGTCTCCACCAAATACAGAAAATGGAGACAATAAGGAACAAACGGAGGCTGGAGAAAGATAAAGAAACAAAGTGAATTATTAAAACACGGAGTCTGTCAGCGAGCCTCTGAAGAATTCAAGAGGAACATTTTGTTTTCTGAACATTTCAAAGGAAAGTAGCAGAGACTTTATCACTGTTTGGAGCAGAAAGACCCTGCTTATCATTTTCAAAGATGAGAGGGAGAGAGTGGTGGAGCGATTGATTATTAGCATTTCTGTCGAAAGAAAAGGTTTATCAGAGTCCGAGTTTTCAGACCCCCTAGCGACTTTTTTTCTAAAAAAAAGTCGCTAAAAAAAGACGTGAAAGCGCATATCGCTTTTACTCTCAACAAGCAGCGGGTGCTGTAACGCAGTCAGTTCTTCTTTTACTCTTTTACTCTTATGCTGTTTTGTGGATCACAAGGTTTAAAACTACTTATAAACACACACACACACAAAGTAACTCCACCAGAGTGCCAATTTTGGGTCACTTTTGCCGGTCCAAGCCCGGGTAAAGGAGCAGGGTTGGAATTGTGACATTAAAAAAACAATAATTGCTAAAATAAATTTACTTTGTAGTTCTAAATAAATTCTAAATGCATTTAGGACGTTTTTTACTCACTTTGTCTCTTCCACGATGTTATTTCTCTCTCCAACAACATAGATTACAATAACATTAGCATGACCAATTATGCAAATTAGGCGATGACATCATTTAGTGACTTCTAGCGACTTTTAGGACAACCAATAGCGATTTTCCTTACTGAGGAGTTGGCAACACTGATCATAGACAGTGTAGTCCGTGCTGCAGGGAGAATGGACTGCCATACCCGTTATGTGTCTGTGAGCGAGGGAGGGAGAAAAAGGAAAAGTACGAGCTGTCATCGAGCAAAAACGGGAGCTGGAAGCATGTAAATATAATAATAACCACTGCAGCCAAGAAGAGCGCCTGACGAGCCCAGTTGTAAGTAAGCTATTAAGACTCGACTGTACACCGTGTTCGTGTTTTCCTCCAAAAACAATAAGTTCTGTTGGAGCAGCTTTTCAACGCCTCTCTCTGTCTCTTGCTAGCAAAGTTGACCCAGACAACAAAGTAAAGCTAGTTTTCAGCTACGAGCCCGACACAGAACCCACCGTATTAGTCAGAGGTCCCTTTACTACGGTTCGGAGCCGCGGACCTTCAGTAACAGTAATAAATCACAGCAATAGTACATTCATGTAGTTGTAAACAGCATGATAATATATTAAGTAATCCAAAGTATTCAGAATACGTTACTCTCATTGAGTAACGTAACGGAATACGTTACAGAATACATTTTGGGGCATGTAATCTGTAATCTGTAGTGGAATATATTTTAAAAGTAACCTTCCCAACACTGCTGATGGACCATTTCCAATTTGCATAAAATGTTCCAAAGTTTGGTTTGGGTTGGTTTTTTTAGCCAAAGCTATTTTGCCAAAATAATTTTTGATGTATTCGACTCAAGTCTTAGGTCACAGTCTTAGGTTTATGGCAAGAAAGGCTGCAGTCTCTGTGAGCGAGCTTGACTTGAAGCTGCCGGCGGGTGGACAACCAGGTGAGCTGCAGGATACAGAAGAAAAATAGTCTACAACAATAAATAACACAGTTAAAGTTAGTGTCACAGGCAGGTTTTATACATCGGGGAAACCAATCAACCTCTGGCGAAGCGGATGACACAACACGGAAGAGCCACTTCATCAGGCCAGGACTCTGCAGTCTATTCACACCTACAGGCCAGTGGACACTCTTTCAATGATGAGGATGTAACATCCTGGACAGTAGTGATGTGCGGATCGATCCTGAAATATCGATTCCTCCGATACCAGTCATTTATGTTCTAGAATCGATTCTCATATTAAAATATTGATATTTTACTAATTTAGGGTAAATTTGTAGTTTATCATTAACAGGAACACAGTGGAAAGAAACTATAACATTCGGATCTTCTACATTCAAAGGAACTACTTCTCCTTCCGCCTTTCATAGTTATGGGCGAAATACAGCTGTATAAATGTCTCGTAGCCGCTGGCACAATGAGGATGCCTCCACCTTGCCGCAGGCAGGCAAGGTGTTCAAATAGCCGCAACTTCAGTTTTTTTATTTCTATATGATGAACTCTGCATTATTAAGTGATAAGAACAAGTAATCTGATGTCCTGTAATCATTATGATGCTATAATTTGAGATACAATAAATAAAATAAGTTTTTGTACAAAGTATCGGTATCGGATCAGTATCGTCGATACCACCCTGAATATTACTTGGTATCGGATCGGAAAGGAAATCAGTGGTATCGCACATCACTACTGGACAGGGAGGAACGCTGGTTTGAGGGCGGAGTCAAGGAGGCCATTTACGTGAAAAGGGAAAGACCATTTCTGATAACATGAGTGCAAAAATGTTACATATGTACACTACAAATCTAAGAAAACTAACTGTAAAAAGATATAAAACATTCATCTTTATTATATAAACATTAGCTGCTTCTGTAAGCTAGCTTTCACTGGATCAGCCCTTAATAAGCAGGTTTGGCACATGATGGACGGGCTGCTGCGTCATACAGAGCCAAGACTAGACAAAAGTGCAGCAGCCTGCAGCCTGAGCATTCGTTTCACTGGGATTACTGGAACATACACTGACACCATCGTTTGAATATTAATATGAACCTTAGATATTTGATAGATCATTTAATAAAGGGAGGATTTGGTTGAGGATATGTAAGATTTGCCCCTGTGTGGTTCAAAAGTTCAAAACCTTAAGCTGAGAGGGCATCTTCAGACAGAGCTATTGATTCATCTTGTTTATAATCTTCTGCGGATTAAAGACTGACGGCCCGGCCCACACCGGGTCCCCGTTCAGGCAGGGAGGTGGGCGGGGCTAACCTCACATACAGGACACACAGTGCTTCTTCTCTGCTTGGCTTCTTTGTCTCGAGTGTGAGAACAATAACGGCGGTCTTGCTAAGAACTTTTGAAAGTTACAGCCTGTGGTTTGCTGTTAGCTGCACAAACTCATGCACGTTCCTCCGTGTTCAACCATAGCCACACAGTTTCCTGCCCTGTTTGCTTTTTACGTTAACACAAAACCAGATTTCTGACAGAAATGTGTGTAGATGCGTGTTTAATCAGTACAGCTCTATCACACCTCAGCAGGTGTGGTTGAGCCACCAGATGAGCCCTCATTCCAACTGGATCAGTACTTGGAAGAAAGAGACTCCCCATCTGCTGCCTCTGACACTCCCGAACAGCCGGAGGAGCATCCATATGTCTCGTGGCTCTTATTTCTCAATAAACAGCTACTGCAGGTTTCCTCCGAAGCTCCAACCACCCAAATTAGAGTTATTCATTTCAGGAATAAAACAATCTTCCTTCTCAGCCCCGGCTAACGCCTCTTTGCTCTCGACAGCTTCCTCGGGCACTGAAATGGGACCCGTGATGAAAGATATGCTGACCCTTCTACACGAGCATCAATCTGCCTTGTTATCTCGACCGCTGTGTGCCTCCTGAAGGAAAAGTAATATCTACCCGCTCGTAGTGGAAAAAGCTGCTACTAAAGCACCTTTCTGTTCATCTGCCTCAACACTCATATCCCCAGTACTGACTTCTGGGTCTCTATTTCCCCCCAATTTTCCAAAAATACTCATCTGCAGGGAACTCATTTGAACAACTTTGCAGAAAAGAGCAAAGAAGAAACTGAATCTGTCACCAAGTTTAAAGAGAAGAACTACGTACTTGGACCATTTTCCTACACTTTTCCCAATCAAATCAGTAATACATCAAGTTTTTGCATCAAAGGAAAAGAATCTAGTTCTAATCAGTACAGCCTCGGGTTTATAAGGTTATTTCTCCCTGATGCCCTTTGGGATTCCTTACAATGATGCATCCTTTAAAACTATCTCCTGTATAAATTCTGAAATTATGGTCAACAAAGATGCCCCACTCTGATGGTGCTGATTCTACAGGGTCGGGTCCCCAGTGCTCAACTACTTTTAGCAGTAATTAAGGCAAAAGATTAAAATACAACCATGGTGGTATTAGTATTTTTTCAGCGAATCCACCAAATAAAATGCTGACTACATCCTCCCTCCCAAATCCAACAGCTAAGGCAGGGGTGGAGAACTCCAGGCCTCAAGAGCCGGTGTCCTGCAGGTTTTAGATCTCACCCTGGGTCACCTGAATCAAATGATTCGATCATTACCAGGCCTCAGGAGAACTATTGAAACTAGAAAAAGTTGCATTTCCTGCAAAAATGCAGAGTGAATGCCGTGTAGTGGAATCTGAAAACAGCAGAAGAAGGAGAGCTATCTGTTGAAAACAGGTGTAGAAGCTGAACTCTGCTTTATTTGAAAGACGACACTGAAGAGTGTCAAGAAAGCAGATTACATGCAAGATGTGCAGCATCTTTCCCATGTAGTACTCGAACCCTTGCCACCAGATCTCACAGCAACTGCGCCAAACCAGTTCTGGTCTCAAATAACGATATGATGAGAGGGAAAAAAATGTGCACTGTGCAGAAGAAGCTAAATTGTGCTGAAAAGAGGTGAAAATGCTGAATGTTCAGCAAAAAAGAGATAAGGAACCTGAAAATTATGCTAATAAGAGCAGAAGAGGATGAAAATTGTGCTAAGAAGAGGTGAAAAAGCTGAAAATTGTACTGAAAAGAGGTGAATCAGCAGACTTTCTGCTGAAAAGAGGAAAAGAAGCTGAAGTTTGTGCTAAAAACAGCTTAAGAAGCTGGAATTTGTGCTGAAAAGTAATGAAAAACTGAAAAATTTGCTAAAAAGAGGTGAAAAAGCTGAAATTTGTGTGGAAAAGAGTTTGATTGATTGATTGATTGATTGATTGATTGATTGGTAATTTATTTCAACATGTGAACAATATACAAGGACATTTAGAAAAGAAAATAAGAAAGAAAAAAATACTGTACAAATTACATACAAAAAAAATTATTAATTTACATGTTGAAAGGGAAGAAGTAAACACTTATTTAATCCCACCCCTTTGCCATAAATTATCAGTTAATATTTAGTCAGCTTCCTTACTGATATAATTTGTAATAAAAACAGTGAACAGATTTCTGATATACTATATACTATAATATCACATCATGAGTTGTTTTGTTTGTTTTTGTTTGTTTTTTAAATAGAGACATTCACTTAATTTCAATATTTTCCTTTTCTTTATAGTTTGAGAAGATCATATTTTTATAACTCTTTTTGAACAGTTTTATGTTTGGACATTGCTTTAATTCCATATTCAGACTGTTCCATAGTTAGTTTAAACAGTTGAAGTGTTAACTGAAGAAAATGTTGCCATAAGCGGGACTCGAACCCGGGCCTCCTGGTCTGAGAACAGCTGCTCATCTCACTGAGCTAAAACATGGCTCAAAACTAGTGATCACACTGACAATGTGGTCCCTGCAAGCAAAATGGGCCCAAAAATGGCATAAAAAGCTGAATATCTCAAAAAGTATAATAGTTATCATCACCAAAAGATATAGCAGTCGAAAGCAGAAAAAGCAGAACAGTTTAAAGTTTGAACTGGAAACTGAGGGAGTAGTTATACAAGAAACGGAGCAACTAGAATAATAAAGGATAAAGAATAAAGAGAAACAGCCTGTGAGGCATTCACACTATTAGGACACATCTGAAACCTGCAGGACACCAGCCCTTGAGGCCTGGGGTTCCCTCACCCCTGATTTAAGGCCTCAGTGTCACAAGCCTAGATGCTGCTTGGCAACCACTGGTCACTAGGGAATAATGACCTTAACTGGTTGCTACACTGAAACCCTCTTTGACTGGTGTGGTCAATAGCAAACAGTCGTCGTCACCTGTGGTTTGTATGGAAGATGTTGACTTGTCTACAAACACTCTCCAACTGCTCGCCAAGGAAGTACAATTCAAACAAGAAATGGAGAGCGTTCGCCTTCAACGTACAACTAACAAACTAAAGAAGGACTCATCCAGGCTGGAGAAACTAATCAGGAAGGCTGGCTCTGTGGTCGGCATGAAGTTGGACACTCTGGTGTCAGTGGCAGAGAAAAGGACACTAAAGAAACTGCTGGACATTATGGACGATGCTGGGCATCCTCTGCACACGGCCATGAACAACCAGAGAAGTCTGTTCAGTGACAGGTTGCTTCTCCCAAAGACAAGAACCAACAGACTTAAAAACTCCTTTGTCCCACACGCCATCAGACGGTTTAACTCCTCTCTGGAGGGAAGACAGGAGGACAAAGGAGGGGGGAACAGCTAAGCTGTAGTGCCTTTTCACTGTGCAATACTTTTCGTTAATATCCAACGATGCAATAGACTCACAATACTGGAAATGTGCAATTCCCTTGTATTCTTATTCCTATTTATTCTATTTTCCTTTTGTACACTCTGTATTTATATGTGTATATATGGTATATTTCTGCTCACATTCTGTAACTTCTGTCGGTGCTGTGCTATTGGAAACCAAATTTCCCGGAGGAACCCACCCGAGGGATTAATAAAGTTTCATCTAATCTAATCTAACATGATCCAGAGGACACAGCTTTCACTTTGAAGGTCACACTCTCCATTTCTTGTTTGAGTTGTACTTTTCACAGTTTCACTAACACTTGGTGAGTAGTTTGCAAGTGTAGTAGTTTAAAAGCACAGCAACCTGTCAACAGCCAGTTTAACTCTACTGATGGTTGCCAGGGTCACTGACTGGTCTCTAGGTTTAAGTGGATGCAGCTTTAACAATTATTTTCACAGCAACTGTTTTTGTCTTCTGTAGAAACCCTTTCATTATCCAATAGAGCTCCGTAGAATCTTCTACAAATGTTTCAGAGGAAGCTGATGGATCATTCACCTGCGCTCTTGTGCACATTGATTTATTACCGGGAAAAGAACCTAACGTGTTGCATGTTTGTACACGCTCCCTGCAAAAGTAAAAACTGTTTGAGAATAAATGAATGTTCACTTGACTGAAAACTGAATCTGTGGTTACGGCAGTCACATCTGCCGTTTACCGATGCGTGCAGTAAGGTCTGTACTGGTACCAGTGCTCCATCATTGCTGAATGCTGACCAAATAAGCCATCTCCCAATCTCCTACAAAACACTGGATCAGTGTTTTCAGATATGTGGGAGTTAAAATTCTCCTCTAATCCAGCTGCTAGCTATTTGGAGTCGAGTACCGGGGTAGATGAATGTTGTGGGTTTGAGGCCCTTCTCTAGAAAGGGGAAACAGGAGAAACCGGTGGAGGATCCATTTTTAATCAGGTCATGTGTTCACTGGGAACCTGTTTCTGTGGTTCTCAGAAGGAAAAGCTCACTGTGCAATTAGGAAGCAGCCAGCCTGGTGGAAGCATGGAGGAACATTCCCAGAGAGTTACAGTGGTTGAAAACTTTTTCTTAACAAGATGCAAGACTGACATGTCGTTCCTCTGAGTGACCCACCTTTTCCTGTCTATAACCAAGCTGATCTGATGACTCTGACCGTGGTGTCCTGGGCTTCCCACTCCCAGCCCACTAATCCACTTGGAAAAGATCAATTCTTGTGTAGCACATCTCCAGTGTGAGAGGAGTGCTTTTCTTCTGGTCGCTGTTAGAACTTATTTCCTTCTTATATCAAGGCAGATTTTTGCAGATGGCCTCCTCGCCTCGATCCTGGTTCTGTCTGTTCCTTCCTGATAAAAGGGAGGTTTTCCTTCCCACTGTTGACACGTGGAGGGTCAATTATCTCTGCATTACTGTAGGGTCTGAACTGAATTGAATATTCAGGCTCTGACAGACCGATCTCTGAGGAATAAACACAAGGACAGCAGTGGTCCACACTGGCAGACTTTTATAATGCAAAGAAACAAAGGTCAAAATAAACTGTTCAGCATAATTGATTTCAAACACCTGACGTTGTTGCCGTCTGTAATCTGGCGACATCCAGGTGAGATTGGACTGAACACAGCCTGAAAACTAAAAGACCCAAACTACCCTCGGGTTTTATTGTAGTTCAGTGATGAGACCATAAGTTCATTTTTATTTCTGCTTCAGACTCTCTGCTGTTCTTCTTCCTCCCACTCCCTCTGCCCGGATCATCTGTTACATCTTCTCTAGTTCAACAACCTCATCCTTAAAAACTTTTTGCTTGAACTTTGTGCTGCATACTGTAGATATGGATGTCAAACACACAGTACCGGACCAGCACAGGGCCTCATCTGCCCGCCTGGAAGCTGCCAAAAAACTCAAATTCCAAAGAAGGCGATAAAGTTCGGTTAGTTTTAAATCGTCTTACTGACAAAGATGATAACCTGCCATACACTAAAGTAAATAAAAGACAAGTCATTATATGATAGAAAGAGTTTTTTTGTTTGTTTTTTATTGACAATATTTCATTAAATAATAAAGCCTCTATTTCTTGCAGCTGGTCCACAGTATTATAAAAAAATTGAGAGAAGTTGTGTTTTGGGCAACGAGCTGATTTTTCTGTAGTTTTACAAATTTCATCCTTAATGTTTTTTTACAGATGATTAAGCCAGATTAGATCAAATTGGCAGCACTGTTGCCGCACAGCAAGAAGGTCCTGAGTTCAATTCCACCATCAGGCCGGGGTCTTTCTGTGTGGAGTTTGCATGTTCTCCCCGTGTTTGCGTGGGTTCCCTCCGGGTACTCCGGCTTCCTCCCATCGTCCAAAGACATGCAGCTTGTGGGGATAGGTTAATTGGAAAATCCAAATTACCACTAGGTGTGAATGTGCGAGTGAATGTGAGTGTGAATGGTTGTCTGTCCCTGTGTGTTGGCCCTGCGACAGACTGGCGACCTGTCCAGGGTGTACCCCGCCTCTCGCCCTATGACAGCTGGGATAGGCTCCAGCGCCCCCCGCGACCCTGAAAAGGAGAAGCGGAAGCGAATGGATGGATGAATGGATGGATGGATGGATAGATCAAATTGGGCTCCATGTGGCTCACAGTGTAAAACAAGTTTGATGTCCTGCTACAGACTGAATGTTCAGTCACATCCACGCCTGCTGCTTTCTGATCTCCACATTTTCAAGATTTGTCGTTTTGGAGAATGCAAAGACAAACACCAGCTGATTAGTGAAAAGTAACAAAAAGCAAGAATTTCATCGACTAAAACTGAAGCGGACGTCTCAGTCGGTCTCTGCAGAGCCAGCTGTACGTCACTTATTTAAAAAATAAAAGCTGTTTTCTATAGTTGGCTGTAAATATTTATTTCTGCTGTAAAGTTAAATATTTTAACATGTTATATGTTTTTTAACGTTTAACGAGCAATTTTTTTTACTCATTTATAGATTTTATTTTATTGACCTGGTTCTGTTGGATGTTTCTTGAATTTCTTGTTTTGTTTATTCTTTGCTTTTATTCATTTTGGATTTTTTGGTCCATCAACTCTACTTGTGGCCGACATTATTTCACATCTATATCACTTAAAAAGCCACAGTAGGTGTTTTGTTCTGGTACAGCAGCAGTTTGAAAAACACCAGAATAAACTATAATCACACGGAGAACGAACACCAGCATAAGCAACGTTTGATGTTTGTGGAATAAACTCTTGCAGAAGAGAGAATAACTTCTTCGTGCAAAAGCCACGACGGCTGACGAGAAATTTACCAGAGATGTTTGACTGCCTGGAACATTCATCAAGCATTGATTCAGTGCTGATGATGGTTAAGGTGGAAGCTCGGTCTTTGTTTTCCAGAGAATGGAAGAGTAATAATACAGCATAAAATTAATCTTCTGCTCAAGACAGTTTATTAATATTGTTTATCAACTCTATTCACTAGTTTATGAGAAAATCGAGTAAAGGTTTCAACAGTCCTGGGAATGCAAAGTTTAAAGAAAGCAGGATTTTGAACTACATTAAATAAGATTTACAGCACCTGCCAACAACCGGCTGGAAATGCAGACATTCAGACGTTTAAATCTTTGTAGCTGGGATTTAAATCCACAATAACTCCACAGGAAACATCTAAATACTGGGCACGACTGATGTCACCACTGCCCTGTTATCTAAATTGAATCTGGGCTAGAAGAATAGTTGATAGTAGACGTCTAACAGGAAGTGAGCTTTGGCTCAAGTTCCCACCTGTTTAAGCTGCAGCTGTGCTGCTGATGCCTCCCAGTTCCACCTTTTAAATGACAGGTAAAGGTGAGAACCACCCCACAGTGAAAACACTGTGGGCACCGTCTCTGCAGCGTTAACCTGCCCTGACACAGGAAGTAAAGCCTCCCTTTTTGTAACTTACTAACCTTTGCATCCAAAGTGGGAATCATGGAATAATCAGAAGCTCGTTATTCCACAGAGATGGTCACTTCTGATTTAACTTAAATCGTTTGTTGGTTTTTCTCCATCTTAAAAAGGCATCTGACACATTAAACCATGACATGAACTTTCTAAGCTCACTGCAGGATTTTATTAGAAAAAATACATTTAAATCTTATCTAATCGGGAAACGTGATGTTGTTCTCCAATAATGAAAAGTAACCTCTGACAGGTGTTCCACAGGGTCCTGTCCTCAGCCCACTTCTGCTTGTTTAAATATAAATGGAGCCACGTCCTGGTGCAGGTTTACCGAGGGGACACCCAGCATTTAGAAAAGTCTTTAAGGAGCTTGGAAAGAAAAGTGACTGGATTTCTTAAAGTTTCTTGAATTTGATCTTTGCTCAGCGACGGCCTTCTTTTCTTGTATCGTGAGGTTAGATGGAGGAACTTTTGTACTGGAGAGGGTGGGTGAAACCTTCACCCTGATTCGCTGCTTCGGGCTGTTACTTTATTAATCCTTATGGCGGTTTCCGTGGCTGTGATGACGTCCACTACGGGCAGCTGCTGTGGAGAAATGGCAAAAACGGAGT
Organism: Neolamprologus multifasciatus; assembly: GCF_963576455.1. Taxonomy (NCBI): domain Eukaryota; kingdom Metazoa; phylum Chordata; class Actinopteri; order Cichliformes; family Cichlidae; genus Neolamprologus; species Neolamprologus multifasciatus. The sequence continues at coordinate 4,343,443 of NC_140452.1, forward strand.
CGTTTGGCTGGCAGAGAGTCCTGCCTGAAAAGTTCGTCACACATTTTTCCTGACGGTCCATGGCTGTGACGTCTTCCTGTTCTTGTTTGTATTGTCTAGACTGGGAAATATAAGTTTTTGTTAGGAAAGTATGGAATTTTTGGAGTCGTCTTTCTTTTCCTTAAACGTGAGCTTAGCCTCGTCCACAAACCCAAAAATGTCTTCTAACATAGGAGAGAGTATGGGTTTGAGTTCCTGCAGAATCTTGTTGTGGAGTGCATCTATAGTGAAATGGACCTGCCAAACAATGCCATTCTGTGTCGCCTCACCGTGGATCCAAGGTGCAAACTCTTGGAAATAAGTCTGCTTCGTCTGCATCTTAGGTTGAAACCGAAATGGTTTCTATAATCCGCTAGTTTCCTTGATTCCTTTTCATACTCCAGTCGAAGGGTGTTCCTCCCTAAGTGCAAGGCACGGTACTCTAAAGAGCCTGGAAAGAAAAGCGACTGGACTTCTTAAAGGTTTGTGAAACTTTGCTTTTCTCCATCCTTAAAACAGGCAAATAAGTTAAAGATTCACGTGTGAGCCACAGCACGAGTTACAGAGCTACAATATCTGATTTATGTTAGTTTAACCCTTTAAAACCGGTCGGAGCAGGCACGCTCTGTTTTGCGTAACTATTTTTAAATCCTGGTAGCTCTGCAACCACATAAGCTAGCGCAATAATTATTTTTGCATATGAAACCGGAGGAGTTGTACTTACATCTTATGCCATCAGCTTGTCCTCGGTCACAGTTTCCTTCCACATATAGCTTTGCAAAAACTGCATAAAAAGCACTTGCAGCAACAAAAACATAATATTCCAGAAACACGCTTTGCCGATCCGATCAGCTGTTCATAACACTTCCTTCCATCAGCGTGAACTATCGCATGTCCGCCATGACCTGCCCAAAACCGGAAGTGACGTCATTTTGCGGAAATGTAGTTTTTTACCGTCAAGGCCTCATGAGCCTATACTGGTGTTTTTAAAAGTTATCTTTGACTTTATGACTTTCTGTGTCGTTTCTGGGATGCTTAGGACTCATATTGCACTGCTGGAAATAGTTTATTTTGATGCATATGCTGCTTTTTTGAAAATTTGCATTATAATATTTATTTTCGTTTTTCCTGCAGTGTATAAAAATTGGTGTATTTCAAAAATAAAACTATGAAGGCACTCAAAATAAATTTCCTGTGGTGGGAAACTATTTTGTGCAACTTTTTTGTATTTACAGTTTTGAGGGATAAGCCTCTTAAATTTCTGTAACTAGAAATATATGTTAAAAAAACAAAAACGATTTTCAATTTTTTTGTAGTTTATTGCACTTTTTTGCAATTTATGTAATTACTATGCATTTAATTCATACATATTATTAAAATCTAGGCTGTAATGGTTGTATTGATGTATAGCAACTTGAAAATCTCCCAAAAATGGCTCCACAGCATGTAAACATATAATATAAGCTCTGGCGGACTTGGTTCTATGGTAGGTCTTAAAGGGTTAAAGAAGCACACTAAGAAGGTGCCCCAGGCTGCAAAAGTAAATTTATAAAGATATTAGAGACTCTGTCAGCTCACATTTGTTTTTCCCATTTACATTATGATGCGGTGTCACGGTCACCTGCAGCAGTTAATCCTCCTATAATGGTTTACAGTCAGGAAATTTACACGTTGGATACTGTTCGGTTGCACATTTGCAATTTTATAGCTTTGTTCAATAAAAGGCGGAGCTTCTATTGAAAACTGCACGGCTGCTTAGACCCTGACTGGGTTAAAGGGAACCAGTTTGAGAATCAGTCGTTAATATCTGCTGCCTCCTGTTTTAGGTGCTTTATTATTCTGCACGCTCTGGATGTGGCGTTTGTGTCTACAGTGAAGTTTATCTGATTTCGTGCATGAATTCATTCTGTAAGCAGATTACACAGATTACCAAAAGAGAACTGTTTGTTTTTAATGAGGGAAAGAGATTCAGTTCATCTATTGGTCAATTACAGCTAAAGTTTCATCAGCAGCAGCGAAATTCAGCAGTAACCCCAACAAAACAGGTTCCTTCTGCTCAACAATTTGTCCTAATTTACTACAGACATGAAGCACCTGTCCCACCTGTCCCCAGGTGTTACTCCTCTGCTGTTTCAGGAAACTGAGAAGGAGCCAGTCTGAGTTTAAGAGCGCCAGATGATCAGATGCAGGGTTAGTGTTCTCCTCTCATGTCCACAGGAAGCAGAATTCTCAAACTGCAGATTGTGTCCTTGCACCACGTAGTGTATCGTCTCCTGTAAATGCGCTCGGTCACTCTGGGTTTGTGTGGAAATGTTCACGGCGGTTGTGAGACTACAGCAGCTCAGCACCATCAGAAATGCTGATTATTACAGTGTGGAAAACTTTTAGTTAATCTGACACAAATAAAACTAGAAAAAGGGGGAAAACAAAGCAGGATTTAGGCACATAAATAAAATTGAGCTCTGGGCCTAAATCTGCGTGTGCTCGAGTCACCAGTGGAAAGCAGCTTTTGTGTGCAGCAAACAGGAACACCCACCAGAAAGACTCCCGACTGATGAGAAGCTCCTCGCACTGCTCAAACCTGTCGTTTCTCCCTCTGGGTTTCAGAAGTGCGAGGCGGGATGATGTCGGTGGTGATGGTGGGCCAGCTGCCCGCTGCTGGCCTTGTCTCTCAGCATGGTTAGTGCAGTGTTGGAGAAATCCCTCAGGATGTCCACGGTCTCCCGCTGGAGCTGCAGGGACTCCTGCACGAACTCATGCTGGCTCTCCACGAGCAGCTGGACCGACTGAGCCAACGTCTCCAGAGACTGAGACACCGAGGTCAGGAGCATCCTGCTGGCCCGCTGCTGCTGCAGGCTTTGAGACGCCACCTGGGCGACCTGCTCGTGTGGCCTGCGTGAGGACGCTCCAGCTGGGAGAGGGTCCGATAGGCTTGAGCCTGAGGTGGGAGCACTGCGTGGAAAGATGGAGGAGGAGGGAGGAGGCTGGCTTCGAGAAGAAGAAGAAATAGTGGCAGAGGTGACTGTTGAGAAAGCGGAGGAAGCTGCAGGTGGTGGAACTGAGGTAGAAGGTCGAGGGTGAGAGGAAGCACCATTGGCTGCAGCAGGTGCAGAGGAAGATGATGGAGGAGGGAATGGAGAGGGAGCAGGGAGGGCGGAGCCAGGTCTGTTGGAGGATGGTGATGGTGGGGGGACAGCAGAGGACGAAGCAGCTTCTGAATCAGAAGCCAAAGGAAAGCCAGAGGACGTGGAAGCCACTGAGGAGGAGGAAGGTCCGGGTGGAGGTCTGCTGGAGGAGGAGGAGTTCTGGATGGTTTGGCTCTGGCCGTTGCTGCTTCGGGAGTACGTGTAGACGGGCTTCACCCTCATCAGGGCGTTATCGGGCAGAGGATCGAGGGAGGTGGGGGGTGGCCGGACGGAGGAAGGGTAGGAGAACATGGAGTCGTCGTTTTCATCAAAATCCATCATGTGTTCTGTGAAGGACAAACGCCACAGGAGGATCTTTGAGCAGTTTATTCTTTAAAGGAGCAGCACTGAAACATGCAGGGTGATGCAAACTCTCATTACTGTCATTAAAGCTGTCGCCAAATTAAAACGAGGACAGAAGAAACAGCACCGTGTAGATGTTTACATCGTGTTTCCCCACATTTTACAGGAAGCCTGCTTTTCTTAGAAATGCACAAATCTAGAAGATGAATGTTCAGGGTTTTCATTTCTTATTCCTAACTTCACTGCCTCCATCAGATTATGGCCGAGGCTCAGGTATGGCATTCGTGCTTGTGCCAAATGAAAGCAGGAAGTTTACAGGACCTCACATGTTCAAACACCCACGTCATGCCTGATTCGTATTCATTTAAATGCACAGTATGTATGATTTTTAACGCTTGCAGCCAAACGTTGGACTGCATGGTTTATTTTAAGTATCAACAGTGTCCTTACCTCCATCATCACCCAGGTCAAAGTCAGACGAGGAGTGGAAAGGATCTCCTGCAAAAAACACGAGAACGTCATGAAAAGAAGAAGGCCTCAGAACAAAGGCTTTAACATCTGAACTGGATATAAGAACTTTTTTTTTTTCTTCTTAAACAATCGATTTGGACGTCGGTGACGATGGGAGATCAGTCTCACAACCAACCGTTTCATATTTATATTAAATGTAAAACAGGCTCCACGGTTTACACCTCAGAGTCTGGTCCAAATAACCCTCGATCGAGCTGCCTGAGCTTTTTCTTTACTCACCGCCGAGTTCTTTTTCAGGTGAGGAGAGAGGTGAAAGGTCAAAAGAGGGTCCTCCTGATAAAGTGTGAGTGCCGTCTGTCAGACTGAGGTAGGAGTAGGGGGAACTGTTGGTGGGTAGCCCTTTGCTGCACATCTTTGAGAAGTCGTCGTCTTCTCCCAGGTCCAGATCGCTGTCGCCGTCTGAAAACCAACACATGTAATCTGAGTAAATACTCTGACTGGACGGATCCTCATAGATATATCTGATACCTTTTTTAAAATATCACTGTAACCTCTTCTCTCAGTTTTACACTGACCACACTAACAATGCAGCGCCATCCTGCAAAGTGAAATGCCTTTGAGAGGCAGCGGACAGAGCGCATCTGCTGATTGGCTGCCAGTAATGTGATCAGCTTCCAGCTGCAGCTTTTCACACATGAGCAGCAAAGAATACATCAGACAGATTACTTAGTTCAGGGAGTCGGTTTGTGCATGCAGTGTTTTCCTTGGCCTCTAGGGGCGGTGCTGAGTACAACACTTCTCTAGACTTTTAGCACTTGACCCAGGAAGTACACAGCCCCCGGCAGGCTGATAAAAACACTTTCTAACCAGTTTGCGGGCGACCGTGGCTCAGGGGGTTGGGAAGCGTATCTATAACCGGAAGGTCGCCGGTTCGATCCCCGGGCTCTCTGTCCTGGTCGTTGTGTCCTTGGGCAAGACACTTCACCTACCGCCTACTGGTGTTGGCCAGAGGGGCCAATGGCGCGATATGGCAGCCTCGCTTCTGTCAGTCTGCCCCAGGGCAGCTGTGGCTACACCTGTAGCTGCCTCCACCAGTGAGTGAATGTGAGAGTGAATGACTAGTGGAATTGTAAAGCGCTTTGGGTGCCTTGAAAAGCGCTATATAAATCCTAATATTATTATTATTATTATTATTACACAGCACGTTAAATCTGTAATAAAATAAACAACAGAACAGAACACACACACTGAAGCCACAGCAATATGAAATATACACCAGTGTCAGTGATGCACAACGCTGTAACTGGAGTCAGTTATAAAATCAGCTGTACGAATTTAGACCAGTTTTTACAGCCACCTAGCAGGATGCAGAGCATCTCTGCAGCCAGAAGGTGGCGTTACTGCACCGTGAAGCTGTCAAACAACAGATCACCTCACTAGCAGGTGCTGGGTCACTGACAGCTGAGAGGCACGGTGAGAAAAAACAGGAGAAACCTGTGAAGTCGAGAGAAATTTCTGAAAAACAAACAAAAATGAGGTCTGGTTGAAACGCCAACGCGTGCAGTGACGTGACGGCAGCTTGGGGTGAGACTAATCTCTGAAGAACATCAGCCTTTTATGAGGTAAAATTACAATTACATTAAAGAATTTATAAAGCAGTGAAGTGAAACTAACACGTGTTTTCATCACAGGCTGGATGGCATCATCTTGTTTCCTTTCCTAAAGGATGGGTGGGTGCATCCTTTGTGAAAGGAGGCAGCAGTGAAGCGCCTTTCCTTCGGATTTGGAGAGTTGAACAGCTCTTATCGAGGCTGAAACTCTGATACTTCTGGGTCACTTCACTCGCTTCGAAACCAATCTGATAAAACCCCGTGTTGCTCTACGCCTCGCCTCGCCTCACCTCCTCTAGGACTCATCATCAGTATCTTATGCACCATCCTCTCCACGGGGCCCAGTTTCTTCTTCCTCAGGGTTGTGCCGTTGGGACCCCGCAGCGCTGCAATGCGTCGCTTCCCATCGCATTTGAGGTCTGCCCATTTCTTCATGATCTGACGCACCTGAGTGGGAACGAAACCTTTGAGGAGTGCTGAGTGACATGTCCCATCCATCACGCTGCCTGCAGCTGCTGCAAGTTATTAAACTACTGTCGACAATCCGCCGGTCGTTTATGAAGCGCAAACGATAAAAAAATAAATCTATCGCATCCTGAAACGAAGACTTTCAGCTTATGTGATTGTTAAGTTTGGTATAACTGTCAAAGGTTTTATACAGCGTTTGTGTTCAAACAGCAGAGGGCAGCATGGTGCGGCAGGACTGAATGGCCTTATCTATTAATTCGCTCATCTGGGAGAACTGATTCTTTTCACATGACTTTGGATAAATTAATAACGTAATGTAGGGCTGCTCAATTAATCGAATTTTAATCTAAATTACAATCTGGGCTTTCAACGATCATTAAAAATGACCGAGCTGATTATTAGCACCTCCCTCGTGCTTTACTCTCGCGCTGCTCCGTGTGGTAAAACGAGCGCACCTCTCGGCGATTCAAACACCGTGACAACAATTAAGAGGACCCGAGGGAAGCTCGGAAAGCTAAGCAGAAGTTATTTGGAGAGGAGAGGATAATGGCTGCTGAAGAAAGAATGGCGTTGGTTGAAAAGAGGTAAAACGACTTCAGTGGTGTGGAAACATTACGGGTTTCCACACCACAACAAGACGTGGATCAAGTAGACACAGTGTGTCGTAGCTGCACCACAGAGCAACACTACAAATGTATTCAATCATTTGAAGATCGCTCACAAAGTGACATACGATCAAAGAATGAAGGAGCAGCAACTTTAGTTGACATCGCTACACAGCTCGCCTTGATGTTTGGTTATTTGTATGCAGAAATATTATGCAGTATTTTGAAGTTCACTAAACATTAATGTTTCCATTTTTCATTTATTTTTTATATTGCAAACATTCGCACTGTTATCAGTATTTGCACACTATTCTATATTATTTTTGACAATCTTTAAAGTCATTATTCAACACATTGTTATTGTTAAAAAATATCGTCAAATAATCGAGATCTCAATTTCAGTGAAAATAATCGTGATTATCATTTTTGCCCTAACGTAATGCAGAAAAACAAAACTTTGAAGGACAGATCAGGGCTTTTCTGAACTGTGCGAACTTCACAAATCATCTTTTGAAGGACTTTCGGGGGCTGAGAATGATGTAAAACAAACCTCTCTGTGATTCTCTCCCAGACCGTTGATCTGATTGGTGATCTCGACCCACGTCTGTTTCTTCGTTTCAGCCGACACACCTTGGTTAAACTTCCCTACAGAGAGAACGAGTCAGTCTCAAGTATTAAATTACAGCAGTGCTGTAAAAGGTGACCCACGTGCTCCCTCTGCTGGTAAGGATCTTTAAAAGCACAGTGCACTAAAAACAGAGAGAGAGCAGACGGACCAGTAAAACATCCTGTAACTTCACAATAAAATCAAATGTTATGTTTGACATCTGACTCGAGTTCTCAGCACCACAATCAGTTTCACTTGAAATTTCTTTCAAGAATCAACTTGCTCGGTGAAGCCAGTGTTTCCACAGCTTTGGATTGTATCAGTGTTGTCAGGGGTTCCTGAACTAAACAATATTAAAAAATGTCCCTCGGATGTGTTTTAACTGCCCAAACGCCGTGATGACAAAAACAAAAGGATGGAGGGATTCTGACTGCAGCCTCTCTGGCGACAGAGCAGCATCAGAAGCAGCTCTCCACCTGCTGCCAGTCGGCTGGAGTGCGTTTTGCAGCAGAGTACAGATCGCCGTCACCAAATGCAGCCCAAGGTGGCGAAGCTGGCGTCCGTCGGCCTATGTGATGAGAGATTTGAGGAGCTCAACACTCGCATGATAAACACGACCAACAGGACGGTCAGTAGGTCGTACCAGAATGGCCTCGACGGCACACGTTTTATTACAAACAGCTCCTCGAAGACTTTCCTCCTAAATAGAAAAGAAATAATCTACTTTTTTTATTCCTACTCACTGAGGATGATGTATCTGTTCCTCTTCACTGCCTCCAGCAGCAGCTTGACCTCAGTGAAGGAGAACCTCGGTTTGGCTTTCAACGCTCCTTTTACTCCTCCCACCCTCAGTTCCTCATCGTCCTCACGCCACGTGGCTGACATGGCTCCACCGCTGCCTCGGACGGCCCGCTAAAACAGAGACCGAGACCAAATTCGCCGCCCTCCACGACTAGCTGATCCAGCTGCCAGTCGGGACTAGACACGCCTGGCTGACTGCACAGGACCTGCAGAAAAAACACAAAGGAAAAAACGATGAAAGAAAAGAAATATGGAGGGAAAAAAACACATAAATAGGCAGAAATAGCATCTCTGCTTCATAAGCATACAAAATATTTCACTGTTTAAAAACGATTACTTATTATTGCTCTAAATAAGCTCCTTAATAAGCTTTTGTGCAGATCGAAGTTTATCTTTTCATTTTATACAAAATAACTTTAAATTTCAGCATAAACAGATGAGTACATTTTGACTAATGTGAGATTTAATCCATGTAAGATAATAACATCATTGAGTTACACTAAACAGTCTCCTAACCCTCGCTCTTATTCTGAAAATTCAGTCATTGCTAATCAGCTAGTTGTGTTGGCTATTTTTGGCCGAGATTTAAAAATGGCGGTTTTGATTTCTTTGAAGGAGACAATCTCATGACTCCGCGAGCAACGCCACAGCCTGGCCAGTCACCAGCATGCAGTCGGTCGACGTCACATTTTTGCAGCTAGGGCTGGTTATTGTCAAGGATTTCCATGACCGATTCAATTCTGATTCACAAGCTGCCGATTTGATTCAATTTGATTTGGACTCAGACAGTCAGAAATATTATAATTCTGATCATTTATCCGTACATCCATATTTTATATCTATGTATAAAAACAAAGCGGACCCTGTGAGACTTCATCAGAGGTGTGAGCAGATGCCTTTGTGTCAAAGTAACTGAGGATAAAACACAAAAACGTGGAGCAGATTTTCCTGTCCTGGCTTTTTATAGCAGAAAACCTGAAAATATTCTGCAGTAGAAAACAAAACTGAAGAAAACCATGAAGCGACATCTGAACATTACCTGATGCTGCTGAAGTGAAGCAGAGCAAAGTTACAGAGGTTTGATGAGAGACACAGCTGAGAGTTTTGCAATTTGACATCATTTGTAAAAGTTTACATTTCTTTAGGATCGAACAGAAACGAGGCGTTCTTGTCGGAGGTCATGTGTGGCAGACGGCGCTGTACACAACGGTAGACTGGTGCGTAGTAAGCAAGCGAATAATGCAGAAAACAGATTTTTGATGGTAAACTGGTCTCTGAGTACAGTGAGAGAGAGAGCTGTGGAGGAAGTGTAATCTTATCGTGGTGGAAGCAAAACTGCCTAAACAAGAGTGTATCCATGACGATGTTTCTAAACGTGAAGCGGTTTTGATCTTCTTTTGTTGCTGGTTCAGTGAATTGTGCATGCCGTCAGGTTTACATCTTTATCAGATTACCTGCTTTTTAATCGTTTGCTGTTTTAGCTGTTGGTGGTTGTTGAAATAGTTTTGTTAGCTTTAACCTGAGATTCTGGCATTTCTGGAAAAATACATTTATATTTAAGTCGACTCGGGATTTAATGAATCCATGTCGCTTTTTTTTTTTTTTAAACCCAACCCTACTTGCAACCCCCACTGAACAGGTACTAAAAAAGTAACCAGTACCAGGTACTACTACCTAATGGAAAAACCAAACAACCGAGTTAAGACGAGTAGATACCAGCGGAAAAGAGGCGTAACTACTGTCTTGGATCACGAGAAGTGATAGCTGTCCCATTCCTCCAAGCTTTGTATGTTAATGGCCAGCCAAGTATGTCTGCCCACTCAAGTTTAGAGTGAGCATTTAGAGCACTGGTACACCTAATACGCTCATATTACACGCTACCAAGCTGTGGAGTGAGCAGTTTCTGTAGGAATCTGAGCAATATTGTTTTTTTTCCCTATTGTGAGGTGTTGTTTCTTCTAAGTCTGTGAAGCCATTAAATTTCTTCAGAAAAAATCAAAACATTTTTATTCACTGGACCAATTTTCTGGTCCCAGCGGCACTAACTGATCCACTGAAACAAATATTTTTGAAGTGATGAATATAGAATTTGGCTTTTTCTTTTTAGAAGTTGTGAGACAAAACTTTCTTCATACAGTTTCATAAATATTTCATGCATGTTTCAAGTATGTTCCCAATTTTAAAAATGACTGCAGAAGCAGGTAGTCCAGTCATCCACTGGCACTTTAAAATGTACCTGCAGCTCACAATTTAGAGGTTACAAAATTATGTTCTCAAAAATCCTTCTACATACTTTAAAAAAAAAAAAAAAACGAATTTAGCGACTGCAACGAATTCATATAAAACTGGACTTCACAGATGTTATCACCTGAGCGACAGCTGTGCAGCTGAAGCGAACCTACGAGTGTCTCCGTCTCCTCCTTTGACACACAAGACTTCTGAGAACTGGATTTTATGTTGTGAAAACTTAATTTTAATTAGCAACACAGACAAAAAGTGCTGCACGCTAGCAGACAGTGGACTGTTTACAGGGTGACTGAACCATAAACAGCCAGTGCAGATTTCAGGAAAACCACCTGCAGTGTTGGACAGGGGCCGCTTTCATGGCTGTAGACGAGAACATCTCGTTTTTTCTTCAGCTCGTGTCCCTATACCGCCCCCTCCTGGCTGGACTTTAACATACACAAACACTAATAGATGAATGTTTTCCTGTCTTTCAGAAATTATTCTTTTTCTACTTTCTGAGGAAATCTAATGACACCCACACGTGTGTGTAGGAAATTCCTTTACATACACATGTATCTGTGTATCCATATATCAAGTAGTTACAAAGTAAGTAACCATGTCAGTGCAGCCATCCTTCTAAAGTGCTTTTATTAGTTACTTTGTTTCTTTTGGTTAATCTGTTGAATTCTGTTTACGTCACGGTGTTCGAACCGGCGCTGATTGGCTGGCTGTAAACATCCACGAGAGCGTACTAATGTTCCAGATCTCATTAAATACCTGATAAACATTGCGTTCTGCCAGGCCACGTGACCCACGCGAACCAATCAGCTGCGACCGTGCTGTGTCTTTGTTGAGCTCGTGCCTGATGGTTCACACGGGGAGCTGCCCACCCGACTCCTCCGCGTCTGTTAGCTACGCCGGGTTGAACCGGTGCTGCGTGGAAACGACGAGGCGTGCGAATCCTGCGAATTTCCGTAACCACGAGCCGGATTATCGCGAACATTACAAGCGGAGCTGTGCGGCGTCTTTGCGCTCCAACTCTCGGTGTCAGAGCTGGAGGAGACGCCTGCTAGCTCGGCGCTACGCTTTTATTTCGCACTGTAGCAGGTTCGTACGTTTTGCGCGAAAAAGCCGCCCGTGCGGGCTGCTATTGCGGGTTCCGCGTGACGTGCAGTGTTTTTTAAAAGGCCGCATATGCTGTAAATAATTACCAGGCAAATGGCGCTGTTCTCCCCTCCTTCCTTCGTGGTTCTCCCGAAAGTTCGGAGTGACGAGAACAAGCGAATTGCGCAGACTCTATTCACGCAGCGCGTGTGGTTTTTTTCCTTCTTCTTCCTCGAACGCGCAACATTTTCAGGCCGCTGCGCGCCCCCATGTGCCGCAGACGCGGTATGCACCAGTCACTCCCATTCCCAACACATCAGTCACCAAACTCACGAAGTCTGCACGTTCAGCCACACGGTGAATATTTAATGACAACCATCACCCTCACAGCCCCTCCTCCCGCCTCACATAATTAATTAGTCCCAAAATCACGTACGTATTCCTGCGCACATTTTTTTTATTCATTACGTTCATATTTCAACATTTTATCGTGACAAACACACACGAGTGATCCTCAGCTGTAGTAGTTACCTTGTAGTTACGCACACGAAGGCCTTTGTGGGTCAACATAGGTCAGCATCAGCTACACTTCTATGATTTGTACTACATTACTCATCAGTACATAATTAAACAAAAAACAGCTTCTAAATTACCCAATGAACGATTTCAAACCTAGCAGCTAATAAAAAGACAGCATAGTTTACTTAAGGATCTCCCTGATTGGCTAACATTACAAACACAGACACCAAGTACAAATCATTTAGGATATGGTGACTTTTGGCATTGTCGGCAAACCTTTGCACGACTGAGAGACAGGGTCGTAAAATCAGCTACAACGTCACTTGGTGTCACCACCATTTTCTATCAGCATGGAGACAGAAGGAAGATGGGAGAGGCCAGGAAGAATGCATGTTCCGCTTGCGTCCGCTTGGTGTCGCCAGAGATCCTCCATTGTGGGGAAATACGTATTTCCTTCTTCTGGGCAATACCCGGCTGGGCCGACAGAGGGCGCCGTCACATACGTGTTTCATCCACAGTGGCAGATTTTGGAGAAAGTGGAAGAACAGGGTTGTGTAATTTGGGACTGGACTGGTTGCTTTTCACACAAATTGACGTATTTGTGTGATTGTGCTCTCTACTGCTACTGCTGGCAGTGATGGTGCTGTTGGAGTGACCCAATTTTTTCCTCACAGGGACCATTAAAGGTTCCCAAGAGCTAAAGGAGGCCACGCTGAGGGGTAAAACAGAGCGTACATTGCATTGCAAACTGACTTATAATAATCATAGGTCACATTTTATACAAATAAACAAAACTACGACTTTCTATTATGATATTTGGGGAACAAACAGGAATGTTAAAATACCGGTTACGGAATAAAGAGCTCCACTTTAGACCCACTAGTAAAAATAATGGACTTACGGCCTCTAGATGAGTTTTACAGCACATTTCACTGTCAAAAGTGAGTAATGGGAGGTTTAAAATAACAGGGTCAGCATATTGGCACGGCACGCAAAAGCACAGTTTAATAGAAAAAGACTGGAAGAGCACTTCTATCGTTTCATGAGGTTGGTAGCCTTCTGGTTGGCAGCGCTGATTCGGGTAACGTTGAGATTAGCCTGCAGAGGATGGGAAAAAAGAAAGAACAAGGAAGTGTTAACAAGAATGTGGTAGGCAGACACACACAGCTATGCTCTCCATCTATCTTTCACTTTCAGGTTTGCTTAATTGCTCTGGTTAGGAAGCTCGGCAAGCTCTACAGTCCAACAACACACAGTAGGGTGAATATAATCAAACACCTGCTCAGAACTGTTCATAGATAAGAATTCTTAGCTTTAGTGCTGTTAGCACGAGTTCCTGTGCTGCTTTCATCTCTGACTCAAAGGGAAGAGCACAAACTGCTTCTGTCAGGTAAAAAGCCACATTATTGATCTGATTCATCTCCCTCTCTGGGCCTGAGATGAACTGCCATAATTCCCCTAATCTCTCCTCACTAAGATCCCAGATAGATCCGTGTGAAACTCTGAAAACTGACCAAAGGATCTGGAAACAGCTATCCACCCCTTACCTACCTCTCAGCTGGTCTACTGCAACTCTGTATATAAGATTGCCTAATTCCACTCTCACTCTCTATTTCACATAGTTCAGTGTACAGCAGCTTGACTTTTAACTGGTACAAAGAAAAGACAGCACGTCACTGCTGTTCATGGCTGCTCAGGTCTGTTAACTGCCTATTTTGCCTCCATATCACAGAGATCATTATCCCAACTTCTGGGAATTCTCCCCTAACGGTGACCAGGCCACGCTCTCATTGCTTCCAGACTCTGGAATAGTCTGCCCTCCTACATACGAACCTGTGAAATCAACTTTAAGATGAACCTATTTTCAGTTGCTTTTATTCAAGTATAGTCTTGAGAAGCTATTGCCCTTTTGTTTGACTGTTTACCATTGTTAGTGCTTCTTCTCTGTATAACATGAGCTCCATGCTATTTTTTTTAACTGGGTTCTTGGAGAACTGGATGCCAAACCAGATACAGGAGTCTGAGGTTTGCTGGCATGTTCTAGGTGTGGCTGTTTTCACAGAGTTTCACCGGTCTAGAACATGTCAAAGGAAAAGCTTTTATTTAAAGTCCTCCAGTTTTGTAAAATGTGTCTATTCATCATGTGGCTAAAGCAAAATCCAACCCTGACCTGGTGGGAGTTAAGTTGGTTGCACGTTCATCCCAGCGAGCTAAACCAGCGCCCTTAAATTGTTACATTTAACAGAGTCTGTCCATCCATTCGCTTCTGCTTATCCTTTTCAGGGTCGCGGGGGGCGCTGGAGCCTATCCCAGCTGTCATAGGGCGAGATGCGGGGTACACCCTGGACAGGTCGCCAGTCTGTCACAGGGCTAACAGACAGGGACAGACAACCATTCGCACTCACATTCACTCGCACATTCACACCTAGTGGCAATTTGGATTATCCAATTAACCTATTCCCACAAACTGCATGTCTTTGGACGGTGGGAGGAAGCCGGAGTACCCGGAGGGAACCCACGCAAACACGGGGAGACTCCACACAGAAAGACCTGATGTTGGAATTGAACTCAGGACCTTCTTGCTGTGCGGCAACAGTGCTAACCACCGTGCTGCCCAACAGAGTCTGGTGAAATGAATTTTATTTGACTGGTACACACTGAGGTCTCCTACATGCAGAACAGGACAGCGGTACCTTGCCCTGTATGCGGTCAATCTGGAAATTCTGTGTTTCCAGCTCGTTGCCAATGTCCAGCGCCATGCTCTTCAGATTTCCGACGATGCTGCCCACATGTGCCAGGTTCTCCTCCATCTCGTCCTCGCGGGCGTCGCCGGTCGCCCTGACACGGGCACGAATAAAGCAGGAAAACATTAATGCTGCAAAGATGTGTGCAAGTTTTTGTGTTTGTGTTTGACCAGCTGCCTGTGTGTGATGGCGTAAGTATTAGATGTCAGTTTGCTGTAAAGAAGAGCAAACACAGACACACGCACACTCAGACACACACAAAACGTGTATGCAGCTGCCGTCTCTCAGCTCACACAATAACACACTCCACTAAACTCTGTGTGTCACTCTCTCCCTACCTTCGTATGTATCCTCCACTCATAATCATCTGCTCTCTCTCATCCACGACCCGAGATGACGGCGGCTGATTGGCTACAACGCCATCCTGGCTTGAGGCTCTGCCCCAAACTGCCTTGTACGCCCCACTCTCCTCAAAAGCCTTTAGTCTGGAAGAGAAAGATGGATGTCGATTTTAATGAGTGACGTCTGTTAAACGTGAAACGTGAGGACCACAGCGTACCCATACTGCTCCTGCAGCTACAGTACGGGTACACCAAGGGTCCATTTACACCATAAAACACGACAAACACGGCGCTGGACTACTTCAGAGCAAATCAGAGCAGCAAAGCAAGACGACAGCAAAAGCTAAAAGCAACTAATGAACCAAATCTGAAGAGTTTTCTCGTGTTTAAATCTCAGGACGCTATTTGCTCCTCGTCAGCATCGCACTGTATGTTAAAGCACCTTACTGGAAACATCTATTTTATCACTGGGATCACTGGGATCACTGGGATCATCCTGAACAAGAACTATAACACATTTAGATCTGCACTTTCTTTAAGAAGAACACTCAGTTTAGCTTTCCTGCTATGTTTGGTTTTCTCTCTTTGTGAGTAACGTCTGGGTATAGAAGTGCCAAAAACTACAAATATGGTCACTTCCAACACAACAGCAGCCATAACGCCAACACCGAGCCCTGAAAATGTGAAATCGCCAGAAAAAACTGGCGAATAAGATGGCTGCTCATTGTGATGGTGTTTGAATGTTGCAGTCTGACCTTACAGGACGAATTCAACTCTATTAACATTATAATAACAGGACCGAGCTGTGTTTACAGACAAACACACACTCACACACACGCCACGCACACCTCCACCTACTTATCACAGGAGCAGAGACCACAGCACTTGCCCAGGTCAGTCAGGTTTTTCTCTGCCTCCTTCATATCAGAGTTGATCTGATCCAAGCCCTCCTCTATTCGCTCCAACTGCTCTATGAGAGGATGCGGCGGAGCGGGATGAAGGAAGAGCAAAGGTGAAAGAAAGCAGGAAGTGAGGTTGAACGTAACGAGAAGAATGGAGGGAGAAGAGAGGAGGAGGGAGGTGGAATAAAAGAAGAAAAATCACAAAGTATTTCCACGCGGCTGCGCTATGAACTGAAACAGCAGCCACCAGAAACGTGAAACAGAACACCACCACGCTGCGCTAACTGCTAACACGGGACCAAACGGTGCAGAGCCAACGACCTTTGACCTCGGTGCCCACTTCCATTCTGTTTTCTTCTCTCGGGCTATGTACGAAGGATGTTTCTGCATCTGTGCTTCTTTTAAAGAAGATTTTAAGGCGCATTTATACAAATATGTCTTCTAAATCCAAATTTAGGTATTTTTAGTCACATGCAGTTAGAAAACTCTTCATTGTCACCGTTCTGCTATAAACAGACATCAGATGCAAGAGATGCAGAGCTTATCTGTTATATCGAGTTCATTTTTACAGGCCTTTGTCTATAAATTAGATTTTTTGATCCTTCAAGCCAAAAAATCTCCACTTCAGAAACAGCAAACGTGTAGTTTTTCACATCCTGAAGGCTTTTACCAAATAGTTTGTTCATATATATCATTCAGATCCTGATTCACTGAACATCTGTTAGTAAAAACATGCATTCTTTGACTTTTGGCTTTATTTTCTTCTTAATGGATCAATTAAAATGAATTATTAAATAAAAAAAATCTTTGAGTTTAATACTTGGGCAAAAGGAAACGAGCAGAGAGTGACATCATTCACTCAAGATGTCTTATCGAGTAATTTAAGCCCCTGATTATTACGATGATGACGATTGGTTACGATTATCGTTGCTGAAGGAGTTTGATAATCTAATCACATTTGATGAATGCTGCAACACATTTAATGGAACTGGGCACCAGTACGGGGCTTTTTAGGGCCTGTTTGGGTAAAGACGCAGGTTCTTGGACCTACTTCCTGAGTGGCCAGATACAAAGGCCACAGCACTGGGCCATGTCTGTCAGATTCTTCTCTGCCTCTCTCATGTCCCTGTTGATGGAGTCCATACCCTCCTCAATACGCTCCAACTGCTCTGTTAGAACGGGAGTTTTATGGTGTTGCCACAGCAGGAGCAGAGATCAATACAGAGATGGGCATGTTTACACAACGTGTACTGGCAAGGCTTCCAAACCAAAAGCTCAAATCGGGGATATTTACACAAAAAGGCTAAATTATGAGAAAAAAACTTGATACAACGAGAAATTTAAGAATAAACACAAATTTCAAATTTTATGGTCAAGACAAGTCTTTACATTTAAGCCAAGTAAAAGCTGTTTACCTCCTTGTTCATCCAACATCACCACAGTCCTGATCCCAACATCTTTACTCTGGAGGAGGGAACGCATAAAAACCCGTTACTGACAGGAAGCCCAGCGATGGAAATCGATTTAAAGACGTTTGCTGCAGACGCCACGTGGCGATCCACTGAGCTCCTGCTCACTTCTTTAAATTCTTTCTATTTTAGGTTTATGGTAAAAAGCCAACAAGGTAAAACTGCCTAAACTGTTTATCTGCAGTAAGATCACATGACCTCGATCCTGATCACAGCGACTAAAAGTAAACAGATGCTTTCCTCACTGTTCTGCTCTCCCGGCCGTCGTTTGTCCAAAATAATTTTCCAGGAGCTTAAACTTAATCATAACACAGCATCCGTCTTTGTTAGAGTCATGCTGACATGGATCTGTGGTCATTTCCTCATGTGGAAACACAGCAGGCTAATTTACAGATGATGATGACAAAGTTCACAGTTAATGAGGTTTGTGCTTCATCACTCCATCACTGCGGGGGTCTTTGTTTCTTATTGCTAGATTATACTGTGTGTGTGTGTGTGTGTGTGTGTGTACCTCCTCAACCAACTGAACCATCCGCCGCGTGCTCTCCAGTGACTGAAAGACACAAAATCACTGCTTCAATATTTAACATTCAACACATTACATGAACTTGCTCATTAAGTCATTTTTGTAGCTTTAATTTTGTTCTTGGTTATACAAACAGTTAAAGTTTAGTATAACCTACAGTGAAGTCCTTAAATTCCCCTCTGCAGCTACACATAAGTTAAAGAAATACATTAAATGCATCCGACCAACATAAGAAACGGTGCAAGAGTGACTCTGAGTCTCGGAGGTCTTTCAGTCTGAGGTCAGAAGCTTCTCCTCGTTCAGCGGACGATGCAGGTGAATCGTTTCATGTCCTGTCCTGCAAAGTGGGGAGGGTGGTCTTAATGGTCCCGTCAGTGGTGTGGATCACCACCTTAAACACACACTACACAGGAAGCTCCAGCTTCCAGGCCTCTGGTAGGGCAGTGGTCCCCAACCCCTGGGCCACAGTCCGGTCCGTGAGTCGTTTGGTACCAGGTTTTTATCGTTAACTCGTTTCTCTGGGTCTTTTCCCGTGTGTTATGACTAAATCTTATTTCTTTTTGGTACCAGTACTGGTTTTATTTTGTTGTATTTATCCGGGACACCTTAAAGGCCGGTCCGTGAAAATACTGTCGGACCTAAACCGGTCCGTGCGCACCCATGGCCGCCTACAGGGGCGAGATAGACCTCGTCCTCCATTATACCAGATATTGATGCAATTTCTTATCATATAATATAATATAATATTCTGCATTTTAACATTAAGCTTGAGGGTGTAAAAACACATTTAAGCTCTGTCAAAAATGCAGTCAAGCTCATTTCACACTCGCACCAAGTGTGAAAATCTAAAGCTACAACTTGTTCTTGTTCCTCACTATTGTTCAGTAACCATCTCTGAGCATCAGTATTGTGGAATGTGTCATAGTTTCAGGTCCAAATGTAAAGGGGGACACGTGGGAGCAGGAACAAGTAAGATATCTGATGTGTTTAGAAAGTCATTTCTAGTTAAAAGAACTTTTAAATCATCTTTGTGTCATTAAGGAGTTATTATAGGTTATAGTAGGAGGATACAGTCTACATCAGTCATGCGCAGAAACTGCTAGCTGCCTGTTTATCTACCCCTAGGTCTGTGTGTGTGTGTATGTGTGTGTGTGTGTGTGTGTGTGTGTGTGTGTGTCTGTGTGTGTGTTGTGTAAATATCATGTCAGTCCTCTGGGATTTCCCCACTGATGGGATGATGAGGTGACACATGTCTCTGACCTGCAGTAGCCTTTAAACACCAGGGAGTGTGTGTGTGTGTGTGTGTGTGTGTGTGTGTGTGTGTGTGCGTGTGTGTGTGTGTGTTCAAAACTACCCCCACTGAATGTATGAGCTCATCTGTGCCAGACAGTTGCACCTGGAGACCAGCTGTCTCCAAGGCAACCAGGTGAGCCAGGCCCCCCCCCTCAGGCAGGGCTGTGTCCTCTGTGGCTCAGCAGGTTGTGTAGTCATTTGCGTCACTCTTCTTGCCAGTTTGTTTATGATGAATTCTTGGTTTTATTGCTGAGATGCTCTAATTATAATTATCCTCATCAGGTTCCTCTGACCGACACGCAGAGTGTGACACGCTCTCCGGGGTATAAGCTGAGGATGCTGTTGTGACTCGCTGCCGTCCACATCACCACTGTTAGATTGTATTTTTCTCCGCTCCTTGCCAGCCTCAAAGATGTTAGATGGTCTGACACTTTCATGATCCGTTCTTTAGGCCGAGTCAGCTGAAGGGTAATGCACATGTAAAACCATGTTCATATGAAACATGGCAAAAGTGTCAAAGGAGAAGATGAATCCGTGTAATTCTCATGAGCCGAACATTCAGGCTTGGCTTAGTTTCACATCGTTTTTCTACTGCAGACGGGGGATAAGTGGATATGGCCCAATATCCTCATCTCGTTTTCTGTTTACAGGAGCAGCCAGTCAGAAGAAAGGGAAGATGGCCTTAAAGGGGGAGGAGCTATAACATCTGGAACTGGGAATTCAGTTTGCTCAAAGAGTCTGTGACTTGTCGTCATGATGATATAGTGCAGGATTGTAAGGTCGTGCAACAAAATGCTCCTTGAGGCAACTGTTGAAAACGATCTCTGCTTTTAAGATTAGACAGACCGTTCTCACTCCCGAGGCGTAACACGCCGACGTTTTGTCACGTCCCGCGGTGTTCCTCAGGAACGCGAAAGGAGACCTTCCCCGTTCTAATGCTACGCGCCGGGTTACGGATGAAATCCAGTGGAATGACGCTCCAGCCAGGTACTCCAGCCTTGCTGGGGGATTCCCATGATGCACTGGGTGTTTCTTCTTCACTCACTATGTGTTAACAGACCTCTCTGCACTGAATCGTATCTGTTATTAATCTCAGGCTCCCTTCCACAGCATGTCTTTATCCATGTGTTTTTATGGCCTGAGCCTGGTTCTGTCGGAGGTTTCTTCCTGTTAAAAGGGAGTTTTTCCTTCCCACTGTCGCCAAAGTGCTGCTCATAGGGGGTCATATGATTGTTGGGTTTTTCTCTGTATCCATTATTCAAACGTTTCCTTTTTCTGAAGCCAGCCTAGAGCCCAAAGACAGCCCAGGCTCAGTATGGTTCGAATTTCTTATGTTTTGGTTTAATTTTGCATCAGGGATTGTTTTCTTGTTGTGTTAATGATTATGATGTGTATTATTAGTTTCATGTTTCTGTTTATTTGTGTTTAGGATTTGTTCTTCGGTTGTGTCTGCTTTGTATTGGTCTAGTTCCATGTGTCATTTTCTGTCTGTCTCTCAATGTCGAGTCTGCGTCTTAGTGCGATGGTTTCTTGTTCCTGTTTTATTGTGAAGGTCTGCGTCTCATGTGATTGTTCAGTTTTACCTCTCGTCTCGTTAATGACTCCCAGCTGTGTCCCCCACCTGTGTGTAATCTCCCTGTGTTTCTCTGAGTGTATTTTAGTCGGGTCTTTTGTGTTTGTAGTCGCTGGTCCGTCTGTGTTTCCACCCTGCTTCATCTCTGTGTTTCCCTGCAGTCAACCGTCATCTGTTTCCGCCCGCTCTCATTCATGTCCAGTTCCAGTTTAGTTTAGTCTTTGCTCCGTTCGCCGTTTGTCCATTTCCTTTTTGTGTTTAATAAACCACCCTCACACCTGTACAAGTGCCTGCGTTTGGATCCTCCTTTATTTTCCACACGGCTCATCTCACTCGCCGTGACAGTTTCCTTAAGCAAAATACAGTGTAAAGTGTATTATAGCCCCTCTTTCTTTGCAGTTTTTGCTCTCCATATGGTGGGCTGCACTGAAAGGAAATATTTGGCATCCCTGATCAAATTCACTATATAAAAAAGAAAGAATACGTTTTTATTTTTAAGTAGAATCACTTAAATCCCACTGCTGTTTCAAGGCAGTTTATGAAATACTCCAAACGTCTAATTTATTCATTTGTGAGTCTGGAAATGAATTTCATGTCCTTGAACCTGATGTTTCAGATGTGCCGTCTCATACGAACTAATCTGTGTCCATGTTTAGAGGTTAGTGGAGCTGAGGAAGTCCTTCTGCCTCCACAGAGAGACCACAGCTCGAGTTACACACTTCACAGATACGGTTGTGTTTTAGCCACATGCTACAAAGACACAACTAGAACTTTGTTTGGTCCTTTAGTTCTTATACAACAAGTTTTTACGTTGGACAAAAGAGGTTAAAAGATAGCAAGAAATTATTTCACTTTTTATAAACAACAAAATTCCAGAATTCCAAACGTTTCCATTTTCTTCCAAACCTTCATTTATGTTGTCAAGTTTGTTGACTTCCTGCTTCTGGATTCACAGCCGGGTCGTGAGATATATTGTTTACTTGTTCATGCTCATGGACGTGAATTGTGACATTTTTTTGAGATGGCACAAATTTGTAAGTAACGTTTACAAGAGGGTAAAAGGTCAATTTCATGTCTGCAGCACATGTTTTGTCCGGTCAAAGGAAGCTAAGGACGTGGTGAGATGAAAAATCTTCTTTCAGTCAGGGAGAAAAGGCTTAAGACTGAAAATGGTGAAGTTTAAATCACAGGAGGATGAGAAAAGTAGGTAAATTACACAAACAGCTGTTATCAGGTTAATGTGCACTGGATACAAGGGTAACAAGTAAACGGCCATTTCTATGTGTGGTTGTTAATAATTAATAAAACACTTATTTACCATCATAATCCTCTTACCTCATCTGTGACCTGATTGGCTCTTCTCTGTAACTCCTCCTGCTCTGTGAGGATGGGCGGGTCTGAACGTGCGTTAGCAGCCATGTTTGTTTGTGCGTGTGTGTTCAGTCCCAGGTGAGCGGATCAGACTGCAGCATCAGGTGTCTTTAACAGCTGGAGAGGGTGAGAGTGAGGCCATGGTTATTTTTCATGACTGACAATAGACTCGAGCAGGCAGACGCCAGGCAGGCAGCACAGGCTCTCGCTTACACAAACACGCTTCAGGATAACCACATTTATTTTTTAAGAAGCACTTACTTTCGTTTTAATGGCAGTTACTGTAACTGTCAACAGTCAGCCAGTTAGCACTCAAAACATCAGCTGCAGCAGCCTTTTGCACACATGAACGTGATACTTCAAGGTCAAGGGGACCCATAATACTCATTTCCTATCAAAAGAATAGTTCTGAAACATCCACCGTTCAGAATAATCCTTCTTTGTCTAACACGGGCTTTGACGCAGCGTCTCTTGTCTAAAACAAGCTCTCTTAGCTCCTTCCTCCAGCCTTAAAGGCTAGCTTCTTTGTGATTCACTGCTCTTCATAAACACCTAACACACTAAATTACACTAAAATCATCTTCAGCTAAAACCACGAGCAATTCAAATGGCCAAACAGGAAGAAGGATGAACTCTCAGGTTAGCTTAGTCTGAATAAGTCGTTTAATGTGTGCAGGAAAAAGCACTGAAGCACACTGTCGGGTTCCTTCTTGTCCCTGTCGTCATTCTTCTTAAATTCATGCATAGTTTCTGCTGCTGATCCAGGTCTGAGCAGAGACACCCAGACCGCCCCTTCCCCACCATCTCCAGTTAATCCGGGGGTTAATCACAGTCAATACTCACTTATATATTCACAGATACAGGCCCTTATAGGGCACAGGGGTGGGTCTGAAACTGGGTGCTTTTTAGTTATATTTTCAGCCTTTGGAGCTCTTATAACTTTGAAGAAGAGGAGATATATTCACACAACATTTTCAGGTTTAAGTGCTCAGTTTTACACCCACTCTGAATCTGCTTTTCTTAAGCACGACTTAGTTTGAGCATTAATATCAAGTCAAAATTATTTTCATCTTAAACAAAGCTCATATGAGTGAATCTCTGTTTTTTACCTCCAGTTTCAGTTTGCCCTGCAGAGTGATGACATCACACACATATTTTTTTAAACCTGCTTTCCCGTCGTTTCCTGCTCAGATCATTCCCTCTGCATACGTCATTCAAATATGAAATGGTAGGAATTTTCGTCCTCTTTCACTGGATGTTATTCTTGTGATGGCAAGACACCCGGTGTTCGCACAACTCCCACAAAGGCTCTTTAGAAAAGACCACAATTCAGTTATAAAGTGTTACAGTATCTGCATGAAGGCAGTGCGGCCGTCGGCTCTCACAAGCGCCTAAAACGAATCCCTCCTCACTCTTACAACAACTGCCTCCTCTATAATTAGGAGTCCACACAATGTCAGCTTCAAGGTGTTGAGTCCTAACACACACACACACACACTTCTCTTTGTGTGATCAGGCTGCAGCATCATAATTAGCCCTAACCACTAATCACCACCTGCTGGAATAAAGAAGAGGAACAACAAGAAAGAAGAAAAGAAAAAATGAGCCATGATGCTCTATTAAAAAAATCAGTTTTAAATATTTTGCACCATAAACGGATAAATCTTCAAGTCTACAAAATGAAACTGCTAAAATAGACAGAGGTATTCAGTCTGGGACACAACACGGAGAAGAAAACGACTGTGTTCGGCTTTTAAAGGCCGATGATCATCAGGTTGACTGTAAACTAGATTTTCTGTAACACTTGACAGAGTCGCCTCCTTTAGCTTGACTATCATCACCAGCTGTCACGTTAAAGTGACGCTTAGCTAAGAGTGACCAGAGACAAATAACCAACACACACAAACATGCAGGCTTTGGCACTGCTTCCTAATCACAGGTATAATAATGAGCATTCATGTTCAGAAGTGCCCAAAAGTGGGCGGGGCATCACATGGCACATCCCCCAAAATATGATGTATTAATGTACTACACAGTACTACTATAGATAAACATACCTGCACTACAAGTCATTAAAATCTTCTCCAGCTCAAATCCACAACTATGATCCATATTACAATTTTTTACTATTATTTAAAGGGGATTGTGAATTTTACTAAAGAGTCTAAATTTGAAAAACTGAAATTCAGCACAAATCTTTTTTCATGTGATAAATCTGTTTTTGTCCTGGGCTCCAGATGAGTCTGAATATCTGTGTTTTCTGAGCCAGTTTTCGACACTAAACAAATTCTTCCTCCTTAAATATTGGCTCTTCGGTGCTGCCCACCTGACCCGTCACAATCAGCTTTAACATGTGTAATGAAGCCATGAAAGACTTTACCTTCATAATTTCTGCATTAACAGCCCTCAGAGGACAGAGGCGGGCTGAAATTTAATGTTTTTTAATTATTATTCCCAACATTTTTGACCATTTACGACTTTTTAAGTAGATGAGATAGTCGTGTGATAGTTTCAGGATCTGTAGAAAACATGAAATCTGTTTTACACCCACTCCAAGTGTCACAATATAAGGTTATTTTCTTCAGTACGACTGTTTGTTCTGGTCAGTTTAGAGCATTAATATCAATTCAAAATCTTTTTCACGACTACGTTAGAAAATTATTTTAGAAGATGAGCCTGGGATCAAATTGAGGTAAAAGGAGACTTTTCATATGCTACAACCTGTTCTGAGCAGCTACTTCCGTCATATAGTGACGTCACTCTGATAAGTTTACCATAAAAATGTTCTTTGGATGTTTTTTTAAATCAAACATCCGGGTACCATGCTGTCTTTTGTTCCTCTACTGTTTTTGACCCCATTGTGATTTCTTCTGGTTCTGTGGTGACAGCAGGTGCAGGTGTGTGTCACACACACAGTTCATTTACGTGTACACGAATTAAACCTTAGCTGTGAGGCTGACACGGAGTGATGGGGATGATAACGTGCTGCCTTGTGAATCGGCGTGGTGACGTATTTGTTTGCCGTTTTCGCGGTCAACTCGTGCGCGAGAATATCACCAGGTACACGCGCGACAGTTTTTAATATTTGATTGTTCAAGAGCAAAAAGACGGAGTCTGTTTGAATTAATGTCACAGATGAAATATTTCGTTTTTATTGCCTGTTTGACCGTCACCAGTTAACCTGTGACACCAGTTCATCTGGAACAGTTTAACGCCGAGCACACACAATATGAATGAACTTAAAGTAACTGTTTTAAAACGTAAAGAGTAAAAGTAGAGATAGTTGTTCAAAAATGTGGGGAGTAAAAGTAAAAAGTAACAAGAAACGCTCGAGTTAAGTAGAAATACCTGGAAATTCTACTTCGTTACTTCCCACCTCGGGGTCACTCTGATGACCAACTTTTACATTTGAAATAAAAACAGTTTTTTTTAAAGCTGCCTCTTTTCAGAGATAACATCCATACGAACCTGTGTTCCGTCCTCTTCATACGCTCGTGCTCTGTCCTCGTGAACCCATCAGCACACTGAAACCTGTTGCTCTTCCTCGGTTACTCCTCCTCAGCATCACCGCTCCCCTCCTCCGCACAGGCCCCGCCCCCCAACAAACGGCAACCAAAACTTTCTTCCTGAGCGTGACGTCAGAGAGCAGCGGCTTTGAACGCCTCTCTCCACCACAAGGACGCAGCTGAAGGTGGAGGAACCAGCGACATGTTTAAGGGTAAACGATGGGCGTGTATTCAGCGCTGGTCAGCAGGAAGCTCTGCTCGCATCCTGACAGTTTAGCAAACTTTACAAAAAAACTATTTTTATAATTAACAAATCCTGCTTTGATTGTTTTGAAGCTGCCGCCATGAAATCTGCATCTTTCCTGCGTTTGTCAAACACATTACCCCCCCCCCCCCCATGTGTTAATGCTCTCTTAATGACGTCATAGTGATGGTGTTTTTCTCATTTGATTTCACTTTAGCCGTTTATCCGCTGAACAAAGCATTAGAAAACCTGTCCAAAGGTGTCTCAATGGCACATTGGACATGACTGAAACTTAAAACTGGGATGAAGTTGGTTTAAAAGGTGAAAGTTTAGCAGACATGTATATCACGTTCAGTGGTTTGAGCGGTGTTTCAAACATTTGACTTTTTTTAAATGACATATTTGTGATCAAACAGCCACACAGGCGCTCATCATTTTTTAAACATGACCGAAAAAGTCTTTATACTTGTCTAAATGTCAATCACGTGGTGTTTGTCACATGGTGCTTCTCTGAACATCAAATTCGTTTCCTAATGAGGTGTGCGGACCTCAGGTGTCGAGGACAGAGACGACCCTCCACTTTTAACCAAATTCAAACTGAAGTTGAAGTTGTAAAAACAGTTTTCATTAAGCTTTTTATGTCAGACATCTGCCAGAGGCGCTCTCAGCCTCTCTTTAACAACCTTGCACTGAATATCCCAAGTGTGCGGCTGAAGCCCCCTGGTGGCCTCTGACGGTACTGCACTGGGTAGCAAATAAGCTGAAGAGAAAATGTCAAACCTTTTGAATGTTTTGCATCTCACAGGTTAAACTTGCAGGATAAGTTACACCATTAGGATCCATAAGCCGACCATCCTTTTGGTTTCTGTACAATAAAATCTTTTAGGATTCATCAACACATTTTCTGAAGGACATTTCAACTCAGGTTTTGTAACTTAGCTTAAAATTTCCAAAAAATGTTCACAGTTTAAGTGAAAGAATAAAACAGTCATGGTTCTGAGCCCGTCTCATATCTCACATTCAGATGAAAGAATCAAGCTCAACAAGTAAGGTGTTGTAAAGTGTCTTTAAAAGTCAAAATGAATGAAAACGTAAAAGCAATATTTCATCTTTCACTTGCGAGACGAGCAGAGCTGCCACTAAAGGTTCAGGGGCTGCAGAAGAATCTCGGCAGGCTGAAGTTAAGCTTTGAAACTTGATGCAGTAAAAAATATTCCCGATCAGAAGAATGAGTGTAAGATCACACGTGGTCACGTGCATGAACGAGGACAAAGCGTGCATGAAAACTCAGAGAAAAGGACAACTGTAGCATCAGCTGTGTCAGTTTATTCTTTCAAACATTCAGAGTCATCAAACTTTCAGCCTAATAAAATTCATTTAGAGACAAAAGAACAGAAATTTTTAACGCAGAGATGCCGCAGCGCCGGAGAGTGCAACGGCAGCACGAGCTCTCCCTTCGTGTCTGCTCAGTGCCGGCGTTTTGGTCCCGTTACAGAGATGAAGACGATAACTGCGCATCGCGGGTTGAGTGAGAGGAAGGAGAAGGTGTGAGAAGTGAGAAGCTGTGGAGAGGCTTCCCTCCATCGCCTCACGAATACATCGTGAGCTGAAGCCACTGTGAGGAAGAAAGAGAGCGTCAGTGTTTACATGTGACCACAAGCAGTCCTCTGTCCTTCTCGGTTTTATAGTTTCAGTTTGATTGTCACCACAGGAGCTGACCGATGTTTTCCTACAGACTTCAAGTTCATTTCCAACCAGACCAGACTGTATAGAAAAGAACGACGTGGCCATTACTGCTCGCTGAGCCTCGAGCTGAACATTTCTGACTGAGTAACTGAGGGAGACTGTGCACTCAGAGGTACACCTTCAGACTTGTTGTCCATTCTGGATGAACGGATGCTTTGCTCAATAAGACTTGAAACTAGGGACTGACACCATAACCTAGTCAATGAAGTTGTTACTTTTTCTGGAAGAAGAAGAAATGTTGCCCCCTAGTGGATATTATAAAAAATACAGATTTAAGGCACTTTGGTATTTACTTGTTTTTTTCCTGTGGTTCACAGTCAGTAAATCCTTCTCCACCTCATGTTTTTTTCTGCTCCATATCATTTCAAAATATTAATCATGTTTTCTTTTCCTACTTCAGACTTCTGTTTCCGTGCATTTCTAATCTCATTCTCGTCTTTGGCCTTTGACCTGACCCCCACCCATTTTGCTTTCCTGCCCCTTGATGAATTTGATTCACCCTCGTCTCCTGTGTTTGGATCTTTTCCACTGTGAACTGTCACACACGTTCCTACTTTTACCACACTCGTCCATTCAGTGTCTAAACTTGAGAATCGAGAGAATTAGAAAACATTCTGAAGTCGACCAGTCTGGGTTTTACCTCCTTGACGTCCAGATCGATGGTGCCGCTGTTGTCCTTATCCAGCGTCTTGAACGCTCCTGCAACACACACACACAGGTTGTGCATTTTAAATTGATATAAAGATTTTTTCTTCTGTGCTTTTTGTTTCTTGGCTAGATGAGGAGGGAGGAGGAGTTTGGTGTAGGTTAGAGATGAACTAGGTGCTTCAGCCTTGTTTCCCAGGGGATTGCCACAGTGGACGGATCCACATGTTTTGGTATAGCACAGATTGTTCCTGTTCCTGTTTATCTGGGCTTGGGATTGGTCGACTAGCTACAATAGCTTTGACCCCCCGAGGCTGGGTTTGTCTCTCCTCTGAGAATAGACTCGTGCAAATGGGTTCACCACACCCCACGCAGCAACACACTGGAGATATAGTAACAACTTCTATTATGCATAAGAGAGACAAAGAAATAGGGACAACAGCTGTTCACAGGTGAGGAAGATTAAACACATCATTATACAAACTTGACGTATTCAGAAACGTAAAGCTGAAAATAAGACGGTCCGACAGCCGAGTGCACGAATATCTGAAATCAGAGGGTGAAGAGAGACTCACTGCACATGGCGTCCAGTCGCACCAGGCAGCCAATGAAATTGTCAAAGTCCATATCGCCGTTCTCATCACTATAGCGACGGATAATCATCTTGTAGAGCTGCTCATTCAGCGGGAAGCCTGCAAAACACACACACACACACTTAGTATGAAACTACACACACTCAAACGTCTTTGGTTCCCACAAGTACGGCGAACGTCCAGTTTTTGGTCCCAACAAATGTATGAACACACACACACACACACACACACACAGCAGCAGCATTTCTTACCTGCAGCCTTGAAGGCACCAGGCACCTCGCTAGCGCCGATCACACCTGAGTTATCGGCGTCATAGTTAATGTAGATGCCCTGAAAACAAGACACAACAAATAATAAACAACACAAACATAAAACCAGCGTCTGCACGGCTGCTCCCCGTCAACCCACCTGCCATTTCTTGATGTTGTTCCAGAGGTACTTGAACTCGTGGAAGCCCAGTTTTCCTGTGCTGTCACTCTGATGGGAGCCAGGTCAAAGGTCAAACTCAGCAACACAAGCAGAACTCACTGCTGCTACTAATTCTGCAACCACTGAGATTACTGTGTTCAGTCTGCACTATGTTTTGTGGAAGGATACGTCCATCACAGCAACCATACTCCTGCAGGACTCACTGCTGAAGCCGTCGGTCTTCAGCTTCCCATCTGAACGACAGATCCACAACTTCAGTTCAGTTTAGTTAAAATACAAATTTACCGCAAACACACAAAACACTGAAACTAGAAAATAACAATAAGAAGGAAACCAGACTCACGTTTGCAGACCACTTTATTCAAGATGTTCATCAGTTCATTGGGGCTCACCTCCATGTCCTGGAGACACACACACACACACACACACACACACACTCTTCCTATTTTCAAGTTGCAAAAAAGAGCTATAAGAATTATAAACCAATCAAACTATATAGAACCAACTAACATTTTGTTTATTAATCTGAATACCCTGAAATTTTATGATTTAGTTGAATATAAAATGGCACAGATAATGTATAAAGCACAAAATAACTTGCTTTGCCCCAGTACTCAGAAGTTGTTCAAAGTCAGAGAGAGTCAATATGACTTAAGGGGAACAGATTTCTTTAAAAAAAGACAAGATAAGGACAAATATAAAGCAGAGATGTGTTTCTGTTAGAGGAGTTAACCTGTGGAATAGTTCTGACAGTGATTTAAAAAGGTGTAGTTCTTTTTCCTTGTTTAAAAATATGTTTAAAAATAGAGTATTAGAAAAATATATATATCAAGAATGAAAAGAGCAAAAAAAAAAACAAAAACAAAAAACAGAAAACCTCTTGATTCTTTTGCTTTGATGTAGTTACTTACTAAGGTGGTGGTGTTTTTTCTTGTTTGTTTGTTTGTTTGTTTTGTTTTTGCTTTGTTTGCCTTCTCTCACCCCAACCGGTCACAGCAGATGGCCCCGCCCCTCCCTGAGCCTGGTTCTGCCGGAGGTTTCTTCCTGTTAAAAGGGAGTTTTTCCTTCCCACTGTCGCCAAAGTGCTGCTCATAGGGGGTCATATGATTGTTGGGCTTTTCTCTCTGTATCTATGAAGCGCCTTGAGGCGACTTTTGTTGTGATTTGGCGCTATATAAATGAAATTGAATTGAATTGAATTTTATTCTTTGCTTCGAGCCCTGTGTACAGGAGCTGCATGCTAAAAAATCTTTTGTTAAAAGGGTTGGCGTAATAAGCAAATGCTTCAGCCAATACCTTTTGATTAGCCTTGTCTCATGCTTTCTTGCTTTGTGGTAAATCTTTGTTCTGTCTTCACTGAGATATTTGAATGCTAATCAATAAACATATCAATCCACACACAGCGTATGAGTTCTCCACACAGGAAGTCCCCTGAAAACACAGAGTGAGTCACAGCCTCACAGAATGACTCAAACCAAAGCCTTCGATCTTTTTAGAGCGTCTGACTCACTGCAGTCACTGTTGCCAACAACACACAACACAGAGAAGCAGCGCTAAAAGTCGGACGCGGCTTCCTCAAAAACTCTTTTTTTTCTTCACGCGATGAAACGCGCTCCAAGGCCACGGGGTGAGCGGGAAAGGTTTATTTCCACATGCAGGCCGGTCGGCTCACAAACCTCGACTTCGAATCAAATGTTCATCCAGCAGTGAGCTGTGATGTTTCCCGAGCTTTCTCTAAAGCTCTAAACTCTTAGTCACGGCCACTTGAGTCACTTCAATCTCTTTTCCTTCTTCTTTTTACTTCATTTTCCACTATTTACATCTAAATATAAAAAAGGACGAACAAACCACACGTGACAAATACTGAATAAGGAGCATTTTTGGCAGTTATGGCACTGAAAACTGTTCTGTGAGCCAAAGATAACGAGGTGGGCCCAGTATGTGTTACAGCAAGTATACTGGCCCTCATAAGGCCTAACAAAGCTGCAGGTGTTCATCACATCTGGGCCCAACATTCAGCTTCAGAACAGAAATCCTTTCTCATCGACAGCATCAGCCCCGGTCACCTGATGGGCTCCCCTTAGACACCCTAAACTAAACTGCTGGAAATTTCCAGAAAGTACTCACCTTTCACAGCCTCCTGACTCCACCCACCTGAAGCAAATGGGAGGAGCATACTTTACTACAAGCCTCTGTCACAGCAGTTATTACTGCTGTTGGTTTAGCCGAGAACCGGCTGTGTTCTGGTCTAACTGGTGCACACGCCCATCAGATGAGTAGAAGAAACACACACACACACACACACACACACACAGCATGACTGCGGCTCTGCCAGACAATGGCAGGAATGCAGAGAGGGAGTTCTCTGTGTAACACGCCCTGCAGCCAACTGCAGTTTCCACATGTTTGTGAGAGGATTCACTCAACGAGTTCACTGTTTATGTCTGTGTCAGAACCGCACGCTGTCATTAAAAAGCAGGAAAAAAAACTGCTCCTTCCACAGAGTGCGGCTCCGTGTTTGACTTGGCTGAATTTTACACCGGTGGCATTTCCTGATCCAGTCCCAGAGGGACCCAGAGGGAGCTTTCACTCCACTGTGATTAAAATCAAATACAGCAAAATTCTGATAACCAAAGAAAGTGTAGACTGTACAGCAGGGCCAGGAAGAAGCACAATAAAGACAATCACTAGTGCACAACAACAACAGCTCTGGAGGTTTCTCTGCTCTCACTAACTTCATTTACAAACCTCCAAATCATATTTAAGGCTCGCTGACATGGATACGGTGAGGTCAGTGGCTGGAAACACACCAACACACACACATTCGCTTCGATAAAAAAGTAGGAAATAGTCTTCACCTCATCACGATGAAGTCAGTGATGTTAAGGGTGATTCAGTTTCCTCCAGCTCTCCTTATCTTTGATTCTTTGGTTTGGACGTTTTGGTCTCCACAGATAATTTCCCCTTCAGGTACAGGGGCTGAATGTATTTAGACTTCACCCATTTAAACTGTATTGAGGCTTAAAGTGTGCATTATTAGGGGCGTGGCCTCTGACAGGTGGATGGCGGCACAGCTGCGCTGTGTTTGTGCTGTTGGAGCCTTCTTAATGACATTATCTGACCAATAAGGATCATTCCTGGTTGGCTGTAATGGTGCGAGGACGTCTCAGTGCTCAGTGGCTCAGGGTTTCAACCTGCAGCTGTAACATCCGAGCACATCTGCGCCTGGTTTACAGTCAGGGGCCCACATGACTCGGGGACTCACACACAACCAACCGCACAGAGTCGGCTTCTCTTGTGCTCCTGAGACGACCAAATTGCGACTCTTTAAAGCTCCACATTTCCAGCTCTGTGCTTTTATCTTTGGACTCTGTGACTGCAGATTTACACGACACACGATTGATTCCTGATATCGTAGTTTTCCTGCTTCTATGCTGCACCCTCTAGTCAGCAATACAGATGGAAGCACCGTAAGTGCGTTTAGTATTTTTCTAGTGTAGATGCACAGATAATGCATGCACCCATCTACACACATCCTTCTATTGTATACGACCTGCAGAGCACACAGAAACCACGTCTGTCCTTATTGTGAGGGATGATACTCGAGCGCACGGCCGCGCCCTGCTACAGGAGTTTCTCGTTTCACGGGTCGAAAACATGCGGTTGAAGTTTAGAAGTGACAGTTAGTTCACTGCTGTGAAAACTCCAGAGCTGTCGAGCTGGTTCGAGCTCATTGCGCAGTTTTTATTTTTCTGTTAAAGGTCCGATATCCAGAAAAGGCCTTTCTACGATGTTACGAGATATTTATGAACTGAACGAGCTCTGAAAGTCCCACTTTTTCTCACACCGCTGTCAACAAGGCTGCTTCACAGCTTTACAAGCCAGTCAAATACACAGGAGCTCTTCCTGGTTCACTGTAGCACGCTGCTAGCACAGATGCTAAACATACAGCTTAGCTAGGCTCCCTCTCTCTCAGTCAGTGTCTGTGTTTCACCTGAGCCATCATACCTCACCACACCTGTCTGCCTGCTTTTCATACGCCAACACTCACCCCGTCTATCCGGTCCCCTGTCCATTTTCTCACCTTGACTACTTATACTCCACCCTTCAGCTTTTCTACGTCTTCTATGAGGGCTCACCACAGCAGAGCATCTGCCTCCATCTCTACCGTCCAACCCTCTGCAGGTCCTCCTTCACCGTTTTTACTAAAAATGCTCCAAACAGGCACCAGAGCACGAACACGGAGTGCACAGGTGTTACCCAGAGCCTAAATACACTTTCTACCCACCAGAACAAGCTGATTTAAGTGCCGCTGATCTTTCTGCAGACACCCCAGTGACTTTAAAAGTTTAGTGAAAGAGGCCACGCCCCCAATAATGCTTTAAGCCTGGTTTAAAGAGAAGAACATCAGGACGCAGGTGCACTCACATCTCCAGCCAGCTGTTTGAAAACCCTCCGAAACTGTTTCTCCTCTTCGCTCTCATTGGCCTCAGCGAACTGCAGCGGTCTGCGGGGAGGAGGCTGCACACAGAGAAGCTTCTGTTAGGTCACACACTCGCACACATCCTCCCTCCAACTGTGTTCGGACAGTTTGTGTGTTTGTTTGCACATAAAATCTTCCACGGAGAGGGCGTCACACAGTCACACAGTTCAAGGTTGAAGCGATGCACATAAGCTCAGAGTTATCCATTGTGTGTCATCAGTTGTTAACAGGAACAAGACAAAAAAATCTTTCTATTTCTGCGACATTAAATATTAAAACTCGTTCATCGACATTCAGGTGCTGCACACAACACATCCCAGAAATTTGATCTGGGATCTATTTTTCCCGTTTCTCATTGACGCAGATCTACCTGTGCTTTCATTAGAAGTGTTGGAGGCTGCATTAGGACAGACTTTACACAGAGTACTCACAGGGTCTGACGGCACGAACTGAGACGGGTCGATGTCACTGTGGGGAAGAAATCACAGGCTCGGTTAGCCTAGCTCAGCATAAACACTCGAGTAGAAACTGATAGAAAAGGTGTGCTCACGTCACAGATTTGATGACGCTCCCGATCACTCCTTTCAACAGAAACATTTTGGCGTCGATCTGAAAAAGACCGAAGACTTTAATCGACACTAATACGTGAAATCGGTTTTTCACCGTTTCTGGCTGTAAATGAACCGAACACTGAGGTTGAGACAGAAACCGCCGACGGAAGACGAACGTTTCATTAAAACTGACAGAGTGAACTCTGTCACGTTTTTATACTCTTTGATCAGTATGATGTCATAGATAATAACTATAATAATAATATGATAACTATATGATAATATGATTATATACTTCTGATAATAGCCCGTTTTCATATTAATAACATCATCATGGAGAAATAATCATATAAAGAGAACAAACTACATGCTTTAAATATTTCCAACTAACACATCAGGCTCCAAACTGCATTCAGAGGCAGGGCCGTGTCCAGAGAGGGGCGACGTGGTGGCACCACCCCTCCTGAAATATGAACATGAACTCAACATGAAACGCTACTGTCAGTCTTACGAATACGACCTGTGCTGGAATCTAACCAAGTACATGTACTCAAGCATTTTACTGATCTAATATTTTAGTGTATTTCATTCAAGTATTTCTATGTTATTCTACTTTAAAGCTTCTGTTACTTCTTATTTTGCTGACCCTTGCAAAGACAAAGTGCTTATTATTATACCTGAAGCTGGAGCAGTTCATGAGTAAATGTAGTTTATCCACAGAGATGATTAAAACAACAAAATCAACGATTATTATTCATATTAAATGATTGTGTCTGGAACAGTTTTCAGGTTCCATTCAGCCCAGCATCCCTCCCACAGCTGGATTCGCTTTATTCAGCTTTATTCAGCTTTATTCAGCTTTCTCAGACGAATTAAACCCACAGCTCATTAATCAAATATAAAAGACTTTTTTCTTCTTTTTTAAAGGGAATTCACAATTTTCCAGTCTGAGTAATCTGACCAAATTAACCGATAATCAAATATGAATGAATCAGTAATTCATGTAGTAACTTTTATGTAGTAGTAACGATTACGCAGACTGAGTACTTGTACTTTAAGTGTATTTGGATTCATTCAAACAAGAGTATTAAACATATTAGTAACGCTCACACACACACACACACACTAGTCCATTTTGTGCCATGTTTTCTTAAATAACGCGCAGGGTCAGCGGTGGGAGGAGGCTCCATCGCAGCTCCCGTCTTATCTCACCCTCAGTAATCTTTCCGTGCCTCCGTGTTCTGGTTGTTTTCTCCACTTTAACCTTGTTTTGTAAATTTCCACCGGGTGGGTGGGACAGCATGCAAAATTCTGCACTTTTACACAGCTGAGACACAGAGGAGCTTTGTGGTACTTACAGAAGCTTCAGCTGAGGACAGGCGGAGGCAGACACAGCGGAGCCGGCGACAGAGACGATCACGGACTGCGGGGAAATACGGACACGGAGGAACTGCAGGGCGAGCCCACTGACAGCGTTCTTTTTCAATGCGTCATCAACCCCTCCCCAAACACGCGCACATATGCACGGGCAGGCCGCCAGATCCTAGCGCCCTCTAGAGTTCAAATACGTGGTGCGTTCAGGGGCCCACAGGTCAAATGACTCATCACCAACAGAGGAGAGCTCACCTCATATTAGCTGTTCGATCAGAGTTTGGAAGCGTAGATTCAGCCTGTCTGTAAACGCACGTCAGGCTGCTGGTGGAGTGATGGTGTGGGGGATATTATCCTGACACACTTTGGGTCCAACTGAGCATGGTTTAAGTCCACAGCTTACCTGAGTGTTGCTGTGGACATGGTCAGCCTTTCCTGCCCGGGGCAGATGAACGCGTCAATGTTTTTATATTCGACATGATGTGAAATGATGTGGGTGGTTTATGATCCTCTGATAACCTGGTAAATGTTGTCTGCGTTTCTTTTGACTCACAGACTTCAGACCTGGAACTTTTCAGATTTCAGGAAAAGATAATGTTGGACAAGGTGGGATGTAAAAGGAAAATTCTAGCCACCGATCCATCAGCTGATTACTGCCAGAAATATTTCAGATATGTTCCGTCTTTCCTGTTTCAGTGGGTGTGTCTGTTAAAGAGCTGGCTGACCTGTTTTACGTCTCCCACCTTTAAACGCCTCCGCTGACAGCTCCAGCCTCTCTGCGGAGCTCAGTTTGTGTCTCAGCTTCGAGAACTGAAGATCACATCATTAGTGATGTTACTACAGCTGACATCGTGACAAAGACTTCCTCATAAACACATGTTTAGAGACATTATTAAAGGCATCACTATCATTATTACTCTGAAGCAGAGACGTGGGGATTGAAATCAATTGCACTGAATTATTCTACAGTTCTTTAGATGAATCCTCTGCTGTTTATGTATTTTATAAGGTTTTATGATTTGATTTTTTTTGTTCTTTTCATTTGACTTTAGTTATTAATTTTTAATGCATTTATAATTCAATTATTTTATATTATTTTACTTTGTGTTTGTATTTTATAAATATTTATTTTATATTATTGTATTGTTGATAGTTGATTGCATTTGTTTTATTTTATCTAAGTTTGTGGTTTTTAAGGAGGAAGTTTAGCAGAAAATAGCATTTTATTTATTTAATTGTATTTTCTGTTTAATTAATAAATTGATTATGTTTTATCACATTTATTTTCTTCATTTTTATGATTGTGCGTTTTAAAACTATGTCTGTATCCTTTGGCGGTGATAACATGAAGTGTAAACCTCGCATAAATGATTTCTTCATGCGGTATAACCGGATGTTTCTCGCTTGCCCAGAGCCGGTGCAGCTCCAGCCTCTTGTCACTGGGAGGCCTGGTTGCCATCAGTTACTGGTTGTTGTTGGTACTACTGTTCAGGGTGCAGCAGCACCGACAGCTAACTTGTCGTTAATTTGACACATTTTACTGCATCTGTTTTTAGTTTGCTCTTAGCTTTCAGCTCCACCTTCTCACAACTTTTTCCACACCAAACTTTTGTCTACAAGTTGCTGAGCGCACAGCGAATTATAGAGATCTGATTGGACAATCCAGTGTCTGTAAGGAAAATGAACCAATCGGCTGTTTAACAAAACTGTAATGAAAGAGTTTTCACTGCCCTCCAGTGGTGAAAGTAAAGAACTGCACATGTAAAACAACAACAATGCCTGAGGCTGCCCTGTAGTGGTCGTCGCTACCAGTTAGTTTGGATGTTTTACGTTCTCTTGTAGTCATTTCTCTTAATTTCTAACTTTTAATTAATTTATTTTATTGCGATTTCATAAATAATGTTCTCGGATAAGTAAAAAAAAGATCTCCCCCTGTCCTAAACAACAACGCGTTCTTGAAAAGAAACAATGCAAATGTATTTTGTTTTATTTTATTTTATTACGTCTCCCCTGAAGAGTCATTGCGCTACGTGTACGTCACCCGGAAGCAGGAAGTGTTCAGGAGCTTGTTGTGAGTTGTCGTGGAGGCTTTGCTGCTGTTGTCCGTCTCGTCTTCCTGTTGGCTCAAATGGCGAGCTTCACGGGTCCGGGTCGGACCGGTCCGGGACTCGGGTGCTGTGCTCTGGTCCTGCTGGTGCTGGCGGAAGCGAGCTGGCCGGTGGCGGCCGTGTCGGAACCGGGGAAGTGGGACCTGGACATCAATAGCGTGAGTTTCTTGCTCGTACCCCCCGCTGTGATTCTGTGATGGTTCGTTTAGGTTCTGTGATGAACGGGTTGGAGCGGAGAGGAGCTTTGAGCAGATAAAAAGTGTTTCAGCGGCGAAGCAGCCGCTAAAATACCGCTCTGTTTGCCCTGCGCCATAATCGTTACGCCGCTAACGGCTAACGTTAGCTAAAGTGAAAGTATTCAAGTGGCGCGTTACTCGACACGAACGATACCAGCTGCGCCATAAAGACGTTTGATATCAATAAAATCACCAGTTACTCGCGTATATGTGAAACAGGCCGATACCAGCCGCTCATATCTGATTTAACGTGTGTGTTTGTGGTCCTCTCTGATAAAATGGCTTGTTTAAAGATTCTGCTGAGAGGACAGAAGGAGTACTTTGAGTTATCGTGAATGAAGAGAGACTGGAGGACAGTTGGAGAATCAGGAAGAGGATTGGTAAGAAAGAAAGTGACGGCAGCTTTGAAGACTGCAAGTGGACGCTTCAGATGACACATCAGCAGGCTTTTTAACCGGACTGTTCAACACAGTCCTGTCGGATGAGAAGATGCCTGAGCAAGAAGCGGTGCTGGTACTTTTCAAGGACAAGCGTGATGTACAGAGCTGCAGTAACTACAGTGGAATACAGCTGAAAAGTTTGGGAAAGAGTCGTGAGCAGGTTAAAGAGAGGTGATCATCAGTGAGCAGCAGTATGGCTTCATGCTGAGAAACAGCTCCACACATGTGATGTTTGAGTCTGTGGAGCCAGAAAAGCAGATGCAGAAGAACTGCATGAGGAGGTGACAGAAGTATGAGAGGGTGTTGCAGGACATGTCTGAGGAGACAAAGTTTTGTGTGTCTTAAAGGAAAAAATATCTGCTGATAGATCAGATTTTTAATCGCTGTGGGTAAAAGTCCTGCATTGGTTGGGCTGTAAGCACAGCCAGTGTTTGTTACATGCATTAGTCTGCAGAAGATTGTAAAGTTGTGACTGTGCACTGGAAAACCAGACATATAGTATGAAGGTTAATGATAAACCAGACTCATCAATGCTGCGGGTTAATATCAAAGCTGATGCACAAAGACAACACTGTCAGGTCTCGCAAAATCACTAGCCCAACGTCCCGGGCTATCATAGGAAAATATATGTCAATGCTTTTGCATTCTTTCGAAATGTAGCTGAGTAATTATGTCATCGGCATCGATGAGCCACTGTCAATATGTGACATATTGAAATCGCGTTTGATTTTGCGCATGTTTTTTGCTTTCACTTTGTGGCGTGTAGAGAGCGGCAGCACTGATTGGTGAGTGACGATTAATTGCGCATCAATTCCTCTGACATCGTCTTATCACTCATTAGCTTACTATTCAAACATGACAAGTGAAATCTCCCGCAGCTTAAACACGTGAGAGGTTGATCGCGCAGAGAATCGCTGAGCATTATGTGAGTAGGTGTGTAAAAGCAGCAGGATATAAGCCGGTATTTTAGTTCTGCTGAGCCAAATAAGACAGGTCAGCGTGAAGAAGGGGCAGCCAAAGAAAAGCCGACCGCAAAACAGAAAAGTTATAACAAATCAGACTATGAGGCAAAAAGAAAGAAATTCTTTTGTTTCATGGACAAAAGAATTTCTGTGGCTGGAACACAACGAGCTAAATAACACGATGTTCTGCCAGGTGTGTTGTGAGTCGACAAGCGCCTTTGTTACTGGGACCAGTCATTTTAAGAAAGACCCCATCAGAACCCATGAGAAATGCAAGAAATGCATTATTGCTCAGTCTGCAGTATCTTTCCCAGAACAAACAGCAATCGCAAAAAACATTCTAAAAATGAACCAAACACAAGAAGAAGGCCTGAAAAATCTGTTTAGAGCAGATTTTGGACTCAAACACGTTTTGCTGCGTAGCAAAGAGTGAACTACCACTGGCCAAATTTAGCAGTCTTTGCAAACTTCAAAAAGCAAATGTCCTAGATGTTGGTTCCACTTGCCTCTTACCAGTGACTCCAGTGGAAATGTCACATTCAGGATCTGACACAGTTCTTACAAGTTCATAGAAATTTCTGTTCAATCAGAACCAAATATTTGAGTTGATGATTGTAATTTTTATACAGTTGTTGTTGTGATTTGTATTTTAACAATTTTTTTTGATTAATTTTTGTTTCCGTTACAATATTATACTTTAATGTATAATATTGTAACGCAGGGGTAGGGATGGGTACCGATATCCGGTGCCATGATGGCACCGGTTCTGACATAAACGGTAGTAACCAGACCGAAAAGCAGCGCACATTTCGGTGCTTTATTTCGGTGCTTTTTTTTTCCTGAGCTGTGATACACTTTCTTCTTCCTTACATTTATATTGGCGGTTGGCAAACAACTGAAAGGTGCATTACCGCCACCAACTGGTATGGAATGATACACTTTAGATTCTAGCCAATCATTTTACGTTTCCGGATAGTAGGCGGGTCCATGTACGTACGTTCTTTTAGAGCAGAGCTACAGATTAAAAATGCCCAAGGCGAAGCGGTCAAAAGTCTGGCTGTACTTCACAGCAAAATATGCAAACTCAGCAGCTGCAACAAGTGCTTTAAGCTGATACTGTCAAAGAAGGTAACACCTCAAATCCGATGAAACACCTGGCGACGGATAGCGTTTTTTTTTTAAAAGCCGAAAAATGCGCCGTATTTGATAGCTTGCTGCGAGACCTCACACCGAGCACATCTACTGCGGGTGTGGTGCCTGTTATCGGACCCGGAGTTAGCAACATCCCCTAAAAACCCGAAGAGGAGAGTCCTGGCCCCTAGCCCTGCCAGTGTAGCAGAAATGATGAGGATGATGATGCAGCAGCAGCCGTTCTTCTCTGCGTGAGTAGCTTAGTAGGCTAACCACGTTATTAAATTAATGCATGTAAGGTGAACTAGCAAACACGTCATAGTTACATGCAGCTGTCTTCTTGTTTGATGGCAGATACTCCCTTCACCCTGGACAAAAAGGCTAAAATGACCAAAGAAAAAGTGGAAAACAGTTAAACATGAGAGGTTTTTGGACAAAGTTTGTGTTTTTTCCATTGATTAAGCACTGCTTCCAGCCAAGAATGATACCATAAATCCCCTATAGCTGCAGAAAAGGCTAACATTGTTATCTTTTTACAAAAAAACAGCTGAACATAAGATGTTTTTGGACCAATTTTGTGTTCTCCATTCTTTAAGCACCGGTTTGAGCACCGTTTAAGCACCGGCACCGTTTCAAAAGTACCGGTTTGGCACCGGTATCGGATAAAACCTAAACGATACCCATCCCTACGCAGGGGTGTCAAACTCAAATACACAGTGGGCCAAAATTCAAAACTGGAACAAAGTCGCGGGCTAACGTTAATATTTATTGAAATATATTTATTCCTCCAGATATAAGAATGAATCTTTTCTTATGGACTCAAACACGTTTTGCTGGAAAACTGAATATGGAACAAGCAAAGCTTAATACTAAACAATATATATATATTAGCTGTATAATACCAGTAGGCCAGCTCTAATAGTAATTTGGTATGGCGTTGTGGGCCAAATTTGGCCCGCGGGCCAGAGTTTGACACCTATGTTGTAACGGGAAACAAAACATTAAAAAAATTGCTCTCTGTTTTATTTGGACAACTTAAATGTATTTTTACCAAAACCTGCAGAGTGCCGGCCCGAAGGGCTGCCAGGGATTTAGAAATTTTGTGAGCCTTGACACTGTACCACTGTTTTTAATCTGCACAACCAGCAGTGGTGTGGAATTAAATACACAAAGTTCCCGAACATTGTAAGCCACCTTTCTAAAAACAGGAACATGAACCGCTGATGTTGTTATCAACTGCCTCAGATCATCGGTTAACACAGAGTAACATGATAACAGGCATCTCCCAGCTCAGGGGCTGAAATTTCCTTTAATGCTTCACACAGGGGGCTGCAAATGAGTGTTTTTAGGAGTGGGGAGGAAATAGTTTTATCACAGTCCTTGTGATTTTCCTTTGGTGGAACTTGTATGCAGAAAAGCCCTGAATTTATCGACTTTAGGGAGGGACCACGGCTGGATCGAGGTCACTGTGTTTGTGTGGCAGCTGGAAATATCGGAATGATTACAAACAATAAACCTGCAGGTTACAGGCTTCAGTCTCCCAGGAGACGAGTAAAGATAATAATTAAAAACTTAGATTCAAGTGAGGTTTTTCACATCACAACATAATGAAACATATCTGGTCCTGACCAAGTGATCAAAGTGTTTAAAAGCCACAGAATATAAAAATGAATGATTGCTGTTCAGGGTCTCTACATATTAGTATTTATGAAGGGTACGTTGTGACTTATCTTCACAGTTACAGCAGTCGCTCGCTATAACGCAGTTCACCTTTCATGGTCTCGCTGATTTTATTTTAGTGCAGTTTTGCATGCTTTATTTTTATTTTTTTTAAAGCGCATTGTGTTGTGCGTCCCGATCGGCTATAGACTGTTGTCGATCTCCTCCGAGCCATCTCTCCCGTACAGTACAGAATCGCTACATCAATCACTAGCAGTGTGACTCTGTAGTGCTGTGCTGTAAGTTTGTACGTTTTCTCCCCGACAAACACGACAATGTCCACAAAACAGACGGAGACGTCTGTTACCACCAGCTCGTAGCTAGCTGGGGTTCAAGCCTCACTAGAGCCGGCGAGAACAGCGACCTCCAGGCAGATCTGTGCCTACTCAGGTTAAACATGATATGGTAATTTAGATAACTTAAAAATATTATTGTTTGGCTTTGTTTTACTGAAAAATCGGCTTGGCTGAGATTAAAGTTATAATTTTCACACAGCTGAACAAACGTCAAACAGAGAACTGATTAAACAGAAGTGTGAGACGGTCGAGTTTACTCCAGTGTCCTGTTATATTTAGATAGAAAGAACAGACGGCCAAATTTATTAAACTCCACTGAAACAATCTGCAAATGTCATTAAAAGTTTAATAAACTCTCATCTTGTCTTTATTTTTAGTTAGCACAAACCTTAAACACTTAAAGCTGTAAGCTAATGATAGTTATATAAGAGCAGATGCTGCTGGTGCAATAAACTGTACGTTTTACGTCCAATGGATGATGATCTGATTAGTCGACTAATCACAAAAATAATCGGTGACTAGTCGACTATCAGAATAATCGTTTGTGGCAGCCCTAACTGTGACTTTATTAACTGTCAGAGAATAAAAATGGATTTTCTTTGTTTGTTTCAGGATGTCCTGGAGAAGCAGACGTACTTCTTCTACAGTAAAACTCTGTTCAACAACAGCTTTATCAGTCTCAAATGTAAGCAGATGTTTCTTCTTTGTTAAATCTTTATTTTAGTTGGATAATAACGTTTGGGTTTGTCAAAAAGCCCAGTTTATGTTTGCTGTGCAGGCAGAAGCCGAAACTGTAACGTCTCACGTTCTGAAACAAAAAGCTTACTTAAAGTGGACTCATTCAACTTTATTTTACAGAACATATCA
Organism: Neolamprologus multifasciatus; assembly: GCF_963576455.1. Lineage (NCBI taxonomy): Eukaryota > Metazoa > Chordata > Actinopteri > Cichliformes > Cichlidae > Neolamprologus > Neolamprologus multifasciatus. The sequence goes on from NC_140452.1 coordinate 4,386,906, forward strand.
TATGTTCATATTAAATGCAGGCAGACACTTTCAGGTTTACCTGCGTGCCTGTCTGAGAGGACAGAAGCTCCGCCCACCCACTCTTCAAACGTTTTGTTAATGAAGGATAGCCAATCAGAAGAAAGCTGACGTTGAGCGTCGGTTCAGAAACACTGGTTAAAATGATGAAGTGAAATAAAGAAAAGAACGAGTGGAGCAGCATCGTGGCCTAGAAGTGAGTTAATTTGGTTTGTTTGTGTGTGCAGTTGTATCAAAAGACTGCACCATGTCTCACCCGAGCCTGGACGTTTCCTGGTATCTGAGGAGCTCGCGCTGCAACAACGAAGTCTTCAACCTGGACGTAAGACGCTCTGCTTTCTTCTCTGGAAACTGCTTATTTGGAGTATTCGCTACTTCCATGTCATGATTTTTGGACTTCTGCAAACTTCTACAGATGATCTGAGTTTTTTTTTAACCTTTAGCTTTGTCGCACACAGACGCTCAAAAACACAGAGTCCGAATAAGAAGATCATTACTGATTAACAGTTAGGGTTGGAAGTTTGTGGACAGTTTTGCCTTTGTGCACCAGCCCGAGTCAGACGTCAGCTTTAAGGGTTTAACAGACGTATTAACTCCAACCATTATTCATTGAATAATACAAATAATGGGAGAGGATCAGTAAGGAGGTGATGTATAACTTGACTTCAATGCACATTTTTTGCATTAGTGCTTTATTTATGACCACACAGGCTCCAGTTTCTTAACAGCAACACTGATAACACAACATCAGCAGTGAGGATGATGTTGTCATCGTTTAATTCAATTCAGTTTTATTCATACAGCACCAAATCACAACAACAGTCGCCTCAAGGTGCTTTATATTTTAAGGTCGACCCTACAGTAATACATACAGAGAAAAACCCAACAATCACATGACCTCCTATGAGCAAGCGCGTTGTTGTGGAGTCTGTCCACACACACAGACACACAGCGAGGAAGCAGAGGTGGTCCAAGCGAGCGGTGCTCGTTCCTGTAGTCACCTTTAAAGCAAAGCACCTGATCCACAAGCTGCAGCGTGAAGGAAGGAGAACTCTGTAGATGCTTCATCCACACAGAGAAGAAAGAAGTTGCATTAAAATATGCAGATGAGCTGTAAACGTCTTCTGATATGATAAACTGTCTACGGCAGTGATACCTGCAAGAAGCAGGGGTGAATCTAAAGGTGGGCATGGGGTGCATAAGACCATATTTATTTTCAGGATGTCATAACATTCTGACTTAAAGTGAAAGAAGATATTTTATTAGTTAATTTGCATTAATATTTTAAAATACAAGCACAGTGCTTTTTTTGAAGGGCAGTAAAACGTTGGCTCTGCTGCAGACGAGTTGATGCAACACTTCTCCAACAGGAAGTGTTGATATGCTTGAGTTGACACACACATCCCACATATACGTGTAATCTGATGGTCTGCAGGTAAAGACTACAAAAATGGTGTCCCTACCCCAAACCTTTGGGCCTCGCTGCGTCTGTCCTCCTGTTTACACTCCACACAGGAGCGTTCCCAAATAATCAGGATTCAGTTTTCACGTTTCATTTTGTTTTTTCTGTCAACTGGTTGCTTTCCCACTGAAATGCAATCGACAAAAATCACAGTTTTAGTTGTTTTTTTAATCCTCGCACTGCTATAAGTGTGACAACACTGAGTCTCGTCTCGGGATCCAACATGCCAAATGATCACATGTGTGGCATCTGCAGGAAAAGCTGGCGAAGGAGTACTCCGAGTCGCAGAGCGTGGAGAGAGAAGGAGGAACTGGGTTCTATTCTTCACACACGTATGATACAATCCACTGTGACAATCAGAACCCCAAGGTGAACACACACACATACACCGTGCAAACACTGAATGAAGTGTCTGTGTGGTGATTGAACGCTAACACGGGCGTGTTTGTTTTATGACTCAGTTCAACCTGAATCAATCCAAGCCGATATATCCGCTGAAACCACTGCAGCAGGCACAGGTGAGCTTTTTTCTTCTGTTCTTCACAATCAAAAAAGCCTGAAGCACTACGGCCCTTTGTCTCTGCAGCTAGCTGCAGCTCTGTGTACTGACTGTACTCCCAGTTTGACCCTTTGAGGTGTGTCTCAGACTGTTTTACATGCTCTGCATGTCTGATGAGAATCATCATGGCCGCTTTGCTCACACACCTTTCTGGTTTGTCCGGTTGGTTTAAGCTGCTGTTTGTGTTTCAGCCAAGCACAGGAAACGCTTCAGGGAAACGAAAGAGAGAGGCTCCAAAGCCACAGGTGAGCACATCTTGCACACGCACGCGCGTTGGCTATTCATATCTTGTGGGGATTTTGGTCCCCACAAAGATATGAATGCACATTCACTGAGCATAAAGGGGAGCATGCAGAAATGTAATTGCATGCCTGAATAAATACACAGTGTCAGACCAACAGTTGAATTTCAGGGGCGTTAATGTGTAAAATAAGGAACAGCAGAAGCTGAGATAAGCTCTGTCCACAGCTGCTGCTCTCAGCTTCACCCTCCACACATTTGGTTTGTCACAGATTGTGCACCCTACCTCACGCCCTTTCTAACCCCACGCTCCTGTTCCTCATCTAGGATCAGTGTGAGATCTACACTCGTTTGTGCCCCTCTGAGCCTGGGCGTGTGTGTCTGCCCGGTCTGGAACCAGGGCTCCTTAACCTTTAAGGAAATTATGTTGATAATAAATTTAAATAATTGTGGGAGCAGCTGAAAGTACCTTTACTTTCTCTGCTGTGGCAGCAAACAAAGCTTTGTGATGTTTGTGTGTTTGCTTATCTGTTGTCTTCAGTTAAGAACAGGAAATGATGTCAATGTTTTGCATGTTTTGGACCAAATTCCGAAACGCTTCATGGGACGAAGTCACTGCAGTGTTCTTTAGTATTTGCTTTGTCATATTTTAAGTGATAGAATTTTGTTCAGGCACTTTTTAAAGTACATTTTGTTACATTTTTTGTTTTGAATGTCAGATATTTTTGTTTTTCACAGTGGAAACAGCACAGCTGTCATTAGCAACAATAGAAGCACCTCTGTTAGAGCAGGCGTGCCACTTATATGATCTGTCAATATTTAAAGAGCTCTGTGTGAGTCGTGTGAGATTTGAAGATATTTTTTCAGAGCGTAACAGTCGAATAATGTAGGAGAACAGATGTGGACGGACTTTGTTATTGGTCACGTCGCTGATTAAAGTTACTCTGGTTATTTTAAATCCATAGATTGTTTTCTTCTCGAGTGTTTGAGTCAGTTTAACAAACGTTGTTCTTCTTTGTCTCACAGTCAGCAAAGACGAACGAAACCGACAAAGATCAAAAACAGGTCAGCTGCTATTCCTGAAAGATTATCTTGTGATCCCAGGAAATCCTGATGGAGGCTTCTTTAAATTGATGTAAAAGCTACTCTCTCTCCGCTGTTGCTCAGGCTGGGAATCCTGGTTTCGATGCGGTGGCTCAGAGCTGGGATGACGGACCCTACATGTTCATCCTCAAAATCGAAGACAAGAGCCAGCAGTCTGGTGGCAAAAATCAATGGAATCTGAAGCGTCAGTGCACGCTCATCCATAAAACACACACACAGACAGCTGTCTGCATTAGTCTTAGTTAACAATCAATGAGATTTACAATTGTAATTAAAATATGTTAAGTCTTTGTCTCATAATGAAATCATTCAAAATCACAATAACAGGCTTTTTAAATAAACCAGCGTGTCAGTGAAGTCTAATCAGAGCGAATTTGAGAAACATCAACTGCAGTTCACCTGGTGTCGCTGCAGGGGGCGCTCGAGAGCTGGTCCTCAATCAAAGGCGTAAATCAGGGGTGTCGAACTCCAGGCCTCGAGAGCCGGTGTCCTGCAGGTTTTAGATCAACACTCCTGAATCACATGATTAGTTCATCATCAGGCCTCTGGAGAACTTCAAGACATGTTGAGGAGGTCGTTTATCCATTTGAATCAGCTGTGATGGATCAAGGACACATCTAAAACCTGCAGGACACCGGCCCTCGAGGCCTGGAGTTGGACACCCCTGGTGTAAATGAAACTGAACTGGTGAAAAACAACCATTCAAACCTGCTTCTGTACAACAAAAGAACACCTTTGATTTGGTTTTTCTCAAATCCAGCGTCCATAACATGTCCAAACTGAAATAAAATGATTTTTATGTCCTTCAGTTTGTTTTAGAGTGAGGCTGATTCTGCCTGTTTTTTTGGGTTTGTTTTTTTGTTTGTTTTTAAAGCTAGCATTTGCTAATGGAGGCTGATTGGTCGAGTAGAGGACTATAACATAGAGCTATGTTGAGAGGAGTTGGATGGTCTGATGTTCAGTGAGCAGAGGCTACTTTAGATAATGCTTTTAGTCACCGTCTGACACCCACTCTGTTTGTATTTACAGTCCAGATCAGTATGAAGGGTCCACATGGCTTTATATCAGCGTCCGAATGGCCTCTGATGATGGTAAGAGCAAACACGTGCACGCAGAGAAATTCAAATTATATTTATTTGCTCGGGTATTTAAAATGCAGCAATAAGTCATTTACTTCCTGTCGCTCCTTTCTTCCAGTTCTACATGGTGATGTGCATCGTGTACGTGCTGCTCGCCGTGCTCTGGTTGGTTCTGTCCGCGTGTTACTGGAGGGACCTGCTCCGGATTCAGTTCTGGATCGGAGGTGTCATCTTCCTGGGCATGTTGGAGAAAGCCGTTTACTATGCCGAGTTCCAGAGCCTCAGATACGAAGGCGTGTCAGGTAGACAAAGATCACAGGTGGTGGCCCGCGTGGTGCGTGACAGAGCTGTGATGAATATCCTGTGTCACGTGTCCTCCTGCAGTCACCGGGGCGGTGGTGTTTGCCGAGGTGCTCTCTGCGGTGAAGAGAACTCTGGCCAGAGTGCTGGTGATCATCGCCAGTCTGGGATACGGCATCGTCAAGTGAGTTTCACAGCTGTTACTGACGGCTGGCAGGTGCGTTATATGCAGTGTTGCCAACTCCTCAGTAAGGAAAATCACTATTGGTTGTCCTAGAAGTCGCTAGAAGTCGCCAAATGACGTCATCACCTAATTTGCATAATTGGTCATGCTAATGTAATCGTAACCTACGCTGCTGGAGAGAGAAATAACATCGTGGACGAGACATAAAGTGAGCAAAAAAAACGTCCTAAATGCATTTAGAATTTATTTAGAACTACAAATTAAATTTCTTTTAGCAATTATTGTTTTTTTAATGTCTTTCACGTCTTTTTTTAGCGACTTTTTTTTAGGAAAAAAGTCGCTAACAAAGTCGCGACTTTTTTTTAGAACAAAAGTTGCTAGGGGGTCTGAAAACTCGCTAAATATAGCGACAAAGTCGCTAAGTTGGCAACACTGGTTATATGTTTCCACTGTGAGAACCTCTGTAGGAGAAGGAAGGACCGACTCTGAGGCTGATGTGTCTGAAGACCTCCAGCTGTGCAGTTAAAAACCCAGCAGCTTAGCTGATTTATGAGCCTAGTGCCGGTAATGTTATGCACCCGTTTGCCACCAGATGGAGCTGTAGCCCAGCATCATCGTAGATAAATACCATAAATGTTAATTTAGGCCTGGAAATTTTTTTGTTGTTGTTGCAAAAAAGGTGTACTGGGAAAAAAAATGCTTTTTGTAACATTTTTGTCTGGTGGTGTCCTATGTGATTTTATTAATGTGAAATATGAGCTGTGGCTCCAAAAGTCTTTGGAACCAGAGGAGCCCCCTGCTGGTCTGTAGAAAGAGTGCAGGTTTGAGGCTCTTATGCGATGGTGTCGCTTTTCAGACCTGGAAACTACATCTATGAAGTCCTGGATGGGTCCAGAGTGCTTCGTATTATTTTGAATCCTCGACGTAAAGGAGAAAGTCTTACCTTTAGTTACATAATAATAGGATATAAAAATGCTTGTGTCAAGTCTCATAAAATAATCAAAACATTTTGCTGACTTTGCTCAAAAATATGAATTCCTCCCTGTTCGGTTCTGTGCAGCGTCACATGACATTACTTTTAAATGCAGACCGCTGATGCTATCGTCAGTTCTGCTGATCCAACCAGAGGACTGAACGGACTCCATTAAAATTGATATCACGCATCAAGGAAAGTTAGAAAACCCAAAAAGAAATGGCGCACAACTCCATCCTCAGATCGGTGCGGCTACGTGATTGGGTTACAGGTTGTTGTTTGTATACCTGGCTCAGAATCGATGTCATGTCAAAAGCAAACGCTTTGCATTTTTTAAATTTCATTCACTAAACAAAAAAAGTTTGAAGATAAGAGTCTATGTAGCAGATCCCAGAACTTGCTTGTGCTTTGCGGTTTAAGGGATAACCGCCATGTTTGCAGATGGGAAATCCTCCCATAGATTTCTATTAATGTCACCACTGTGGAAATGCAGTCAAGCGGCGAACTGAAGGAACTTTGAGAACCACTGAAAGTGTTTCTGATTCCATCCATCCATCTCCTTCTGCTTATCCGGGACGGAGTCGCGGGCACAGCAGCCTAAGCAGAGAAGCCCAGACCTCCCCTTCCCCAGCCACCTCCTCCAGCTTGTGTGGGGGAACACCAAGGCGTTCCCAGGCCAGCCGAGAGATATAATCTCTCCAGTGTGTCCTGGGTCTGCCCCGGGGCCTCATCCCGGTGGGACATGCACGGAACGAGGCACCCAGGAGGCGTCTTTGTCAGATGCCTGAAACACCTCAACTGGCTCCTTTCGATGTGAAGGGCAAGACTCTGCTCTGAGCCCCTCCTGGATGGCCGTACTCACCCTATCTCTAAGGGAGAGGCCAGCCACCCTTCAGAGGAAGCTCATTTCTGCCGCTTGTATCGGCAACCTCGTTCTTTCGGTCACTACCCACAGCTCGTGACCATAGTTGAGGGTAGATCGACCGGTAAATTGAGCATCTGCATCACTGCGGCCGCTGCCCAGTCCCATCCGGACTCAATGTCCCCAGTCTCCCTCAGAATGCTGTTGAAGCTCTGCCGAGGGTGTGCGTTGAAGATCTCGCGGACTGGGCCTCTGCTAGGCGTTACCAACACACCCTCACTATACATTTTGGTGTGACAGGTCTGTCCAGCGCCATCTCTTGCCACCTGATCCAACTCACTTTATATAGCGGTCATTATCTGCAGATACAGTTCACACGCACAGAGTGATGTTTCTCGTTTGTCTCCCGCAGGCCGAGACTCGGCGCTCTGCTGCACAGAGTCGTTGCCGTTGGTCTGCTCTACTTGATCTTCTCCATCATCGAGGGAATCTTAAGAGTCAACGCTGTGAGTCTCAAGAGCGCTGCAGTACGCTGTGTGTGTGTGTGTGTGTGTCTGACATGTTTTTCTCTGCAGGATCGAGGGGACATCAGCAGTAAAGTTTTGTGTGACATAGTGCTGGCCTTCACTGATTCCTGTGTTGTCTGGTGGATATCCTTTAACATGTATTAAGAGAATCATCCTCTCACGCTTAATTAATCTTTTGAAAACTAAATAAAATCCGTCACATAAACACTGAAAAATGTATTCATAACCACACGGTCAGGATTTAATAAAGAGGCATCGGCGTGGGGAGGCATCTTTTTGTGTTTGTAGGAGTTTTCCTCTCAGAGTCATCGTTTTGGGAGGAGAGTATTGAAATGAATCATACCGAGGGTTTTTCTTAATTTAATGCAGACAAGAGTCTCTTTTGCACCTGTTGTGGCCGTGTTAGCTCCCATTAGGAGCGTTAATTTATTTGAAATGCCAGAGCGAGGTGTCCGTGCATGATTGGTTTGAGTGGACGGCTCAAAGCCGCGAGCTCCGTGCCAAAGCTTTGGTTCGGTCCTGTAAATCTCTGCAGGCTTAAAGCTGAGCCCCAAATGTTTCTGCTCTGCACGTTTGAACTCCATGGACCTAAACTGGGCGTCAAATGCATCCAGGGAGCATCGGCAGTGAAGGTTTCTTTCTCCTGTTTCGTGCCTTTTCTTGAACAAACACATTTCTTACAAGATTTTATTTTATTTAGAAGCCTGAGCCCTCGTCAGTGGCAGGTCACCAAAAGTCTTCGACTGTGGGGGGGGGAAGTTACAGCAGTCAAAATGAAGTAAAACACACCAAATGTATAAGAAATAGCTGAAACTAGTCCAGTCAGATAAAAATAACAATAAGCAAAATGAAAACATCAAGGAGGTAAAAATGGACCATCTAATAAACGAAAACTAATTTATAATAAAAAATTCAGCAAAGCAAAAAAACCACAGAATTGAACTGACTTTCTTAATATTTTATGACACATTTAAGTCGAAATTTAAAGTCCAAACGAAGCGGCTGTTTCAGCTGCAGCCACCCCAGGTCGATTAAATCTCTGAACACACCAGGTCCTCCCGTTTGTCTCTTCCTGTTTGTTTTCCCTGCTGGGGGATGTAAATGCGTCCGACCCACTAAAATATCCGATGATTGAGCGACAGGAGGGATGATGAATAAACTCCACCCACCTGCTGCACCCTGATGAGCAAAACAAACCTTTAGACTGAACAGAAGCTGTTCGCTGTGTGTGGATGGGCTGTGTGTGCATTTCTCTTCTTCCTCTCACCCTTCTCTTTTCTGTTTACTTCCTCCGTTCTTTTCCTTCCCTTCCTGCTTTCTTGCGTCCCTCCTCTTCCTCTTCATTTTGTCTCCTTCGCCTCATCCTCCGTGTCTTCTCCCGTCTTCCTTTTCTTTCCCTCTCCAGGCTGAAGATGATGTAGTGCTCCTGGCTGCTATTCCTCTGGCTGTGCTCGACTCTACCCTCTGCTGGTGGATATCCGCCACTGCACCTTCCCCCCTCTCTAGTGAAAGTTTGCCTTTCTCTCCCTTTCCACTTGTTTCTACCTTGCTGCTTTGTTACATATTTAGCCAGAGCTAACTGATACATGGACCCTTGAATCAGAGGTGTCCTTAAACATCAGAGTTACCCTGAAGCACCAGGAGAACTCAAAGCGTGATCGGCACAGAGAAAATCCGACAGGTGCGTCCGCTCTTGGGTTCCTACCTGTGCAGGGAGGGAGGGAGTGGATGTTAGCTGAGTGGGACAGAGTTTTAAATTGTCCTGCGTGTGAAGTGAATGTTGCACGACAAGTTTCAGTCGTCCTCTCGGTGAAGTTCCTTGACCGTGTCGTCACATCTTTGTGAGCCTGACTCAGACGATGAAGCTGCTGCGCCTCAGGAGGAACGTGGTGAAGCTCTCGCTCTACAGACACTTCACCAACACGCTCATCTTCGCTGTCATAGGTATTCAAAGTTCTCTTTGAGTTAAACATTTTATTTTCACGTCCTTGTTTGAAGGCTGTGATGTTTGTGTGCTTTTCAGCGTCGGTCATCTTCATCATCTGGACCACGAAGACCTTCAGGATGTCCAAATGTCAGTCTGTAAGTACTTGGATCCAGTTAAAGCTGCTCTCCAGCTTCTCTCTCTTTCATTTCTTCTTGTTTTCATTGGAAAATATTTAACTGCAAAAATGAGAAGAATTAATCGATTAATTCGATTTATTCTCTGAACCGAGTTTGTTTTTTCTTCCTCACTGCTGAATCTCTCTCTCTCTCTCTGCAGGACTGGAGGGAGCTGTGGATAGATGACGCTTTCTGGCGTTTCTTGTTCTCCATCATCCTATTGGTCATTATGTTTCTATGGCGACCGTCAGCCAATAACCAGAGGTAGGATGTTGTTTTGGGTTTTTTTTTAATCCCCAGTCTCCAGTTTGTGTCTGTAAAGTAAAGCCGTGTCCTCTGTGTCTGTAACAGGTACGCCTTCAGTCCTCTGGTGGATGAAGAGAGCGATGAAGAGGAGAAGGAGCCCATGATGAACGAGGCTTTTGGTCAGAATGCACACCTGCCTCACTCCTCTCCTCTTTCTGTTTAGCCTGAGATGAAATGAATCCATTGAAGTGGATTCAGCTCCATGATTGTTCATAATAATCCGTTATCTGATACTCAGCGAGCTGTTTTAGCTTTTCGCCCTTTAAACCAGCCTTCTTCTGATTGGATGCCCGTCATTAACAAGAGCTTTGACGAGCAGCTGTGACCTCGTTATTAGAAACTCATTTTTAACACGTTAACGACGTTAAATACGTTTCCATCATTGGAACAGGAGCCACGCTGCACATGTGTGAGGTACCTCTGGTAAATGATCTTCTACGTTTTATTATTTTTCTCACGGTTTGTTTGTTTTTCACTCCTTTGTGTCTCCAGAGGGGATGAAGATGAGGGGCATGAAGAATGAGGCCAACGGCTCAGCCAAAGCTAACAAAGTGGTGAGTCAGAGGACTCCGAACACCGCCAGACATCAGCCCGTGTTAGCGGTTTGCACAGGAACCTCGCAGCAGCCGTGTTACTGGTCAGATTGTGGCATTAAAATGGTCCTAAAGGCACCAACAGCACAAACACAGTCCAGAAAAGTTGCTAAATAAAAGGAGAACTAATGATTTATTTTAAAAAATTACAGTAATGATGGAGGAAATTAGCTGTGGAGACAAAAGCATATTTCTTTGTATCAGGCTGTAAACGTGTGTGATGTAGCATAACTTAAGCAGCAAGGACGGTGATAAGTAAATAGCATTAGCAGACGATTGAAGTTCTTTTAAGCATACTTTATTGCTGGCATCTCCGTTTTACCATAAAACAATCAGGCATGCAAAAATCCCACTGGCTTTATACAGGACTTTGCCCACACCTGACCTCGATAGTCTCTACCATTGAAACAAATAGGTCAGACCAAACAATACAAGTCTAAACAAAGAACAGGAATAAAGTCATGCATGAACTCATTTACTCAACTAAATGGTTTGTAAAGTAAAACACTGCATACAATATAACTCAAAGGGCTACTTTAAAGAAAACAAACAATACTATACAAAATGAAAAAAAACCCCATTTGGTTACACCCAGTGATGCAATCATTGACCTCATGACCCGACATAAACAGGAAGTAGTGGGCGGCCCTTCCCATACACCTGTCTCACATATACGACCTGAATACACAACATGGACACCAAAGCAACATAAAGAAACATAATTTACCAGACATGTGCCTGTAAACAGAAGAAAATTCAGATGATCTGATGGTTAGTAGTGTTTGCTTTATAACACATGCATGGATGTAAAAGATGTAACTGCTAGCACAAACAAAACCCGGGATAGAAGTTACACCAGCAATGTCTAAATCAAAGCATTATGGCTGACTGTAAAATAACAATATATGCACAAACAACGCGCTTCATTTGTGCTGTAAAGTTTTAACATGACTCAGCAGCTGGAGCCTCCGGTGGACGTCAGAGGAACTGCAGCTTTTGGTGCTCCAGCGTTATCTTAATTTTTTAGGATCCGTTGAATGGATTAGAAACTAAAACTTATTTTTCTTTTTATATATCTTTTTTTTTTTTTACTTTACTCACTAAAGATTTTACTAAACTGGTTATTGTTCAGTCGTCGTAGCTGCTTATTTTACTGCATTCAATCACAGTTTCTGTAACAGCTGATGAAGCCATGTTTAGTGTTCAAAGGAAAATCTTCTATTTGCATCACGCAGCCTGATCCCTCATGTTTAATCTCCTTAGGATGAGGACCTGAAGTGGGTTGAGGAGAACATCCCGTCATCTATGGCAGATGTGTAAGTCGTCACGAGCGTGTGACTCTGCTGATTATTGTGAATCAGAAACCCGACACTGAACGTGTTTTCTCTTCCTCGCAGCGCCCTGCCGCCCCTGCTGGACTCTGACGAGGTAAACTTTCACTTCACTGGAAAAATTTGACATCGATTCAAACGTAAAATGAAACTTTCTCCGTCACTGTGGAGAATTTAGAGCACAAAGGCACAAATGGTACCCGGAGTAGACTCACTGGGATCTGACCAGTTGATGGTTTAGTTTTTTTTTTTTTTAAATTCCCAAAGTTTAAACTTTATCACAGTTTGAAAATTGTGTTTGAGGCCGCTAACAGATAAATAATAAATGAGATCGTCATCGTTACTGACAAGCAGCACACAGCTGAGTCTGTTTATCTGCGTTAAAGAGAAATGCAGGAAGTGTCTCTGGTCCCGAAAGGTCCCCAGAGAGTGTGGGTCCCCTCATGTGCTGTGAGGTATCGCATTTGAGCCATCAGAGCTCATTTATTGTCAATAAACTGTTTCTTTTCCAGTTAATTGAAATTCTGAAGTCTGTAAAATGGTAAATGGTAAATGGCCTGCATTTGTATAGCACTTTTCTAGTCCTTAAGGACCCCAAAGCGCTTTACACTACATTCAGTCATTCACCCATTCACACTCACATTCACACACTGGCAATGGCAAGCTACATTGTAGCCACAGCTGCCCTGGGGCGCACTGACAGAGGCGAGGCTGCCGGACACAGGCGCCACCGGGCCCTCTGACCACCACCAGTAGGCAAACATGGGGTTAGTATCTGTTAGTGTGTGTAAAACTTTGAAATCCACAGGAATATATCATTTTTATACTTTAGAGGACAAGGCGCCCAACTCCTCTGGGATCAGGTCCAAAGTCAAGCAGATGTTTCTATTATAAACTGTTTCCATTATAGAGGCCTTTTCGACTTTGGTTTTAAAATCAACTTTAACATATTAAATATATTTGCATTTAAAAGAGAAACTGAACCAGTGGAACAAATCCGCAGGGTTTAAATAGTGTTTTCATTTCTGTGATTCACCCTGAAACTCCACGTTATCATTATTATCACTTTATATTCATTTGTGAAGTAAAGCTGTGGTGGTTTGGGTGGATCTCCCTCTGGAGACCACAGAGCGTCAAACTGTTCTCACCTGCATACTGAGTTTACTCGAAGAGCTCAGTGAACAAACTCAAACTTATTGAGAAACACACACACACATTCTTGTTTTCATGTTTTGTTTGTGAGGAAATCTAATTTACATAATGCTTTCCTTAGCTGCTAACCCTCAGCCTGAACTATAACTATAACCTAACTGTAACCCTGATTCTTAAAACCACATTTTGAGTCTCAAAAATGCCCTCAGACTCGTGAGGACGCCCACTTTTGTCCTCACGAGTCACTGTTGGTCCCCACAAAGATCTCTAGACAGGTGTACACACACACACACACACACACACACACACACACACACACACACACACACACACACACACACACACACACAGCTTATGAGCAGCAGGGGGCAGCAGACCCACAGTAGACACCCTGTGCTGCTGGTTACGTCATACTGTTGTTTATCGTCCTCTGTGTTGTCATGGTGAGCAGAAAGATGTGACGCGACAGACACGCGGCGTGTGTGTGTGTGTGTGTGCTGCAGCTGTTAATGATCCTCCGAATAAAAACAAAACATATTTGTATTTTTTCTCATCACTGTTTGTGTGATCAGCGGCCTCAGACCGACGTCCAGCAGACGCCGCGCTCGTTTTAACATCCGTCCGCGTTTTTCCTCGCGTCCTCCGTTGGCCGTTCATTCAAACCATTTTCCAAATTATTTACTCTCTCGTCTGCAGACCGAGCCTCTTTAAGGCGTCCGGCAATCAACAAAGTGCCTCTTATGTAAAATCAATTTCTTACATAAGCGGCCATATGAACGCAGAGGGGTATTAAACCCACAGAAGATATGAAGTGTGCACACGCTCTGTTCCCCGCAGGGCGAGCGGGCTTCGTTCTGCCAGCGAGGATAATGGACGTGTACGTAATGAAGCCGGCTCATCAAAGGGTTAAATTAAGGGGAAATAATGCCTTTAACTCCCTGCTCGTCGCCTCCTTTTGCTAGATTATGTAACGCGTTCTTGTTATTTAAGAGATAAATGAGGGCTGAATCTGAACCCAACCTGCCTGTTATGCTAAATTACGCAATTCATCACGATCGAGGAGGAAATTGTGCCTCACCTGCCGTCACCCCGACGCTTTGTGTTGTTTTGCTACCTGAATAAATCCTGTTAACCTGGATTCTGGCAGCTGAGCCAGCGTGAGAAGATTGTTTGAAACGCTCGGCGCTCCTCAGTGTCGCTCATGAAGACAGAAGCTGCTCTCTGACCTTCCTTAATCCCTGAGCCTGAAATAACCTGATGTAAAAGAGCTTTTTAATATCTGTAAACGGTGCTGACCTCTGCAGTTTGTCGCTTAGAGAGCGCACCGAGCTGTGCTGTCAGAAAGGCCGGTTCTGGGCAGAACGTTTAGGCTGTAGATCCACTCAGGACCATCGCTGTTTACGTCCACGCTGCGCTTCACTGTCCTGCTGTGGAAACGTTTTGACTGCTTGAGAATGTAAAGCAGGGGTCACGTGGGACCAGAACCACCAAAGGGTCCAGTTCAGCTGCAAAAGGTGCAAATTTCAGCGAGGTCAACTCCAATAATTTTAACAAAAACACAAAATTCCCCGTGTGGCCATGCAGGAGTGGAACAGCCTGCAGACGATATTCCTGCATCGAGTCAAAAGGATGTAAATCCTTCCTAAATCTGCCTTTCTGTAAGATATAGATGCTCTAAGGTTGACGCTTCGACAGTCTGTGGGTCAAAGCTCCTGAAACTACAAACGTGCTGGTGTGTTTTCTGTTGCAGGAAACGATGACGACCAAGTTTGAGATGTCCAAGATGGAGTGAAGCACAAAAGAGGAGCTTTTTTTTAAAAACCAAGAGACTGTGGCATCACCGAGAGGTACTTCCACGTGACGAGGAGGAGGGAGAGATGAAGCGCTGGATGAAGGAGGGAACCGATGGGAGCGAGAGCTCACTGTCGCCGTGTGATTTCATCCCTGAACTTATGAGCTTTGTAAGCCTTGACCTGTACATACGCTGGGAGCAGAGTTGATGCTTTTATTTGGTTCTTTTTATCTCCTGTTTGTACTTATACGCCTCTCTCTGTATACTCTGCATACACAAACAGTATATTTTGACCGATTTAACGTTAAATGTTTTGTGTTTGTTGGATTTTTCACGTTTACACGCGCAGGTTTCCTGTCGCCTCGCTGCAGTGGGTTTTGGGGACTTTTTTGGTTTGTTTGGGTTTTTTTTAAGCTGAATGAAAAAAATGTGTTTTGATTTCTTCAACCTGCAGAGATTTAAATTGTGCATCATAAAAGCAAAATGTGAGTAAACATGGAGTATTTCTGATGAAGCTGACGTTTGTCTTTCATGCCAGTTTTGTGTTTTCGTTTAATTCTCATTATTAATTCAGAACTTAACGTCCTTCCTGTGCTGAGACGGCTTGTTTGAGTTTGACACCTTCTGCAGGCTCCGGTTCAGATGCCGTAAAACGTGCGACGAGGCCCCGACGCACAGGGTTTCGTTACTGCACAGAAATGAGCAGGAAAACGAAACGGCGCGGTCTGTCTTTGGTGATAATTTAGGTTTATTATTCGATCATAAAGCCAAAAATCAGACCTCAGAGTCTGGCTGGGGGTAAAATCATAGACTGTATATAAAAGACGTTTTCCTAAATGTTGGCGCTTTGGAGCCAGCGGGGACTGTATCTGGATGAGAGCTGAGGTGCCGCATTATTAGCTAACATGGCTAACACGCTCACATCACAGATACCTGCTAATCAGCGCTGAGTCACATCCAAATCAAGTCTTCGACTTTCACTCAGACTTCATGGTTACTACAGTAACCTCACAGCAGCCATATAATTGGTCAGATGATGTCATTAAAAAGGCCCAAACAGTACAAACAGCGTCCAGAGGTCCAGTTCAGGGACTGGAATTAGCCGAGGTGCCAGGCTGGAGCTGCCTGTGGCACTTTTTAACTTGTCGATTTACATGTTTCGGCTCCTTTCAGTGTTTTCTGTCAGACTGTGAGAAGTTTAAAGCTATAAAAGCCATAAAAGGTTTCACAGCAGGTGGTTTGATTTTGCAGATTTACGCTGGATTCCCTTCCTGATGCAACCTCACAGGGGAATTGTGGCTCTGGCTTGACCCAGCGACCTTTCTCCTGCCAACTGAATGTATGAATCACAGCCCCTGTCAAGTCTAAAAGAACTTGGCAAACACTCAGACACACCAAAGTAGTAAATTCTCCAAACTCTGGTTGTATCGACAAATTTATGGTCATCTACCTGGAAGGTTGATAGTCTGCGTGCCAGAGTATTCCTCTGAAAGACACCGAACCCCAAAGTGCTCTCAGATGCATCCACGGCAGTGTGAATGTTAGAAACGGTGCTCGTGTCAGTGAGTGTGCAGTGTAAGAACCACACTTGGTTCGCTGTCACAACTTGTTAGATCCATTCTTGCCCGATCAGCGTTTCAGCCTGTTGGTCGCTTTGTCGGCTTCTCCTCGTCCAACCACCGACCAAAGATTCTGGGTCAGATTACGATACGGGAATTTTCCTGCCCATGAATCCAAAGTTTCAAGATTTCTGCAAACTTCAGATCATGTTTGTCTCGTGACATGGAGCTCCATCGTGCTGGAAGGTGCTCAGATTGTCAGCAGATTGTTCCTGGATAGTTGCAGGAAGTCGGTCTCTGAGGATTCTTTCAGTATATTTCAAATTGATTTGTTTGCCAGTAAAATTACCTCTGTCTTCACTGCATAAGAGAATTTTCTTTTTAAAGGCAAAGCGTTTGAAACAAAACTGCCGCTGACTCACTTTTGGAGCCTCGAGTGGACCCTGGAGGAACTGCAGCTTTTGGAGGACTTGGCTAATGATGTCACAACGGCTGCATCCAATTCAGTTTTATTTATACAGCACCAAATCACAACAACAGTCACCTCAAGGTGGTTTATATTGAAAGGTAGACCCTACAATAATACATAAATAGATAAACCCAACAATCATATGACCCCCTATGAGCAGCACTTTGGCGACAGTGGGAAGGAAAAACTCCCTTTTAACAGGAAGAAACCCTGGAGGCTTCTTCCTGTTTCCAGATATCCAGTCTGTGCTTCAGCCCCGGGATAATGTCTCCTATTCAACCTTTGCACCATCTTTTTATCTGTCTGTTCGGCCGCCTGCAGTGTCTTCTCTCTCAGCCACACACACTCTTTACACAGCCCTGTGTGTGTGTTTCAGTTAAAGTGTTGACGCTGACTTGTTTGGATGGACTAAATGCTCCATGAATCGCCCGGATGAGCTGCAGGAAAACTCTCCCTGTGTGCTGCCCGCTCCCATCAGCCTGCAGCGCTCGCTCGCTTTCACAGTAATCAGCTCTACTTTCAGCTTTTTCTCAGTGACGTTTGAGGCTGGACTTTTATTTTGGAGGGCTGCTGATCCCGAGTCATATTCAGTGTTTTCTTACATAATGCAGCTGCTCTCATAAAGTGGACCTGCAGCAAATCCCGAGCAGATAAGACGGGTCGGACAGCGAGCATTGTCTCATTTTAAATCCAGCGAGCAGCAGCTGTTACAGATGAAAAGTGCGTCACATAAATAAAATCCATGTAATGCAGGCTTTGAGCTTTACACCGGAGTACGTGCGCAGCGTTCGCGCAGCAGTGTGTGATTACGGGCCGTTAAATTTAGATGAAAAGTAAAAACCAAACATCTGTTCCTGCTGAACTGTGGACGCAGGAGTCGCTCAATCGTCTGCGGCGATTTGTCTCTTTGAAAAGTGTGTTTTTGTATCAGCTGTGATGTTGGGGAGAAACTTTGTTTTCCACTTCAGTCTGTAAAATTATTATCTTTGTAAAAAAAATCAGAAGTTGTTAATAAAAAGTAAGTTATGAGGTTTGTGTGCCCCTAAATTCTGATTTTACTCACATATTTCAATGTGTTTATTGATATTTGCATCTTATGACATTTATTGTTTATTGGCTTTATTGGTTGTTCTGATTGGTTGTCTAATGACTTTTACACAGAATAGACCCCCCTCCCTCGAGGGGGATAACCGGGTAGTCCTCCATGGAGGATGCCACCACCATCTGCTCCTGGATCTTCCAAACAAACCGGCCTCAATCAGCCCGACTCGGCCCGCACCTCCCGGATCCCTGCAGAGCTGCGTTCCCCCTCTGAGATGGGACAGCGTGCAGGGTGGAGGTCGAGAAGTTGTCCCGCTGCTGCAAAGAGAATAACCTGAAGCTGAACGTCTCATAATGGACGTCAGCAGGCACAGACAGGTCCACTCAACTCTCACTGTAAATGGAGAACAGGTGGAATATGACCTCACCTGGAGTAGGGCTGGGCCATATCACCACGGTAATATATATAATGTTGGGCAACGATAAGAAAATGAAATATGGGTAAAACGCGCAGTGCCTTTGTTTTCATATGCATGTTAGTGGTGGGATTTCCAGCTCTTGTTGCTTTAATTAATTTATTATTAACAAAAAATATAAAATTATGCACAAAAGGAATTACTAATGTAAAAAAAAAGTGGTTTTTTTTTTATATATGTTTATATATAAATATATGCGGTGGCCCCTAGAGACAAAACACGTACAAAGTCCAAAACATATTTCTAGCACTAACTGAACTTCCAAAACAGAGCTACTAGATCACTTAAATCACACAATTGAAAGCATGTTTGTGTATTTATACACAAGCACTCATATATATTCAAATAATTTTTTAAAACAATGTTCATTTAGCTGTTACTACCACACACCAAATCCGGTGGTTGGTACTTGCTGGCTTGTGTAGCCACGAGGTAACAAAAGCTCAACACTGCCCCCTAGCGTCCTGGAGCACTTCTGTTGTGTTTTGTACGTGTTTTGAGTTTTTATGTGCTTCTGAGTTTTTACGTGTTTTGAAGTTTGTACGTGCTTTGTCTCTAGGGGCCACCGTAAATATACTTTTATTTATTCACTCCACATAAAATGTAATAAATAAATCATATAATACAAAAACCAACTATTCACATTTCAACTTTTAACTATTTAAATTTTCAGCTTTTTCCTTTTAAACAAATTTAAAGTGAAACAACACAAAACACTGCAAACCACAACACAATTAAATATAAATTAAAATATGAAAACAAAAAGAAGATGCACATTCTCTGTCATATGGGCCTGCATGAATAAACTTTCTGAATCCTTTATCATCTGCAACTGAAAATAGTTGTGGATGGAGTTGTAAAGTATTTTGTCTGGTGTCAATTATATCGTTATCGCAAATTTTCAAATGTATATCGTGATAAATATTTTTGGCCATATCGCCCTGCTCTAACCTGGACCAATGCCATCTTCCTGTTTCAGGTAAAGCAGGCCCATCACAGAGCCCTGGCATCCCCGCCCACCACCTGTTTGACCCGGTGCACCTGAGGTCAGTCAGGTCCACACCTCCAGACTCACTAACAGCTTCCTCCCCTGGGCCATCAGTCTGCTACCAAACCCCACCCCTCTCCACCCACCACGAATCATCACTCAGGCCACTCAGACTCTATTCGCCTCCAAGCACAACTATTTTGTTTCCTCCTTGATTGTATATATTTACACTGTATGTCATTTATTCCTGCTGTCTGCTATTTCTATTTTATTCTGGCACAGTCAGCTCAGAGAACTAAAAAGTTACACCGAGCCTCAGAATAAGATGAAGGAGGTTTATTTTGAACAAGGACTTATGCAAAGCTGCTCTAGCAGAGTCCGAACTAAGAAAGCTAAAGAATATTTTCCACTTTTAAAAAGCCAGTAAAGCCTCAATTAGTTTCAAACTGTGAATCATGCAAAGCATGAAAAACTGGCACTGAGCATGAGCAGAAAGGGTTTCTTTAAATAAAACATTCAAATTTGGGTTACGTTATCTGTCTTTAATGAAATGAAGAAGAGAATTTGTCCAAACTTGAGGACGGCTGCTGCAGCCTGGATGTTCGTCTGTGCGCTGGTGTTACTTTAATCCTGAAAGCAGAGGCCTGCGGGCCCCGTTCATGTAGGTGTTGCTCTGTAATTAGCAGCTGGTGTCTCTACGTTATAATCCCGATTTGTAATCCGTCTGTTCGGCCTGTTTGTTCCCGTCTTTGACCTGAACTCAGAAAAAGACGACTTTAACCACCGAGCTCCGACATCGCCTCCGTCTGCTATCCAGAGCTGTTCCCAACACGAGCGGTGTTATCACACGCCGTCCATTAAGATATCTTTAAATGACAAAGCAGCAGTTTTCCTCAGGGTGTTTCCGTGTGTGTGTGTGTGTGTGTGCACGCTCGGCTACTGTACTCCCACATTATGGCTGTAATAACATAATCCCAGAGATTTGGCCTGACAGCGAGACAGTATGCTGCCGATTTTTACTGACAGCGGGGAATTATCATCATCACACACTTCACAGACGGCGAGACATGTGTTATTACTGCTGCCGTGCGTGTCAACGTTTGGCCCGCGGACCTTCACCCGGACTCTCTAATCTCCACCAGTAAACCTTCTAAATATATACAGCACATGATTTTCTGTTGCACGGCCCTCGTCTCTCAGCCCCTCCCCTCCAGCCTTTGAGACCTATTTGATTTAGGAGTAACAACATCAGGCCAGTCAAATGCTTTTCTTACAAAGGGGATCTATACTGCTGCTGCGACGTTCCACTTTCTTTTAGAAATGTTGCTCAGATATTGGCTGAAACTCAGCAGGAGCAAATCCTCCATGATGAGAGTGAATGGAGCTAAAATGATTCCTGCTTTATTGCAGTTATCAGCCATGGAAAATTACATTTATGTCCTTTAGTTTTCCCTCAGAGTGAACCCGATTGGCTCCTACTGGATAGTGTAGTAGTAAGACTACATGCCTTTGGAGTGGGAGGTGCAAGTTCAATTCCAGCTGTGTGGAGGAGAGGACCACTCTCAGGGCTAGAGATTGATGAGGGACATCACGCTACGGCAAGGAGGAGCCAGGACGCCAGGTCGGGGGGGGGAGACGGAGAATGGGTATCAAGCCCCAAATGATAGGATCATGAACTAGCCTGTTTCCTGTTGTGTGATGGTATCAGTTCCTGCAGGCCCTCACCTGTTGTGTAGGTACCTGATGAGTTTAAGCATGTTTATATAAAACACAGCTTCTGTTGTTCATGAACAAACATTATTTTATGATCTGATCTTGCTTCATCCTGGATTTCAGCCACTATCAGGCCCTTCTGTGTAACGTGACAGTTCAACTTTGCACAACTTCATTAACTAGAACTAAAATGAATACGCTAAATGACTACTGACTGCTTTCACTCGACTTGTACAAACGTGATCCTTTATTTAAAATGAAGATGTTGCCGAGTCCTTTATAAAGTTTCGATCCACCTGTGCGACACCAGCGTCCGGCACACGGACGTCCTGGACCGTCCACAGGAAGCAGCAGCCGCCTGCTGCCGGATAATACACGCAGATCTACTTTAATACAAAGAAATCTCGTATTATTCCACCCGTTACGTAAAAGGATGAGATTATCGATATGCAGATTAACGAGCGCCCAATCATATTTCGGCATATCGCCCCGCCCTCCCCTCAAACCATAGGAGCCTTCAGGCGTGCGGATAAAAATAGAAACCTGCAGTTTAGTTGTTAGATTTTAGTCTTTATTGTACTATTTCTTTTCTTGACAATTTGCTAGCGGACATGTGAAAACTTGGACCAACAAAACATCATCATTATTATTATTATTATTATTTTAATTACAGCATAATCGTCGGTAACAGTGAGAAGATGTTTTTAAAAAACAAAAACAAAAGAAGAATTGAAACCAAACGGGAACAAAACAAACAAAAAGAAACAGTTTGACTTTAATATTCAATGATGGATTTTCTTCTTTTTTTTTTTTCTTTGTTTTAAATTCATGTACACAATATAACAGTCTAAAAACATTAAACACACAGAGCTGAAGACATTGCAGTGTTGGTGGGGAAGTGGCAGTCCTTGGGGCGGTTTATATATGGAAGCAACATGGTCCTGCTGTACTGTCAAATATCTACGGGGGCAAAGATGGGGAGGAAGAAGAAGAAGAGGAGGAGGAAGAGGAGGAGGAGAGGGGGGACTACAAACCAAAATGGCCGTCGATATAAAACTAACAGTCTTTTTCTCTCTCTCTCGTTTTTTTTTTTATGTAATCCACCAATCAGGAGTTTCGGGAAGAGAAGGGGGAGGAAAGTGGAATGTCTCGATTTTCATTTTTTATTCTTCATTTTCTCTCGTAGACAATATAAAATCTCACAGACAAGCAAAGGATTAAGAAAAGAAACGACTGGATGTTTGTATCGGACAGAGGGGGGGTGGATGGATGACGGATGGATGGATGACGGATGGATGGATGACGGATGGATGGATGGACAAAAAGAAGGGCTTGAATTATTGCTTTCCGAGTAATCATTTTTCTTCACGTCTACATGAATTGCATCTTTCTCTCCGTCTCTCGTTTCTCACCATGTTGGTTTGATAACACGTGATTACTCCATTTATTGGGAGGGATGAAGGGAGAGAGGAGGAGGAGGACGGGGAGGAAATAAGAGGGCAAGAAAGTGGAGGAGTTGGGGGGGGTGGGGCTCAGAGCTCCTTGCTCAGCGAATCCTGGGCAGTTCTAATCCTCTTTGTGTGGCCTCACACGTTTCCCGCCTTTTTGTCTGGTAAATGATAACAGAAGAGATCGAAAAAAAGGATTAAAAAATTGGAAAAAAGAAGAAGCAACAGTCACATAAAAGGGTTAAATGCTGCACGTGTGTTCAGTGGTTTAGTACGAGGAGGTTGGTGTCACAGGACGCACACAGAGCAGAACAACACAACGACAGCTGACGAGGACAACGACGAGTCGTCACATCATGGAGGATCACGTGACAGCTACTCTACCTGTGCTTGTGCTCTTTGTGCTCTTGACCGTGAGGAGGAGATTTGCCCTCTAGTAAATAAACGCGACCACCCACTGCCGTCTGTCTTTGCATCGCTCACGCAGAAAAACCTCCGAGAGCGAGCGAGGGAGGAAAGTCAGTCCATACCCAGCTTTTCTCTCCCGTCTCAGCTACAGCTAGTGAGAGCTAGAAGCCACCTGAGGATCGAGGTCAGAGGTCGAAGCGCTGTGACAAAACCGGTGCCTTAAACGCGATTCGTGTAAAACTAGCAGCAGGATGCACAGACGCTTGCGCGATCACGGAGCTGCGTTTTTATGTAATTCCAGTTTGAACCACAAGATGGAGCCGCGAGTCAGCACGGTAACCAATCTGAGCCGAATCCAGCACACGTACGAAAGACGGACTCAGCACATCAAGTCCCGTTTAACGAGACGTTTTTCCCCGTCAGCATCTCTGCGTTCTGAGACCGGATGTGATGCGTGAGCACACAAACTGAAGCACGCTGCAAGCTCATTGGATTATAACATCCAGCGTGGCCATAATTGACTAAACTAACTCCTTGCTTCATTTTGCCAACGTTAAAAGGCTTTTAAAACATTTCTGCATCACTGATTCCCAAAGTGCGAGCTGCAGCCGCCTGCAGAAAGAATGCAGCTTTAAGGCACTTGTGCACTGGCTTCACTTCAGACCCAAAAGATGCGTTTTTATATTATCAATGCAGTGACGGTTACAATAACACTTCATGCACTGAACTTGAGAGTTTCCACAAATGAATCTTCCTGCGTTATCGATCATTTCGGCAGCTTGGACCTGCACAGCATCCATATGGAAAATAACAGAGAAGCCAACTCTGAACTGGCCGGAGAAGAAAGGAGGTTTAAATGCACAAACATGGTAATTCTGTTACTACAGAGTCTTTCTCCAAGAGCTGTGCCACATCAATTATTTGGTTTCCAAACCTCTCACCTTCTCTGCTCATCACATACTTTAAAAAGCTGCCAAATTGCTGCAGCATTTTCAGTTGGAAGCTCCACCAGTATGTCAACCAAGCAGCCAGTTAGAGGGCTGGGAACTGGAAGCGCAACGCCGAAGTGGCAAAAACAGAGTCGGCGTTACAGCCTGATACAGACACTGGTCTCACCACCAATTAGGGGTTAGGGGCGTGGCCTCTTTGACTGACAGGTGGACGGTGACACAGGTGGCTGTAGGTGCTAGTGGTCTGCTAGGCTTCACCTCAGCTAACTGGAGTCCCTGAACTGGACCTCTGGGTCGCGTTTGTGCTGTTGGAGCCTTTTGGAGTATTTTTAATGGAATCATGTGACCAATAATACGGCTGCTGTGAGGTCATTCATGCTAGCAGACGGTCCGTGAAGTCTGAGCTCTTTTTAGATGCTTCATCCAAAAATCTGAACTAATTATTAGAGCTGAAATTTTCATCTGTTTTGGTATTTCAGTTATTTCCGTGCTGGTTCTTTGTGCCACCAAATAAAAACCCTTTACTGAGCGTTTCAGCCGCTGGTGTCGCAGACAGCTCGGCACACTGTCCCGAACACTGGCCGTTAAACCGAGCTCATTTTAGCAAAAGACTTGGAGCTTCAAAGAGACTCCCTGTGAATTGCACAGCAGCAGCAGGAGCTGCGATCCTCTCTGCGAGCATCTGCAAGAGATCAAAGCGAGGCGCTCGCTGGACACAGAGCCTCACGTAGCGCTTGAATGAAGAGGAGGCTGAAAGTGATAAATAATGGAGGAGGAAACAGAGCACCTTCTGGTTCGCAGGCACTTCACCTCCTACTGCTCAGCGTCCAGCAGCTCCTGCCGGCTCCCTGGTGGGAACGGGGGAAGTGGTGGGAACAGGAAGGAAAAGAGCAAGTCCACGGAGCAGACCGCCCCCAGGCAAAGAAGAGAAAAGGCTCCAAATGTCAGGAGATGCTAAATTTCACCTCCATCGCCACACTTCCTCGTGCTTGTCCTCGATCCTCTCGTGTGTGGGTCAAAACCTACCAAAGCGACGTCAACATCAAATTAGCTCTAACAGGATGTGCCGCAGAGCAGATGATCTGATATTTGCATTTTCATACAAGTCCACGAGCAGCCGGCTTCCTCCCGCGCTCGCCACCTGAGTCCCCGTCACTGTTGATGGCTTTTTGCTGCTCATCTGTGCATGAACTCTCTCTCTCTGCTGAACGCTCGCAGGTGATTCGCTGCCGAGCAAACGTCTACTCTACGACTTACTTAAAGGGATTCAGGAAGAAGTGCGTTATGTTTACCGAGCGATCGCCCAGAAAAGCTGGCATGCCTATAAATACAGCGCGTGGTTCTGTGCGTGCACCTTTCAACGTACAGGTAAACAGCATCAGTCAGTGCGTGGGCTGAATGTGGAGCTGGTCGCGGTTAGCCTAGCTTAGCTTAACGACTGAATGCAGGCGGGGTGAAACGGTAACAAACAGCTTTGAACCATCGGTGCCAAAATCAGCAGCTCGAGTTCGCCGTCACATCTGTATTTCAGCAGGAGACTGCAGCGAGCGCCGGTGTTACAGGCCTGTGGTGATGTCAGAGTGTAACGCAAACGGTGACCATAAGCTAGATTTTGGTGCAGGTCTCTGTCACCACGGAGGCCAGCAGCTGGTTGGATTGGGGCTTCACCTCCAGCTCTTTAACCTCTTATTGCACAAGTTCAGTAAGAAACATCTGGATTCCCTCATCTACCTGCGCTCTCAGGTGTTTGGGCTGCTCGACTATACATCATCTCTTCTGACCACACTATTAAACTGCTCCAGGCTGATCTTTCACCAGGACTCTGACCTGCTGTGGAGCTTCATCTGAGTCGAATCACCAAAAAATTTATCACTTAAACGAAATAAATTAGATTCAATTCTTTCAAATCGCGTCTTCTTATCGAATTTCAAAGTTCAAAGTTCAAATTCAGTAACTGCATGTTCGTTAAGTCACCTCGGCCGCAGACAAAGTTCAGTTTACATCTCAGTGCTAAACTCTCTTTGCATTTGTGACATTTGAGCTGCTTTCAGTCGTTGCGCAAAGATAGGCTCCTCCCCTCAGAGCTCCGTGAGGGGAGGAGTCTGTGCTAATCTGTGCTAACGTGTGTGTCACATTTCACTGTATCACGCGTGTGTGTGTTCCTAGTATCTGGCGTCAGCATCATAGCACCCGTTTAACCCATTGTCCACACACAGCTCCTTCTCTAATTGGTCGGTTGCTGCTGACATCACGTTTTGAACAATGACCACGGCCGCCTCTCTTAGATCCCTCTTCCTCATTTCCTCCTCCTCACCCTCCTCTCCCTGGTCATGTGACTCTTCAGCATCGTGACAACCTCCATTCTGCGGAGACTCCGCCACCCCCTGCCCTTCCCCCTTCTCCCCGCTAACAGCTAATGCTATCTGCGTGTGGCGGTCCCTGTGTGCGGCGCGTTTATTGCTATCGTTTGTTAGCGCTTCTTGCCGTTTGCCGTTAGCTTCTCCGTCTTTGCTGCTGCTGCTGTTCTGAGGCTCGTCAGAGTCCCGGTCGGCGTGCTCTAACTCACCGCTGTTCACGGCCGCCGTGGCGTTGATGATCTTGGCGTTGGCCTCATCTTTCACCCCTCCCGCCTCCTTGCTCTTCTTCATGGGGCTGCTCCCTGTCGTCTTTTCCTCCTCCTGGTGATTATGCGTGGCGTTCTCCTCCTCTGTGCCGTTGGAGCAGCCGTTCTCCCCGTTGGTCACCGGAGCTTCGGCCGTCGTCTTCTCCGGCTCCTTCTCCTTCGCCACCTCCGCTCCACTCTCCTCCGCTGGTGTCTTCTCAGCTGCTGTCGCTGCATCTTTGTCGTTGGCCTCCGCGGTCGCTGCGGCAGCTTCGCCGTCCGCGCCTCCCTCCTCTGTCGCCGCCGCTGCCTCTCCTCCCTCTGCGGCCTCCTCCTCCTTGGCGCCCTCGCCCGTGTCCACACTGGTGGACTTGCCCTTGCGCATGATGAAGTTCTTCAGGGAAACCGCACGGCCGAAATGTGAGCGCTTGGCTTTGGCCGACTTTCCGTCTTTGCCGTCCTCTGTGGCGCCTTCCTCACCTGGAGCGGAAAAAAGCATTTGAGGTTAAAGTTCATCAGGGTGTGCATCAATTAGTCGCACAGGATTACAGCGGGTGAGTGGAAGAAGTGTTCATCAAGTTAGCAAATATTTATATTACTAAAAACTAATTTATTGATTAAAAATATTAGAGTCTGACCTCGTCTTTGAGGTCCAGATCTCTAAGCTTCCCACAAAATCCCACGTAGCCTCAGTCTCACGTTATCGTATTCACGCCGCTGCTCACCCAGCGCGGTGACAACATTTAATCTAATTACACTGAAGGCTGTAAGTCCTTATCATATCATGTCTTATCAAATACATCCCTTTCTTCTCTTTCTTCTTGTTTTATGATTTCATTAATTTTGCTAACGTGGTCCTTTCTTACACTTGGCAAACATTCGTGAAATTCATTCAATCACATTCTTCAAACTAAAAGACAAATGTTCATTTCCTGTTTAAGAAAACAGTTGATAAGTAGTAAAACCAAAGATTAGCTGTCGAGTCTATTTTGTAAAGTGCTTCTAATATTTCTGTAGTTTGGTTTCTTTTTTAAGATTTTCCTTCTTCTACGTTAAGGATCATTACACTGTTTCTGTTGAGGTCTTTTATTGTGAAAGGCAGGAACAGGAATAATCAGGGAAATGATCATTGCACGATCTGATATCGTCGTGTTGGTGTTGTTCCCAGATCATCATACTAAAGGTTGTTCCAGGATCAACATTGCAAGTGACCAATCAGAATGTTGTGACGTCATACTTTTGCGACTTCGGGAAAAACCGCCGTAAAACAAAAAACTGTACTTAAGCTGCGAGAAACCGCTTCTGTCCGCCGATCAACGGACCCCGACCGTAACCCTAACCGTAACTCTTTAATAAACGGTAAGCAGAACTGATTTTGTACTTGCAAAATTTGGAATTTCATAAATGCACGAATGGCGCGCAAAAGAATAACGTAGCAACAATGTGATTGGTCACTTGCAATGTTGATCCTGGAACAACATTTTCATGATGATCTGGGAACAACACCAACACGACGATATCAGATCATCCAAGGATCATTACACTGTTTCTGTTGAGGTCTTTTATTGTGAAAGGCAGGAACAGGAATAATCAGGGAAATGATCATTGCACGATCTGATATCCTCGTGTTGGTGTTGTTCCCAGATCATCATACTAAATGTTGTTCCAGGATCAACATTGCAAGTGACCAATCAGAATGTTGTGACGTCATACTTTTGCGACTTCGGGAAAAAACGCCGTAAAACAAAAAAACTGTACTTAAGCTGCGAGAAACCGCCTTTGTCCGCCGATCAACGGACCCTGACCGTAACCCTAACCGTAACTCTTTAATAAACGGTAAACGGTAAGCAGAACTGATTTTGTACTTGCAAAATTTGGAATTTCATAAATGCACAAATGGCGCGCAAAAGAATAACGTCGCAACAATGTGATTGGTCACTTGCAATGTTGAACCTGGAACAACATTTTCATGATGATCTGGGAACAACACCAACACGACGATATCAGATCATCCAAGGATCATTACACTGTTTCTGTTGAGGTCTTTTATTGTGAAAGGCAGGAACAGGAATAGGCCCTTTTGGATAACAATGACATCATGTTATTGAAGTTTTTTTCAGGTTGTGGTGAATATTTGGGCTGCCACGTTTCCCAATGAATAAAGTTTTTTCTTATCTTAAAGCAAAAAAACAAGAACAAACTTGAGATTTTTAAAATTAAAACATGAAATTTCAACTCTGAACCAAAGAAGGTGGAATAAAAGAAACAAATCTCTCATTTTCACTCTGCTGTGTTCTTGTGTGCAGAAAGAGCAGAAAGTAAAGCTTAATTTAGTCTCTTCTGTTGACCTAAGTTATGCTGTAATTTGAATTTCACATCACCCGTTGAATATTTTATTTGGGACAATGTTCAATTACATTACCTCCCCCAGAGTTAGCAAGCCTTTAACTCCTGCGTGTCCTTGGTGGACAGCGACAGACTGAAATGAGTGCAAACAAGCTGCCGGCTTCAGAAACTGAATTTTTAAACGGTGTCCAACTGTGGCGCTGACAAAAACACAGCGACGCTTAAGACCTGCAGTCAGACTCTTAATACATCTCTGCTCGCTTTAACTTCCTCCAAAAGATCATGAAGCAGAAACCTGGAAATGACGACGCCCAAAGTGCAGCGATTCTCAATCTAAAGGCCAAACCCCCAGTGCAGGTCATGTGATAACTGGCGAGATATTAAATGAGTTTCCTTTGGTTATAATTTTAAAAACTGGATGAGCAGAAGAGAATGGATGGAGGGATTTTAAAGAGGAACCTCTAAAGTTTTAAGAGTTGATGAGCGTAACAACCACCAACATGGTCACTCGTCACGCACGGATGCCCACACCCTGTCCTTTAGAAGAACATCTTGATGTGCAGAGTTGAAGCCGTTAAAAGGCTGCACTTATGAGTAAAACAAGCCTAAATTAAAGCAAGAGTCTGCCGAGTGCGGCTAACGTTATCAGCCTTGGCTCCTCCCACATTAACGCCCACATACCTGCAGAATGTGCTTACACACCTGCAGCCACCGGACCTGCACATGCTTCACAGACAGCCTGGATAAAGACGGTTGCGACTGCTTTGGCTGGCTGACGTCAGGGTGACTGAGGTCAGATGACCTTCGTAAAGACGAGTTATGTTCACGCGCTCGACTCTGCGCTGACTCACCCGAGGCTGCAGGCGCCTCCTCCTCGCCTCCAGGGTGGCACTCCGTGTTGGTGCGTTTGCTCTTGGGGATGACCCGCTTCTTGAAGGAGGTCCAGATCTCGTTGGCGTGTTGTGTCACCGTTCCACCTGCTGCTGCCGCCTTCTCCTCCTCACCTCCCTCTGCTTTCTCCTTCTCCTCCCCTCCCTCTGTCTTGCCCTCCTCTGCTCCTCCCTCTGCCTTAGCTGCTTCCTCTCCTCCCTCAGGCTCCTCGGGCTTGGCGTTTTCAGCGGAGTCTTTGTCGGAGCCCTTGGCCTTGCCGCTGATGCCGGACATGGAGGTGTCCCTCTTCAAGCCCTGGAAGGTCCAGGAGCGTTTGAGCTTCCACCTCTTCTGGCCTGACTCTTTGGAGTCAAGTGTGGAGGAGTCTCCGCCACCTCCTTCTCCCTCTGCTCCTTCCTCTTTCCCATCCTCGCCTCCTCCAGTCTTCTTGTGTGCCTTCTGAGCCATGAGCTTCTTGAAGGAGTGCCAGCGCTTCATGTGCTTAGTGGTTGCTGAAGAGGCCGAGGCTTTCTGTTCCTCTTCTGCAGCTCCCGCTGCTCCTCCTTCCTCTACGATGGAGTCTGCAGTGGTGTTAAGTGCTTCGGGATCTTCCAGCCGGTCCAGAGACCTGGACCGGACCTTTACTGGTTTCTGGGGCTCTGCAGTGGCGCCCTCCTTCTTCTCAGTGCTGCGATGGGAGAAGATTCTCGCCACAGGCTTCCTGATCAAATCTCGAACTGTGGATTTCGCCTCCGCTGCTTTGCTCTTCTCCGCTTTCTTCTCGTCTTCCTTCTCTCCATTTTCCGCAGCCTTCTCTGTCGCCGCCTCACCTTCCGCACCTCCTTCTGCTCCTCCCTCTGCTGAGGCAGCTTCCTCCCCTCCTTTGTCGGCCTCTTTCTCCCCTCCTTCAGCCGCGCCCTCCTCGCCTCCAGCCGCGGGGGCGCTCTGCTCTTTCTTCTTCCTTCCACCCATCACCTTTCCCAGGCCACTCTTGTTGAGGAAGGAGTCCAGGAACGAGGTCTTGGGTTCAGAGGAAGTGGTGTTTTCGGAGCTCTGAGGCGGCGCATCCTCGCCTGCCGCCGCGGCTCCCCCCTCCTCAGTTCCCACTGTGTCCGCCACCGCTGTGTCGTTATTCACAGTCTCTTTGTTCTCGACAACCTCGCTGTTGACGGCTGTGCCGTCTTTATCGACAGCCTCGTCTTTGACAGTCTCTGAGCTCGTGTTGGCGTTTTTGGCCGCTTGCTCCACCTCTGCTGGCTTATTTTCGGTGCTTTTTCCATCTTCCTGGACCACTGGTGCTGCGCTGGCCTCCGTTGCCGCCATCTCAGAAAGGGAAACCAAACAATAACAACAAAAAAAGTCTCTTCCTTCCGGCCTGCCTTTCTTCCCTGGCCTTCTGTCCTCCTCTTCCTCTCTCTCTCTCTAGTGTTTCGTTCCTCCCGCTGTGGTGGCGCTCTCAGGTCATGGAGAGCAGGGTTGAGAGCAGTGGCGAGGAGGAAAGATACTCAGCATCCTACTAGACCTCCAAACTCCTGCAGGAGGAAAAAAGGGAGAGAGAGCGAGAGACAGATGGTTAATAGTCTGAAGCGACACCATAGGCGCTCGATGAGTCTGGTCTGGACTGTGCACCGAATGAGGAATGAAGTTAACATGATAAGGAATCTCAGCAGGACACAAAATACAGGCATGTTTCCTAATCACACACCCTAACCACAGCCTAATGGTAACCCTGACACTAAAACCACATATTTTGTCTCAAAAATTCCTTCAACTTGTGCGACTTGGATTTTGGTCCCTACAAGTACAGTAAACACACCTTGAAAAGGATGAAATGCAAAACCAACAGAAGTGGAAGGCCTCGGCGTCGCGCTCACAGGTTCTTGTAACGCATTTGTTGCTTTGCTTGTTGTCGTTCAGCTCGATTTATTTTTGTCACAACCCCATCAGCCATCAGTATCGCAGGAGACGGGATGTTAGCTTCAATCATAAATTGACACCAATTGTGTTCTTTATGATGCATAAGAACACAAGCACTGACTCAGCAAAAGCACATTTTGTGCAATCATCGTGTATTTTATACGTTTGGTTCGTGGCACCAATTAGACACCGTCCGTCTTGTTCTGAGAGACGCACATAAAACACCTGCTGGTGAGATCAGTGTGCTGCTGGCGTGGTTTGTTTTCATTGAGGAAAACTATAAAACACGACCAGACTGCTGCTTCCAAACATTCCTCGGTTGTAACACATTTTGACAGTTTAATGAATGAATCAGCAGATCAATGACACACACGCACGCGTGCACGAGTGCCGACGCAGAGTAATTTTCAGCTCTGAGAGTCCAGACGTTTAGCGCGCACAGTCGCACACTCTCAGAGGAGAAGGTGAGTCAGACTGGAGGAAGCAGAGAGACGCTGATGGAGAGGCACTCAGGTGGAGAGACAATCACACAGAGGAGAGGCAGACGGAGGGAACGAGGTGTAAACACATACATCACATGCTCCAGATAATCTCACACTGTGCTGTTGCCACAACGGACTGACCGGCCAACTGGATGGCTTACTGGTCGACTGCCTGCCTCTCTGGCTTGCTGATGGGACGGATGACTTGCGCTCATTACCCTTGATGGCTGAGCGGCGCGAGAGGCAGATTTACGGGCCGTCTGATTTGTTGTTCAACACCTCTGTAGTAAAGATTTGGATTTACATAAATAACTTGCGGTGAGGACGATACAAAGCGTTTCTTGCGTTAGACGCTTGGTTTACCCCAATCACTAACTTTACAGCACTGCTTTTACCTTTGCACGTTGTTACAACCATCTTACTCTAGAAATGAATGACATGAATGCTGGTTTTAGTTCAAATCAAGCTCAATTTCATACCTACGCACACAAAAGGTGAAACCCCGTCATTATGCAGAAACAATAACTAGACACAAAACAATGCAGCAAAAAACCACGAGGGCTCTCAGATATAACGGACGGCAGTCACTGAGTGATGTGTGCACATCTGCACACCTGCGACAGACCTCGCTGACGTTGCTCGGAGGAAATACGAACGAAAGGAAATCTGTGGGAAGAGCAAAGAGCTCCCTGCGACATAGTGCCACATCTAAATGACGTGTTATCTTTACTAACGTCGCTGTGACATTTGATACCAACATTGTGTGGCTTTGCCCCAAAGTGCTGTGTCCCGAGCTGACCGACTCTATATATTCACGCCTGCCAGTGTTGATGCTTCAGGTTTGGTGAGAGCAGGTGATAAAAGCCCTGTTTTGCTAAACGAGTTGTTGTAATAAAAGATTGTGGCGACAGAGGACGGCGTCGAAGTGCTCCATCCATGCATTGTTTTTTTTGCTGCTTGCAGCAGTCTCAGCAGAGATGCCCGGATCTCCTCTCGCCATCTCCTTCATCAGAGTCACCTTCACGCCCATCAGAGGAAGCTCCTTTCTTCCCCTCTTAGCTCAGATTATACTCTTTTGGCCGCGACCCACAGCTGGCGGTCGTGTGAGCTCAGCTCAGTTCTCTCGTTGCCACAAATATACTGACAGCGAACGCCAGATGGCACGTCAGTCCGTCGGTCTTGCACCTTCCCATCACTCATTAACAAGAATTCAAGATACTTCAGCTCCTTGCTTGGGACAACAACTCCTTAACCAAGAGGGAGCAATCAGCCTTGTTCCAGCCTCAAACCTGGAAGTCTGACTATGATGTTCAAGCTGTAACAATCGACATCACAATTATCCAGCTAGGAAGCTTGACACCAGACTGTGTGTGCAGCTGTGGGGTTGGGCCGTACAGTCGGGCAATAAAAACTTATGCAAAAATATATTTGAATAAATACTTTTATAGCCGTGGCTGCTTTAGCCACAATGGTCACTTCTTACTCGTATTTTTCATGCTGTACTGGACTTTACCGCAGTCAGAAAGAGGTTTTGTATCATTTCATGTCTGAGTTATTGAATCTGGAAGCTCAAATGGTGAATATTTTTTCACCTTTGCCAATGTCAAGCACACGAATAGGCCTGACTGGCTATTACTCATTTATTTGGTGCGTTTTAAAGAAGGGCAGCATTTAATAAAAACAAAAAATATACACAAATGATATGAAGTGACTGGAAAAAGCAGCAACATTAGAGTTAAAATCCAAGAGACAAAATAAAAGCATTGGCAGAAATAAATGTGACCATGTGGCTGCTTTCTGAGCCCCTGAAGGTTGTAGCCTAGAGATAGAAACACATACACCTCCACTATCACACAATATTAAAATCACTGCGTCGTTTAGCTGAAATAAACACAAATTAGGCTAGCAGCTACATGACGCTCAGCACATGCCTTTATACAACTCCCCCCCAGCTGGAGCTGACTGATTTAACTCCAGCTCACTGGACCTCATCACGGTTTGTCAAATATCAGCCATCTTGGTCCTGTTCTTCCAATAATTGGTTTGTTTCTTCTTTCCTTCATCTGGCGACGCGTTCGCTCAGACTATTTGGAAACATCACATTAGCAGCTGAGTTTGGACAGAGATTAAGAAGCTCTTGATCAAATATTCTGCTTATCAATGATTCAGACGCCGATGGGCTTGGTTTCATCAAAATACTTCCCAAGCAAACATCGACTCGACTTCGATATGTCATTTCAGTTCCAGTTTTTTCAACAAGTCGTACAGACTGACGGACACTGGCACCACCATCTGTTTTTCCATTGCAGGCTGCTTTGTTTTGGCTGTTTTCACTTTAATATTGATCATTATTAATCATTTAAGTGAGTCTTACAAAATCTACCAAAGAATCAGACCTGTGGGATTTTAGGGATGTTCTTTGGATCGAATCAAATCCACTGGACTCCTCTTTAAACAAAGAGTAGTAGTGTCAGCCACTGGTTTTGTGTTCTAGCCTACCGGGTTATTTATGTGTTTTGTGACATGACATTAGGGCTGCCACAAACGATTATTTTGATAGTGACTAGTCACCGATTATTTTTGCGATTAGTCGACTAATCAGATCATCATCCATTGGACGTAAAACGCAAGCTTATTGCACCAGCAGCATCTGCTCTTATATAACTATCATTAGCTTACAGCTTTAAGTGTTTCAGGTATGTGCTAACTAAAAATAAAGACAAGATGATCGTTTATTAAATTTTAATGAAATTTGCAGATTGTTTCGGTGAAGTTTAATAAACTCCTTGCTATCTAAAATATAACAGGACACCGGAGTAAATTCTCGAGCATCTCACACTTCTGATAATCAGCTGTCTGCTTGACGTTTATTCAGCTGTGTAAAAACTATAACTTTAATCTCAGCCAAACCATTTACTCAGGAACAAATAAAATACTAAAAAAAAGCCAAACAATAACATTTTTAAGTTATCTAAGTGACTTATATATATTTAACCTGAGTAGCGAAAGACGGCGGTGGGTTTGAAAGCATTT
The DNA here is from genome assembly GCF_963576455.1 of Neolamprologus multifasciatus. Taxonomy (NCBI): domain Eukaryota; kingdom Metazoa; phylum Chordata; class Actinopteri; order Cichliformes; family Cichlidae; genus Neolamprologus; species Neolamprologus multifasciatus. Next base: position 4,421,793 of record NC_140452.1, read on the forward strand.
GCCGGGAGTCCGGTGTTCTCACGGCTCTAGTTAGCCTAGCCCCCGGCTAGCTATCGAGCTAGTGGCTAACAGACGTCTCCGAAAACGTCGGAGCGCTTTTGAAAATATGTGGTGTCTTGATAAACTGAGCAGATATTTGAGGTTTACACAGCTACATTCTCGTCTGAAAACATGTTAAACGTTTATTTTGTGACCCAGAAAGAATAATAAGAGTAATATTAAAACTAACTAGCTGCCGCCATTGTTGGAAACTGAGCAGGGCCGCGCTGTGAATTCTGGGACACAGCTTCTTCTTCTTCTTCGGGGTTTAACGGCAGCTGGCATCCTTGTACATGCAGTGCTGCCATCTTCTGGTTCAGTCCGTTATTACACTCTTAAATCCTACTACTTATTCCTGCTCTTTTGGGATCTTACAAAGCTTCAAACGACGCGTCGACTATTAAATCAGTCGTCAACGATTTTGATAATCGACGTAATCGTGACTAGTCGACTAATCATGGCAGCCCTACATGACATGAGGTTATGGTACGTACCCCTACCCTAGATTTCATGAGCTGGAATACAGCAGGTATCACGAGGGTCCGACAAGCCCTAAGTCAGGAGCTGGACTTTACAGGATCTACCTGCGTGAGTGAGGTCTGGCACAAAGGTCTGAATGCTTACCAAAAATGCAGATGTGGGGCACACCTGGGCCACACATCAATTGTTATTTATTGATTGTTTAAGCAGACCAGAGAGTGGTAACCCCAACCCTTCATGTTTGCATCTGAAAGCCGTTTCAATCCCGTCTTTAAAGCTTCTAACAAAGTCTGAAACTCGTCTCACGCTCTCACGACATAACCTAACAGACCGTTCTTTACATTTTTAATAAACTGATTCAAAGAACACTGAACATCAGCATTCAGCCAAGGCCTTCAGAGAGCGGACAAGTGCTTTAAATAAAACAGGACCGTTGAGAAAAGGTTGCTCTGCTGTGAATTAGAGGTGACCGATCATCTCAACCACGGATTCATTAAACGGGATTTAAGGATTAATCGCACGGCGACACAGGAGAATAGAAATCCTCATCGCTGCAGCTTTAAACAGACATTATAGCATCGGTTGATCCAACTTTCTGCTGGGCTCCACCTCGATGTTTGAGGCACGTTCGCCCACACGAGACGAGCCGGGGCTTTGTTTCAGTCGCTCTTTATTTTGGATGGATCGTGTTTTTGTTGTGTTTCTTGCTGGCGTCTGATTACGCTGCAGCAGAGGAGCATTAGCATGTTGGATGGTGGATGTGAGGCTGAAGCCCCGAGGTGTTGGAACAGCATCAGACAGAGGACGACGACAAAATGGAGGGAGGGAGCGAGGAAGGGGAGGAAGAGGAGGAGGAGGAGTGGCGCAGACATGGGCTGATTGTGAATCGTCTCTTTCTGTTCGTTTGCCTCTTACCATTCACCTCCGTCTGTCTGGTTTTTTCTCGTCTGTCTCTTTCGTTCTCGTTTGTTTTCCTCTCTCTTGCACTCGTCTTTATTCTCTCCATCTCATTAAATCTTTGTCTTTGGGTGTTTTTGCCTCTCCTTTCATGCTGTGTTCTCTTCTGTCTCTTCCTTTTCACTTTAATTCATCCTCCTTCCTTTTTCCTCTCAGCCACATTCAGTTATTCATCTCACCCTTTCCGTCTCTCCTGCCGTCACCGTCTCGTTTTTGCCTTCGTGTCTTTTGTGATGCCAGCTTCTTCTTTCGGCATCTTTTGTATCACGTTTGTTCTCGTTCACCTTCCCATGTCTCCATCTGTCTCTCCATCTCTGACTTGATCTTTTTCCTCCAACCTATTTGTCAGTCTACATCTCTCCCGGTTTATCAGCTTTATATTCATCTTTCTGGTTGTTAGACCCAAATTCACCATTTTTATTTATTGTAACAGAGCACATGTCCCCATAACTAGTCAAATGATACATTTAAATGCTGATGTCCTCAATGTTTGCCACAGGAAGTAGGAGTCAGCCACACATTTCAGCAACATTTCAAATCTAATTGATTCAATCAAGCTTAACCTTAATAATAATAATAATGGATGTCATTTATATAGCGCTTTTCGGGACCCCTCAAAGCGCTTTACAATACCACTATTCATTCACTCTCACATTCACACACTGGTGGAGGCAGCTACAGTTGTAGCCACAGCTTCCCTGGGGCAGACTGACAGAAGCGAGGCTGCCATATCGCACCATCGGCCCCTCTGGCCATCACCAGTAGGCGGTAGGTGAAGTGTCTTGCCCAAGGACACAACGGCCGAGACTGTCCGAGCCGGGGCTCAAACCGGCAACCTTCCGATTACAAGACGAACTCCCAACTCTTGAGCCACGATCGCCCACCTTCACTCAGGCAGGCCATGAAGTCAAGCTCGGCAGATCAGCTGATCTCATCTGGTACCAGCCCACATCATCTGGTGGTTTAGCCCAGCGGTCCCCAACCCCCGGGCCTCGGACTGGTACCGGTCCGTGAGTCGTTTGGTAGCGGGCCGCGAGTATTGAGGCTCAGGTGTGAAATGTATAGTTTTCAGGGTTTGTATCGGTTTTCAGCGTTATTTTGTTATCGTTTTTTTTTTTTTTTTTTTTTTTTTTTTTTTTTTTTTTTTTTCCGCCTGTCCCATTTGGTTCTTTAGCCGTCAGAATTGTTGTCTGAAGACCAACAAGGATACCCAATGGATTTATTTTGCCAAATGGATCATCATGGCATTGCCGTATTGGTCCATTTGATCGACCTTTGTTTTTATTATTTATTTTATTTTCAGTTGTTACAGACGGGACAGACATGAGTGAGGGATAGGAAAGGGAGAAAGAAAGAGGAAGGAAAAGAAAAACAGAAGGGGAGAGGGACAGTGAGAAAGGGGGGAAGAAAAAATATCTCCGGGATCACCTGTTGAGAGAAAAAGAATAGAAAACAAGCAAAAAAAAAACCACACAATGCAACATACTATACACAACACCATCGCATTAATCTAGCTAAGTGAAAACAGCAGTAAATACTAAATATTGAATGTTGTTGTGCAGCACGCAGGACAGACAGCGCACAATGTGCTTTGAAGTAGCAGCCAAGAAAGGTGTGATTTAAGTCTACGAATAGCGAACACCCATGTGCACACCTGTGTGGATCGGCGCGCTTGTATTCAAATGGTTTCCCCATGTAATGGTCTGCTAGAGGATGTAGAGAGCCATAGCCCCGTCCCCCAGGGCATGAAGCAGGCATGGAGGAGATCCAGGCCCCAGACATCCAGAGGCCCCAGAGTGCAAGAGCCCAAGGAGGACCACCGGAGGGGCATCCGTGCCACCTTCATGGGAAGGGCTGAGGATCCCCAGATGAGGGGTCACCCAGTAGCCACCGGGCAGAAGCTAGAGGGGGCTGCACCGGCGTGCCCGCCGGCTCTGCCGGCAGCCAGCTGTGCCAGAGTGAACCGAGCCGCAGGCACAGAGGCCGGAGGCCCGAGGGCCCCCCGCGCCCCGGAAGAGGCCTGACCGAGCAGCAGGCGCCAGGCCCCGCCAAGTAGTCACCGGGAGTGAGCTGGTACATACCTGAGCGCCCAGCCCCGGACACCAAGAACCACCAACGCACCGACCCCTGAGGGCATCAGTCACCGGCAGGGAGTGTGGTGAGGGGAGATAGGCCTCCACACTTTGGAGGGCCTTGGAGTTCCCAGAGAGGTGAAGTCTAAGACCCGACCTGACATATAGACACAGACAAACAGGCACACACAGACACAGACATGCATTCCCACCCTCATGCACACATATACAAACACTCAGCACTCACCCAACGCAGGAATAAACGTAAATGGACATGTACACACAATCACACTCCCCAAACATACTCTATATCCCGGGTCCAGGTATCCTCACCCCCAGAGATGGAAACGGCACCCAGACCCAAGAGATGTTACCCTTCCCTCCGGGGTGGAGGCAAGCAGACCGCCCCAGGCTCCGCAGCAGCAGGGAGGCCAATCGGACAGCCAGCATCTCTTCCCAGCCCCCCCGCCCCGATGGCTAGCAGAGAACAGGGGTGTGTTAAGACCCCATACCTCCCTCCTCCCGCTCAAGTGTAGTGTTGCTGCGTGTTGCTCTAAAGTGTATTTAAAACAAGGGAGAGCATGGTGCTGCTGCCAGAGAGCAGCAGGTGTTAGCACGGCCCCTCCCGAGAACCCTCAATGTCTACATGGATTTAAAATTGAGAGGTGGGCACCGGCGCCAGAGGCAGGTTTGAATACACAGACCGTCTACTGGACGCCGTTAACGTGCCCACCCTCAAGGCCCTATATATATATATATGTGTGTGTTATGAGAGTGTAAGTAATGTGGATGTCTAAGTTGTGAGATAAAATTGAGGCACAGGTGGCCAGAAGAGGACAGAGGGGGGGGAATGTCTCCCCTGCACCCTGGTGACACACCCGCACCCCAAAGCCCTACCTGTGTGGGTGGGTGTGGTGGAGCGTGAAGAGGGAGGCAGACGGGGATGGGGAGGAAAAGAAGGGAGGGGAGGGTGTCCCTCCCTAGGGCCAGCTCCCCCGCTGACCCCAATATGCACCCCCGTCCTCTGGTATCCACCAAGGCAAGGGAGCCCAGGCCCATCCAGACCGGGGCCTACGGCAGCAACACCGCCAAGCCCCACAGGACCCGGGGCAGCCCACTCTACCCCACCGCAGAGGAAACTGTACCCACCCCAACATTCAATCATCTCCCAGACTACACAAGACACAGACACCCAGGTTAAGTTTATTCTCCACCTCTCCTATGTCTCTCCCCCACCTGCAGAGTGGACTCCTGCAAAGATGGAACAACCTCCCTGCCAGTTCAAGAGCCCCCCGGTTAGGCCGATGCACAAGAGGCCCCCTGCGCCAGGGCTGAGCCCCCGTGCACCCACCCGCCCACAACCTCGGCGACACACCGACGAGGACCGAAGCCCCCAAGGCCCAGCCAGAGCCCCAGCACGGAGGCGAAGCACCCCCGAACCCCAAACCCCCACGCCCGCCCCGGATCCACTCAGGGGCAGCCAGGCCACCAGGCCAGTAACCTACGTCCGCCAGCACAGACCATCCTCCAGCCCCGCTGCACGCGGCCACGAGGAGAACAACCTCTGAGAGCGACCAGAGCCACTAACCAGGTTATGAACACAACCCCCGGGTTAAGCCCTCCAGGGATAACGTCTCTAGGGGTCCTCCAGGTGCCCTAAGCCCATCCCAACCTCCACATCAACCACAATAGCCAAGGCGGGACCAAACCACGACCCCCCACCCCCGCTAGGTGATGGAGCCGATCAAAGGAGCCCAGAGGGATTGATCTAATGTGGTGGCAGAGGCTATATCGAGACTAATGTGATCTATTAGATAGTTTCTGTATTGGCTAGAATTAAGATTATTTTTATTTTTCCAGTTCATGAGGACCGTTTTCTTGGCGATGCATAGGGCAATAAAAACCATGTGGACTGTATTAATTTCTGTAGTGACATCATCCAAATTTCCCAACAAGCATACTAAAGGGGAGGTTGGAATTTTACATTTCAGACACTTTGATAAGTCCTCACATATCTCGTGCCAAAACTTCTGCACTGGTGGACAGAACCAAAGAGCGTGGATGTAACTGTCTGGTGTATTGCCTTGACAGTGTGAGCAGTTGTTGGCGGATGTAAAGCCCATCTTAAACATTCGATGACCTGTATAGTGCACTCTATGCAGTATTTTGTATTGTATTAATTGCAGATTGGGATTTTTAATAAATTTAAAGGTTTTTAAGCAAATCTGAGACCAGACGTTTTGGTCTAAGCTGACTGATAAATCTGCTTCCCACTTTGCAATAGGAAGGGATATTGATTCATCTATTTTAGAAAGTGTTCTGTATATTTTAGATAATAGTTTGGGGGATTTAAGAGTAAGAAATTGAACCACACTTGGTGGTGTTTGTAATTCAACTTGACTGAGGTTAAATTTCTTTTTTACTATGGATTTAATTTGTTGATATTCTAAAAATCTTTTCTTGTTGATCCCATATTGTGTAACTAGTCTGTCAAATGGAATAAATTCTGTTCCCTCTAATATATGTTCTAAGTATTTAATTCCTTTACAACTCCATTCTGGGAAATTAATCATATTTTTGTTTTGTAATATGTCAGGGTTATTCCAGATAGGTGTACGTTTGCATGGGATTAATGAAGACTCCGTTATTTTTAGAAACTTGTTATCGTTTTTATCGTTAACTCTGTTTTCCTGGGTCTTTTCACGTGTGTTATGGATAAATCTTCTTTTTTTCGGTACCGGTACTAGTTTTATTTTGTTGTATTTATCCGCGACACCTTAAAGGCCGGTCCGTGAAAATATTGTCGGGCATAAACCGGTCTGTGGCGCAAAAAAGGTTGGAGACCGCTGGTTTAGCCGACTTCCTTCTAGACATATCAATGGTAAATGGCCTGCATTTGGATAGCGCTTTTCTAGTCCCTAAGGACCCCAAAGCGCTTCACACTACACTGAGTCATTCACCCATTCACACACACATTCACACACTGGTGATGGCAGCTACATTGTAGCCACAGCCACCCTGGGGCGCACTGACAGAGGCGAGGCTGCCGGACACTGGCGCCACCGGGCCCTCTGACCACCACCAGTAGGCAAACATGGGGTTAGTATCTTGCCCAAGGATATTTGGCATGCAGCATGCAAGAAGGCAGCCTGGGATCAAACCACCGACCTTCTGATTAGTGGCTGACCTGCTCTGCCACCTGAGCTACAGCCACCCCAATATCAATGGCAAATATCATGTAGGACACTGAGCCAAGATGCTTAAGACCACCTACATTTGCTTCTGCAAGCCGCTTGGCAATCCACCTCCACACCACTGTGTAAAAACTCAACACCACCAGTTCTGGAAACTGAGGAAAGTCCTGAAGGTCGTCTGTCCTGAAAGTATTTGAAGAAATAATTAAAATTTGGTCAAATGAAGTAAAGAGAATGGAATCGACCACAGTGTTGGTTCAGACCTGCTACAGATCTATTTATGTTCATTTAACCTACAGGCACATCTGCAACCAGCTGTGCAGCCCACCCCAGCGTCCCTTTTTAAAATATTGTTCCTGACTTTATAAATATCATATCTGCAGTCATTGCCTCGTTCTGCTCTGAGGTCTTGGGGAAATATGAAAAGATGAAGAAAAAATAAAATCTCATTTGATTACACTGCCCCTGACTGGTACGAGAAAACGACTGTCTTCGTTTAACACGAGCAACGACCGCTAACGCGACGTCGGCATCTTGGAAAGGTTTAAACGAAGGATGTGGTGTAGTTTGCCAAGGTCAAGTGAAGACTCAAAGGGCCGACGAGATGTGTTGCGTTTGTGCAGCTGTGAGTGAAGTTGAGCATTGTCGATAATAATACATTTTAGGCACATGAAGCAGCTGGGATGAGTCAGCTTCTGCGCGGGGCTGGTACAGACTCACTATGATGCAGTCTGTCTGTGAGCACCGTACGGCCGGGAGTTTAACTTCATGCAAAAGACCGAAAGCACACAACTGCACTTCAATTCCAACGGAAAGCAAAAGCACAGCTGCACAGCCAGAGCTTAGGATGTGTAATATGTGGAGTCGAAGCACAACACTGACTGAGTGAGACGCATGAGACTCGATACCTCTTTGTATCGTAACTGTAAACACAGCAACACTGCTGCGAGCTGAAGCATGTTTCTAATTCATGAACTACCAATTTGGAACAGCAAATACAGTTTGGGAGGATGTAATGAATTCATTTTTATCAACGTAATGAGAAAACATTTTAATGAATACATCTGAAAGCTGCGTAGTGTTCACTAGCAATTTACTTGATTTGTTTTCCATCAGTCTTTGGCAACTTGCAACAAACATCTTTATTATTTCAGAGTTAAGGTTAGGGCAAGATAGCCAGACGCAACATTTAAACACGTTTCCACACAAAAGATGAATCAATTTTGCCTCTGGAGCTTTATGTGATTATGCTGTGGGTGAGAGGAGAGCTAACACTGCATGACGGAAGCTAACAGCAAAGCATCAGCAGTTAGGAAGCATTTCACACTAACATGCTAACAGCTTTTCTTCTTGCATCTTCACTGTGATTAAAATCTGCTCCACTCCGTGTGCACGGAGGTGTGCTCGCAGTGAGACCGAGAGCAGGAAAGGAGAAAACCATGTGACTCGAACTGAGAGCAGTAAGACGCTCACGCTAACCAATCAATGAATAATCCAGAGGTTTATGTAAAGCCTGGTTTATGGTTTCAAGTCTTATTTAAAACAACATGATCCTCATTTTACACATTTTGGTTTAGATTACCACAAAACAAACATGGCGGGTGTGAAAATGCTCAGTTAAGGAGTCAGAGGTTGGACTTTACTAATCAGTGGCTCTGTCCATGTTCAGTATGTACATTTTGTAGATTACCTGACAGAAAGGGAACATTTAATCCATCATCTACGCCAACTGAAGCAGAAATCTAATATTTATATACCAGTATTTATGTACCAGTGAATTAGGGCTGCTACGATTACGTCGACTATCAAAATCGTCGACGACTGATTTAATAGTCGACGCGTCGTTTGAAGCTTTGTAAGATCCCAAAAGACGCAGGAATAAGTAGTAGGATTTAAGAGTGTAATAACGGACTGAAACAGAAGATGGCAGCACTGCATGTACAAGGATGCCAGCTGCCGTTAATCCCCGAAGAAGAAGAAGAAGCAGCGTCCCAGAATTCATAGCACAGCCCAGCTCAGTTTCCAACAATGGTGGCAGCTAGTTAGTTTTATTAATAACTCTTATTATTCTTTCTGGGTCACAAAATAAACGTTTAACATATTTTCAGGCGAGAATGTAGCTGTGTAAACCTCAAATATCTGCTCAGTTTATCAAGACACCACATACTTTCAAAAGCGCTCCGACGTTTTCGGAGACGTCTGTTACCCGCTAGCTCGATAGCTAGCCGGGGGCTAGGCTCACTGCGGTCTTTCGCTACTCAGGTTAAACATATATAAGTCACTTAGATAACTTAAAAATGTTATTGTTTGGCTTTTTTTTAGTGTTTTATTTGTTCGTGATTAAATTGATTTGGCTGAGATTAAAGTTATAGTTTTTACACAGCTGAATAAACGTCAAGCAGACAACTGATTATCAGAAGTGTGAGATGCTGGAGAATTTACTCCGGTGTCCTGTTATATTTTAGATAGCAAGGAGTTTATTAAACTTCACCGAAACAATCTGCAAATTTCATTAAAACTTAATAAACTATCATCTTGTCTTTATTTTTAGTTAGCACATACCTTAAACACTTAAAGCTGTAAGCTAATGATAGTTATATAAGAGCAGATGCTGCTGGTGCAATAAGCTGTACGTTTTACGTCCAATGGATGATGATGTGATTAGTCGACTATCAAAATAATCGTCTGTGGCAGCCCTAATGTCATGTCACAAAACACATAAATAACCCGGTAGGCTAGAACACAAAACCAGTGGCTGACACTACTACTCTTTGTTTAAAGAGGAGTCCAGTGGATTTGATTCGATCCAAAGAACATCCCTAAAATCCCACAGGTCTGATTCTTTGGTAGATTTTGTAAGATTAAATGATTAATAATGATCAATATTAAAGTGAAAACAGCCAAAACAAAGCAGCCTGCAATGGAAAAACAGATGCTGGTGCAATAATCTGTACGTTTTACGTTGAATGGATGATGATCTGATTAGTCGACTAATCGCAAAAATAATCGGTGACTAGTCGACCATCAAAATAATCGTTTGTGGCAGCCCTACAGTGAACACCATCGTCTCCCTTCTCACCTGTCTGCAGAGATTTACTCTGTTCATATTAGAAAGTTTGAAAGTTCTGGAGGTAAACCCTCGCTGGCGCAGATAACTTTGTCATCATGCGAGGGCCTTCTCGGGTGCATTTCCAGCTGCACGCGTTTTCACTCTCTGTGATGGCAATCTAATCCTGCAGGACGCCCGTTAATGCAGCTATAATGGGGGTCAATGGGGAAGCGTCAGAATGGCCAATCACAGTTTTCCACTTCACACTGCGATAATAGCCCTCCTCTTCACACCTTCCTGATACCAACACATTAAAACACTCTGCTGCATCCACACACAAATACACCACTCAGCTTCCTCATCTAACCCTTCACAGGTTTCACACTCACTGTCAAGCTCCACATATAAACCTGCTGAGGAACTGAAGCGCTCGTGGATACGAGTGCCATTCACTCCGATTCTGTTCTGATCTGTATGAACGTGATCAACAACACAAATACTGCCCACAAAGACTAAACCAGCTTTTACTTTCAAGACATTTTCCAACCTGCAACACCTAAGTAGGCATAGCAATCTCAGTCCACACCCACCCTGTTGCAGGAGATGGCTCCGCCCACTGTGCCTGGTTCTGCCAAAGGTTGCTTCCTGTTAAAAGGGAGTTTTTTTCCTTCCCACTGTCGCCAAATGTTTAGTCGTTTGATTGCTGATTATGATTTGATTTGTCTGCATAACCAAGTCTGTACCTTTCACTACAATATAAGGTGACTGTTGTTCTAATTTGGCGCTATATAAAATTTAAATTCAACGTTAAGTTTAAGTTTAAATAGAGTTTCATTGTTAACAAGTCGATTTTTCCTGCTGTCACATTAAAGGGAATGCCTGAGGTTAATGAAATAAAGAGACTGTTCTTAGTGAAGCAGAAAACACAGCAGGAAGCCGACGCTGATGATTCAGGGCCGTACAGCGTGTCGCTCACATTTGAACCAGATGGACCGTTACATGTATTGAGGGGCACATGTGTGACCAGGACATATCCTAAGATTCAAGCTTTGTTTTGCTCAACAGAAAGGCTGATAACAGCAGTGGAGATGAAGCTTCTGGTGGAGCCGCTTCACATTCAGCACTGCTCTCTTTTATAGAGACGGCAAAGCTGAAGTAAAACCTGAAACTAAACTTCTGCTTATTCAGATAAACTGCTGGTTTAGTTTAAGTTGATCTTAATTTTTGTAAACGTAAGAATACAGATGTCCCTCCTCTCTTTTTCTAGAAGACAGCAGCATGCAGGGAACCTAAAGAGGGCGCGGTGTAGCCTTCACATTTATTATAAAGCTGTGTCACAGATTAAACAGTACGTTGTAATGTTATACATAAAGCTGAGCATATAAAAAAGGCTCCAATGACTCGTCGCGTGACTTGAATTACTCAGCTATTTAAAAATTTCTTTTTAAAAACTTGATGCAAACGACTCCGTTGTCAGCTTGTAACTAGTTTAATGTCGAGGCTGAGTCTGTGTACACGTCACTGTTTGTTTTACACAGTGAAAACTCTACAGTAGAATATAAGTGCATGTATGTAGATGAACTGTTACGTGTTTAAATCAGGCTGCCAGCAGCCGTCCCACTTTCCATCGCTGTCATACCTCCAATAATCAGGGGAGCATCTGAAGGGGGGCACTGGATTCATTTCAAGGCTTTAGTAACATTATTTGCAATTTTTAGATTAATATAAAATATTCATGATATATACACACACACACACACACACACACACACACATAAAAGCACACAGCAATCTAGCCCATTCATGAGGTACAACAGCCTCCTACCAGGAAAACAGTCGAACGCCTGGAACGCTTTCCTGCATTAGTAAGAAAGCTCTAAAGTAATGGCCATTTCATTTTACTGCATTTGTCATTAGAGGTGGGAATCACCATACATCCCACGATACGATATTATCACAATACTTAACACACGATACGATATTATTGCAATTTTTTAAAATATTTTGCGATATTCAGATTCTGTACATAAACTTTATCAATATTCATTTTCATCTAATAACAAAGTCTCACACTCAGTCTTTCTCTCATTTCAGTTTTATTGTTGACAAACTGAACGGTTTGTATCACAGTCTAGTCCAACTTAACTGAATCAACCATCTGGTACAATTATAGCTATTCTGAACTATGCAGTTTATGAAAACTATGCAGCCCCTTCAGCAACTGAAGAATTTGAAAGTAAATTAAAACAAAATATAATTTCACATTAAATAAAAAAGTTTTCAACTTAATTAAAATAAAACATGTCTTAAATTAAAATAAGTAAACTGTCATGTTTATTGCTGCCAAAAAAAAGTTAAACACATTTGGACAGTGAAGGAATGTCAGGATTCTTGCTCAGAAAAAGGATCAACATGCTCTGAAGTCAGAGCACAAAAACCTTTTTTGTAACAAAATATAGATTTCTGCTGTCCCTGTATCGATACATTATTAGCAAACAAAATATCACGATACTACATAGTATCGATTTTTTCCCCCCACCCCTATTTGTCATTATTTTTGCATTTATGAAAATGTTCTCTTTCAAAAATATTAAGTAACAACAACAGTTTTAGTTGCTTTTAACAGCTATTATGTGCAGTTAAACTATTTAATTGATGTTAAAAGGCTCATCGATAGAATAAATAATACTGAATTACTGTAATAGTCGAAGGCTGCAGCCCTAACATAAAATAATGTTTTATTTATTCATTTTCTGTCCCTGGGACATTATGTTGGACAATCTCTAAAGTATAATCTCAACAAATAACACGCTGATCATTGAAGACTTTACAACTTAACTTTGACTTTTAAATATATTCATACAGGTGCTCGTCGCTCGCTCTCTTATTTGTCGGGTTATTGTTTAGTTATCGGTGACAAAGATGGTCCACAGCTCGACGTCTGATCAGAGAGGATTTGTGGGTAATCTATTTAGTAAGTCACAGATAACATGGAAACACAGGTGCCTGACTGCTGACTCAGCAGTCGCCGCTTTACAGAGGAATCACCTGGAAGCTTTTGAGGAGGTTAGTTATTGTTAAAGGGAAGCACAACAGCAGCAAAAATAAGACGCGCCACCATTTTACCCATCACACTGCTAATTTACATAATTCTGTTACTAATTGAGTAGATTTTACCCCTGACCTCATTTTATTTCTGGTTTTACAGCAAATTAAAATACCGTCATTTGGTTTGAGCTGCATGTGAAGCAAAATGTGCGACACACAAACACAAACATCTCCAACAGCTGAAGGCCACAATTCCTGCTGCTCACAAACGCCACACTATTCAGTCCAAAGTGACAAAAGCCCAGTCTGACAGCGCGACGTTAGCACGCGGCTCTTCAACAGTTATCACACACTTAGAAGTAAAAACCTCTGCTTACTCAGTTTGACACCAGCAGAGCGACGTCACTGGAAAACATTTCAGAATCACGTGCAGACTCGTTACTGTCCAGCGGATGTGTTGGGGTAGAAAAAATAAACTTTCTGATAAAAAAGCAGAGGCTTCTTATCAAACATGCCCTTAAGGAAAGCTAGCTTTCTTCTGATTGGCTGCCCAGTCTGAAAAACAGGTGGGCGGGGCTTCTGGGTCTCAGATGACCGTATTAGTAAAATCCACTGTCTAAGTTATCAGGTTGCAGGGTCAGGAAAAAAACCTCTGTTTGATTTCTTGAAACTTTGTGAGGAACCAGATGTGCAACAGTGTAACAGATAACAAAGCAAACAGACATTCACAGGTTAAGTCACGCAACAGCGATAAGCTTCATTACCGGTGAAGGTGACATTCCAGGTGATGTGAGGTTACACTCATGAAATATCGAGCCCTGAACTCCAGCAGTTTGCAGCGCTTTGTAATAAAAACCATTAAATGAAACCAGGCCTGCAGGAAAAGGTCCACTTTACAGAGCTGACAGAAGTACAGCGATAAAGAGACGAAATCTTCCTCCAGGACACACTAGCTGCCGAGGGAATTGAACCTGTGACCTCTGAGACGGAGGCCGAGCAAAAGCATTCACAATTTAACTGAGCTGCCTTCAGACAAACAGCTGGAAGACGACAACAGAGAGACGATCAGGCCTTTACACAGCGCGATGCATTGAAAGTGGCAAAAATCAGGAAGTAACCTTGATAACAGAAAATTGTCTTTAATACAGACAAAACCAATTCAACCTCATTTGACAACAAATTTCCGGCGCCTGCTGAATCAACAGCCTGAGGATGACAGATTACAGAGGCAACATGTAAAGTCAAAATTAAAGGCTGTGGATTTGTCCCTCATGCAAAAACCTCGTATCATCACAGGCACGTATAGGTTTGTATTTTCACTCCACGCATACCATTAAAAACTAGAGATGGACCGATCCGATATTACGTATCGGTATCGGTCCGATACTGACCTAAATTACTGGATCGGATATCGGAGAGAAATAGAAAATGTAATCCGATCCATTAAATATCAAAAAAGCACCTCACAAAACTTGGCGACATGGCGAGCCGGAGCAGTGTGGTCACGTGATAGAGCGGCTGTGTGTATTTGTAGCCTGCTAGCAAACATTTAATCACCGAGGAAGTTATCTCAGAGAGAAGTAAAGCAAGTGTGTAAGTTCATCTCTGAATGTTTGTAAAGCATTCCCGCGTTAAGCTTGACAACCGATATATAGAGCAACTGCCTCTCTCTCTCTCTCTCTCCTGCTGCTACTTCAATCGTGAAACTGCTTAATGATCAGCTGATCGGCTTTTCTGTCGCGAGTCCGTCTCTCTTGTTTGTTTTTGGCCCACTTCTCACCAGAAAGAGGAAACCAGCGGCTGAACAACAGCAGCACGTTTAAGCTTGATAAGCTGTTGTTAGAATTTATTTAATATTACTTTCTAGACCAGGATCTTTTTCTACGCAGCTGACGGCTGGTAACTGTGCAGGGGCGGATCTAGCAAAGTTTAGCCAGGGGGGCCGATAGGGCATGAACAGGCAAAAGGGGGCACAAAGACATACTTTTCTTTCTTATTCTCATTTAAAATATCTAGCTTTTAATTATTTAATAATTATCTGAATCTTACACCCAAAGTTTTAATCTGATGTAAAATGTATAGAAGTCCATTACTGTATATAGTAACTGTTAAGTCTAATATACCCTAGTACTTTTTAGTAGTAGTACTTTTTCCTTTGGGAAGGTACCATCTGTGCAGTCTGCAATTCTGTAGAAGAAAGATGTTGAATCTATTTAATTATTCTTGAAAAATAATTTATTTCTGTGAATTTTTTTCACCCTGCATCAAATTAAAGTTGATTACATTGATTAAGCATCATGAGGAAGAGGATGGTTCCCTATTTTCTTTTGCTGGGAGTTTGCAACCCTATTAGTTAGGTTGCTTAATATTTCTGCTAAGTACTCTTTAAAATACCAGAATAGGAAGGATGGTGCAGGTTTAACTTTATTAGATTGATCAGTGTTGCTGATCTATGAAATATTTTGGGTGCAGTGTGTTTTTTCTTTTTTTTTTTTTTTACATACAGGTATAGCAGAATAGCTTTAGTGTTGTTGTTGTTTTTTAACTTGAGTATGAACTTATACAAAAAGCAGCACGATATTAAAAAAACAGTTTTACTGATTAAAAAACACACTATATCGGATTCATATCGGTATCGGCAGATATCCAAATTTATGATATCGGTATCGGTATCGGACATAAAAAAGTGGTATCGTGCCATCTCTATTAAAAACCCAAGGATAAGGTGGGACTTAATGGTATTAGTATTCCATTAAATAAAAAAACAGGTTCCTCTGTTTCCATTATAGATAAAATATTAAATAATGGAAATCTGAATTTTTAAATTCAGATAAGAAGAGCATGCAGGCAGGGTGGAGCGGGTGATTTGTGACTGGCAGCAAGAAAAGGAAAGGGAAGGTTTGGAGATGGCGGCGCTGACGGAAAGACAAGAGGCAGCGCTGAAGAAGTCCAGATTTTTATTAGGAATGACCACGATGGACGGGATCAGAAATGAGTCCATCACGGGGACGGCTCAAAGTCGGAGAGGCTGAGATGGTTTGGATATGTGTGGAGGAGGAAGAGAGGATATACTGGACTCCAGCCAGGCAGGAGGGAAGAGGAAGACCTCAGAGAAGACTGATGGATGTAGTGATGGAGGACGTGCTGAGGGTTGGTGTGACGGAGGAGGATGCTGGGATCACGTGGAAGAAAGAAACTGTTCTGTGTTTTCACCACAGATCAAGAACTGAAAACTGTTTTTCATTGTTATTATATTAAACAGAATAAAAGTGTTGTTTTGTCCACTTGTTAAACAAGAGAGAAAATATAGAAGTAGTCCACAACGACAGAAAGCTCCCACAGAGCGAAGCTACCTGGGCTTAAACCAGCAGCTGTCTTCAGTGTGTATAAAACCGGCTCCGGCACCAAGGTTATTATCGTTAACGAAAACTAACGAAATAACGAAAACTAGAAGTGAAAAAACATTTTCGTTAACGGAAATAAAAATAAAAACAAAAAAAGGAAAACTAACTAAAACTATAATGAGTGTTCACAAAACTAACTAAAATTAACTGAATTTATAGCAAAAATGTGTTTAGTTTTCATTGATGTGTGCGTGTCATACAAGAGTCAAGGGTGAAAATGAAGTTTAGTTTCCAGATTTTTTTCTTGCTGTGTCTCATTATGCCAGCAGGTGGCAGCATGTTAGTCGAGTCGTCTGTGTTGCTGCTCCGTCCACGCGCAGAATCATGTCAGGAAAAGTCGGAAGAAAGCGCCAGAGTCCAATTTGGGATTACTTTGAATATGACTGTGTTTGGATAAAGCAAGTGTCTTGTAGTGGAAAGAGACAAATTATGAGGGACATTTCTAAAGGGAAAAAAATCCCACAAACCTTAAAGTGCACTTGAAAAGCTCACACAAGAAGGCTAACCTAGCTTAGCTTGAGAAGGTAAGGGAGCACACTCAACCCTCATCCCCAGAAAACAGAAGCTAACCCCAGGCAAGGCAGCGTGATGCATCCCGAGACAACAGGACGGGGATATCTACACAACTGTGTGAGTCAATTACCTTCAAAAAGTTTATCAATTCACTTGAACCAAAATTACGAACACCCGGTGCTGCGAGAGTTAATAGTCTCATTGGGGCCAAGATATACGTTTTATAGTTGCCTGGTATCAATGGTTGTTCATCTGCCTTTATTTATTTATTTAAAGAACCCATAGGTGGGAATGTGAGTTGTCTGTCTCTGCGTGTTAGCCCTGCGACAGACAGGCGACCTGTCCAGGGTGCAGTATGGTAGCTGGAATAGCAACATACCCAAGGATGAGCAGAATGACTGATATGATGAAACTGGGATTTTGTTACACTTAATTATTGCAAACACAACTAAAACTATAACTGAAACTAATCAAAACTAAACTGAAACTAAGGATTTTCAAAAAAATAAAACTAAACTAAACTAGCAAACAATTGGTAAAAACTAATTAAAACTGATATAAAATTGAAAATCTGAAGTCAAAACTAAATAAAAATAAAAACTAATGAAAATTGCAAAACTATTAAAACCCTGTCCGGCACACATGTGGTCGTTTCATTTCTGGCTTCAGAGCAGCAAACGGATCACGCTTCACAAATACGCAGCTTACTGTTGCACCTAAACACTTGAGCCATATTTCAACAGGACCGGAGAAACTGAAACCAAAATCCCGAATGGATTATTTGAACAAGAACAAACTTTACCTCAGGAGTTCATTTTGCCTCGTTTCGTGTGCCGGCAGGTAACATCAGAGCATTTGGTGGATTAATCAGAGCCTAAAGATCCCACACCAATTCAATCAGAAACACAGAACCTGCTCTGATTACTTGATTACTTCTTTGTTCCTTGCCGGTTGTAAAGTTTGTCCTTGCTGGCCACCATACTGTCAGACTGTGAGCCAATCAGATCAAAGCAAAGCACAAAGCAGCACATTTTGATTGATTGTAAAGCCAGGAGCTGATTTTACAGTTGGAGGGTTTAAGGAACAGGTAAGGAGGCTCCTCAGAGGTGTGAACCCTGCCTCTGCTGTCTGAAGGTGCTTTGGTTGGATTAGCATTACTGGTCAATTTAATACATTTGAAACAATTTGTTTATTATTGTTTATTGTTTATAGAGATGACCCCAAACATGAGCATCGGCTTCCTTTGCTAACCCGGGCCTCAGGCTCTGAGCACGCTCACATAATAGCAGGACATGACATCATTTTGCTCACCTGCCGCCCGCTTCACAGACCTCACAACCACTAAAATTATAACAGCAAAAAACCAGCTCAGTTGCTGCGATTCGGACGAGAGCCTGAAGATGGAGACGTGGAGATCGAGATCAACGTGAAATGCAGATTCAAAATTCTCAGCGATAAACGGACAAGAAAGAGACAAACACATTTTCCAACCCATGTTCAAACAGGCTTAACAGCCAATTAGGACCAAACAGAAAAGTGTAAATATACATTTTCTGAGTCATCAAATGAAAACATAAAAATTCAGTCATATTCCAGTTTGCACTGCTGCAGCTTTACTGCACAGCCTCCTCCGGTACTCAGACTTAAGCTCAGCATAGCTCGCTTGCTTCGTACCGATTCTGAAACGTTTCGAAGGCTAGTTCACGTCACTAGCCAATAATGCAATTAACTGTAGGCTGCTGCCCACGACTGTATGAATGTGAACATTTAAAAACAGCAAGTCTTTATTTTTTTGGAGGTTTGGGAGCTGAGCGTGAATCGCAGCAACATTACTGCTACAGTGTGTTAATAATTTAAAATGAAACATAATTAGGATAAAGTGATTGACTTGTTTTAAGAGAACTTGTTGAAATATTTGTTAACAACATAACAAACATACTGGGATCAAGTAAAACTTCAGCCATGAACATTAGGGGTGGGGGAAAAAATCGATACTGTGTAGCATCGTGATATTTTGTTTGCTAATAATGTATCGATACAGAAACAGCAGAAATCGATATTTTGTTACAAAAAAGGTTTTTGTGCTCTGACTTCAGAGCATGTTGATCCTTTTTCTGAGCAAGAATCCTGACATTCCTTCACTGTCCAAATGTGTTTAACTTTTTTTTGGCAGCAATAAACATGACAGTTTACTTATTTTAATTTAAGACATGTTTTATTTTAATTAAGTTTAAAACTTTTTTATTTAATGTAAAATTCTATTTGGTTTTAATTTACTTTCAAATTCTTCAGTTGCTGAAGGGGCTGCATAGTTTTCATAAACTGCATAGTTCAGAATAGCTATAATTGTACCAGATGGTTGATTCAGTTAAGTTGGACTAGACTGTAATACAAACCGTTCAGTTTGTCAACAATAAAACTGAAATGAGAGAAAGACTGAGTGTGAGACTTTGATATTAGAGAAAATGAATATTGATAAAGTTTACCTTTATGTACAGAATCTGAATATCAAAAAATATCTTTAAAAATTGCAATAATATCGTATCGTGCGTTAAGTATTGTGATAATAACGTATCGTGGGATGTATGGTGATTCCCACCTCTAATGAACATGACGTTATGGCAAGTTGTTAATAAGATAATGGTCTGTGACAGGAATCCTTCCTCTTACCCATAAAATCATCAGATTTACAAACATGCAGGTTGTGTGAGTACTCTGTAATATTCACAGCATGGCTGCAGTTTCTTCCTGATTGTGTCTTGGGGTTGTTTTTACAGTTGGACATGGTGGTGTTTTTGCATGACACAATCATAAAATCAAATAAAAACAAACTGGAGTCTTCAGATTCTCCATTTTATCCAACCAAAATCCAAAGATCCTCCGGTTACCAGCAAGGAAAACAGCACCTTCACATTAAAGAACCACAGAAGAAGAAATAATCTGCTTTTAGACCCGTTCTTGATTCAATCTGTGTCAATGAAGTTATCCAATTGGCACCAGTCTCCCGTATCCGGTTGTTGTTAAAGAACTTGAAAGCTCCCCATAAGCTGCACCTTCCTTGACCAAAACAAAGATGGCTGCCAGAAACAGAAACCGCTTCCTCGTTTGCATAAGAACCGATTTACTCTGTCTAATAATTTCCCAGATTTCTGTTATTTTTTAAACTAGACTTTGAGGCGCTGAGATGGAACAAGTGAGCTCGTCGTGGTGCGACTCGCCTCCGCCAGCTTCGGCCACGCACTTGTTGTTGTTGCTGTGGATTAAAAGCCGGGTGTGTTCCTGCAGCAGATTGCCCTCGGAGAGAACGGAAAGGCCTTTTAGTGTAAAGGTATTAAGCCCAGGTCTAATCCTGAGCGAGGAAAGCAGCCAATTTAAACTGGATTCAGCCCATGGGACCACACGGTCTCTCTGCTGCTGTCTGACAGTTGCCTCCATTTATGTCTTTATCTCCCCTTTGTTTTTGAATATTTGACTGTAAGGATATGTGGTGACGCCCTGTCTGTAAATTCAACAGCAAGTATGAAAAGCAACAGGAAAACCTGCAGGGCTTTCTCCTGTGAATACCAGAGGAGCACACTGTTGGTTTGGTCTTTCAAAATTTAGTGCTATGCAACGCAGTTTAGGATTTCCTAGCGTACTGTGCCAGGACAAAAAGCAGAAGTTTGTATTTACAAAGCGCAGCTACAAGACTGTAAGAGCTGAGAATTCAGAGCTTTCTGCAGCTGACCCTGTTGGATGTGTGTTTCTGGGACTTCCTTTCTCAAGCTGCGAAATATCAGGGGAAGAATATTTAAATCCAGTGTGCAGACTGATTTAAATACTTGTTTGTTGATATTGAAGTGAACTGACAGTACCTGGATTTAGACAACGGCACAATTTCTTTAAATCCCCCATAAAATCACAACTATTTGGGCTTTTGGTGATACTTTGCCCCGTTTAGTAAATCTGGCCCCTAATGTCTGCAAAGGAATAGAAACAAGCATTGTCACCCAATTCAATCTGTTTTCACCTCAAAAAAATGCATTCTGGGTAAACTTTAAAGGGTCACACCACCATGCAGGACAGTTGGCTGCTTATCTTCTAGCCTTGCATCCACCCGTGTCAGGAAAATGAGAAAGTTCTCAGGGTGTTGCATTTACAGAAGAAGAAGCGTGGCCAATGAGTTAACCGTTTGAACCTAAATATCAATTATTAGTGCGATCCATGTAACGCACCGCTGGCTGGGCCCTTGTTCATTTGTACTTTCATAGGTGGTCCTTTAAAAAAACCAAACAGCTGCAGTTCTTCAACAATCCTCCCAAAAATGCAAGACTTCCTGCTCTTTCTTCCCCTGAATAACCAGGAACAAACGCTCTCATCTGAACCAGCACACACAAATCTTTCTTTCTTTTTTGATGAAGGAGTTGAGAATAACGGGACCCTCACTGCGCTGCACATGAAAGCCTTTTCAGAGCAGCCCTCCTGCTCCTGATGCAGAACTACGACAGCACGGATAATTAGGGAATTGTATTTTGAAAATATAGGTCTGCATGGTAATGAGGGCACAACGCTGAATCAAAAACCCTTCGATTCAGCTCAATCTGCCAAAGAGCTGCAAAAAGGAGAGTAGCTACAAGGCAGATAAAGAGAGAGAGAGGGGGAAAAACACATTACTACTGTGGATTAAAAACAGATCACACGTACAGTGTTAAGTCTCCACAGGGCCGTAACATCTGCAGTAATGCAATAACAACACAGCAACTCATTCAACCACTACAAGAGCAGACAAAAACAAGACACCGCTGCCCTCCTGATTCACCCTTCAGTTTAAAAGAGCCCACAAAAAAGGGTGAATATCCCCCGAATGCTGACATGTTAAACAGTTTGCCCTGAAACTCAAGGTTGTTGGATCTGATAGCAACGCCTCTCAGTGAGAAATAATCAAATCCAGGAAGGCAGGGCCAGTTTTGCACAGCAGAGCCAACGTTTTACCAAAGAAAATGAAGATATGAGAGAATATGTTTAGTGTCCCTGAGCCTGGTTCAGTCAGAGGTGCATCCTGTTAAAAGGGAGTTTTTCTGTCCCGCTGTCGCCTTGCTCAATGTTTTTTATTGTTGGGGTTTTCTCTGCATTATTGCAGGTTCTTTACCTTACAGTGTAAAGCACCGTGAGGTGACTGCTGCTGTGATTTGGTGCTATGTAAATAAAACTGAACTGAAAAGGCCACGTCTATGAAGCAGACTCTTAAAAAGCTACGCTAGTGCTGTTTTGCACGGGTTTGTTTTAGCGTCCGGTGAACCTGAAGTAGAAAGGACAGGAATGGAATAATCTGCGACTTCTTCTTATACGCCACCACCAGCCTCACAGCCACTGAGCGCAGACCTTATTGCCGTTAAAATTAAAACCATGAAACATGCTCTCTGATCTAAAATGCTACCCTGATGCACGGTGGGGCCGCGGGACCACCGTCACCTCCACCCTGTCTGCCGAAGGTAAAACAGTTCAACTCCAGGCAGGCTCTGACACTAACCTTCATCTCTGACCACAGAGTGCAGAGGGTCAAGAGACGGGACGACTTCGCTGAGCCATAAAGTTTCAAATGACACGGCAGGTGCTTTAAGCATGTTAGATCCATCTGCAGGATCAGCGGAGACCACACACAGGTTTGCCTGTGAAGGACTTCCCTCACACATCTTCAGTGTCGACATAAAAACGTGTTTAAATGGATTTGCAGCAGTTTCTGCTGGTTTAATCAAAATCAAGTCTAACAAACACAATTGCTCCGAAATGTTTCTGAAAATCATCTGACATGTGACCCTTAGCTTTCTTGAAAATGTGTGCAGCAGGTTCATTCCAACAAACTCTCACAGCAGTTCATGAAGGTCCATTAAAGCCTTTAATGTGACGATAAATAAGGATTACTTTGAACTTTAGCACTTCAGCAGTGTTAAGGTTACCAAGGACTTTCAATTGATACCACAGGTGCAACTACTAGAAGGCCGAGGGGTAGCATTTTGAAGATTGGGAGGCAGCCTCTAGTGGTCATTAGAGAAACTGCACTTCAGTGTTGGCTTCCTGTTTCGGGCCTGCAGGTTGGTTAAAAGTTGGTGAGAAGGAGCTCGTCTTCAAAGCCAGGCGCATTATCCTAGCAGAAAACACTAAAATGCTTTTTGTTTAATCATGTTTCACCATCTTTAAAAACCTCGATGGATCATTTTCGCTTTGCCAGAAACTTTCAGAGGACACGAACGTGAAGTCCTCTGTGGCAGCTGTGACCCTGGTAGCAGCAGAAAAGGCCACAGTGGAGTCAAACTAATGTCACCAGTGTCCAGACTCAGACCCGTGGCACAGAAATCTGTGTCGTGCTGCGTTTACTTTTTGCAGTGATTCGACACTAGAGGTTAAAAAGCTGCAGCTTGTAGTCATTCTGTGTTTAAATCAGTTCCAGTTGGAGTTCTGTTGAGAAAGGCGAAGAACTCGATGTCGGGACACACTGATACATCAGCTCAACCACACTATTGTCTGGACTGGCAGGTATGTAGATATAAAAGCGTGGTGCCTCCATTTAAAATGCTCAAAACCAGTCAACTAGCATTCAGCCAAGTTGGTGGAGGCCAAGTAGAAGCTTGGTTTTATCAGCCTTTTATGGAGATATGCATCTTATTCCACTTGTCAACTCTCATATTAAACATAAAGGTTAACATGAAAACAATCCCAGTGAGCGAAAAGCTCAGGCTGCTGTAAACACTCAATTTATAACTGTTTTTTTTTTACTTTTGGTTCTATATGATGTCATAGAGAGGGGATATCCCTAATATGGTCATCTCAGGCACAAATGGAACCGCCAATCAGAAAAAAGTTATCCCAAAAGGGGGAGGGACTAGAACAACTTCTGTCAGACAGAAGATGAATTGAGTGGTTGCACTTAGACCGAGTACAAGACACACAAGGATTATTTTGAACAGTGAATAATGCAAAGCTGCTCTGATAGAGTCCATGAATAAAAATATGGAATTGAATAACTGAATACCAGTAAAGCACTAAAAGAAAAACCTAAAAGGGCGAAGTCTCTGTCACACCATCTTAAGATGGATGGAGACAGCAGTCCTAATCCAGACTAATTTGGGCTGATGCCAAGCAAGGAGTAAGGACAGTATTTAAGATTAATTTATATCCCCGGGGCACCGCTGTAACTTTGGACTCTGCTGTTTCACTTGCAGCTTGATTAACAGCACGGTTTACATTTTAACTGAAGAGCTACAGTGACGGTTTCTGTTTGAGAAAGTTATTCATTAATTTAGCCAAGTGGAGGAAGTCTCAGAGGCCAAACTGTCCATGCACAGTGAAGAGTTTAAGGTCTGTTTTTACTTCCTGGTTCTCTTACAAGCTGAAATCAGGAGTTTTATTTTATCTGCACCACACCCGGAGAGTATGAACGCACAATCTGGGAGAAAAAAAGAAACATCGGAGCTGTCGGCTCATTGTTTGTATTGATCTGTTAGAGCTGTGTGAGGTTCTCCTTGTAGATATATGTATGTAGGTCCATGCAGGTCATGATGGGCTAATATGCTTGACTCAAGACAAACTGGGCGACTTCTTATGTCCTCTGCAAAAGTTTCATCCGAACGGCATCTTCAGCTTTAGAAGCTGATGAAGTCCTTCACAGGAGAGCTGAAAGACTCAAACACTCTGCACGGACGCTCTTGGAATTTGGACCCGGTGTTTTCCGTTTTTGCTGTTAATCATTTGTCAATATTTTAAACTCTGACACAACAAAGGTGAAACCTTTTCTGACCATATCACACCAGTACTCACATATGCAAAATTCAGATTTGATGCCTTCCTCTTTGCCTGCATCACCTCACACTCTGACACAGTCTAATTAACAATCTTCCTGTGTCTGGTTCAGATTCAGCCCTCCTATGAATAGAAAGGATGTTTGGTGTCCAAGTTAGGGATCAATCCATTTTCTTTCCAGGTCCAATACTGATACCTTTGCTTCTGGTACCTGCTCATGCTGGGTTCTGTAATAATGGTGTCAAATTAAAAAGCTGTAACCCCGACTGTGAAGCAGAGACTAGGAATGATAGGACAAAAATATTTTGATGTTATTCAACAAATTTACTTGTAATAGTTTGATTTCAACTTTGAGAGTCATTAGGAAACTGCTGTTATTGACTTTCCTCCTCTGACTCGGAGTTTACCTTCCTTTACTGCTCCTTTTGGCAGTAAAGTTTGGAGCTGATCCGAGGTGACGAAATCAAATAATGTCAATTGAACCAACTTTTTAAGACAGGACCGGACTGATATCCCATTCAAATGTCCGATCAAAGCATTTATATTCCATTTTAGTGGACTTGCTTCCTTTCTATTCTTTAGGCCAGCGGTCTCCAACCTTTTTTGCGCCACGGACCGGTTTATGCCTGACAATATTTTCATGGACCGGCCTTTAAGGTGTCGGATAAATACAACAAAATAAAACTAGTACCGGTACCGAAAAAAAAAAAAGATTTATTCATAACACACGTGAAAAGACCCAGAGAAACGAGTAAACGATAAAAACGATAACAAAATAACGCTGAAAACTGATAAAAACCCTGAAAACCATACATTTCACACCTGAGCCTCAACTCTCGCGGCCCGGTACCAAACGACTCACGGTCCGGTACCGGTCCAAGGCCCGCAGGTTGGGGACCGCTGCTTCAGGCAGTGGATCATCTGCACCGTATTTGTGGTTCAGAGCATGTGTGTTACCCTCCCATAATTCCCACCATCCAACAGTGAACCAACAGACCAAACTTCCCTCTGACAGAAGTGATTTAAACAATGTTTTCTATACATATATCATTATCTTTAAAATGCATTATTATGAATATGTCATAAAATCTTAAGGCACACCTGGAAGTGCTTGCTCTTAGGGGTCATATGATTGTTGGGTTTTTCTCTGTATGTGTTATTGTAGGGTCTTACAATGTAAAGCGCCTCGAGGCGACTGTTGTTGTGATTTGGTGCTGTGTAAATTAAACCGAACTGAATTGAATTAAATAGGAAAACAGCTTTTCACCATGTTACAAACACATTTAATGTAGAATCCTGTGAAAAGTGTTGACGATATTTCACATATGAAATACGTGACTGATAATAAGTCGTATATTTCCTGACTTCATTTAAATGGATACCTGGATCTGAAGCTGCTGTCTGCTCGTCCTAATAAAACATATCATTCGCTAGTTGGGAAGAAGGAATTTTCCTCTATCTGGTCAGATATTTGGTGACAGTCTGAGAAGAATAAAGGTTTTTTCTTTATAGAAGTCAAAATGAAATCCAGGCTGTACAGATGTGACGTTCTCTCAGAAGTCAGCCTTTTATTTTATGTTCAAATTCGAAGCTGCAGAAAAGACCAAAACGACAGCATCTTCTGTTTGAAGCTTGGCGTGAAGGAAGCGTGGGCGACTGGAAGCACAGATGCATCGTGGACAATGAAAAACATCCACTGTAATTCCAACTGTGAAACTACTTCCCACATTATCTGAACAATAGGCAAGTTTCCCCAACCATCAGCCCTGCTTCTCTTCTTTAACGACAGAATGATTTATATTCAAGGTTCACACAGGAATCCAAACTTAATATGTAATTTTTGCAAACCTATAACATTTCCAGTTAACACTTATTAACTTCAATTAAGTTCTCTTCCAAAGAGACCAGTTGCACATTAAGTGAATATATGAGAACTCACGTGTGAGCATTAACCAAATTCCCCAAAACAATGCTTGGAAGTCCTAATAGAGTAGCTTTGCATGATTCACAGTTCAAAATAATCCTTCTCAATTCTGAGTGAACTCAGTTCATTCTATTTAAAACAAACTGTTTTAGCTCCTCCTCCTTTAAGTCGACTGTCTTCTGATTGGCTGTGCCTCACATAAATCACAGAGAAAAGCATATTCGGTCTATTTAATGGTTTAATAGTCACAGTGGAAGATTTTCTTTTCTTCGCTCAGTGTTATTTCAGCACAACTCATGAAATTAATCAACAAATTTTCTTTGATACACTTACAGATAAATGTAATCTGGGTAGATGTTTTTCCTCAGACTGTATCCTCTTTTTTTTAATCATTTTCTTTCAATCCACTTTTTACTCACCATGCATTCTTAAAACCCATTCATTAGGCACCCAGAATTAATAACTCACATATTTTCCTTTCATTGGCTGTAGGGCTGCCACGATTAGTCGACTATCAAAATCGTCGACGACTGATTTAATAGTGGACGCGTCGTTTGAAGCTTTGTAAGATCCCAAAAGACGCAGGAATAAGTAGTAGGATTTAAGAGTGTAATAACGGACTGAAACAGAAGATGGCAGCACTGCATGTACAAGGATGCCAGCTGCCGTTAAACCCCGAAGAAGAAGAAGAAGAAGCAATGTCCCAGAATTCATAGCGCGGCCCAGCGCAGTTGTCAACAATGGCAGCAGCTAGTTAGTTTTAATATTACTCTTATTATTCTTTCTGGGTCACAAAATAAAATTTAACGTATTTTCAGGCGAGAATGTAGCTGTGTAAACCTCAAATATCTGCTCAGTTTATCAAGACACCACATATTTTCAAAAGCGCTCCAACGTTTTCGGAGACGTCTGTTACCCACTAGCTCGATAGCTAGCCGGGGGCTAGGCTCACTAGAGCCGTGAGAACACCGGACAAATCGTTTCCAAACCCACCGCCGTCTTTCGCTACTCAGGTTAAACATGATATATAAGTCACTTATATAACTTAAAAATATTATTGTTTGGCTTTTTTCAGTGTTTTATTTGTTCCTGAGTAAATCGGTTTGGCTGAGATTAAAGTTATAGTTTTTACACAGCTGAATAAACGTCAAGCAGACAGCTGATTATCAGAAGTGTGAGATGCTCGAGAATTTACTCCGGTGTCCTGTTATATTTTAGATAACAAGGAGTTTATTAAACTTCACCGAAACAATCTGCAAACTTCATTAAAATTTAATAAACTATCATCTTGTCTTTATTTTTAGTTAGCACATACCTTAAACACTTAAAGCTGTAAGCTAATGATAGTTATATAAGAGCAGATGCTGCTGGTGCAATAAGCTGTATGTTTTACGTTCAATGGATGATGATCTGATTAGTCGACTAATCACAAAAATAATTGGTGACTAGTCCACTATCAAAATAATCGTTTGTGGCAGCCCTAATTGGCTGCCCCTCCTAAGCAAGTCTATACTGCAGGTGGGCGTGGCTTCTCTGCCTGAGATGACCATATTGAGGAAATCTGCTGTCTGTGACATCTTAAGAGTAAAAAACTAAGCACTGGGAGCAGAGAGAAGTCTGACCTTCGGTTTCAGGGATTACATGTACATACTCTGACCTCAGTATTCAAAACTTTGCCCATGAAGTAAGGAAAAGCAGGATAAGTCGACTTTAACAGAGAGTCCATGTTACTGCAGGCCCTCCAACAGCTCATCCACCTCCTTCACACTACAGGCATTTCTCACCAAAAGCTCAGTTTAAAGGGACATTCTGTGTTTTCTCGTCCCTGTCCATAGTGGCATCATTATAAGAGCCTATTATGGCGTTCCAGAGGCCGACTCACAGACTAAATGCCTTGTTTCTGTCCGCCATGGGAGATTTCTATAGAGCCTGAACTCCCTCCTTCAACAGAGAGGCCCCTTCATCGTCCTGCCCTCCTCCTCCTCCTTGCTCTCTTCTCCCTCTGACACAGACGAGCCTTTATCTGCCCATCATGTGCTCGCTCTCGTTCTCTTTTTTCTCCGGCCTGACCCTGTTTTCCGCAGGCATGCTGGGTAGGATTTGGGGGGAGACACACACACACACACACACACACTCTCAGAGTAATGTGGGGGGAAAAGGCTGATTTGGAAATCCAGCTAAATATTTTATCCATGGCAGCGCTATCTGTCTGCGTAGCTTAATACCGATTTGATGTTATCTCTTAAGTCTTTCCAGCAGAGGTTTTCTGTTTTTTCCTCCACATTTTATTTTCTGGTCAAATAATCTCTTCATATCAGCCATTCAGCATCAACACACAAACATATGTGAGTCAACTCGACGAGCCTGCTGCGGAGGTGCAGGTTGCTGTTGTTTTTAGTTATTCCCAGTTTGTTCTGTAACATCTCAAAACTTTCCCAAATCCCTTGTTTTGTTGGATCAACAGTCTCAACAGCCATAAATATTCAAAGAAACAAGGGGGGGTGATTATTAAAAGAAAGTTTGGGAATTTCTGGTTAATTCTGCACCTTTTCTAATGTTATGTCTTCAAAAGATTTGAACTCTTCTTAAAATGTTAAATTCTCAGAGAAATGTGAACAAAATGCAGCAGAGCTTTCCTTAAAGACATCGTGTTTGGACTTTAGTTAAATTAAGTTAAATATTTCCTTACTCATATATTCTTCAGCTTTGAAAATCCAGTTTATTTATAGCCCAAATCCAGACACCTCAGTGAATGTGTCATCCAGTTTGTGCCAATATAAAACCCTTATGACTGGTAGAGGTGGGAATCACCATACATCCCACGATACGATATTATCACAATACTTAACGCACGAAACAATATTATTGCAATTTTTAAAAATATTTTGCGATATTCAGATTCTGTACATAAAGGTAAACTTTATCAATATTCATTTTATCTAATATCAAAGTCTCACACTCAGTCTTTCTCTCATTTCAGTTTTATTGTTGACAAACTGAACGGTTTGTATTACAGTCTAGTCCAACTTAACTGAACAACCATCTGGTACAATTATAGCTATTCTGAACTATGCAGTTTATGAAAACTATGCAGCCCCTTCAGCAACTGAAGAATTTGAAAGTAAATTAAAACAAAATATAATTTTACATGAAATAAAAAAGTTTTAAACTTAATTAAAATAAAACATGTCTTAAATTAAAATAAGTAAACTGTCATGTTTATTGCTGCCATAAAAAAGTTAAACACATTTGGACAGTGAAGGAATGTCAGGATTCTTGCTCTGAAGTCAGAGCACAAAAACCTTTTTTGTAACAAAATATCAATTTCTGCTGTCCCTGTATCGATACATTATTATCAAACAAAATATCACGATGCTACACAGTATCGATTTTTTCCCCCACCCCTAATGACTGGTGTGCTTTAGAAATGGCGCTGTCACATCCACGTCCATTCACTTCAGTGTTTTTAACTCTTTAACTTTAACTTGTCTGCAGCACACGCTGGAATCTGCAGCTCAGACGACAGCGAGTCGAGCTGCGGCTTCACCTTAAGTTGCTAACCAGCCCATTCTCATTCTGGGGAGTTAAGGTGACAAGGCGGTAATTCTAAACTCATCATTTTTCATCAAAGGGGCAGATTAGAATCAAACAGCAACCTTTTTGACTGAAAAAATGAAGCTAATGTAGGTCCTCTAATGCAGCGGTCCCCAACCCCCGGGCCTCGGACCGGTACTGGTCCGCGAGTCGTTTGGTACCGGGCCGCGAGAGTTGAGGCTCAGGTGTGAAATGTATAGTTTTCAGGGTTTTTATCGGTTTTCAGCGTTATTTTGTTATCGTTTTTATCGTTTACTCGGTTTTCCTGGGTCTTTTCACGTGTGTTATGAATAAATCTTTTTTTTCGGTACTGGTGCTAGTTTTATTTTGTTGTATTTATCTGCGACACCTTAAAGGCCGGTCCATGAAAATAATGTCGGGCATAAACCGGTCCGTGGCGCAAAAAAGGTTGGAGACCGCTGCTCTAATGTTTATGTCCAATTCTTATATGCAGCCTACAACATTACAATCGAACCCAGTACTGTTTCCTCCACCTGACCAGGCAGTTTTTAGAGCCAAAACTTCCTCACCACTACTACAGCTTTCCAGTGTGCACCTTATAGGTCTCCCTGCATCCAACGCTGCTGTGTCAGACATCACCTTTGCTAAGCCACAGGTGATGTCTGACAAAAGCTATCATCTCACACTTCAGGGGGAGTATGTGATGTGCCGACTAGTTCGCAATCACAATGCTAATACCAAAAAATGAGCAATGCATAAGCTAACATATCAATCAACCAGCATCCGACCCAGAAACGCAGCGCTGGTCAGACACTTCACATCATAAACTCTGTTTCTGACCTACCAGAGCGATGCTGCAGATACATCACTGCAGACATGCAGAGCATTACATAAATCAAACATACTGAAAAAAACACGCTGTAAGGTGAGAAGTTTAAAAAATGAGCACGACTAAGCTAATCAGAAATCAGGGTGAAGCCGTATCCCAATGATTTCCCATCGATGCTAAACATGGGACCATTTAACGGTAAAGATGAGCGTATACGGAGAAACTCGTGGATCCATCGTAGTCTTGCATGACAGTAAAGCGAAGACTTTGCACATGTTGTGCATTTCACTGAATTTAAAACAACCACATGATCCACGCGTGACCAGAGGAAACAATCCCCTGCTCTGCTCTCCCATCGCGCTCGCCGCGTTAGCATCTATACATCCATTTTCCTCGCTGATTGTTCGCGGTTAGCTGCGATACGTGATGCTGAACGCTGCCTCCTGGGTTCCCACAAAACATCTGTCATTTTCCTTTTTATCTTCTTTATATTTCACTCACTGATTGATCATTATCACCCTCAACTATTTTGTCTCCTTTAATCTTCCTTTAAATGCGACCTCCTTCACCACTTCTCATTCCTCCCTTCCTTCCATGTATTACCCTTCTCTTATTTCTTCCCTCCTTTCCTCACTGTCTCTTTGGCTCCTAATATCCTTCAGCTCCATCTTTCTTCGTTAACATCTTCCTGTTTCTTAACAGTTGTCTTAACCTCATTTCTTCTCCTCATTCTTACCCTTTTCTTCTTTTTCTGTCTCTTTAATTCGCCGTGCCGTCCTCTGCATGTTCCTCCACTTATAAGCCACCATCCATCCTTTTGCTCCTCGTCATTGCTTCCTGCCCATTTCTCTTCTTACTTTCGCCATTTTAACCCCAACAATAATTTGTCATTTTTGTCTATCGTTCATCTTTGTCGTCCGGTCTTCTCGTCTCCTGCGTTCATTCATTTATCTCCCATTCATCATTCAGCCCATTAACCTTTGCTTATCAGCTAATTAGTCTTCTTTCTGACACAAGCTGGGACTGCGTGCATGCTGAAGGTGACCATATTGTGTTGGTACTGAGTCAAAACTATGTTTATGTTTTTAAACGTTATACTGACTGTGCAACGATGAGCAGCCTAGGGTCAAAGGTCAAACTAAACGTTTGACATACACAGATGTTTGTAAGAAAAATCAGCACTGGGTGTGACATCACACCTGGACCAATAGCTGACACCGATCTCTCTCTCTATTAGTGATTATTATTTATCCCCCTTTCCTGCAGACAAACAGAGAAATCTTAATCATAAATATTTACTAAATGCCATTAATTTGGTGAAAAACTGATGCAACGCAACTGACATCGGCTCTGACTTCAGTAAATGCTGTTTTATTCTGTGCCGATGTCAGTGGACAAGGCCAATACCGATTAAAACACGGGGCTCGAGTCCAGATTTCCATCTTCTGTGCGTCAATGAATCAGTGTTTACTATGAATTCTGTCCCAGCATCGATGTTTAAAACAACCAAAGCTAATGGCGATATTTTTCCTCCCTTTGATCGTTATGTAAAAACACCAAACTGCAGCCTTTTAGCTTTTTCTTTAAACATTTGTCTCATGAAAAATTAATGTGATAAATGTCAGATTCTGACATCAGTTTTATTCTTTAACCATATCAGCAAACATACAAATATTCTTCAGATTTATTCATACTGGTATGTACAACAGTTTCCTCCCATCGGCAAAAGCAAACTAAACCTATTGTAATGTAAATACTGTGAGTTTGGGTTGGATGCTGATATTTTAACTTTAACTGTTGAGTTCTGATTATTTTTAATGTTTATTTTGGTTTTCTAGTTTTTCCACTTCTACTTCTTTCTTTATGTAATGTGCAAATATTATAAAGCCACAAAACCCAGGCAACATCAGGTAAATATCAGGCGCTAAAATCAATAAATCTATAGATGTTGGACGGATATACTGACGCATTTGTGTGAGGAAGATTAATCTATTTAACTGAAACTAAACAATTTAAGCTGAACAAAATAAAACTAAACAATGTGTAAAAAAGAAGAGTATCATTTAAATTAAATAAGAAATATAAAGAAAAATATAACAGAAACAGGAGAAACTATGTGAGAATTCAGTTTATGACTAATATTCAGACTAATGTATCTACTACATTTTTCCCTGATAAATACCAATATATAATCTAATAATCTATTAAAAACTAAACTAAAACTGAATGTATTTAGTAAACTTATGGAAGCTAAATTTAGTACAAAATACATAGAAAATACTGCCCTGTGTCACAACTAGGGCTGCCACGATTAGTCGACTATCAAAATCTTCGTCGTTTGAAGCTTTGTAAGATCCCAAAAGATGCAGGAATAAGTAGTAGGATTTAAGAGTGTAATAACGGACTGAAACAGAAGATGGCAGCACTGCATGTACAAGGATGCCAGCTGCCGTTAAACCCCGAAGAAGAAGAAGAAGCTGTGTCCCAGAATTCATAGCGCAGCCCAGCTCAGTTTCCAACAATGGCGGCAGCTAGTTAGTTTTAATATTACTCTTATTATTCTTTCTGGGTCACAAAATAAACGTTTAACATATTTTCAGGCGAGAATGTAGCTGTGTAAACCTCAAATATCTGCTCAGTTTATCAAGACACCACATATTTTCAAAAGCGCTCCGACGTTTTCGGAGACGTCTGTTAGCCACTAGCTCGATAGCTAGCCGGGGGCTAAGCTCTCTAGAGCCGTGAGAACACCGGACTCCCGGCTAATCGCTTTCAAACCCACCGCCGTCTTTCGCTACTCAGGTTAAACATGATATATAAGTCACTTAGATAACTTAAAAATGTTATTGTTTGGCTTTTTTTTAGTATTTTATTTGTTCCTGAGTAAATCGGTTTGGCTGAGATTAAAGTTATAGTTTTTACACAGCTGAATAAACGTCAAGCAGACAGCTGATTATCAGAAGTGTGAGATGCTCGAGAATTTACTCCGGTCCTGTTATATTTTAGATAGCAAGGAGTTTATTAAACTTTACCGAAACAATCTGCAAATTTCATTAAAATTTAATAAACTATCATCTTGTCTTTATTTTTAGTTAGCACATACCTTAAACACTTAAAGCTGTAAGCTAATGATAGTTATATAAGAGCAGATGCTGCTGGTGCAATAAGCTGTATGTTTTACGTCCAATGGATGATCTGATTAGTCGACTAATTGCAAAAAAATCGGTGACTAGTCGACTATCAAAATAATCGTTTGTGGCAGCCCTAGTCACAACACACTTCACTTTGATCACAACTCCAAAAACACTCACACTGAAAGTTTCCTCTCAGACTTGTTTACACCCCTCCACCACCCCAGCATCCACCTGTAGCCTCCAGGCAGACGTTTACTCATCATGCACCAATGTTTACATCCATCATAAAAAAACAGCAAGCCCGGAGTCTAAACACCAAACTCTAAATTTAATCTGCTGCTGTGACAAATCAGTCATTTCAGACACGAGTCGTCTGAACGAGGAGACGCTTGGCTCTCCTAGCGCCATTTAGCTGGGAGCAGTGCACCAGACCACCTGACGGCACCCTAAAATACATACAAATGGGTGTAACAATAGGCAACAGTGGTGAGCGAATCACATAAAAATACTGCAGAGTTGTAGCACAGCTGAATGCTTTAATTTCTTTATTTTTAGCATCTTTCAGTCAGAGGGAGCTGAAAGGATTTGGAGCGCTGTCTCAGGGCTGGTTTGATTTTAGAACCTGAAGGAGCGTTTGGACCCGTAAATGTATGACGTCAGACTTTCCAAGCAGATAAAATAACCCTACATGTGCGTTAGACCACAACTATCTATATTTTATCCTGTGTGAATGTGAAATTTCAGTTAAAATAAGGTGACCTCTCATTCTTCACTTTTCCTTCCTTTTTTCCTCTCTCCTAGCTCTGTGTCCTAATTCCTTTTCTAGTTTAACTTGAACCCTAACCCTCCTCCCACATTTTTATTTCCCCTCTTTTTTTTCCGTTTATTTCCACCATGTTCTGCTAGAAGCTGCATGAGAGGGAGAGGAGTGCACGAGCTCTCCTCCTCCTTCTTATTTTATTTATTTATTCTTTATCCGTCAAAGCTCCTGCAGCGTGTGCGCGCAGTGGAAAATGGAACATAAGTCTAATGAGAAGGAGGCAGAGGGAAGGAGGGAGGGAGGCGCGCACACGAGGCCCGAGGAGGACGACGAGGGGAGGAAGCCAGCCAGCCAGCCAGCCAGCCGCGCGCATGCTCGAGACAGCAGGTGCCCGAGCCCCAGATGAAGAGGGGAAAAAAAACTAATTTGCATTGCTAATGAGCTCCTCTCTGAGCCTCCTCCCCCTTCCATTTTGGGGGGCAAAAAAAGCTTCTAATATGGCGACATGTTTTTAAATCGTGTGCCCCTTCGTCTTTCCTCCCAAACACACCAAAGGAGGGGAAAACGTTTAAAATCCTACCACCATGTTGCAGTTTTAAAGGACGATTCTGTAAGTTATGTATTTAAAAAATCCAAGTCAGAGCTGAAACACTGCAGAAATATGAACAAAGCGATAAAAACATGATGATCCAGAAGGTCAGCAGACTTCAGTGTTTACTACACCTGCTGCAGACACATTTCACATCGATGCAGGAAGGACAGAAAAAACATCAACGCAAACATTCGCATTCAGCTCCAACTGGACCCAGTTCAATGTGTCTTTATGAAAAGCTTTATACGGGGAACAATGGACGGCACATGGGCCCCCCAAAACAACCGCTAAATGATCGATTAATCACCACCTGGTAATTTAATCGTAATCAAGATAAGCAGCAAATGAGTGAGGGGTTCATGGCTTTACGATCAACAACAACAGAGAGAGGGGGGCTCGCAGAGAATCCATCACTGAGCAAAACAAGTGAAGCGCCAGATTCCCGACAAGCACGTCGTTGTCTATTGTTGGAGGAAGAAAAGCCTGGCATACTTCTCACTTTTAACCCCCAGCCTCGACGCATCAGGGCCAACAGGACGGGAAACAGCCGATAGTGACACTACATACACGAGTTTTCCCGCTTTCCTCGCGCTGACCTCGTTTACGTTTCTCACGTGCACGCTGGGCTCTGATTGTGATGTGATTCTGTCTGTCGCCATGTGCGCACCATTTTTTTTTTAAACGCGCTTCATCGAAAATGGCTTAAAGACCCTCACGCGCCCTCTCCCCTCCCCGCCCCCTTTCCAGTCTCTTTTCTTCCTGCGCGCGCATTCAGACTGAGATTCTGTGTTTATTGCGCTCGCTGCTGCCTGGGCGCGTAAACAACCTCACGCGCCTCGACGGGTTGTTTTTTAAATTATTATTATTTGTTCTAATTCACTGATTTTATTTTTGTGGTAGGATATTCTCCAGACTGCACGCGCTCAAAACAGAAACACACACAGGCGCGCGCGCGCGCGCAAGTAGGAGAAGATGACAGACACACATGTCAGAGCCACAGGGACCGACCTAACCGTCCCTCCCGGAGAGCAACAAACGCCCCTTGGAGCCGCGTGGAAGAACGAAGAGACATTAACAGCTCCGTGTGACATCAAAGTATCAACCGCAAGCCCCGCGCGAGTATCATCACCTATCACACACAGCTCCTGTGAGGCTCCATAACGTCACAAAAACACGCCAACCATCCTGTGTTTTCCCCCCACTCAATTAAAGAAAAAAAAAATCTATATAAATAAATATATATAAACGTGTCTCTTTGCAAACAGACTCAATTGGATCAAAGGCTTTTTGGGCACAAGCGCGCGCGACGTCGCCAAACAACAGTCCCCGTTCATTGTCCCCCTCCGCAACCGTCACCGCCGACAAAAACAAGCCCTCGCACGAGGACCCCAAATCAGCACACCCTCACTGCCCCGCACGCCACCACCACCACCTCCACCACTACTACTACCAGGTTAATATGACCGTTAAAGGCTAATTACCCGCCGGCTAATCGCCATTAAACACACTCCTGCGACCTGTAGCCTGCAGCTGCAGCCGAAATAAAAGCCTCCGCTCATTAAGAGGTGAGCAGGAAAACATGAATAAGACGCCAGAGATGTGCCACTCGGCAGAGTGATGGTCAGAGTGGAGAAATGCAGAAATAAAAGAGGCAAACAAACCTCCTTTCGTGTGCGTAAATCCGTTTCCAGGCGCGTGGACAGAAAGGTAATAAGCTTGTTGTGTTGGACGGGAAAAGACGCTGCCAGGGCTAAATCCTACCAGCCATCCCCCCTCTCTCTCTCTGTTGCTCGCTCGCGCGTCTGCCTGCGTCGTCGCTCTCTCTCTCTCTCTCTCTCTCTCTCTCTCTCTCTCAGCCAATTGTGTGAGATGAAATTGGCGCGAGGGGTTGAGCAGCGGGACGTTGGCAGGTTCTTCTCTCTCTCTCTCTCTCACACACACACACACACACACACACACACACACCTCTTCACCTCTCAACGTTATTTGGTTGCCCCTAGCAACCGCGAAGACCACCACCCCTTCTGCGCCCCTTGTCCAGGAGCCCCATCATCTCCACCCTCACCACCATCACTTCACCCGACTCCACCTCCTTAGACTGCCCAAAAAAATGTTTCTGAGAAAATGTGAAAATGATTTTTCTCTCCATCCCTCGGATGCGCGTGCAAACTTTGAATTAAAAGAGAGAGAGAGATGAGTGAGAGACAAAGGGAGCAGATGGAGTGAGATAGTCAGCGGCGCTCCTCTGTGCGCCAGCAGCTTACAACTCTCCCTGTGGTGGCTGCTCCATTCACGCTTCACGCATTGTGTTCCATCTTTGTGTGTGTGTGTGTGTGTGTGTGTGTGTGTGTGTGTAGGCCGGAGAACAATGGGGGCAAAGCATCAATGCAAGAAAAGAAGAAAAAGAGAGGAGGGTGCAGGGCGAGGTGGCCCCTTCCTCCTAAATTTAAAATATGCACAAAAAGCTCGGATCTTCTCTGGATTTCCTCCTTTGTGTCCACACTGCATCTTTACTCTGTGTACATTATGGCTGCAGTTTTTCTTTCAGCACAACTGGAAACCTGCAGAACTGCAGTTACTCTGAGGTCCACTTTAAGGGGAAATGATAGCTCAGTGGAGGCAGCTCATTGGTAGCTCGCTGGAAGCTACGGACTGCAGAGAGGATCTGCTGTCAGAATGGGGCAGTGTCAAAAATATTTGGCTGTACTGTGATAATAACAGTCTCACAGCAGTTTGTAAAATATTCACAAGTGTTAATTTACTAATTGAAGGCAGTTCAGTTTTATTTAGATAGCAGTAAATCGCATCACCAGTAAACAGCAGTAAAGGTAGAAAACTGAAAAATGACCCCCATGAGCAAACACTTGGTGACAGTGGGAAGGAAAAACTCCCTTTTACCAGGAAGAATCCTCAGCAGTTGGGGTTAGGGGAGCAAGACAGGACAAAAGATTCACATTTCTGTTTCTGGGCACGAAATTTCTAGTTTTTAATGTCCTGAACAGACTTGGCACAACCACAGCCTAATAATCTTCATCCTTTAACTGCGCTCTGTTCCTGAAGAAGCTGTCCTGATGTGACATTTTGGGGGAATGTCCAGCAGTGACGGATGATACGGTTGGTTTTACAGCATTTCAAGTGTGTTTGCAGAGCAATAAACAGCAACTGCACTTTACTCCTTGTAACTACTGCAGTAGTGTGACACACCAGCTTTATTTTATGTAGGGGAGTCATAAGAAAGCTGCTTCACAGACTTAACTGATAACACAACTCTGAATTTCTGCACAGACCAAATCCCAGTCTCTGCTAAACATTCACTCCATGCCAACTGTTCAATAAGCTGCATTCATTGGCTCTTAACAGATATAACTGAATATTGTTGGACATTGTTCTAAACACAGATTTATTTTTATTTGGGTTTTTTTGCTCTTAGCTCTGGATGATGTCACAAAGTGAGACCATCCATAATCTGATCACCTCACAAAGCTCCACCCACCTGTTGTTTAAACTTGTTGTTTATGCGGGACAGCCAATTAAAAAAGCTGTTGGCTTAAAGTGGGAGGGGCTAAAACTGTTTATTTCAGACAGCTGATAAACTGAGGGGCTGCACCAAGGCCCAGTACAATCAAATAAGGATCATTTTGAACTGTGAATCATGCAAAGCAAACCTATTAGCAAGAGCATGAAAATATAGAGCTGGAACTGACTACAACTGATCCCATTTATCACAACTCAGTGACCCTGCTGTGTGTCAGTTAAGATTTTTAATTTCCCTGCATGAATTTTTAGAGTTTCTATTGACCCACCAGAAATGCTCATGCTCATTCTAAAAAGATTTCACATGGGTTGCTTTCCACAGAAGATCATGCAAAGCTACTCTGAAATGAGGAGCTGGAAATGAGAAAAATAAGTCCAGTTTAAAAACAAACGTCTGCTCCACTGCCCAACACTGCAGTGCATTCGTTTGCAGATCATTAAAGAGCAAAGAAGAAATGTAGCTGTTTTATTCTGAAGCCTAAAGCATCTGGGACTGGGTTAATTGTCACGTGCAGACACAGCGCGGTCCAACGTTAAAGGATCTTAAAAGAGACACGAAGAAGACGAGAGAGTGAGTGAGCAGAAAAGGGATGTGTCACTCAGCCTGCTGTTGATTCTGCAGTCTGATGATGATTTGACATGACAGCCAGCAGCCTCCTTTTCTCCTGCTCCTCCTTTACCTCTGCTCTGCCCTCATCCCCCCTCTGTGCCTCTGAGGAGAGGAGACATGGGCAAGGAGTGGATGGGCAAAGGAGGAGTACCAAGGAGAGAACAAAGGAGATTCAACAGAGGATCCTAGTGGATGAAATCAAACTTGTTTTTTCATAGTTTAAGAAAAGTCACCAGATGAAGACGTATTATTTGACTGCACATTTCCACATGAATTGTATCCCTCATAAAATCTGATCTAGCACCGTTTTCTGGGGTGCACATTTGACAAGATGTTCTAAAAAATGTTCCAAGTTTTTGGACGTTGGCAGCAATGAGACTTAAAACATGACTGCAGATGTCTCAGCCCACAACAACATCTTCTGACCGTAAAAAACAGTCTTTTTAACAATGCCAAACATGCCATAATATGAGCAATATAAAGTCAGGCACAGCAAACAGGACCTCACACTGTAAATGCACACAGTGGACTGCCTTTAACTTTATTTATACTCATATTGAGTCAGTGACTCGTACCTGGTTTTTCAAAGTACAGAATACTCATGGGAATATTTCCCTGCCTTAGTTTAGTCATGTTTATGTGTTTAACTGGTCATTCCAGTGGATGAGAAGTGCTTTCCAGTGTTTCTTTGGAGCGAGAGCAGCAACAGGCCACCAGGATCGTGCCCGTTAATGGCTCATGGTCAGTGCTCGTGTTCAGGGTTAATGATTAAATGTTAATTAAAAGTAGTGTTTCTGTAACTGTGGTGTTATGGGGCATGTGAATGAGGCAAAGTGTGAGATCACAGAGAGTTAGAACATCATTTAAATACTGGACTCACAGGCTTAGGTTTATAGAAAACATTTAATCATGTGAATTTCTGAGTTTATTTACTAACAAAATGATAGATAGATAGATAGATAGATAGATAGATAGATAGATGGATGGATGGATATGAAGTGTATCCTTAATTATTCAGAAAAAGACTAACAAAGTAAACTTTTTAGTCCATACTGACTTGACAACATCACCAAATTCTGAATGTCTCAGCATAAATCACGATTCATCAGGTAACGTTTTGTATTTATTATATTATATTATCATTATATTAAGTGTATTTAACGTATCCATTTGAAGGCCTACACAGTCAGTCTTTTTTGAGGTAGCAAGTTTGGTTGACATTTTTAAAGTCAACTCATCATGTTAGCTGCCTTTTCCTTTGGCTCATATGTCGGCTAACAAGAAATAAACCTCGCAGCCAAAGTGACACACTGTCTTATTGGTGTACCGATGAGAACGTCATTAGTGTGATGTTGGTTTACCGGTCAAATAGCCTGACAGGAAACAAAACAGCTCATCTGTGAGGCACACTCTACCGCCTAACACCGCTGTGACTGGAACGTGTGCAATATTGTTGTTTTTTGTTGCATCAAATCTGGAGCCCAGAACCTTTACAACAGGTTCAGCATCATCAGCGGTGGCTGGATTTAAGGGGTTAAAATGTGCAGCACATTCTCAGGATCCTGCATCTTCGTGAGGGAATATAAACATCTCCTGAACTGATAGAGGCTGGCAGCTTTCTCGTCTGCAGTAATTACACTGCTGTCTCGACATTTAAGTGGTAATGATATATTGATGTTCTACTGCACGCTCTGATATCTCGAAACATTTCAGGAATTAATGTGTCTCCACTTTATTACCAGTGGTTCAGACTGCCCGCCGGGTCACAGCATGCTGAGATCCCTGACTGAACCGAGGAAAAATCATTCTCACCTGACTGCTCCTGCACAGCGACCCACAGTAACAGGTCCGTCCCTCTCAGACACTTCCTGTCTGTATATTAAAAAAAGGTTAAAAGACAAATTAAAATTATTTTCTACCTTTTTAAAGACTGCATAAAATCTCTGCGGACCAATAAAACAAATCTCGGATATTCGAAGGTAAGTCGTGCGAGTTTTAGTGTGTTCTACTCAGCGCGGTGTATTAAAAGCAGAGAGGTAAAACCGTCGAGCTGTAATTCAGCAGCCGGAGTGCTGAGTCAGCTTGTTTCTGTTCCCCATCACCGGCAGACCTTTTTCACTCATCACTCCATATGCTCACCTAATGAGCCTTTGAGACCAGGAGCACTGACACACACATAAATATGCACTGATGCTTTCAGGTAAGCGTGTAATTCCATTCACAGCTGCTCCATGGGATTCCTCAGAGCAGAGGGATCGGCACGTTACGTTTGAAGTGTGGAGGTCCTACTTATACGTGTACAGTTTACGGCAGAAATGTCTACCTGGTTTAAAATCTGAGAGTCTGATTCTGTCTGTCGGGCTGACAGATTTTGTGTCTTATGTTTGGGGAAGTAAAACGCAAAGCTCTTAAAGACTCTTACTGTAGTAGCAGAAAGCAGAATGAGGCCCCTGTAGGGAGTTTTTCCTTCCCACTGTCGCCACAGTGCTTGCTCATAGTTGGTCATATGATTGTTGGGTTTTTCTCTGTATGTATTATTGTAGGGTCTACCTTACAATATAAAGCACCTTGAGGCGACTGTTGCTTTCAGGCGATCCAAGCAGATACTAAAATGTGATGTTGCCAGACTGCATGCCACCGACTGGCTGGTCAGTAGCTTCACTACTCATGAGAGTTTCTCATTCATGAAAATTAAAACGGCCATTTCGAAACCCGGCGAACAACAAACAACACTGTTTTCCCCGAGTGTAATGAAAAGCCACAGACCGAGCAGCAGGTATATTCTTGCTTCGACATCAACCTGTTTTGTAGCGTTCGTGTTGCATATTAATTACGTTGTATGATGCTTGGACACGTTGCCATGATGACAAGCATGCATGTTAGGTAGTACCGGATTGTAATGGAAAACCAGTCGATCCAACTCGAGTGTGGTGACTAGGTACTTATGGAAAAGTGGCTACAGACTCCAGTTTGTGCATGTAAATGGAGAGTCCTCTTCACACACTGAGGTTAATTATGGAGTTCCACAGGGTTCAGTGCTAGGACCAATTCTGTTTACATTATACATGCTTCCCTTAGGCAGCATCATTAGAAGACATAGCATACATTTACACTGCTATGCAGATGACACCCAGCTCTATCTGTCCATGAAGCCAGATAACACACACCAATTAGTTAAACTGCAGGAATGTCTTAAAGACATAAAGACCTGGATGGCCGCTAACTTTCTGCTTCTTAATTCAGATCAAACTGAGGTTATTGTACTCGGCCCAGAAAATCTTAGAAATATGGTCTCTAACCAGATTCTTACTCTGGATGACATTACCTTGGCCTCCAGTAACACTGTGAGGAACCTTGGAGTCATTTTTGACCAGGATATGTCCTTCAACGCACATATTAAACAAATATGTAAGACTGCTTTCTTCCATTTGTGCAACATCTCTAAAGTTAGAAATATCCTGTCTCAGAGTGACGCTGAAAAACTAGTTCATGCATTTATTACTTCCAGGCTGGACGACTGTAATTCATTATTATCAGGAAGTCCTAAAAACTCCCTGAAAAGCCTTCAGCTAATCCAAAATGCTGCAGCAAGAGTCCTGACAGGGATTAGAAAGAGAGAGCAGATTTCACCCATACTGGCTTCTCATGGGCTTCCTGTTAAATCAAGAATCAAATTTAAAATCCTTCTCATAACATTTTGAATAATCAGGGCCATTTTTATCTG
The DNA here is from genome assembly GCF_963576455.1 of Neolamprologus multifasciatus. NCBI lineage: Eukaryota > Metazoa > Chordata > Actinopteri > Cichliformes > Cichlidae > Neolamprologus > Neolamprologus multifasciatus. The sequence goes on from NC_140452.1 coordinate 4,464,987, forward strand.
AAAGTCCTCATAGATCACCCAACAGAGCACTGCTCTCAGACTGCAGGTTTACTTGTGGTTCCAGGGTCTTTAAAAGTACAATTGGAGGCAGAGCCTTAAGCTTGTCTTTACCTTACAATACAAAGCACGTTGAGGCAACTGTTGTTGTGATTTGACACTATATAAATAAAATTAAATTGAATTTAAGTTAATTAATTTCCCATGTGAGCCACAACAAAATCTACAAGGTGCATTTTAAGAGCTGGTTGTGTCACATAACCTTCAAAGTAAAACTAAACGTCTGAGTCGTATTAGGAATCACCTTTTTTGTACAACCTTTTATCGTATCTTCCTTTGGCTATACCATTTTTCATTTTCTGTCTGTCTGGTTAAATTTAGACACTAAAACTACAAAAACATCCCTTCATAATTAAAATATGCATTAAAAGCAAACTCTGAGTACAAAGGCTAAGGTGGCTTCTGGTCTAACGTCCTTTCTCAGTAATGGTCAGCAGGGGGCGACTTCTTTGGTTTCAAAAAGCACATTTGTGTCTTTTTACCGCTGATTTTTAATTGTGAGGAACAACAATATTCTAAAAGTGTCAGCACTAAAAGATAAGTTGGGTGGCAGAATTCACAATCGCATGAATTCAAGCTCTCACCTGGACCACTTCTCTTTACTTATTTGAATTTTTAATTGCTCTTGTTTTTGACTTTTCTTCCTCTGTGGTTTTAAGTTTAAGTATTAAAACTAGTAAACTAAAACTACTCTTAAGAGTTTTAATACAGGACATAAATAAGATAAATACCATTTTGAGGTGATGAAGTGGCTTAAATCTGAATTCTTTATAATGCCAAGGAGGGGGCGACTCCTCTGCTTGTTTAAAGAAATGTACAGGAGCCTGTAAAAAATATTACCCAACAGCTCATCTGATTTATTCCACTAGCAAACACTTCCTTCATGGGTATATGTATATTTATAAAGCCCTATAAATACAACATGATGTTTTTGTTTTCAGTTATGGTCTCCATTAGTGTTTAAATAGACAAAAAGCAGGAAATCCTTTACTGTGTTCCTTTACATTATGTCTATGATCACAACAAGCCCACTGGTGCTCAGGTAATGTTCTTACAATTATAGTAGCAGCAGGAAGATTTCAAGTGTATGTCAAAGCAAAAGAAAAAAAATAGAATTAGATTTTTTCTTAAATAATGACTTTAAATAATCAACATCTTTGGTGGTTTCATGCTTTGCCTTCCAAGAAGCCAAATCAATCGAAAGGGGTTAGGTAAGAAAAGTAAATAAGGTGAGAGTTTAATTGGAACTTGCTGGAGGAGACACACAGTCTGGCACTCCACTGTGTTTGAGAAAATGACTTCAGGGCGAAGAAAGTCCCCGAGGTGTTTATGTATTTGTAATGAAGTTGGTTTGTTGAGGTTTGGGCTTGTATTATTGTGGGCTGGAAGGAGAACAACTTACAAACGAAGATTAACACTGTGGTGAATATTTGCAATGATGACTGACATTTATGGAGCCTCATGTGGACATTAGAGGAACTGCAGTTTTTCCAAAAGTTGATTCTGTTCATCTGGACGTAGCGTTTTGCATCCAGCATCCGGGTGACTTCTTCAGTCTCAGCTGATTGCAGGTTTCAATCTTATAAACAGAACATCTGCATAATGACTGAAACCAGTTTTTGGTTTTTGGCTGAAAGGCTGATGCTGTTGGTCCTTTTCATGTCATCCTCAAGCAGTTGTCTGATTTTGGTGTTGTAACAGATGATTTTAGGAAAAAGTGTCTTGTTATCCTAATAATTCAGCTTACCTTTGGTCAAGCCTGAAGCCTCTGGATGATGTTTGATGTGTCTGGATTGGTTGGCACACCGTAACTGAAAGTCTTCCTAATTGAAGCATCATTCATTAGGATGTTCCCCTCTAGAGGAGAATAGACTTCCCCACTTTGACCTTGTGGTTGTGAGGGGACCATCCCACTTTGGCCCACATTATCCTTCTTTTGGTCTTCCACTGTAGACTAATGAGTGTGTGTTGAGGGCTAATTAGGGCTGCACAGCTGTAAGTGGCTGTAATTGTACACACACTCACACACAGCTTTAGGGTAAAGTTGACAAACATGCCAACATGCCATTAAGTCTCTCTCTCTCTTTCTTACTTGCCCTCATTCCCCCCTCTACACACACCTCCACATTCATCCCGCCTTTCATGAACGTCATCTCGCTTCCTCTCACTCACCACCTCCTGACTCCATTCTTCTCTCTCTATCTATCTATCTATCTATCTATCTATCTATCTCAATAAAGAGAGGGGGATGAACACACACCCGTAGCAAACACACACAATCCAATGTCGTCTGGATGTCACCAGACAGAGAGGTGTCTGGAGAGAGCCTCCTGCCTCTGGTGACAGCAGTCTGTGTCTGTATGTGTGCAAACAGTGATGCCGATGGAGGGGAAAAACACAAACAGAGGATGGAGCACGACAGGCGAATAACAACAGACAGACGGCAAGACAGAGGAAGAAGAAATGAGATGCAGAATGTGCCAGACAGTGGCATAAAACGAGAGAGAGAGAGAGAGGGAGGCATCGATAAAGTGAGAAAGATGGGTAATGAAAGAGGGAGAGAGTTTGCCTGAGGACAGAGCGACCAGCCTTGGCATGCTCGGCTAAAGCCGACACTGCCGGGTAATAAATAACAGTCATTGGGATGTCAGGAAAGAAATGGATACAGCAGAGAGACAGACAGACACAGAGACAGACAGGCTTGATAAACGGTGTTAGGGACGGTCAGTGGTCCTAGGGATGGCAAACTGTTAGGAAAAGTAATTGGATAAGCCCCTCCCACCACACTGTTCTGGCGTAGAGCTTTTTTATGTTCACAAGCTGCGATGACACATCATGTGGGCGGAGCTGAACTGGTGGCAAAAAGCAACAGTTATGCAGTATCTTGCAAACCTTCAAATCTTTTGATGGATATAATTCTGAACTTTGGCGTGATTTCAGTGACATTTGGTTTCAAGATTTGTTCACTGATGTTTGCACTAACACGCCACGTCCCAAACTAAAAGAGGGGGCACAAAGCAAGGTGATCCTAGGATTGGGTCAGAGAGGGCAAAATGCATCAAATCTTTGCCAGTTCAATGATGTGGATTAGCAAGAGTGAGATTTCCACCCGCCCCGGGTTCACTGGTGGCCAGCAGGGTGGAAACTGTGCTGCTGATGACCAAAGACAAAGGAAGAGGAGAAGAGGAAGGTGTGTTAGGAGGCAACAAGAGAGAAGGAACGCCAGAGTGTGGAAGTGAGAGGAGGAACTTTAAACACAGGGACTAAGAGGAAGACCACGGAGACGTCATGAGACAGTCTGGTTCTTGTTGCATTAATAGATATCAGCTATTGGTTAGCTTTAGGTAATAACTACTTAGTTAAGTTTAGGCAGATAAACTATTTGCTTGACCAGTGAGAGCAGGAAGCAGGTAGAAGAGGTTACATGGTGACTGATCGTCCTGGAAGGCCGGCTTTCCAGCCTCTAACCTCACACCGTTGAGAGACAAGAGGGTTGACCCTTTCTGGATTTTCTATGCGTGAACTACATGGTTTTTAAACGGGGATTGATCGATTTATTTCAGATTTCCATAACAGAAACCAACAAAAGGGCAGGAAGCTGAGCTGAAGATCTTTCCCGTGAGTGATGGACAGGACTAGAGATGAGGACACCAGAGGAACAGCTCAGGCTGAGCGGCGTGGAGACAAAGTTAGAAGGACAAGGCTGAGATGGTTTGGACATGTGCAGAGGAGAGAGAGGGGCTGCCAGGCAGGAGGAAAAGAGGAAGGCCTCAGAGGAGGGTCATGGATGTAGTGAAGGAGGACACGGAAAGGGTCGATGTGACCAAAGAGGATGCTAAGGATAGGGTGAGATGGAGGAGCATGATCCGCTGTAGTGAACCCTAAAGGGGGCAGCCGAAACAAGAAGAAGAAGCTTTAGACAATAAAAACTTCCCTGTCAGGTTAATCAATCAAAACTAAGTTCAGCGATAGACAAAGATCACAGTTTAGGTGTAAATATAACAGAAACCTTTTCAGATCTTTGTATTTTCTGGCTTGGTGTGGTGATGGAAACATTGTTACACTTAATTTGTGTTTGTGGAGATGAGCAAACAGGTTTTCAGCTGTGAGACCGAGCTGTCGGTGAGAGCGTACATTATAAACCTATGGCCTCTGTGCACCTCTTCACGCTCGGCTACATGTCTGTGCACTCATGAGTGAGCTCATGTATACGTCGAGGGTTGGGCTGTGTGTGTGTCAGCTCTTTGTGCTACCCGTCAAATTAATTTCCCGCTCGCTTATCATGCTCGCTTATTTTCAGATATGCGGTGTGCACGTGCAGCAGGATGCAGCTGTTGCGGACCAATACGGATGCAGTTTAGATTTCCAGTCAGCAGCAAGCTGGTCTCTGACTGGTTGAAACGTGCGGGCTGTAAGTGGAGGAGTTTAGCCGAGATTAACTTCAATATCTAATCAATGTTGACTGGTAGCATAACCGCGAGAAGAAGAGGGAAGCAGGAAGGGGGAAGAGGTGGAAGACATGGGAAAGGGAGTAGAAGAGAAGGGGGTACGAAGGAAAAGGAGCTGGTCTCCTTTCAGTGGCTGTGCGTTGATGCATGTCAGCGTCCTCCGCCCCCAAATATCCCACAACCCCCCCATTCACATGAATTAAAGGCTGTGTGTGTGTCATTGTCACCCTGAGCGGTCCAAGCCATCGGCTGGAACTAAAGACCGCCACAAAATAAAAGTATGACTCATCACACACACGCTCACACAGAGGTGAGGTAATGGCAGCAAAATGAAATGAATGAGAAGCTGGGGGCTGGAACAACAGATGGAGAGGGCTTTGTGAACTTGTGATATTAGTAAAACCGTGAAAAATAAGACCATTTTTCTCAAGGCTTCATTAACTGTGTGTGAAATGCTGTGCACAAATGTGTAGGTGCTTAATGTAAAGTGTGAGTGTTTTTGCTGATAATGCAGTAAACCAGTTTTTGAACTGTTAGCTCCACACAACGTGCAGTATAGAGTTATCACTTAAGACTCGCCGCATCTCACGGCACAACATGGAATAAGTTTAGTCGGTCTGTGTTTTGATCACACTCAATGATCCAGGTAAGGAAAGTCTCAAAAAGTTGACTCAAAACGGGCACCACTGAGTAACCTTGATCTGTGAGGTCAGTTTCATGATCATTAACATGCAAACTGTAGTGAAGACTCATCAATGACCATGACTGCATTCAGAGAGAGCTGGGGAATTGCTGCAACCGTCCGCTCTTTAAGTCTGATGTCATTAGCCGTTTTCCGTTCCAAACTCCGCTTTAGGTCCCAAAGTCAAAGTCTGAGAGCTAAAAACTGCCTAAATTCTTTCATCTTTAATAAAATGATCAGTGTGGCTGCTCTACCAGGTGTAACAATTAAGTTTAACATCCAGCCATCCACGAGAAACGAAATTTATAAAGTTTAACAAAGTTAGAAGTTAGCAGAGAGTTAGCTCGCTAGCTTCCATCTAAACATGATGTAGCATGTTCTGACTGAGAGATTTCTGAAAAATTAAAACGTACAGCTCTTCTATCACTTCTGATATAGAAAGTGAAGACAGAAAACTAAACAGCAGTGACGTTTGTAGGGTTACTGAAGGTGGGCTAGCTGCTATATAATGATGTGCTACGTGGTGGCTAGCTACACAGCTATGTTAGCATAGCATAAACACAGTGAAGCTGGAGGATGAACGCTAGCTTTTTTTTCCACTCGATAAAAGTTAACGTGAGGGTTCCTGATGGTTAGAGACAAATGCAACCACATGGCAGGATCAGTGTTGCCAACTCCTCAGTAAGGAAAATCGCTATTGGCTGTCCCAAAAGTCGCTAGAAGTCGCTAAATGACGTCATCACCTAATTTGCATAATTGGTCATGCTAATGTAATTGTAATCTATGTTGTTGGAGAGAGAAATAACATCGTGGAAGAGACATAAAGTGAGTAAAAAACATCCTAAATGCATTTAGAGTTTATTTAGAACTACAAATTAAATTTATTTTAGCAATTATTGTTTTTTTAATGTCACAATTCCAACCCTGCTCCTTTACCCGGGCTTGGACCGGCAAAAGTGACCCGAAATAGGCACTCTGGTGGAGTTACTTTGTGTGTGTGTGTTTATAAGTAGTTTTAAACCTTGTGATCCACAAAACAGCATAAGAGTAAAAGAGTAAAAGAAGAACTGACTGCGTTACAGCACCCGCTGCTTGTTGAGAGTAAAAGCGAAATGCGCTTTCACGTCTTTTAGGGGGTCTGAAAACTTGCTAAATATAGCGACAAAGTCGCTAAGTTGGCAACACTGGGCAGGATGCTGTAAACGGAACAAACTTCAGTCAGAAGAACAACTGAGATAATCCATCCACAATACGAGGTTAGTTATTAATATACTGCTGTATGGGCTGTAGCTACATCGTAAGGTTTAAAAACTGAGCTTTAAAACATGCTGCGAATGAACAGTGGTAATAAAAACTGAGAGAGGCCAACAGTGATCACTTTTTAGGGGCTTGTTCAGGATACAAAGCATTAAAACATGTTAAAAACACATCAACCTTAATAAATGCAGAGTAGTTTGGACCCGGAAGCACGGTTCATACGCAGTGTTGGGGAGTAACGGAATACATGTACCGCCGTTACGTATTTAAAATACTAAATATGAGTAACTGTATTCTGTTACAGTTACCGTTTAAAAGGTGGTATTTAGAATACAGTTACTTTGTTGAAGTAAATGGATTACACGGCGGTATTTTCCTGTTTCATATTGTCGCGGGTCAGGACTGTTTGGGTTTTGTTTGACAGCTATGTTGTTGTTCCAGGCGGCAGCGTTACGGTTGCCATGGTTACAGGGCGACGCGCACTCTCTCTGCGACTGTGTGTTTCCTGGGTGAGAGAGGCCTTTTTTTTGTTGTTGTGCTAAGCTAATAGGCAGAATGCTACAGGCATAGCTCTAAAGAATGTGGCCTCATGGGCAGTGTAGTCCGTGCTGCAGGGAGAATGGACTGTCATACCCTAACCCAGACACTCTGGTTCACCCTGACGTTTGGCTTTGACTCATCGGATAGGATTTCAAAAAGATCAGGCTACATTTTTTATGCTATGATGGTCACAACTCCACCTGATGTTTTAGAACCACGAATTCACATCATCACAACCAAAGTAATCTGGAATATTCCATCACTGATCTAAAGCTCATCAAATAGTTTTGTTGCTTAAACATAACCGAGCAGGTTTTAGTTCCAGTTGTTAATGTCTGTAATTTCCCCTCACGTCCAGCTGGTCATGACAGATGGATGCTCCTCCCTCTTGAGCTTTGTGCTATCAGTGCTTCCTGTTAAAAGGGAGTTTTTCCTTCCCACCATCTGAAAGTGCTTGCCCACAGGGGGTTGTCTGAATGTTGGAAGGAGGTTTTCTCCAATACTGTACCTCACACCATAAAGCCCTTTTTTTAAAAAGTGAATATTGTTATAAATTGTCATTATATAAATAAACATAAACAGAAAAAAATGTTTAATATAGAGGGTAATAGAAGTGAGTTAATCTGTCCATAAATCAGCCCACTCAGGACTATTTCTATGAGGTGTTAACCCAGTGCAAATGTACTACCTGAAATAGAAGTTGCCTGGGTAACCGCCTTCACCTTTCCTTAGCCATATAGTTTGGAAAGGTGCCAGAAAATAACCAGTTTCCAGTTCTGCACTATAACCTGTTGATGCTGTAAATGATGTGTTCAGGCCAACAGGTTAATAAGATGATCATTTTGTGCACACATTGTAAGTTTACCGATGTTGAAAGAACAGAACAGCTGTTCTGTCTGTGGAGCCCCTCCCCAGTGTTTGCTGTCCGTCAACAATAAGAAAATACTGGAAAAAGTTATTTCAGAAAGTTCTGCAATGATTTAATGTTGCATTTATATAAACATAAAGTTGAGGGATTGTAAAAGAATGGTGGAAATTGCAGCAGCGGAGGCGGAAACCTCCCAAATTTACTGTTTACCTCAGAATCAGTGAGACAGACGATAAAGCAGCTGTAGCTGTGATAACTCTCCGGAGTTGTAAAACTGTTTCTGTGCAGCCTTCAAACTCACACATCAATCCATCAAACGGGACTCTCTGGATCTCGAATTTCATTAGTTCCAATTCTTGGTGACGTCAGTGATTTGTTTCAGAAACGGTGTAATGGAAACGTGTTAATCTGTCCTTAAAAGCCACTGAAAATCTGCCCGCTCGGGATGGGCTCAGTCATTTCCACCAGGTGTTATTTTGTTCGGCCATGCCACACGCTGAACTGCGCTTTATTTCACTAAACCCATCGAATTGAAGTGAAGTGACAAAGAGGGAGAGGAGAAATTAGAAAAAGTGAGGGAGATTATAAAGTGTAGTGCTGACACATGCTGTCTAACGAGAACGAGCGAGAGAGGGTGAAAGGTATAGGAAGCGGAGAGAGAGAGAGAGCTGGGAAGTCATCTATTAACATTAGAGTCTGGAGCATCATGGAGTCTAATAGTCTCTCTCTCTCACCCGCTCTCTCTCTCATTCTGTCTTTTTAGTCCATTTGGGTAACTGCTCTCTCCACGCCACATTAATCTGTGTAATTAGGTTCGAAGCTTGTTTTACCCCCTTTCCTCCTCTTATCTTTTTCTCTCCTCCTTGGCCTTCCTCTTCTGTTTCCTTTTCTTCTTCCTCTACATTTCCTCCTCTTCTCTCTTAATTTTACTCCATTACCTTTCCTACTCATTCGTTCCCTCTCTGTATCTTCTCTTATTTTTCTTTCTGCGTCATTCGCTTCCTTTTTCCTCCCGCTTTTCTACAAACTCCAGCTTCTCCTTTTCCTGGCTAAATCTCCGGAGCCCCAGTCACACACAGAACCTGGAAGGACTGAGTTTAATTATTCATGGTGGATAGAAACAAGGAACAAGACTACAAGCCCGCAGTCACAGCTCTATAAAGCTGCACTGGGTCGAACACTAATGTCACCTTGCTAACATGATAATGACAAACCAATGCGCTACCTATCTGCTCGTTAAGTCTGACGTCATTATCCATTACCAAACGCTCCCTCAGACAAACGCCCAGGCTCCCCTGAGAGTTAAAAACAGTCCAAATTCTTTCAGCTGTGATAACCAATCAGTGTGGCCGGTCAGCAGGAAGTTACCTGATAAGGTTCTGGTTGAAGTCTAGTTACTGATCTTGAATCAAAGGAGCCAGGCTTTCTTGCGATGTTTTAAAGTGGTCTTGAGCCACAGTTCTCCTTTTTCTTTTGACATTGGCTGCTTTTTCACTCCAGTCTTTGTAACTGACTGCTTTCAGAGGAGTCATTTGTTTGTTGAGCCACTTAATACTGACCTATGAATCATTCACACATAACACATCATTTAACAAATTGCCTACATTTAGGCGCTTTGTTACTAATGGCCTGTCACATTTCCTTTGTCGAGGATAAGACAGTTTGACAGACATAAAATAGCGTTTCTGCAGCATTCTTAAAGACCTGTTATCTGAAAACATATCTCAGCGCGGTGTGCAGGAGCTGAGGAAACTGGACGAGTGGAGGACCAAAGTGTAGGCCTTAAAAAACTATCCACAGCAGATAAACAGGATCTGGAAGTCACGTCGTTAAGAAACAGGAAAACATCCAGTAAAGACCTGACACAGGACTTGAGAGATGCATCTGATCCATCTACTGTTCACTGAAGCCTCATCAGAAATGGTCTCGGGTATGCTCAGGTGGCAGTTTTCCCAAGGTGATCACTATCAGTCATGAATCGGTGTCCCTGGAGCCCGGACCTCAACATTACTGGAGCGGTGTGGGATCATCCGGACCAGAACAAGAAGAGACTTCAAGCTATGCTGAAGAATAGAGATGCTCACACCAAGCTTAATGAGATTGTACTGTTATTTTACCATAATAGTGGAAAATATGAAGGGCTGAGGAAAATCCTCCATGTGAGTATCTGCTTATTGTCCTCCATAAATGCATCAGCTGGTGCTGTTGTAAGTAGAAGCAAAGAGCTGTTTATCTGTAACACCTCTAAATCCTGCAGACTGTAAGGAAAAGCTGAGGGGATGCCGCGAATCCTGGAATTTGGGTCTGTTCGCTCTATCATCTTTACAAAAAACCCCAAAGTTCAGTCCAGGTGGAGCTGAGATGAAAGGAGTAAGGAGCCACCAGCTGCTTGCTGGAGGCATCAAATAACCTCTACTTAAGCCTTAACCTGGATAAAGGAGCGAGTTTGAGATTAGTGTCCCTTGATTCAACATTAAGTCTGCAGCTCAGCACAACGTTTGGCCTATTTTTACCTAACTGACACGAGCACAAGCACACCAACGGTGGACACACAAAGTTTTACATACGTGTGTGTTTGTGTACTCATCACAAGAACATCGAATTTCAGCGTATCTCCCCAAATGTCAGTCAAGTGTGGTATTATTTTGACCTTCTGAAACAAAGGCGAGATTTGATCTTGATGTCTACTAAACATTTTTAAATCCCCTTTGGGTTTGTGTGAGGAAGAGCATCCAGCATAAAACTGCAAAATCCAATAAGTGAAACTACCAGCTGTGGCTGCAAAAGATTTCCAGTCCTATAGAAGTGTGTGTGACAAACAACCATGAGCCGTGACGTCTGTCAACACCTCCCTGATGGGTTCATGGTCTCAGTCACGAGTTTCAGGTCTTACTGAATGAAACATGAAGCATTTTTTTTAAATACATTTTGGCCGTTGTGTTAGAAAGGTGGATCGTTGTGAATTCACTCACCAGTGGGTGATGTCAAAGTGGATTGGTCCATCTTTTATATGTTTATGAGTTGATGCCAACTTCTGAACAAACCATAGTTAAAAATTATTAGACAACTTTGTGAAAAATAAGTACTGACCAGGTAAGGTTTTACTTTAATAACTAGAACAAGTTAAGGTGCAATTAAAGCCCAGCAGGAGCTTCCATGTGTGTAGAAGCAGCTGGTCGTGGTGGTTGGAGAGGATACCGGCTAAAAATCTTCTGCTGCTCACCAAATGCTTCGGCTCGTGGTGCTCAAACATTCCTGATACTCACAGAAAGATATTTTACTATAGCAGAAACCAGTCGAAAACAATCTAAAAATTCCACTATATCTGTTATCTCAGCCCCTTCTGTCAAAAATATGATGACAATTTCCAGAAGAAAAGTGTTTTCCTCACAAAGTCTACATTTCACAGAGCTCCATTCCTTTGACATCCTCATATCTTGCTTCCACTGGCTGAAAAATGTTTTGTGATCTTTCTGTTTCCTCTCCAAAGCCAAGATGGTGAGCATCCATCTTTTTGACCTTTCACATACTCTTAGAGCCCTTTATGAGGTAGTAGTCGATGGTGTGAAGACACGCATGCCCTCAGAATAGTTAGCATGTAAGTATGTACATGATTTTAGACACAGCTGTAGTTTGCTGTATCAGTGTGCTAATGAGCTCAATACCTGAAGCTGATGCCGATGTTTGTCTTCAAAACATTTCACTTTTTAACCAAGTCCTGTGTCAGACTAGCAACCTGTTCAGGGCGAATCCTGCCTCTCAACCTGTGGCACGGGGGGTAGGCCCCCCCAGGACCCTGAATTGGATAAGCGTAAGTCTGGATGGATGTATGGATGCATGGATGCATGTATTAAATGTATCGCAGTGTATGGCACTTTGTTTTCAGTTGGGAGTTTTCTGTAAGTGCTATATAAATTGATGGTTGGATAGATGGATGGGTGGATGGATGCACAGATGGATGCATGATGGATGATGCATGGATGGATGGATGAATGGATGGAGGATGGTTGAATAGATGGATGGATGGATGGATGCACAGATGGATGCATGATGGATGATGCATGGATGGATGGATGAATGGATGGAGGATAGTTGAATAGATGGATGGATGGATGGATGGAGGATGGTTAAATAGATGGATGCATGGATGGATTCACGGATGGATGCATGATGAATGATGCATGGATGGATGGATGAATGGATGGAGGATGGTTGAATAGATGGATGCATGGATGGATGCACAGATGGATGCATGATGGATGATGCATGGATGGATGGATGAATGGATGGATGGAGGATGGTTGAATAGATGGATGGATGCACAGATGGATGCATGATGGATGATGCATGGATGGATGGATGAATGGATGGAGGATAGTTGAATAGATGGATGAATGGATGGATGATGGTTAAATAGATGGATGCATGGATGGATTCACGGATGGATGCATGATGAATGATGCATGGATGGATGGATGGATGGATGGAGGATGGTTGAATAGATGGATGCATGGATGGATGCACAGATGGATGCATGATGGATGATGCATGGATGGATGGATGAATGGATGGATGGAGGATGGTTGAATAGATGGATGCATGGATGGATGCACGGATGGATGCATGATGGATGATGCATGGATGGATGGATGAATGGATGGAGGATGGTTGAATAAATGGATGCATGGATGGATGCACGGATGGATGCATGATGGATGATGCATGGATGGATGGATGAATGGATGGAGGATGGTTGAATAGATGGATGCATGGATGGATGCACGGATGGATGCATGATGGATGATGCATGGATGGATGGATGAATGGATGGAGGATGGTTGAATAGATGGATGCATGGATGGATGCACGGATGGATGCATGATGGATGATGCATGGATGGATGGATGGAGGATGGTTGAATAGATGGATGGATGGATGCATGTATTAAATGTATCGAAGTGTATGGCACTTTGTTTTCAGTTGGGAGTTTTCTGTAAGTGCTATATAAATTGATGGTTGAATAGATGGACGGATTTTTAAATAGAATTTGAACATGAAAATAAATCTTATAAAGGGTTAAATACCAGATTTGGTACAAAATTTACCCTCCATAAAACTCTTGTGCTTAGTGGGCGGTAATTTTGCACATATTTAGGATGCATGATAAAATGATGAAGTCGCTTAAATGATTTGTTTACATGCAGTATTTCCATCTCTTCATCCGTTTGTCCTTCTCTGTGTCTCGGTGGCCTGTTTCCATCTGTCTCTGTGTTGCTGATTCATGGCAGAGCTGCAGGGGCTGACATGACAGTCAGGCTGGTAGCACTCAAACACAAGTCCTACTGGCTGCTCAGCCCGTGCGTGTGTGTGTGTGTGTGTGTGTGTGTGTGTGTGTGTGTGTGTGTTATCTGTGCTGACTAGTGCTGTCTGCTGTCTTTCACCTCTTTGGGTCACATCCCCAAACAGCCCTGAAACCTCAGCAGCAGCAGGAGGACAAACAGGGTCAGGACGGCTGCAGACAGAAAATAAGAACTGAGTTTATTTATTTTTCTTGTTTTGTCTGGAAAATTCTTATGCTGCAAGCATAATAAAATAGCAGAAACTCATATTTGGGTTATGCGCAGAATATTAAGAAACCTGGCAATCATTTTTATAGTGATGTGTTCTTGTCTTGGGTTTAATTTTGGTAGGAATGTGCTGCATTATCACTTTAATCTCATTACAGTTATGACTGCTTCACAGTTGGAGACCGGGTATATTATCCTGATAGAGAAGCATAATTTCAACAGAAAGGAAGAAAATAACTTCATATTTCATGTTTGTATGAAAGAAAAACAGCCATGAACATCATGTGTGTTTGCTTACCTGCAGCAACATGACAAAGATCCACACCAAGACTTCAAGTCCGGGTTCCAGTTATTGTTTATGAATGTAGGTAATCTGCCGTAACTCAGTCCTTCGCTTGCTCTCCAAACTCAAACATGAAACCAAAGCCCACTCTGCTTTGGTGGACTTGGACTCCACTCAGACTACAAATGGAAATCAGAAGGCTTCTACTACCAAAAATCTTGACCTTTGACCCGATGTGAAAGTGGGTCTAATTAGAAAAAAAGGAAATTTAAGTCTACAGTTTCACTCCCTACCTTTGGTCATGAGCTGTGAATAAAGAAAGAAGACACGCCTCTTTTGATGGATGACTGAACTCACCTTTAACCTGACCAACAGCCACCCAGGAAAGGTTCTGGATTGAACCAAATTAAGCTCCGCCCCCTTTTAATATTATTTCTGCCTGTTTCAAACACTAAAATCTAAAGTCAACTGTAAGGCCAAAGTTAATGTTTATGAGTTTACTTAAATGGTCACATCTTCAGCTGTATAAAAACTGCTATCTCAGCATTTGGCTAACCCTGGACGGGTCAGAACCTGCCGGCTGTTAGCAGGTTAAAGGCGCATCTGTACGGGCATTCAAGGCTATATAATACCATTCTCCATTAACCTTGTGAGACCCAACCCTAAACTAACACCGAGCACTCAGAATGTGTCATTTTATTCTTTATTAAATTCTTCTCCTGAATCTTGGCAGTCTGGAAACAAACAAACAAACAAAAAAAACACTCATACTATTGTTGTTTTTGCATGTTATAGTTAAGGGTTGTGGTTTGCGCCAATGATGAGTCGGACTACAGAGGTTTATAAGCTGGAGGGAATGGCTTACACCACAAGTGGGAAACTCCAGGCCTCGAGGGTCGGTGTCGGTTTTAGATCCTGGGTCAAAATACCTGAATCAAATGATTAGTTCATTACCAGGCCTCCGGAGAACTTCAGGACATGTTGAGGAGGTCATTTGGCCATTTGAATCAGCTGTGTTGGATCAAGGACACGTCTAAAACCTGCAGGACACCGGCCTTCGAGGCCTGGAGTTCCACCACCCCTGGCTTAGACGAAGGAAGAACACGCTAACGTATTTAGCCTGACGCCACTGCGATTACACACAGTGAAGAAAATAGATGCCATATCCACCACGAAGTTACATGATGTTGGTGTTTTGAAAGCGGACGTGATGAGTGAAAGACACGTCTGACTGATGACATTTGTGTTCTCACATCGTAGAACAGTTCAGGGCTGCTGTGCATGTGTGAACCGCTTTGGAAGATGTAACCGCTGAGTTTATGAGCCAGGAGTGCTGCGGTTATTTCTGTTACTGGAGACACTTAGGAAATATTGTCCTCTCAAATACTTATTTAGTACTGTTACTATTGATTATGAGGTCAGCCTCATACAACTACTCCTTTGCTTCTTCTGTACACCTTGGCTCAGTTTTTGTCGCAGGTTTGTCAGCCAGGTCTTCCATCCTGTTTCAACCTTGCGTTTTACTCTTTTCTGAATAAAAATAACTGATTCCAGCTTTGAGTCATGCAAAGCTACTGTAGCAGAGTCCAGGAATGAAGAAATGAAGCTGAATGAAGCTGTTTCTGCTGCCTTATATGTGAGTTACATTAACACAGTGATGTCTTGCCCTCGCTGGTCTTATGCTCTGGACTGACTGCTGTTTCTGACCTGTATCAGTTATTGAGGGTGTGAGGCTTTTTTTTAGGTGGGGGTCTGCTTTCCCGTCACTATGGCAACAAACCTTTGGGGCAGTCGTGTTCCTCTTTAGCTGTGAAAACGCTGGAGCACAGCAGATAAACTTTGGATCCAACGCACAGCGACACAAACCCTGTCAGAGCAAAGAGGGGGGAACAAAGCCTCCCTCTCCCATCCCTCCACCCCTTGTCCCTCCATAATCCCATTATGTGTAGCAACGACCTGTCAGTGTCAATCAGTGTTCTCGTCATGCCAACCTCCCGCCATGAACCAGTCCGGCCAATGGGAAGCCTCCCTGCTGATTAGCTGGCGTGATCTCATTATGTAGCCCAACCCACTCTGGGGGGAGGGGAGGAGGGCTAGCGGTGGGGGTGGGGGTTACACAGAAAAGAACAGAAGGATTTTCAGGTGATGTAACGCACCTGCTGGCGGCCATATTGGATGTTTTTATCGGGCCGCAGCAGAAACGAGGATCCAGATTTGAGTCGTGCTGCTTCCAGGAGAAAAAGGTTTTTGTGCTGCGTTGAAGTGGCACCAAATTTATACGATCAGACTCTGTTTGGTGTTTGTTGCAGGAATGATGATGAACGCCTAGAAATGACATATAAAATTAAATCCACACAGGATAACAAGAGCATGGGAAACACGGACGAGAGACTGTCAAAATAAAACAGGATGTACAATAACCATGGAGACAAAGACTAAGACACGTGGGAACGGGGGGAGAACAGGCATGGGAACCAGTGTTGCCAACTTAGCGACTTTGTCGCTATATTTAGCGAGTTTTCAGACCCCCTCACAGAAAAAAAAAAAAAAAAAGACGTGAAAGACATTACAAAAAACAATAATTGCTAAAAGAAATTTAATTTGTAGTTCTAAATAAATTCTAAATGCATTTAGGACGTTTTTTGCTCACTTTATGTCTCGTCCACGATGTTATTTCTCTCTCCAGCAGCGTAGGTTACAATTACATTAGCATGACCAATTATGCAAATTAGGTGATGACGTCATTTAGCGACTTCTAGCGACTTTTAGGACAACCAATAGCGATTTTCCTTACTGAGGAGTTGGCAACACTGATGGGAACATAACTGACTGAGGAGACAGAAAGGGAACGCCGAACATGGAAACGTGGAACACGGGAGGTAAAGACTAGAAAATACAAACATAACACAAGCAGAAAACAACTCAGAGACTCAGTCAAATAATAATAATTAAACCAGAATAGAAATGAACAAATCCATAAACACAGAGCCAGGACGTTACCGGGACACGCCCTGTTACCCTGCGACTGTCATGTCTGAGCTTCTTGCCCGTCTCGTCTGGTTTATGTTTGAGAATTCAAAAAACAGAATCGGACTGAAAGCAATGCTTCTGTGTCCTTTCCTGATAAAATATGTCGTCTAAATAAAATCGAATCACTGGTTCGTGTTCCTGTCGGGTCTCACGGGATTCATGTCTGTGTGCATGAAAAGAATGGAGGGTTTGGTGGTGGAGCGAATCGTTTCACCGCTCACATCAGACACAGACTTTCACACATCATTTGTATTAATTCTTAATACATTATAAACTCAAAGTGCCTGACTCGACTGTGTTATAAAGAGCTCAAATTTGAGTTCAAATAATAGCTGTCGCTTCTTTTAAAGCTGATTTCTTTTGTTTCTTTCTGCTCTTTCATGATTTCGTGATTTACTGTGAGACCAGGCCGGACGCCTCGTGCAGGATGGAGAAACTAACTGAACGCGCTGGTTCTTCTTGAGATCGACTAAAGCGCTAAAACCTTTCACAGCTGTGTAGGACCGGATGGTTTTCGCTGAAACACCACTGTCTATGGACGTAAACATCTGTCACAACTTCACCCGCTGGATAAATAGATCCAAGATAAAGTTGCTCAACCGGGATTTGCTAATCCGGTTTATTCAGTTCATCAAAGTAGCCAGATTCAACCACCTGTGATGATGACTTGCTCGTGTACTAGCTGAGCAGGGGAAACGTATCAGTATCAGAAATCATGATCAGCATCTCTATTGGAGGAATGATGAGAGATGCAAATGATTTTCCTGACAAGATTCACCAAAAATCAGAGAAACAAAAGGTGACTGAGGTCTGGGAAAGCAATAACGTGTCCGGTCCTTCTCCCGCTGATATTAGAGACTCTTTATAACCAGTGTTGGTCAAGTTACTTGAAAAAAGTAATCAGTAACTAATTACCAATTACTTCCCCAAAAAAGTAATCCCGTTACTTTACTGATTACTTATTTTCAAAAGTAATTAAATACTTAGTTACTTAGTTACTTTTTTAAAACACGCTTTACACCCTGAATAGGTGATAAAGTGATAGATCTTTCAGCCAAATTCTACTTTTTCTACATAATCCATCATACAAAATGTAATCAAATGGAAAAGTCTCTTTTTAAAACTTGTTTTATTAGTTTTAATCTTTTAACTTTATCCATCAAGCAAAAATTTAATTATCTGCAACATTCTCTGACTGGAAGAAATTAGTTTAACATTTAAACCTATTTTCTGCACATTCCAGCACATAAAATAAAATATTTTTTGTGTTTACACTCAGTCTTTCAAATAGATGCAAGTAAAACACAGCAGAAAATAAATAAAGTCAAAGACTAGCGGTCCTGTTGCTCTATTTTCACCTGTAAAGCAGGAGTGGGGTAGGCGGAGGATTACCCTGGTGCAGGTGTGCAGCGGTCAGTGGAAGGATACGGCAGTTTCTCTGTGAGTTTCCCATTACGTCGTAGCTACTCGGTGCTTGCTTAGGGTTTTTTTTTGCTGTAAAAAGAAGTTTTCTTCCCACGCACAACGGACACTAATGTTTTTGTCACTTTTTATGGAATCAAACTCAAAGTAAGGTCAGTACTTCCACGCTTTAAACGCTGCACGCTCATACTCTCTCTGCACTCGATATATGATCCATTGTTGATCTGCACACAGCTGTTGTCACGAACGTCGCACTCGCTTACGTCACTGTCATGAGACATTCTCGCAAAAAATCACGGTTTTAGTAACGCAGTAACGCAGCGTTCCTACGGGAAAGTAACGGTAATCTAATTACCATTTTTGCAATGTAATCCCTTACATTACTCGTTACATGAAAAAAGTAATCAGATTACAGTAACGCGTTACGCGTTACTGCCCATCTCTGTTTATAACATACTTTTCCACTGCACAGAGAATGTAAACATGAAAGAGAGAAACAAAAGTCTGTTACAGGAAGTCCAAGATAACAGAGGCGAACACAGAATAAAGGTCAGTCAGAAAACTCAGCGTGAAGGAGAAGATAAGACGAGGAGGAGAAAGAGATTAAGAAAAGCAGAAAGAAGTGAAGAGGGACAAATGTGCACTCATCGACTGATCTTTCCTTTTATTGCTCTTTGTGATTTATTCCTTAATATTCAGAGCGAGCAGCAGCAAACACAGGTCAGAAATGTAAAATAATCTTCAAACAGGTATATTTGACCTATTAAAAGGTCACAGAGACAATTAATGTTTTCTGTTTTTAAATCAAATAGGAAAAACAAGATTTCTGCACATGCAGAGAAAATATTAATCAGCTGAGGGTTTCGAGCGGTCTGCAGGGGTGTGGCTCGCAGCGATTACGTTTAAACTTTGACGTTTAAGATAAAGAAAAATAAAATATGTGCACTTTTATAGGGGAGTAAATTCTGTCTGGAGGATTTGAGCCAAATCGTCCAAAACTTGATTGGCTGAAACAGTAATCCATGTAAAAAACAAACAAAAAGCACATCCATAATGCTTGAGCATTAAAATTTGGAAATGTAGGGCGGCATATGTGATACGCACAAAGTGGTCGGTGTTCACCTCACCTGTGACACACCTGATGGCTCCAGCAGGAAAGTTGTGGGCAGCGTAACCAGTCTGCTAGCTCGCCAACAATCAGCTGTACAGTCAGGCTAAAGGCTAATCTGGTGGCAGTAAACATGGTTTGAAACTGGCCAATGGGTGGACAACAGGGCAGATTTACAAGTCAAACCAGGACAGTACGCTAAGCCCGGCAGCAGCTGTGCAACACTAAGTGAAACAAAAACATGAACAGGCAGTGGTCAGCAGAAAAAGACACTGGGACCTGTTCTATTGCTCTTTATTGTTGGACTCTATCAGAGTAGCTTTGCATCATTTCCAGTTCAAAATAAGCCTTCAAATTTTGGTCATGTTTAATATGAACACCCAGCCTTTGGAGAAATATCGGCTCCCTTTTAACCCTTTAAGACCTACCATAGAACCAAGTCCGCCAGAGCTTATATTATATTTTTACATGCGGTGGAGCCATTTTTGGGAGCATTTCAAGTTGCTATACATCAATACAACCATTATAGCCCAAATTTGAATAATATGTCTGCATTAAGTGCATAGTAATTACATAAATTGCAAAAAAGTGCAGTAAACTACAAAAAAATTTAAAATCGTTTTTGTTTTTTTAACATATATTTCTAGTTATAGAAATTTAAGAGGCTTATCCCTCAAAACTGTAAATACAAAAAAGTTGCGCAAAATAGTTTCCCACCACAGGAAATTTATTTTAAGTGTCTTCATAGTTTCATTTTTGAAATACACTTATTTTTCATACACTGCAGGAAAAACAAATATAAATATTATAGTTCAAATTTGCAAAAAAGCAGCATATGCATCAAAATAAACTATTTCCAGCAGTGCAATATGAGTCCTAAGCATCCCAGAAACCACACAGAAAGTCATAAAGTCAAACATAACTTTTAAAAACACCAGTATAGGCTCATGAGGCCCTGATGGTAAAAAACTACATTTCCGCAAAATGACGTCACTTCCGGTTTCGGGCAGGTCATGGCGGACATGGATAGTTCACGCTGATGGAAGTAGGAAGTGTTACAAACAGCTGATCGGATCGGCAAAGCGTGTTTCTGGAATATTATGTTTTTGTTGCTGCAAGTGCTTTTTATGCAGTTTTTGCAAAGCTATATGTGGAAGGAAACTGTGACCGAGGACAAGCTGATGGCATAAGATGTAAGTACAACTCCTCTGGTTTCATATGCAAAAAAAATTATTCCCTAGCTTATGTGGTTGCCGTGCTACCGGGGTTTAAAAATAGTTACGCAAAATGGAGCGTGCCCACTCTGACCGGCTTTAAAGGTCTCCAACAGTGACCAGGCTTTCAAACTGGACATGTTACCTTTGTCCTGTATGCTTACAAACTCACACCCTACACTTGACCCCAGCTGAGCTGGTGATGAACTGGTGGATGTTAAAGGGTTAAAGAAAATATACTTTGATATAAATCATGCCGACTGTAGGCTCAGGAGGTACAACAGGTCATCCACTAATTGAGAAGGTTGATGGTTCAATACCCGATTGCTCCAGTTTGCCAAATAACCTTGGGCAAAATACCGAACCCCAAGTTTCTGTGTGATGCACCCGTTGGGGTACATATGTTAGAAGGCACTAAGATGTGTGAATGAGGCATGTTACATAAATCGCTTTGAATGAGCAGAAACATGCTTGATACAGACCAGGCCTTTCACATTTCTTTAAATTAACGAAGCAGATTTTAGGTCCCGGAGTCGTCGCTCATGCATCGCTTTAGCTCACAATAAGTAAGCATGTGAACTAAACTGTGTTCACCATTAGACCGCAAGTCACCAACCTGTGTTAAATTCCTCTGCTTCACCTGCTGTGGTCTGATTCGAGCTTCGTTCGTGTTGCAGCCACTTCGTGAACGGACGTCTGAATCTATCGGAAACAGTTTCTGTCACGTACTCTGATAGAAGCCGCGACACGGAGCCTGGCTCACTGCTACAGATTTATTCTACACTGTTGCTCCAGCTCCTAGTGAGATCTGTCCCAGAGAGGCAGACCTACTGCTGAGTGTACCACACACACACACACACACACACACACACAGTGTGAGCTCTATATTCTGGAACAGTCAAATCTTAACCAGACTGCCCTAAAAACACAGTTTTCTTTTCCTCTTTCTGTTTTTTCTCTGTGACTCACTGCGAGCTTGCAGCAGTGAGCCCCAAAACTTTACTGACCCCCCGCCTCGGGGTACAGTCAGCGCCTTCCCCACCTCCCCATGATGCCATTTTGTCAGACGCACCAGGTGGTCTCTGGCATTTGTGCATTGATGTGTTTTAGAGAAGCACAAAGTCCATGTTAGGAGGTTGGAGAGCTGGCGGTAGCGGGCAGCTGTCTCAGCGATCAGGCTGTGGTTCGCTCCGAGGTTTGACCTTTGAGTTTCAGATCTGTCCGTCACAAACCATTTCACATCGCACAGATCAGGCCAACTCCTCCTTCTGGCCAGACGCAGTTTTCTGCACCGTCTTTTCAACATCCTCATACTGATGAAGTGCACATTCACCAACGCAGTTTGTAGAGGGTACAGCAGCCGAGGCCTAATGTGGCCCCGAGGCTCCGTCGCAGGTTCCAAAGCCTCAGCATGGTGACAGTGAAAACGTTCAGTTCAAGGGGGCTTCACACTTCGCACACACATGAACAAATGAAGGGAAACGGTGCACCAGACCCCGAGTGAGCCCGTTATGCCTGCTGTGTGGTTGGTTGAACTAACCAACACGTTCTCACTCCCAAAGCGTAACATTTTATGCTAGGTGACAAATCGTCAACATATTACGTTTTCAGCTACCCACCACGTTCCTAAATGACGACCTCGGAAAAATGAGGAAATATGAGAACCGTATGGACTCAATCTACACATGTTCGCTCTTTTTCTTCAAATCGCTTAGAAACACGCTATTTAACATCGTTAAAGTCCTGGTTAAGATCAGGAAAAAGGTTATGGTTAGGGCTAGGGATAAGGTTAGGTTTAGGGCTGGAATACAGGGCTGGAACGTCTATTACCGCGGGAGCGTCATTGCACTGGATTTCGGCCATAACCCGCCGCGTACTATAAGAACGCCGAAGGTCTCCTTTTGCGTTCCTCAGGAACGCCGCGGGACGTGACAAAACGTCGCCATGTTACGCCTCGGGAGTGAGAATGGGCTGAACTAACAGATCATCTAAGAAGTACGAGGAGTTCATTAGTCTGACTGCAGGTTGTCCGAGTCTCTGCAGTTCAGCTTTCTATGTGAGATGGCGAACATTCGATGATAACACTGATTTAAATAATGCAGCTTCTAAATACAAAAACAACAACAGTAAAAAAAAACCACCTGGTGATGTCATGGCGGCTTTTACAGACATATCGAGTCTTCAACAGCTCGCAGCGTGTCACCACTCTGAACTGAGGAAGCGGGCGTAGTTGTTTTCTGTCAGATAGTCGAGCACAGACAACGCCCCATGTGTGAGGATGTTTTCACCTGATCATCTGTGTGTGTGTGTGTGTGTTTAGCATCAATCCCCTGATGCACGTAGCACAGTGCACCTGTGTATATCTGCATGATTCAGTTGTGTGTGTAACTGCTCTGGGTCCACAGTCCCTGGAGTACACTCACCTAGTCAATAGAGAACATAATGTTGTGAGTTTACCCATAATGCCCCAGGGGAGCGGTGGTTGAGTGAACTCATAGCGGTTTGACTGGTGTACTGAGTGGACCCTCGGGACGAGAGACATGGAGAGAGGCAGATAGTGATGTGTTTCCACAGCGAACACACACACACGCACACACACACACACGCACACACACACACACACACACACAGAGCTCACCTCCGTACAAAATCACTTAAATGTCAAAGCATTCAAAAATAAAAAGCCGGCAGCCTGCGAGGCATCGCTGCTCCGTCCAGGCGATCTAAGACAAACGTCTTAGATCGCCTGGACGGGGCCGCACAGCTCGCCACAGCTCAGCTGTCTCCACCGTCTTTATTCTGAGTTTTGGGATCTCCTCAGAATTTTAACTGCTCACATAAAGAACACAAAACTAAAAATGAACATAACTGATGATTGCTGAAATAAAACCTGAGCATTTGCACAGGTGAGCATGCAGCACTCCACCATCGTCTCCACTGGGGGGCCGGGCTCTAACACGCGGACAGACGATTGGACCTGAGGGAGCACCGACTCCGGTCAATACTAATCTACTGAGGCTCTAACCTCAGTGACCTCTGACCCTGGGACGCTGACTGAAGACCACCCACCGTGATGTTTAAACCTCTGAATATTTGGCACGTTTAGTGTTACAGAAAATCTGATTACAAATAAATGTTTAATTTAATTCGTTCAGCTCATTTTGCAGTTTCGAACTTCTCACTGAGACCTTTTTTTTGTAGCTCACCTGTATGGATGATAAAGTTTGAAATATTAGGGGCGTGGCCTCTTTGACTGACAGGTGGAGGTAGCTGCTAGCTGCCTGCTCAGCTTCACCGGTTGATTTTCTCTGATCAGTTAATTGTACTAACGGAGCATCTGATGAAGCTCCAGCACAGACACAGGGAATATTCAGTGTAAACCTGGTTTAATTATTGTGTTTTTCTAAGACTTTTTGAGAAATTGACGGCGTTTAAACAGCTACATGAAGCTTACAGCATCAACTTCTTAAATCTTCCAGTCAGTCTGCTCTGGTGTCGATCGCTTCAGAGGCTCATTTTAAATAATTAAGTAGCAAAAACACCCCAACGTCTTCCCCTTTTCATGCTCCGGATCCAGCGTGTCACTTTCAATTTCCAAAAAGCATCAGCTTCCTGCCACACACACGCGCTTCCCACCATCAGCTTCCTGCCTCAGCTCCTGCCTCAGTCACTTCTGTCACTGTCAGGCTCTGATCCAAAGCTTAGCTGGGGGAACATCCTGACTTCATCCTGCACTGCAGTACTAACACACACACACCTGTCCTACAGATGGGTGCAGGTAAAGCTGTGTTAATTGGTGTGTTTACAGGCTCAGGACTACGATTAACCTCCTTTGGATGCTTTTATCTGCATTAACGCTCGCAGCAGAGCGATGATGGTTAGCGTTATTAGTGATCTGAACCCGTGACCTCGCCAACATTAGCAGCGCTTTAAACAACAGCCCGAGCTGGAGGTCAGGATGACGTCCTCCTACTTGATTTCATAGGTTTTTTGGGTTTTTTTTTAATTTAATTTAAGATTTTTTCTGCTCACTTCCAGCTCCACACTGTAATTCTTGATGCAAAGCTACTCTACTCTAGTAGAGTAGCTTTGCATCAATCCTTTTCTTGTACAGGGCTCTGGTGCAGCTCCTGCCGTTGTTAGATACTCTGCTTCTCCTTTGCTGCAGGTTTGTCTTTACAGCTGCTCTGTTGAGTTTCAGATCAGGCGACTTGATTACTGAAGAATCTCACATTTCCTCTTCTTCATGTAGAAAAATTAAAAGATGATAAAAGTTTATATTTCTCACAGTCATGATAATATTGGCTTTCAGCCGTTCCATACACTAAAAACAAACTGCGTCTGTGTGGATGTATTTGTGATGCTGAAATGCAGAGAATGTGTTTGGGACAGAATTGATAAGAGAGTCTTTTAAGGATGCTGAAACCTCGAGAAGATGGCTGTCCAGGATGGTAATTTGGACGGTTCATTAGTTTTAGAGATCAGGGAGAGTGTTTGTCCAGCCTGGAGCCACACTGGATTATCTGCGCACACACACACACACACACTCTTAATAAAGCCCCAGTACACTCAGAGACAGCGAGCCTAAAAAGAAAGCTGCATTTTTCTGGTTTTGTGTTTTTAAGCACTTAATAGACTAACTCCATTACATCTCCATTAAATCAGGAATGTTTCTCTCTGACATCAATTTTCTTTAAACGTCACTAAAACCTCAGTGTGTTTTAAATCTGATTAGCCACAGCAGCTAGCAGC
Organism: Neolamprologus multifasciatus; assembly: GCF_963576455.1. Classification (NCBI taxonomy): domain Eukaryota; kingdom Metazoa; phylum Chordata; class Actinopteri; order Cichliformes; family Cichlidae; genus Neolamprologus; species Neolamprologus multifasciatus. The sequence goes on from NC_140452.1 coordinate 4,490,215, forward strand.
TGCCGTACGCAGCTCAAATTAAATCAAATCAGTGCAGGAATTTGGTTTTTTTTTACTTTACATTTGCTCCGTTGGTGGCGGTTTAAAATTCTTTAATGAAAAACGTTAGCATGTTAAAATGCTAAACTGTGGCCTCAGTGCGAGGAAGCAGCTGCGAACAGACTTATCTATAGCCTGGAGGCTGAAGGAGGGTTTGTGGATGCAACAACACGGCCTGTGTGCTCTTCCTAAACATGCTCTGAAATATCTCACATTCCTGAACGCAGCTGCAATGCGACTGGAATCCTTCGCAGTCTTTTCCCTTTTCGTGGTTTGTTTCTGCAGTTCGGCTGAGTTAACTTAAGTGCAGTTTACAATGTTGTGCAAAAGTCTTGAGCCACCCTTCAATTCTTTATATTTTGCTAAGAAACTGTAAAATATGTGCAGGAATTATTGAAATTTGCAAGTATAGACAGAAATACAGCATGGGTGGCTCAAGACTTTTGCACACTGCTGTTTATTTCTAGTTTAGATGAATGCCTGCACATTTATAAGTCTTAATAAAGGCATCTCAGTTGTATTTGTTGAAAATTAGGGTGATTTTACACATGAACTCTGGATAAAGTGAGGATATTTCTCAGGTGTAGCACAAAGCAGGAGATATTCTGGTTCCAGTGACTGTGAAATGCACTTTGCAGATAAAGAACTATGTAATATGTGCATATTTGACTGACTTCAGTAACTTTCAGGAAGAGTGGTGAAGTTTGTCAATGACTGCCTAATTTATAATTACAAATTGAAAATGTTGCAATCAGTCTGAGCCGGTCTGAACTGACGAGCGCAACTCATCTGCAACGCAACTCTCAAACAGCGGACAGCTGCTTTTCAGCTGTTTGTATTCTGGTTACATTCTTATGCATATAATAAAATAAAAACTGTCATAGTCTGTGTATGTAGATGCCAACAGGTTTGTGATTTTGATGATTCCAGGAAAATCCAAGAAAACAGGATTCGTGAAGTTTAACTGAGTTGGAAGTTAGCAGGGAGTTAGCTTGCTAGCTTCCATCTGAACATGATATAGCATGTTCTGACTGAGAGATTTCTGACAAATTCAAACGTACAGCTCTGCTATCACTTCCAACATAAATGAAGACAGAAAACGAAACAGCAGTGACGTTTGTAGGGTTACTGAAGTTGGGCTAGCTGGTATATAATGATATGCTACGTGGTGGCTAGCGACACAGCTATGTTAGCATAGCATAAACACAGTGAAGCTGGAGGATGAACGCTAACCTTTTTCCACTCGATAAAAGTTAATGTGAGGGTTCCTGATGGTTAGGGACAAATGCAATCACATGGCAGGATGCTGTAAAAGGACCAAACTTCAGTCAGAAGAACAACTGAGAAAATACATCCACAATACGAGGTTAGTCATTAATATACTGCTGCTGGGCTGTAGCTACATCGTGAGGTTTAAAAACTGAGCTTTAAAATAAACAGTGGTAATAAAAACCGAGAGAGGCCGACAGTGATCACTGACTGCTTTTAGGGGCTTGTTCAGATTAAATAGAACAAGATACAAAACATTAAAACATGTTAAAAACACAACAGCCTTAATAAACGCAGAGTAGTTTGGACCCAAAAGCAGGATTCATACATCATCACTGAAAGACCGGATCGTCACCAACCAGTGTTGCCAACTCCTCAGTAAGGAAAATCGCTATTGGCTGTCCTAAAAGTCGCTAGAAGTCGCTAAATGACGTCATCACCTAATTTGCATAATTGGTCATGCTAATGTAATTATAATCTATGTTGTTGGAGAGAGAAATAACATCGTGGAAGAGACATAAAGTGAGTAAAAACGTCCTGAATGCATTTAGAATTTATTTAGAACTACAAATTAAATTTATTTGAACAATTATTGTTTTTGTAATGTCACAATTCCAACCCTGCTCCTTTACCCGGGCTTGGACCTGCAAAAGTGACCCGAAATAGGCACTCTGGTGGAGTTACTTTGTGTGTGTGTGTTTATAAGTAGTTTTAAACCTTGTGATCCACAAAACAGCATAAGAGTAAAAGAGTAAAATAAGAACTGACTGCGTTACAGCACCCGCTGCTTGTTGAGAGTAAAAGTGATATGCGCTTTCACGTCTTTTTTTAGACGTTATATTTAGCGAGTTTTCAGGGGGTCTGAAAACTCGCTAAATATAGTGACAAAGTCGCTAAGTTGGCAACACTGTCACCAACAGATGACCAGCTTGACCCCATTCAGTCGCAATCTGATAGCAGACTGACTCTTTCATACTGCTGTTTTACACCAGCTTGGTTCATAAACAAGTTGGTCTGTGTTTAAAATCCGACAGTAAAAAAAACCCCCAAAAATAAACCCCTTGATCACTGATTTTAATTTTTTGTCTTCCTCTTAGTTACCATCCTGTTTTTTTTTACTTTCAGTGTGAGCCATAATGTGGTCTTTGGTTTGTCATGTCCTCAAGACGGATTACAAAAATCTCATCTTACATATTTGTGTGTTCTGCAGTAAAAATGAGGACAGCCCAGTGAAAGATATCACTTAATTACAGCGGCATCTCAGGGGTTTCCAAGAACTTTGGTAGTCCATAAAACCGTCAGGACCTTTTCCTGAACTCGGATTGGATTTCAGTTGTTTTTGAGTAGGACTGCTTCCGAGAATTAACCCACTGCTATTTAATGCTCTTTGGAAGGGAAACATAGACTTAAATATAAAAGATCTTCCTTTCCAAGATAAATTCAGAGTCTATTTGTTCGTGCTCTCTGGAAGCCATGTATAGTCTTAGGCAGGCTCTTAAATAATGCATCTTTATTTTTAACCCCCCCACAAACTGACATGTTTGTCCTTTCTGTAGGCAGCGTTTTGACTTGACCTTATGGTACAGGTCACAGAAAAAAGGTAGGACATTCCTCCAAAGTGGCAGAGAAGCTGTGGGAAAGTCTCTGCTGTCCCACAGTGACATATTTTGGGGGCAGAATCAGTCACAGTGAGCTTTAGTTTAAGAACTGCAAACCTGCACAACTCCAACATCGTCAACACTTTTAGGTTTGTGGTGAAAGTTTTTGTATCCATCTTCGTTGTAGATTCTGTGTTCCTCCTATTTATATTTGATTCCTGCACTGTTGGCGTGGAGCACCCGTAATTTTGTTGTACATGTACAGTGGCAATAAAGGGCTATTATATTATATTCTTTTATCTTCTCTTTCCATCTCTTTGTGTGTCACAACTGCCGGGTTAAAAGTCCACTGTTGAATTCCTCTGCTAATGTGAAATTATTTGCCCTCTAACTGAATTTGTGCCGATTTCTCAGCTGTTGGAAACAATCGTGCCCATTCATTTGCTCGCCGCCTTCGTACGCTTTCCGCCTCCCTGAACCTCCGTCCCGTTTCCACGCGCAGAAGCTGAAAAACAGGCCTTGTCCATCCAAACACATGCTATCTCTATCAGACATTGTGCAGATTTAAAATGGGAATCCAGCTTATTGATGTGGTTTCAAAAAAATGCTGCTGCTACTCGCAAAGAAGCTAAAGAAATGAGATTTGTGTGAGTGTGTAAAACCTCAATAGTGCGAAGAAAAAAATTCAGCCCCCCGCGCTTTTGGCTTCAATTTGAAACTTAACTACAGTGCAGTGGTTGTTTTGGTCATCAAGTGGTTTCAGTGAAGGAAGTTTAAAATTTTCTTCTCTTTTTCCCTCCTCTTAATGAGCGGATATCATAATCATCATTGTCTCAGCTGCAGGCCTGCCGGCGCTCCGAACAGATGGAGCACTTTCATTAACTGGATCACCAGCAAAGCGCGCACACACACACACACACACACACACACACACAGACAGAAGCTGGAAAGTCACGCAGATAAAAGTATATTATCAGTGGAGTCATTCATAAGAAACCACACACACAGATGAAAATCCGTCTCTGGAGGAAGAAACACTCGTGCAGGCAAAAACAGGCAGAGTGTGACAAAAATATAGCTGAACACCGGAACATAAGTGTTCAAAGAGTTCCTGGTTTAAAAACATAATTTAAGGATGCCTTAATTGAAGCTATATCAGTAATCAGCCCCTCAGAGTGATATCAATTAAAGATCAAATAAGGTTCTCTGTCAGTAATACTACTTCTTACCGCAAGATGGTAAATGGCCTGTATTTGTATAGTGCTTTACTTAGTCCTAAGGACCCCAAAGCACTTTACACACCCATTCACACACTGGTGATGGCAGCTACATTGTAGCTACATTGTAGCTACCGGTACATAGCTACAGCTACATTGTAGCTACATTGTAGCTACATTGTAGCTACATTGTAGCTACCGGTACATAGCTACAGCTACATTGTAGCTACATTGTAGCACAGCCACGCTGGGGCGCACTGACAGAGGCGAGGCTGCCGGACACTGGCACCACCGGGCCCTCTGACCACCACCAGTAGGCAACGGGTGAAGCGTCTTGCCCAAGGACACAACGACCGAGACGGTTCGAGCCCGGGCTCGAACCGTCTCGAACCGTCTCGAACCGTCTCGTCTTTACCTCAGTGCGCCACCTTCTGGTTTAAAGTCTTATTACACACAAAAAATAGAACCCGGCCCCGTTTAAAGTCTTTAAAGACTGAACCTTCTGGACATCCAGGTCCTGCTGAGCTGGTTTGTAGCTGACACAGCAAGGAGGAAAACTGGCTCCAAGTCCAAGTCCCTGATTATTGGCTGGAAAATGATGGACTGTGCACTGTGGGTGTGAGGTCAACCCTTTAAAACCAGCATGTTTCAGGGCGTTTCAGGTCTGCAGCATGGACGTTGTCTGAATCCAAGAAAACAGATTATGAAATAAACTTTTTTTTTCTCCAAACCCAGTTTGCTGGTTGATTCCCTTCTAGTCTCACCCGTGGCAATGAGCTGAAGACAGGGACTGAAAGAATAAGCTCAAAGATACAATCAGAGTCCTGCAGGGTGTCCGAGTTCAGCTTTAGCAATAAGATGAGGAGCTTATTCATTCAGGAGGAGCTCAGAGGGGATCCACCGCTCATGATGATTGGGATGTTCTTTGGATGGAGACTGCAGGAAAGCCAGAGGAAAGACCGAGGTCTGTCGTGGAAACACCTCAGTATTGCTTTCAGAAGAAGTCAAGAAGGTGTCTGTTAAGAGGGAAGTGTGGGCATCTCTGCTTCTAGTGATTTTCTCACAGCTTAGATGGACAGATGGACGTTTAACTGCCAACTAAAGTGACCAAAAGAGACATTTTCTTCATCACTTTAAAATCCTAAACTTCCACATTACAGTCCCCCCCATTCTGAGAATCAGCAAACACCATCTCAGTGAATATTTAAGGTTAATTGTATTTCCACTGAAGCTTCTCAAAGGGGGAAGGAAATTCAGGAAAGTCTGTTTGGCTCTTTAGATTCAAACTGCAGACAGTAACGTGGACTTTGACCAGAAACTGATCAGGAATTACTGAGGTCATTGATCAAAGATCAGAAAATACCACTTTTTCATTTAATTAATTTTATTAATCTTAGACATTTCATTGGACAAAAAGGCTTTTTTCAAATATTCAACAACACATCAAGAATTATTCTTGTATAAAAAAGTAAATGTATGAGGTGGCAGGCGACCAATACAAACGTCAGTTTTACAGTTATTTTCCCAACACATTAAAGCTTTAAAAAACACATAATCTCATAATTATGTAGCTCATGACAGCAACAGAAAATGACTTTTCCCTCAAACATTTAGGAAGCTGTGCTGAACTCACACGTGGCATCAAACAGCTCTTCATACTGAAAACATGCTCACTTCTTCTAATGTGTCAGTGCTTCACATACCTCTGCAGAACATGACTGCCGGTCAGTCAAAGCTCGTCTCTCTGTTTAAAAAGACGCCATGTTGACTTCCACAGGCCCTGTTTACACCTCTCAATGTGCATCCACAGCTCCAAGAACATGAGGGGACCAGTTCTTCCAGGATGTCTCTCCCTACATTTTCTTTATGTTTGCAAAGACCAGATGCCAGAGTCCTGCACGGGTCCTGGTTTGCAACCCGGCCCCACATAGCTCGGTAGACTAGCAGAGCTGTGAGCTGTGTAGGTGGTCCTTCAGTGTCGCCCAGACCACCTTCAAAAATGGTCTGAGTAACCAGGTTTCAGTGCGTGAGAACAGCTCCGAACTTGGAAATCAACAGATGCTGGATGTCAGATACCAACAGGGCCAAAGATGGGCTCTACAGTTTGATTCTCACAGAAGTCTGAAACCTTAGAAATAACAAAAGGTACTTTTTCTAAATTGTAATGAAAATATTCCACCACAAGGTGGCAGCACGTTGAGCAGGTTTCATTGTTGCCGTCAAACTGTGTCTTCTTTTCAATCGGATTTTCTTTCAACTATTCGGAAGGATGAACTCTAACGAATCCAGAATACGTCGGATTAGCTCGACTATTTTTGGGACGTCTTTACCTCAGTGCGCCACCTTCTGGTTTAAAGTCTTATTACACACAAAAAATAGAACCCGGCCCCGTTTAAAGTCTTTAAAGACTGAAGTGGTTTAGAAAAATGTCAACCTCACTCTCGGTCATGAGCTTGGACACAAACGCTGATGTTCACTCAAAGTAAAGCATTTTCCTGTAAAACATGCAACACTGTACAAAGTGAGTTAGGAAAGTACAGTCACAGGCAGACGTGGACTATGAAGTACAAAATACTACAAATATTTGATATAAATGACAAAATTATATACAGTCATGTAGTGAGGGGGAGAGGTCAGTTTATAAGCTGCATTTTAACATTAGCACAGTTTGAGGACACATCGTGGATATATAAACCTCTCCCATATAATCTTTACAGTTTTTACATAATGTGAGGTCCCTGCAAGTCAGACTTCAGAGTGAGAAGATCTCCAACATTTGGTGCATCCTGTGTATACAGACTTTCTTCCATCTTCTAGCAGAAGACCTGATTGTTTTTGTGGTCTTGTTTCAAGTTATTGCTGTTTGAACTGCTCACAGCGAGCTGCAAACCTCTGTCCTGAAGAGCCACAAGAAAGCGTTTCCACTGGCACTCAGGTAGGCGGGGGTCCGTTGACGTATCTCAGTGTCAGGTGGCAGGTACGGGCCATCGTGTTGCTGCGGTGACATGGCTGCTCAGCGACGACCCAGGCCAGACAGGCCAGCAGAACCAGTGCTGCAGCCAGGAGGAGGCAGAAGAGGGTGGGGGAGAGCGAGGAAGCAGCCCCGCTGCTGCTGCTGGAGGTCACACGGGGAACACTGCAGGGGAAGGTGGAGGCGTTAGTGTTTGGTTTACCTGCCCGGGGAGTTTAAAGGAGCTCAGTGCAAACCGTTAGGTTTTAAGGAGACCTGCTGATGTCAGATAAACAGAGTCAGGGCTGCGGTTTGTCACGTTTGATGTAATCTGATTTTGCCAACAATAACATTAGGAAGCAAGATGTAGATTCATTGGCCACTTTATTAGGAACCAATAACATGGCAGCAATTCTGCACATTTAGCCCTGCAGTTAAGACAACCTGCTGAAGTTCAAACTCGGCATCAGAATGAGGAAGAAAGATGATTTTACACACTCTGGTTTACAGATAATGGTCAGGAAAAATTCTCCGGGAGACATGATGATGTCAGAGGACAGACTGCTTTAAGCTGAAGCAACACCAACTCAAACTGTAGAAGAGCATCTCTGCATCTCAAACCTTAAAGCAGACGAGCCACAGCAGCAGAAGACCACCGGGTACCACTGCTGTCAGCTAACAACAGAAAGCTGAGGCTACAGCTCACAGACCCACCAAAACTGGACAATAACAGATGGAAAAAAGTTTCCCGATGTGTCTCAATTTCTGCTGCGACATTTAGATGGCGATGCTGACAGGATGGATGCATGCACCAGTTTGGGGGAGGTTTTCTTGGCACACTTTGGGCCTCTTGTTTAAACTCCGTTGTTGCCGATCATCTCCATCCCTCAGTGAGAACAGTATCCCATCGTCTGATGGGACTTCACTGTGCTCACAGTCTCCACAGTCACCAGATGTAAAAAGTTATAAAGTCATGAGAAACTGCCCTGGAAATACTCCATTTAAATAAAACCTACAGAAAATATAATTGAGGCACTAAATCAATAATTAAAACATGAAAAGTTGAATAATTAAAGCATTTTAAGAAATTTGCTTTGGGCATCTGAAGTTTGAGTAGAAAGACGAGTAGTCTCAAAGCTGTGCAAATGGAAACTGACTGTTTATGTAACAGTTTTCTTCTCTTGCTGACCTCTCAGAGCTTCACACCATATCCACACAGTCAAATCAATAAAGGCAGTTCGAGCGCTTCATCTCCTCTCAGTCACCAGCCTGAGATACGCGTCTTTGTGGTTCGAGAAGAAACGCGAGCAGCCGGAGAAACCTCCTCACACGGCGGCGACACCACAAACCTGATCAAGTATCATCATTTTAGTTGTTCTTTCTTTTCTTAACTTAGGTTTTCCTTTATTTACATCTAAGCATTAATGTTAAAAGGTAAAAATGAATCAAAGCAAAATATACAGAACAAGGTTAAAGAATATATTTAAATACTAATATTAAATATTATGTTCAACTGTCTAATCATATAATAAATCTAGAGGTCAGATATTTATGTGACCAGCTCACCAACATGGTTTTATATTCCCAGTCAAGTATTGAATGATATTTAACCATTTTATGGCTCCAAGCCTTTAAAAACAATACAGTTATCATCCTACGTTTGCATGTTTGCAGGTGAAGCGTAGCTTGAAGCCCAGTTTCTTTAAAAACAGGCTTTGTGACACACAGTGTCCCACATATTGAATATTTAATACTTCAAAAATGAATCAGTTAAGATTGGGCTGAGACTTATCAACCATCATATTAGGCATATCTGCTCCACGTGACATCATACAGATCCGACAGTAGAAAAAACCCTGATATAGTATTTACAGCAATCTGAACTCATCATTACTTTTGCATTTGCTGACCTGAACAAACTGTAAAGGACACATGTGACAGTTTCCTGTTGCATCCGAGTTCCTCTCGGAGGGATTTCTGTGTTTCCTCACCTTTGTTCAGAGATGAGACCGTCGGCTTCCTCACAGCAGTACAGCTCCTCTTCCTCCTAAAAGAACAGAGAGCCTCCGATAATCCACACCAGTGTCAACAGCTTATAACTTTATAGATTTAAAACGATCTACCAACATGTCCAGATGCTTATTTTCTCCTTGAAGTAACAAAAACAAAGAGTTGTTATTGAAAACCCATCAGCTCACCCGTGCTTGTGACTGATAGTGGTTCCTCATCCTATCAGAGCTGGCCTTTAAATTCAGGTGATCTGACGGGGAAAGCCGCCGTGTGTCATCGCGGCAGCCATGGCTGCTGCTGGATGCATCAGCGTGGTTTTCATCCATGCAACACTGCGACATCTGAACGTGGGGATTTTGGTAAACAAATGTAAATGTTAGAGTTTACTTCATCCTTCAAATCACGGTCAATGTTTAAAGATGGACGACAACTCAGACACGGACGCTGTTTTTGAGCTTTGAGATTATATTTGCATCGTTATCCGTCAGATCGGAGAGCAGCAACATCGGGATTGAAGCATTAAGCAAATGTGGAACTCCCAAAAACCTGCAGCTCCTCAAATGTCCACTAGAGGCAGCAGCAGTGAATCAGTCCACAGACGCCCAAGTTAACACGTGGTTACAAACACCTGTTTGGTCTCTATGGCCAACGTCCTTCATAACAGCTGTACGGGGGATAGATTTTGTTTTTTGACTCATTTTTCATCACGACTGTGTCCATCTTTTATATACAGCTTATATCCTGTCGCATGAACAAACGCCACACAGTTCTGTTTCCATCACAAGTTTGCAGCTGCTGCAAAACATCGACAAACTTTGGGACTTTCTCCTTCGCTGCTCTCGATCTGGACTTGCAGCTAATGTCTCCTCCAATTTGTTTTGCACTCACTCGATAGTTTTTTCTGTAATGAACCTCCATTAGAAAGTCCCAGTGCTATTTCGCACAAACACACGCTCAATCAAATTTGCATAATTCAAATTCAAGCACATAAAGAAACCTGATACAATAACACTTTGTCATCTGAATTGATCCCTAAAAACTAATCCACAAACTTTCTTCCCTCTCTTCCTCATCTTTATAGATTTCCTGCACACGGACAGTTATGTGGACTGGCTGTAAGTCAGACGGAGGAAGACGAGGGCAAGGAGAAACTAAAGAAGGAAAAAGGAAAGGACGAAGTCGGCGTGCTTCTCTGTTTTTATGGTGACAGTTAAAGTGCAGTCAGACGATGCATAAATCAAGACTTTATGGATTCATTCGGCGGCCCGAGGAGCAGCAGACGGGACGGAGGAAGAGGAGGATAAATAGATGCTATTCCCCAGTAATGAGAGCGAGGGAGAGAAAATGAAGGCTGAGGCCAATGAAGTCTAAATGGAGAGAGAAACACGAGGCCTGGAGAGGACAGTTATTCAGGAGGATGAATCTGGGAGGAAAATAAAGGCTGATGGGATCTGTTGTGTGAGCTGCAACTTCAAACTGGAACATATAGACTGTGCGGCTGCGTCAGTGTAAAGTCTAAACCTGTATTAATGAGCTTCTGGGGACACATCTGCCTCTTCGCCCACACTTCGGGGACCCGACTACCATCTCGGGACAAACCAAGGTAGAAAATAAGGACGTGAGCGAGCGCTAAACAAATCTGTGCTCTCCAAAGTCGGGCCGCGACTCGACATCTGTGAGCACGCAGGACAGATTTGTAAGAGCCGAATTGGATTTGCGTGTGTGATTGAGGACAGACTCATTAATGCAGCAGCTGTTTGGAGCCATGCAAAAGAAATTGTGTAACTAAAGCTGAGAGATCAACAGAGCTTCTCTTGCTTACAATTATCAAATCTGCTCACTCTCACTTTTGGCAGTCAGCGAGGAGAGCGCAAACAGTTTAAAGCTGCGCGTCCGACACGTCGCTCACAGCTTTGATTTCTACAAACTTGCTTAAAAAGAATTTAAAACTTTCAAAATCCATCAAAAAAAGATATTACAGATGTCTGTGTGATATCTGCATAGATATCAACTAGAGTTGAACTAGAGCTGAGCTGTACTAGTGTGTAATTCCGCTTTTAACCACAAGGTGGCGTTCGATTTACCCTCCAGCACAAGACCTCTCTTTTCAGGCCACTGCTAGCTCCAAATTTGTACAGAATTCATGTTAACGCCACACTTTGCTGATTTATTTTGGTAGCTTCAGGAGCTCAATCTGTGCCGTCGTCGTTTTTAAATAGAAAACATTAAATTAGGCCAAACTTTGTGGTAAACTGCTGCCACCTTGTGGTGATGTTTTTTCTTATTGATGTTGTCATCTCATTTCATTGATTACGTTCATTCAAATCTGGTCTTTATTTTTCTTTTATTGAACGCAACCAAACATGAACTCTTGATGCAGTCGAAGCAGTAATACTAATTTGTCCCAGGTGACAGGAACAAAGGAAAATCTGTGTTTGCGGGAGTTAAAAATGTGCTATTGTCATCACGACCCATCAGCCGGGCTTCTCCTGATGCCCCCGACAGGCAGAAAGGAGGAGGAGCTTATCAATGGCGTTTGAAGGCAGCTGGCGGTTGTTTAGCTTCTCTCTAAAGCACAGACGCTGCCTCGGGAAAGCCACCAGCAGCTTGCAGTGACCCCACGCGCCTGCCTGAACGTCTCCCACCGACCAAACACCACAGAGGCTTTCATTCTTCTTACAGCTCACCTTCAGTCTGAGAGTCATCCTGGTAGAACCGTTTGGACTCTCAGTTATAACGACCTCACTGTGACCCTGCAGTACAACCACAACATTACACAACCCGAGCGATTCCATAAACAATTTACACCATACCAAGGTTTTAATAGTTTTGCAATTTTCATTAGTTTTTATTTTTATTTAGTTTTGACTTCAGATTTTCAATTTTATATCAGTTTTAATTAGTTTTTACCAATTGTTTGCTAGTTTAGTTTAGTTTTTATTTTTTGGAAAATCCTTAGTTTCAGTTTAGTTTTGATTAGTTTCAGTTATAGTTTTAGTTGTGTTTGCAATAATTAAGTGTAACAAAATCCCAGTTTCATCATATCAGTCATTCTGCTCATCCTTGGGTATGTTGCTATTCCAGCTACCATACTGCACCCTGGACAGGTCGCCTGTCTGTCGCAGGGCTAACACGCAGAGACAGACAACTCACATTCCCACCTATGGGTTCTTTAAATAAATAAATAAAGGCAGATGAACAACCATTGATACCAGGCAACTATAAAATGTATATCTTGGCCCCAATGACACTATTAACTCTCGCAGCACCGGGTGTTCGTAATTTTGGTTCAAGTGAATTGATAAACTTTTTGAAGGTGATTGACTCACACAGTTGTGTAGATATCCCCGTCCTGTTGTCTCGGGATGCATCACGCTGCCTTGCCTGGGGTTAGCTTCTGTTTTCTGGGGATGAGGGTTGAGTGTGCTCCCTTACCTTCTCAAGGTAAGCTAGGTTAGCCTTCTTGTGTGAGCTTTTCAAGTGCACTTTAAGGTTTGTGGGATTTTTTCCCTTTAGAAATGTCCCTCATAATTTGTCTGTTTCCACTACAAGACACTTGCTTTATCCAAAACACAGTCATATTCAAAGTAATCCCAAATTGGACTCTGGCTCCCGACTTTTCCTGACATGATTCTGCGCGTGGACGGAGCAGCAACACAGACGACTCTACTAACGTGCTGCCACCTGCTGGCATAATGAGACACAGCAAGAAAAAAATCTGGAAACTAAACTTCATTTTCACCCCTGACTCTTGTATGACACGCACACATCAATGAAAACTAAACACATTTTTGCTATAAATTCAGTTAATTTTAGTTAGTTTTGTGAACACTCAGTTTTAGTTAGTTTTCCTTTTTTTGTTTTTATTTTTATTTCCGTTAACAAAAATGTTTTTTCACTTCTAGTTTTCGTTATTTCGTTAGTTTTCGTTAACGATAATAACCTTGCACCATACGCACGTCTACATCCTTTAATATTGTACATTTTATTTTAATTAATGTTTTTGTTTTATTTTTCATATAAGGTGAAGTTGCAATCTAAGTGTAAATGTGTACAACCACAAAGTTCAATAAAAGCACCGTAGGACTTCATGGAGACGTGAAAATACTGAGACTTGATTCCAACCGTCTCCTCCTGCTTGGCCCTGTGGCTGTTAGAGGTGAGTATCTATGCGTTTCCATGTGAGGGGGTCACCTTACACGAGCATGTTATTGTGACGGGTGCTGTTTATATCTGCAGCGCTTTGAGCTTTTCATGTGTCGTCTGTGATGAACATCTGGAATAAAACCAAACCGACTGTCCTCGACTCTGAACCCGTTTTCCTGGAGTTGAGCATCAACATTCAGCACATGAATATCATCTGCGTGTAAAACCTCCTGACCTGCGTCTGCTGACATTCTGCTTCACTCTCCCACAAACAGACGCTCTCAAATGAAGGGCCGACCTCGTGGGCACCGGCTTCGTTCAAATGGAAAATGAAACAGTTGTGAATGCACAGCTCCGCTCACGAACTTCTAATGACATAAGATTTGTGAGAACCGCAGCAGCACCAACTGTTTATTCTTTACAAATAACATTCTCCGAGATGCTTAAACTATAAAGAAAACTTCAGTGATCGAGCGCGCCGTTCGGTTGTTTTTCATGGTTATATTTGGACCAAAGAGGAAGTATAACCATGGAGCTTGAACATGAGCATTTTTTAAGACGGTACCTTCAGCCTCCCGTCAGTCTGCACTTCTTTCGAACAGGACGTGCTCCTCTCTGGCAAAGCGGCGCTCTGGACTCTAAGCCACGCCTGCACGCGGCCTCCGTCAAAGTCAACCGGCTCGCCGTCCTGTCGGTCGGGAGTCGAGGTCTTCCACTGGTCCCTGTAGCCCAGAGCTTCCTCCTTTTGGTCTGCGACAGGCGAGAAGAAGCCCAGCTGAGTGTGATCAAGCCATTCCTGCAGACAGAGTTCATTATAGAAAAGTTTAAAACCTCACTGAGACGATTTAACGCTTCTTTTTTATTCTCCAAGTCAAACCCAGAACTCTATTACCATCCAGGTTTGCAAAACTTCCAGTTATTCTGCTCATTCCCACCACCGTGTTTTATTATCTGCTGGAGCAGCTTAGCAAGAGTTAGGAGTAGAAGAAGCAAACAAACAGGAAGATAGCATGAAATAAAGTAAAGCAGAAGGTTAATTTTGTTCCACAAAAGGGGAAAAAGCAGGATGGTGAAGTGGAAAGTCCATCCAGGCCGCTCACCACTAACTCTGCTTTGCTTTGTGCTTGTACATAAAAGCTAAATGAAAGATCCTGTGTGTCCTCATGCAGACTGGGACTATGCTGGTGTGGGACTGCAGGTTTATATTAACTGTAATTATGTGAAAATGTGTTTTTAGATCTTTAAGTACTGTAACGAGTCGTGTAATTATTTTATTCTGCCAAGTAATTAAGTAACTTAATTTTGCTAAAAGTATTTTAGTAACAAGTAATTAAGTTATCAGTTATTTTTGAGTAGTCACCTCATGAACTGTAAGGTTTAGTGTATATCGATATTTTTTATTTTAATCTTATAGCAGCTCGTGTGCATTTATTTCTTTTTAATTTCTTTTAAACATTGTGGGAAATGATGCAAAGATTATCTGTGCTGTAAATACGATGTTCATTAAGACGACGCCACCTTGTGGTGCAGGTCGTCATTACACTTTGCAGAGGGCTCTCACAAAACGTACCTTTAATGAGTTAACTGTATAAAAAGATGACCAGGAACATTTTCAGTCATGCTGCTTTTTCAAATCACAAGAAATGGAAAAAATAAATCTTTTTACAGGGAGCCGGCGGTGGTGACCATAGTGGACATGATCACAAAACTCTGCAGGCACGTCTTTTGAGTAGCGCTCAGAATTCATGCGGCATGCGAGCCCCCAGAGACGAGGTCACACAGTCGCAGATTTAATGAAGTACAACCACACGAGTCCTCGGGGCAGGCGGTGCCGAGCCGAGCCGAGCCCGTGGGGACGGCGCGCTGACATCACGTCTTCGCCAGCCCAGTAAATAATGAGGCTGGGCTTATAAGAAAGCAGAGCGAGATGACACAAACTTTGATATCTTTGTTATGATCCTGCAGCTGTAATCAGATGCTAATTCAGTTTTACGTGCGCCTCTCGTTTGTTTCTTTCCTGTTGGGCTTTGAGGGGGGCTTCGCCGACAATGCAACACAGTGTGTTTCTGTCTGAAAGAGACAGAAATACACAAAAACGAGGAAGCTACAGGCTGCCAGAGGAGGACATTCAAATTACTTCAGACTCTGACAACGTCTGTCCTCGCCTTTGTTTCCCATCTTATTTTCCCCTTTCTCCCTCCTCTGCCTGCCTCATACAGCAGCTTTTTCAGCACACTGCTGCATCTCGCCACAATAAAGCTAAAAAAGGAAACCCGACAACATGCAGAGGTGCCACGTTCTGCAGGCATCATCAATAAATCAGCAGAAGAGGAGGTGAACTGCTGTAACCAGCTCATACAGCCGACAGCCGCTGATGGGGAACGATTTTAGAGAGCCGCTGTATCTGAACATCAGTGGCTGTGTGAGAGGCAGAGGCAGGCAGACAGGCCTCTGGGCCATGCAGCATCTGGGTCAGCGCAGAACAACCAAGAGGAGAGAGTAAACAACAAAATTAGGAGGCCAAACACCACAAAGACTGGCTTTAATTTCATCCAGAGGCTTTTGCAAGAAAAGGTTTTCCAACATCAGTGTTTTGCTGGTTTATATCATCACGGTGTGCTCCGGACTACAGTTTGGTGGATGCTGTGATGGAGGGAGAGATGGGAGGTTTTATTGACTAAAATAACCAAGTGATGTCTTTTTTTCAGAACCTCAAGAGAAATAAATGACTTTATCCATCCAAAAAACAAACACACAAAACAATGTGGTTTGTATCGATCGAGCTAAGGCGTCTGGCACAACGGCTGGTTTGACAATTACCTGTCATACAGACAGTGTGCGCAGGCAGAAGGAATCACTTCTACCATAATGGAACTAAAGGTGTTCCCCAGGGTTCAATTCCAGGACCACTCATTTGTTCAATTGTGAGAATCTTGGTGGCATCGTAACAGCAAACGTTTTTTAAGAGTGAAACAATCTCTGTGATTTAAAACTCATTAACTGGTGACAAAAACAACAAATGATGATTTCAAATGACAAAACCACTCATCACTGCAGTCCAGGGCTCGGAAACTGGAACCAGATTTTTACTTCAGAATCCAGTCCTGTCCGTCCTTAGAGGCCGGTAACGGACGAGCTGCTTCCACTTTTGTGCTACTTTGTGCGTGTCGAATCAGAAAATTGAAGTTTACGGTATGTTTGAGGGAATAGAATAATCCTCCATCACCAACACCAAAATATAGATGAGCTATTGACTCTGTAACAGTTTGATCAATAACAAATTACAGTGAAGTCACCGCAGTCGGCCGATTCCCATCCTTTGTTACTCCGTGCTTTACTTTCAAAATAAATAAAAGGACACAAATGACAAATGGGCGGCAGAAGTGGAATATTTCCAAGAGTTTGTGCAGCAGGAAGTCTGCGGGGTTCACTGCAGATCACAATCAAGATTTCTTTCTACCAACCTGTGGAAATGGATCAATGTTAGATTTTAACTCACCAAGTCTCCCTCCTGGTTCCTGATGTCAGCGCTGATGTCAGACTGAGAGTCAAAAGAACTCAGGTAGCTCCACCTCTTCAGACCTGCAGAAAAAGAAAAAAAAAAAACATCCTGTTGACAGAACAAATCTGCATTCTCACGGTGCCACCTTTGATTTCTTAAGGCGGTATTCCCGTGTAAGGTGAGGCATCTGTTCTGTCGCTTCTTACCTGTGCTGGCACTGAAATACGATGAGTCGGCGTCGTCACGGGAGACAGAGCGTCCAATGTCAACTGACGGGTCCCACTCCAGCCCCAGGTGCTCATGGGTAGGAGAGGATGGAGGAGGAGGATGGTGAATGGGTGAGGGAGGGTCTGAGGAGGAGGCAGATGAGAGGTTTATGGTTCGTTTTGATCGTAATCCTTTTGTGAGTAACTGATCAAACCGACTCCTTCAGGTCAGAGATGTTGGTTTACCTTTACGGTGGTTTGACGATGCGAGGAGGTCCACATTTTGCTTTTCAGCTGTTCCCTCATCTTCTAAAAGACTCTCCGAAGGACAACCAGAGTCTGTAGCCTGGGACAGAATGCAGTCGTCCTCAAACACCTGGAGGAAGAGGATGGGGAGGAGGAAGAGGATATTTATGTGCTGGGGTTTGGTTGATGTGCATGTTTTTGAAGCTTGACTTCAGACTCAGTTACTGGAGCACTCACGTCAGACCACAACATTAAGTCCTTAATACGCCCGAGTTTTTACTGTTATGCATCTCCATGACTGGAATATCTGGACAGTCCATTCAGGATTCCTGAATCTGGGAGCTACTACCTGCAGACATCTTTCTGGAAAAGATGGCCAATGTTTCAGATGCAGCCAGTAAATCTGGGCCAAAGAAACAAAGAGGGGCCTGATATAAGAAAGTCCAAAACATGGAGGCTTAGATGATGACAAAAAAGAAACCTTGCTCACAAACAATAGGAAGCTAAAATAAAAAACGACAACTGATGCCAGTATATTCACTCTATTCCTCAGAGACCTGTTGGATGATCTGATATCGTCGTGTTGGTGTTGTTCCCAGATCATCATGAAAATGTTGTTCCAGGTTCAACATTGCAAGTGACCAATCACATTATTGTGACGTTATTCTTTTGCGCACCAACCCATTCGTGCATTTATGAAATTCCAATGTTGCAAGGACAATATCAATTCTGCTTAGCGTTTATTAAAGGGTTAGGGTCCGTTGATCGGCGGACAAAGGCGGTTTCTCGCAGCTTAAGTACAGTTTTTTGTTTTACGCCGGTTTTTCCCGAAGTCGCAAAAGTATGACGTCACAACATTCTGATTGGTCACTTGCAATGTTGATCCTGGAACAACCTTTAGTATGATGATCTGGGAACAACACCAACACGAGGATATCAGATCGTGCGAGACCTGTTACCTGCATGACAACTAACCCTGAATTGTCAGCATGATGAAAATAGTAACCAGGAAGCTTCTTGGAACCAGTCCGAGGGTCAAGTGGGCGTCCGGTTCAGTGGTCTCAGGATCTTGTCTCTGCTTCTTGGGGATGATGGTTTTATTGGCTTCGTCAGGTGGCGGCCGAGGTTGGAGCAGATCGAATGAAAATTAGCGCCTCAAAGTCTGAGGGCAGAGTTCTCAGGTGGAAAGAGGGGAGTGTCAGGAGTGTCGCTCCCACAAATGGAGACGTATTTTGGGTTCTTCTCTGTGAGCGAAGCAAGAGATTGAAGAGCAAAGCCAGTCTACTGGGCAATGGCCACAAACCTTCAGTGGTGATAGAAAGAATGAGGTGGTGGATAAAAGCAAGAGAAATGAGATTCTACCCAAGGGTGTCTGGGCTCAGCCTCGGGATGGGATGAGGAACTCTGAGGGGCAAAGAGGCGGTCCACTAATCCTCATCATCGAAAGGAACCAGTTGAAGTAGTTCAGGTATCTGACCAGGATAACTCCTGTGTAAAATGTTCTGGGCATCATCCACTGGGAGAAGACCCTGGGACAGACCCAGGACACGGAGAAGGGGTAGACTGGGAATGCCTTGGCATCATCCCAAGGAAGAAAGGAAGGAAGGAAGGAGGGAGTACAAAAAAAACCTCATCCCTCAAGTTCTGAATATTCCCACTAACCTGAACCTGAATGTCCCATCATAAACTCATCCTGGACTTCATGAGGCACAGACGACCCCCCTCTCATCATAAACAGGGACCCCCCCCACACCTCTGCTGATCTCACTTGTGAGGTCAAGACTTTTCTTTGCAGTACCTCAGAGCACTTTGCATCTGGTTCTCTGATGTGTGCCTTTATCATTTTCGAACATATTCCTGTTGATTGTACACAATTCTCCTGCATATTATTTATTCCTGATGTCTACTATTTATATTTTATTCCAGCACAGTTTGTGTGGCGCTATCGTTGTATTGGGAGCTGCAGAGAAGTTAAATTTTACTTTCAAGAGTTTAAAATCAACATTTCAAACAGGTTGATTGAAATTAAAATGTCAGTTTTTCACAGGTGTTTCCTGTCAGCTGCTCAACCTCGATCAGGCGGACATCCATGTCAGCCAACCAAACTGCATGCTCCTCCCTTCGACGCACTGTTTGTCTGTTTTGTGCCCTCAGGTTACCAGACTCATGCTGACACGATGCACAAACACCAAATGAATGATAAGTGTGATTACTTCAGATGTTGACATGTTTTTAAATGTCTAAAAGCACAAAAATCAAACACTATATCAATTACTTGAGACACGCTTTGATTACTCTGTGTGTGTGTGTGTGTGTGTGTGTGTACCAGTCTCATGCTGAGCAGCCGGGTGTGTGTTCGTCCAATGTTGTTGTAGACGTGGCTGCAATGCTGCAGCAGCTCCAGCAGCTGGCTCTCGACGTGCTGAGCGTCAGAAGCCACACTGTGCTGGATCAACGCTTCGCCGCGCTGCAGCAGGGCGTTCACACGCCCCGAATTCTCGCACACGCACTCCTGAAATGACTGTGCATAAAAAAAAGATGAAATAAAATGAACAACAAAGTAAAAACATGCAGAAAGAAACTGATGTGTCACTTCAAAACAAGCCCACACCTGCAGCTGTCTCAGTTTTTCACAGGCGTTTCCTGTCAGCTGCTCAACCTCGATCAGGCGGACATCCATGTCAGCCAACCAAACTGCAAGCTCCTCCCTTTGCGCATCAAACGCCTCCCACTCTGAGACAAAGAGCTGAGAGAGAGGGAAGAGTCAACTATACTAGAAGAGAGAAGCGAAACCCTCCTCAGAAGGTCTGACTCGCGTACCTGCAGTTGGCCTGTGATGGAATGCAGTTTGGCGCTCACGTCATCCCAGCGGCGGCCGCACTCCCTCGCCGATGACAGCAGCCGAGCCTGCATGGTACCCTGGAAGAGCCGAGTTAGTGTTCGATTCCTCCGTGTCAGGCTGTCCAGCTGGATGAGGCGAGGCCCCGCCTCTCGCCGCAGCCTCTGAACACACAAACACAAAGCGCATCTGAAGCAGATGTTTTTTGGTTTCCCAAATCCAGGCTTGATCAGGTGGAGATATTCCTATATTTGGAAAACTTGGACGAGCCTGCGACTGTTGTCTTCCAGAAAGAATGAAACCCAAATCAAATCTATGCAATATGCAATCAGTTCAGAAGAACACACCATAAAAGTCCCGTTTCTGCCTGATTTGTGCATCAAAACAGAATTAAAACAAGTGTTTGTAGCAAATGTGAGCACAAAGCCTCACTTTGTACCAGCCTGCTATGAAAGTTCTCCTCTATGCAGACGACTTCCTGTTCTCAGGCACACCTTAGATCTGTTGTAGAAATCTTATAGATACACACTTAATAAAACTACAGTGTGCACGACTCCAGATTCTGATCTCTCGTCCTAATATGTGGCTCACAAAAACCAACACAGCAATAAAGCAAATGCTAAAGCTTCAAAATGCAAAGTCCATAAACCAAAGGCTGACATGGGTTTTATCACAAAGATGATAAATATACAACATATGGTCTTAAGACTAAAAGTAAAAACTGATTTTAATCCGTTTTAGAGATTTGATGTTCATTTACCTGCAGATGCAAACCTGATCAGAACATTTTGCAAACCAGTATTTAACCTCCGAGGACCCGGCATCCACATGTGGACATCACATTTTGGGTTGTGTAGACCAAAATACTAAATTTTGCTCTACATGGGCCTGATGTCCACTTACGAGGACGATATACTGCCAAGGTCATATCATCATATGTGGATCTCAAGTTTCTCAGAAACAAAAAATCAGATTTAAAAATAAAAAAAAGATCATGCAATTCTTTGTTTTTACATTCATCAGGTCCCTATCAGCCCAAATAGCAAAGAGAAATTAAAAATGCAGATGCAAATGACAGAGTTCGGGTCTTAGGAGGTTAATACAGGAAGTAGGTGAACTACATTAGGGGCGTCTTTCTTTGTGAGAGGATCGTATTAATGAAAGGAAACCTCAGTGACATCATAGAGATGCTCTTCCTTCTCCTTGTCCTCCTTTTCCATCAAATTCTAATTCAGGCTAATTGTGTTTCTCCTCTTCCTCATTTTGTTGGAGCTGCAGACACAATTCGTGTGAGCCTGAATTAATTTGTGCAAACAAGAAGAATCTACAGCTTTTCGGTCA
Organism: Neolamprologus multifasciatus; assembly: GCF_963576455.1. Taxonomy (NCBI): domain Eukaryota; kingdom Metazoa; phylum Chordata; class Actinopteri; order Cichliformes; family Cichlidae; genus Neolamprologus; species Neolamprologus multifasciatus. The sequence continues at coordinate 4,511,578 of NC_140452.1, forward strand.
GAGGTGGTCTTGTTATTTAAGCCGGCAGCACGAGTAGATTTATGTGTCGATGCTGCCTGCTTCAGCTTTACGGCTGGCTGCTGAGCGATATTTACACCCTGGCTGGATGACAACTTTAACCATGTGCTGAACTTTGGCCCATCTTTGCTCCGACCCAGGTTTTAATTTGTGCGAGTGCCTGAACACAAACACAGACCTCAAACATCGTTTCTGTCACAGAGAGACAACAAAAGAGATTCAGTGCACAACAAAAACACAGATGAGGTGAAAGATGGTGGCTGGAATCCCTGTGAGGTTAAAACACCTGAAGCCAAGTTTAGATTTCAGTTTCCGTTTAAGTTATTTCTTTTCCCACCTCAAACTTCTTCATTTCCTCCTTGGCGGTCTGGTAGGTAACGTGGACGGAGTTTGGGGAAGAGACGGCGTCCTCGGCCAATCTCAGCCAAGCATCCAAATGGTCGTACTCCTTCATAAACTCATGCCAGAGCAGCCATCTCCTCTCCAACCTGGCAGAAATATGCACAAAGTGAGACGTTTTCAAGCTGAACAAGAAACCTGAGAAAAGTAACTGTGCTGTTATTAGTCAGCAGTGCAGATTCATCGTTCAAAGTTTTTAGAATATAGTTTCTGTCCACTCAGAAAAATAAAGTTGGTACTTTTAGGCTCATATATTTCCAACTTCTTTCAAACTTTGAGGTAAAAGTGACCTCAGCTGAAAAAATGCTGCAGAGTAGCTGCACAGCAACTCTTAAAAATCGATCATCTGTTTTACTGATTACTCAGGTCTGATTAGCAGCTGAAGGACACTCACTGTCCACAGTCCTGCAGGTCTCCATCTTGGCTCCAACTGCTGTCGACTCGCTGCATTTCCTCCTTTAGCTCCACTGGAGACGAGTGGACAGGAAGCCGGCACTGGTACAGATCCAGGAGGTGCTCCGTGTCACTCACTTCATCTCCGGGTACAACATCACTTCCTGCAGGGTTTGGGGTGATGCTGCTGTGGCGTTCTGAGGTGGGCAGGTCTATGCCAGGCATTTCAACATCATGTGACCTTTACCTGATGGAGAAGATGCCACTGATTAGAATTCACATTAATTCAGAGACATATGCCTAACACAACATGGCAACAATATTGGTTACACTAACCACTGCCAACCACCCCTCCTGCTCTGCTGATCCAACTCCGGGTCAGTTTGTGTTTTTCTGGATTTTTGGTTGATATTCTGTCCATGTCCATTAATATTAAAACAAAATTAATTCATTTTATTCTGAGAAAAATTAAATTCAGCAGGGGGATCAAATAATTTCCTCACTCTATAGCCAAGTTATGGAGTTACTGTATTCTAGAGGTGGGAATCACCATACATCCCACAATACGATATTATTGCAATTTTTTAAAAATATTTTGCGATATTCAGATTCTGTACATAAAGGTAAACTTTATCAATATTCATTTTATCTAATATCAAAGTCTCACACTCAGTCTTTCTCTCATTTCAGTTTTATTGTTGACAAACTGAACGGTTTGTATTACAGTCTAGTCCAACTTAACTGAATCAACCATCTGGTACAATTATAGCTATTCTGAACTATGCAGTTTATGAAAACTATGCAGCCCCTTCAGCAACTGAAGAATTTGAAAGTAAATTAAAACAAAATATAATTTTACATTAAATAAAAAAGTTTTAAACTTAATTAAAATAAAACATGTCTTAAATTAAAATAAGTAAACTGTCATGTTTATTGCTGCCACAAAAAAAAAAAAAGGTTAAACACGTCAGGATTCTTGCTCAGAAAAAGGATCAAAACCTTTTTTTGTAACAAAATATCGATTTCTGCTGTCCCTGTATCGATACATTATTAGCAAACAAAATATCACGATGCTACACAGTATCGATTTTGTCCCCCATCCCTACTGTGTTCAATGACTAAACGAAGCGTTTGTGGGCAATAAGCAGTGTTGGGAAGGTTACTTTTAAAATGTATTCCATTACAGAATACAGATTACATGCCCCAAAATGTATTCTGTAACGTATTCCGTTAGTTACTCAATGAGAGTAACGTATTCTGAATACTTTGGATTACTTAATATATTATCATGCTGTTTACAACTACGTGAATGTACTATTGCTGTGATTTATTACTGTTACTGAAGGTCCGCGGCTCCGAACCGTAGTAAAGGGACCTCTGGCTAATACGGTGGGTTCTGTGTCGGGCTCGTAGCTGAAAACTAGCTTTACTTTGTTGTCTGGGTCAACTTTGCTAGCCAGAGACAGAGAGAGGCATTGAAAGGCTGCTCCAACAGAACTTATTGTTTTTGGAGGAAAACACGAACACGGTGTACAGTCGAGTCTTAATAGCTTACTTACAACTGGGCTCGTCAGGCTCTCTTCTTGGCTGCAGTGGTTATTATTATATTTACATGCTTCCAGCTCCCGTTTTTGCTCGATGACAGCTCGTACTTTTCCTTTTTCTCCCTCCCTCGCTCACAGACACATAACGTGTATGGCAGTCCATTCTCCCTGCAGCACGGACTACACTGCCCATGATGCTACATTCTTTAGAGCTATACCTGTAGCATTCTGCCTATTAGCTTAGCACAACAACAACAGGCGCTCTCTCACCCAGGAAACACGCAGAGAGAGAGCGTCACCCTGTAACCATGGCAACCGTAACGCTGCCGCCTGGAACAACAACGTAGTTGTCAAACAAAACCCAAACAGTCCTGACCCGCCACAATATGAAACAGGGAAGTACCGCCGTGTAATCCATTTATTTCAACAAAGTAACTGTATTCTAAATACCACCTTTTTAAACGGTAACTGTAACGGAATACAGTTACTCATATTTTGTATTTTAAATACGTAACGGCGGTACATGTATTCCGTTACTCCCCAACACTGGCAATAAGGAGAATCTTTTTATTCCCACAATCTTTAGTTGTTGCTGAAGTTGAAGCGACTGCTTTAACAAGGTGACACGAACATGTTTGAGACGGCGCTCCTGGAGAAAAGCAAACAACAAGAAATCAGGCTTCCAGTCGGTGGTTTAAATCCTCCGAGCCAGGAGGACGACCACACACAGCCATGATTCACCATTATCTCACACACACACACACACACACACACACACACACACACACACACACACACACACTAAGTGGAGACAGAGCGGGTCTGATTTATGAAAAGCAGGACAAATTTACACTGCACCTTTCATTCAGTTGGAGCTCACAGTCTGTGTGTAATTATCTCCTGATTTACAGACGCAGCAGGTGATTACACACTCAGGACCTGTGACCGACATCCAGGCGCTCTCTGCACAATAAAAACGCCATTTCCACTCCAAACGTCTCAAAATTAAGATGATCAAAAACATTTTCAGACAGCATTCAGGGGATTTGGCAACGTCAAGTCAAAGTAGACGATCATGTAATAAAAGGTACATAAATAGGAGATTTTATCATTTAGCCCAGTGACTTGTGCTACTGACTAATCTGCCAGCTGTGCTTCCCCAGATGATGGTGAGAGATGTCTCTAAAAGCTGTTACAGCCCAATTTAAACACGTTTAAATACGCTGCTCTTCTCAAAGAGAAAACACTTTCATATCTTAGTGAGGACGTCTAATTAACATAATGCTAACCCCAACCATAACCCTGACTCTAAAAACCACTTTGAGCCCCAAAACGGCTTCAAACGTTTAATGCTGGAATATTAAATCACAGCCGTTTGGTCCATCAGCGCTTCATCACGTAAACGGGCAGCAGAGACGCGATGATCAGTTTCCTGTTCTTCGCTGAGAGGAGAGTCTGACCTTTCTCCTCTGACAGAGTTTGATCATCCAATCATGACTGGCTGAAACATTCAAATAAATAACTGCGTCTTATCGAATCACATTCCTAATCATCTGGTGATTGATTCAACTCACGACTTGTTGCAGCACAACAGAGAAACTAAAATGCGGACACTTTCGACACTCGAGCAGTTTTTTAAATCAGTGCATGAAGCAAAACCATCAAAAATTAATCATCAAAGCGTGACAAGAAAACACGAGCTCGACTCCACCTCAAGACTAACAGTGAACACAATTAAAAACCGAGTGAATGACACGTGTGTGTGTACCATGTTTATATAGCTATGTGAGGTATATATGGGGACAAAGTGCCCGTCCCCACGAGTCTGAAGGCATTTTTGAGACTAAATGTGGTTTTAATGTCAGGCTTATGTTAGGTCAGGCATTGATTTTTGATGGTTAGGGAAATTATTACGTCAATGAGAGGTCCACGCAACAATATGAAAACACGAGTTTGTGCGTGCATGAGAGAGTGTGTATACACACACACACACATCTATAAACTCAAAACACTTCCTGTCATAAATCATACCCATCTATTGTGCGTTTAGTGGAGGAGCAGGAGGAGTACTCCGAGATAAAATGAACACAGAGGAAACAGTGATGGCAGATCTGCCAGTCGGAGCTCAGTAAATTCAGACAAATGCAAACTGTAGAGTCTCATCAGAAAGTGTGCTGCAGGGATTTCACAGTTCAGTGAAGCTGAAGTTCAAGCTCAAGTTTAATGAAGAGAAAACTGCTCGTCCTCTGTGTTTGAAGACAGTCTGCTTGGTTTCCCTTTCCAACACTCTTCGTTTTCTGTGCACCTTTATTTAACCTCTTAAGCCCCAAGCCTACCTGATCTCCTGCTTTCAGGGGGCAAAAAGCAGGAGACCAGGTAGGCTTGGGGCTTAAGAGGTTAATTAGTTAACTCTTATGATAAGGAAATAAATAGGAGAAAATATCATTATTTATGGTCGCGTATCGGTCAACATCGCTACTCGGTTTTTGTCCACCAGGGGGAAGAACAACAACATCATCAAGCTGACGGTCTGTCCTCCTGCCAGTGAGCCATAAATCAGCGAGCCATCCCGAAAGATGTTTTCCTGAATTCCCAAGGTGCACGGAGGCGGTGTAGTGTAGTAATGCACAGCTGTTTTATACAAGCCACATCTGGAGAAAGACTCTACGTAGCAGCCCCCTTATATTCAAACCCTTTGGCGACCTGTCCACGGTGTACCCCGCCTCTCGCCCTGTGATAGCTGGGTTCCAGTAAACAGTTTCCTGATGAGTATATGGTCTCAGATGTTGGATTTCAAACTCTCAGCACTGGCTTGTTTTTAGAGTTTGTGGCCTTTTCAGCCCCTCAGGTTGCTGTTCAGTGATGCTATGATGGCCATCTTTTATATACAGTCTATAACTGTAACATATTTCACCGTGTCGTCCGTTTGCTCCTCGTCCTTCCCTCTCCGGTCAGACAGCCACCTCAGGTGCTCACACACACACACCTTTGTGTTTCCACCTGAGCGCTTTAGTATCCCAGACTCATAGATCAGGCGCTGCCTGTCCTATCAGGCCAAGGCCGCCTCCTCCAGACCCCCACCTGAGTGTGACTGAGTGTGTAACAGAGTTATGAGGCCAAGGCGTCAGACCTGGACCACTGAGGCTGCATAGATCCTGCTCACCTGTCCGCCTGCCACAGCAGAGCGCGTGCACCTCTCCAGTCTGCGTCCAGTTATATTTTAACCATCACACACCATTTATTTCTTACACAGCGAGAGCATGTGTGTTTACCTTCACACCAGTTTTATGGCTTCAGGCCTTTAAAAGCTTTAATCAGGTTTGATTGTCAGATGGTAAACTGAGAGCAGCTTTGTAATGTCACATCTACTGACCAATCATGTTTGAGCAGCAGGTTTTAGTTGCCTGCAGGTCATTCACTGCACAGGACTGATTAAAGAGGAACTCCCTGAACCGAACCACTGGTGGTGGGGAGGGAGTCGACATCTAGATCCATCTTTTGTATAGGATTGAATAAAACAGCCGTTCATTGCCATCGTACGTGTACGTCGACGCTGTGGTGCAGTCTGTGCCTGAAGTGGGCGATCGTGGCTCAAGAGTTGGCAGTTTGTCTTGTAATTGGAAGGTTGCCGGTTCGAGCCCCGGTTGTGTCCTTGGGCAAGACACTTCACCCGTTGCCTACTGGTGGTGGCGCCAGTGTCCGGCAGCCTCGCCTCTGACAGTGCGCCCCAGGGTGGCTGTGGCTACAATGTAGCTGCCATCACCAGTGTGTGGATGGGTGGATGACTGGATGTGTAAAGCGCTTTTGGTTCCACAGGGACTAATAAAGCGGCAGACAGGCAGGTTCATCTCAGTTCATTTAGTGACATTTATCACCTCAGTCTCCACAGAACAGACGTGAACATCTGCTTAACATGTGAGCGCACACACACACACACACACACACACACGGCTGTTTTCCCACTGAGCTCAAAGTGTGAATGAAGCTTCACCAGACAGAGAGAGCAGGCGAGCATCTTTATCTGCTGATGAGTCACCAGCTGCCTGCAGTTCAGACACACACACGCACACACACCTCTGATTTAATGACTGCATCAACCCCACCCCCCACTCATTGAGTCTTATCAGAGACACGAGTGAACCCTCCGTCCCGAGCTGTCCTCTTAGTGCTGTCAGTGCAGTTTCAGACCCTGGAGGAAGTCAACATTAGTCTTTTTTTAGACCCAGCAGGTGTAAGACGTCGGCGTGACAGAGGAGGATGCTGGGACAGGAGGAGATGATCTGCTGTGATGCCTCTTAAAGGGAACAGCCAAGAACAAGATGAAGAAAACAGACTGAGCAGATCTAACTTTGACTCGTTCACGTCTTTTCTCTGCAAGTTGATTCATAACAGCGTTTGGAATTGAACCAGTGAACAACATCCAACTCCACAGATAAAATAAACTCATTAACCTTTGTTGCATCTAAAGCAAAGTGCAATAAGAACAATAAAACATTTCCAGATATGCAGAATGCTTAAAATAAAGATTAAAAAAGGGGAAACAAAACTATTTTCTGTGACTCTGCTGATCCCTGCTGCACTTCTCAGTAAAAACAAACGTAAGTTACGTCAATCAGCAGAAATTAAAAGTGAGCAGCTGATGAGTTTGAATAACAACACAAAATGTTACTAAGAGACTCTGGAAATTTGACGGGGTGGGAAAAAAAAGTGTGGAATTTCCTGTCAGACTGCACAAATGTGCCATCTTCAGTTTCCCTCGTTATGCAGCAGCCTGGTGTGGAACAGACTCACAGCACAAGGCTGAAACCATTTCCTGCAACCAACCGAGGACAAGCTCATTATATATTCATTATATTTATACAGGGGGAAAAAACCTCCATGCTTGAGAGAAAGATTACTACTTATTATTTGAAACATTAAAATGAAAACGAGACATGACAGGAAATAAGAACAGAACAGGTTCGCTTTAACTCCAGTTTCCTGTCTGTGTGCTGAGCTCGGCTAACCGTTTGTGGCATCAGTTTCATGGCCATCTAAACATATTTGCTTATTGCCGAGAACGATGAGTGCACGTCCCCCGAACTGCTGAAGCAGTCCTTCAAATGTGGACAGAGTGCAGAGCCCAGGACAACAGCAGGCAGGTGTCTGGAAATTTCCATGAGAGGGAAAAATTTGAATATGAGATACACCCACGCGGCTGAATTACAGGAAGAACTGCTCAAACATTAGAGTCTCATCACACACACACGTCTACTACCTGGCATACTGATGACATCGCTTATGATGTCAAACATCACCAGCAGGAGCAGGGAGGCAAAAAATAAAAATCTTGCGATCGTATTGGACGGGAATACAAGCCGTGAAGTCTGATTGGCTGTAATGATTGATGCTTCGTCATCCAATATGATTCCCCGACAGCTGTGCGTGTCTGTGCGCACGTGCGTGTGCGCGTCTTCCATGACTTTGACGCCGGTAACACCTGTCTGCAGGGACAAACCACCGGGCTGAGGCTCAGCAGGGCGTCAAACCAGCTGTCCTTATTCTCCTCTTTTTCAGCTGGATCCAGAAATCCACGTCTTCTGCCTTTATTTCATTTTATTGGCCCACTTTTCATGATTTTAACACCTGAACTTAAATTTTCAGACGTTACCAGCCTCTAGCAGAATCTAATTTCATCAGATAGGAAACAACATCAGGGCAATCTGTTGCAGAAAGAGAGCAATGTTCGCTCGCGGAGGCGAGAAATCTGTGTAACCAATCAGTTTGGGGAGATCTGGATTCATTTAAACCTTTATTAACCAGGAAATCTGACTCTCGGGACATTTAGGAGCTCTGTGGGGGTTACTACACGATGTTTGCTCTTTCCTTTTCCTCATCCCTTCCATGAAGACTGAGGTTTAATAGGGCTTGTTTAATGTCATGTGACTTTGATGGACCTGTCCTCCCTTCATTCAAAGAAGAATAAAGGAAGTTGACAGTGTGAACCCACAAGCGTCTTGTTGTGTGTTGTTTTCTGGCACCGTTTTCACTTTCACACACTCCGATTAGTAGGGGTGGGGGAAAAAAAATCAATACTGTGTAGTATCGTGATATCTTGTTTGCTAATAATGTATCGATACAGGGACAGCAGAAATCGATATTTTGTTACAAAAAGGTTTTTGTGCTCTGACTTCAGAGCATGTTGATCCTTTTTCTGAGCAAGAATCCTGACATTCCTTCACTGTCCAAATGTGTTTAAACTTTTTTTTGGCAGCAATAAACATGACAGTTTACTTATTTTAATTTAAGACATGTTTTATTTTAATTAAGTTTAAAACTTTTTTATTTAATGTGAAATTATATTTTGTTTTAATTGACTTTCAAATTCTTCAGTTGCTGAAGGGGCTGCATAGTTTTCATAAACTGCATAGTTCAGAATAGCTATAATTGTACCAGATGGTTGATTCAGTTAAGTTGGACTAGACTGTAATACAAACCGTTCAGTTTGTCAACAATCAAACTGAAATGAGAGCAAGACTGAGTGTGAGACTTTGATATTAGATAAAATGAATATTGATAAAGTTTATGTACAGAATCTGAATATTGCAAAATATTTTTAAAAATTGCAATAATATTGTATCGTGCGTTAAGTATTGTGATAATATCGTATCGTGGGATGTATGGTGATTCCCACCTCTACCGATTAGGTTAATGCAGTGGTTAAAAATGTCTTTGTTCACATCGTTTTCTTTCTGAGGAAGTGAAACTGAATTAAAATCTTTCACAAACCAGACCTGGCAGAGACAGCAGCCATATTATCGGTCAGATAATTGCATTAAAAAGGTCCAACAGCACAAACGTGGTACAAAGGTCCAGCTGAGGCGACACCTAGCTGACAGCTAGCAGCTGTGTCGCCATCCACCTGTCAGTCAAACAGGCCACGCCCCAATGATGCAAACTTTATGCCTTAATAGAATTTAACCAGAGTTATTACGAAGTATTAAACTAGTCATAGAAAGCTCATCAGTAGCCGCCTGTAAACATGTTTATTCTCCCCTTGAAGGGCGCCAGGATGTAATCAGCTGATTGAATTTTTGCTGGAAACCAGTAAATGGATCATCTTCAGGTTTTAACTTCGTCGTTTGCGGCCAAAGTTAAACTTAAAATAAAAATCTATCAGTAAATATGGTTTCTTGAATATCGAGTGAAAGACTGACATACTGTAATTTTAAAATAAATAAATAAATAAATAAAACACCAGTTTTAGTTTCACCTTTGACCTTCTGGCGTTTCTGCTGTACAGTGTTAACATCGAGCCTGACGTGAATGACTCGCTGCTGGAGCCTCGAGTGGACATCAGAGGAACTGCAGTTTTTCCAGAGTACTCTGTAGTTTGCACTGCGAATCAAATAATCTTCATCTTATAATCTCTGTTTACCTGAAACGGACCGTTTTAGCTCCTCCCCCTTTAAACCCCTTCTGATTTGCTGCCCCTGCATCTGCAAGAGTAGGAAACACCGATGGTCTGAGAGCAGCTACTGACCATTATTGGAAGTTTTTAACTTTAACGTTGAACGTGAACGCCCACGGATGGAGCAGGAGATGCACCACGAGATGTAAGGAGAAGCAGAATTTATTTCCATGTTCCTGAAACACGGAGGGTGATTGTGGTCGCGCTGCTTCTGAATAATGCTTCATTTACATCTTATTAAAGGTTAACTACTCTGACAACCCGACCAGAGTCGAGGGAGAGGATGGCGTTATCAGATCTTCCTCTGAGCTACAATTTTAATTGAGGGAATTATGAAAATCCAGTTTCAGGAACCTTTATCTCCCTTTCTGCCGTTTCCAGCGAGCTTCTCTCTTGTCCCTGCTCTTTAAGGTCAGACAGCACGCAGTAGGGGATCTTATCCACTAACTTCTAACCCTGTTGGCAGATCTTCTGTTGGATAGCAGCAGATTTCTCTTAGATTACGTAAGATTTGATTCACCGTGCCTTTCTGTTCTGTCTGCGTGAAACCACAAGCAGGCAGACGGAGCAGCGTGAGGGAACGAGGGGAGGCAGCTCATCACTACTATTAAGACCCGTCCCTGCTGGGATGAGGAGGCTATCACCACCTCTGCTGTAAAGCGCTGCAGCAGAGATAGGAAATGAATTCAAGTTATTAAGATTAAGGAAATGGCTCTGGTTGAAGCTGATATTGATATCGAACTGAGGGAGAGATTAAGATGAAGAGGAGGAGAGGGGAAGAGGCGATTCTGCTTCCTCTGTGCCCTGAACCACACTTTATTATAGCAAGATAAAGGGGCGGGGCTTAACTTCTACATAGCTTTATTAGCACGGCACTCGGAGGTGGTTTTATCCAATTAGATGTGCAGCTGTGAAGGTGACAGGAGGCGAGTTTACAGCTTCAGAGCAGGATGACACTCCCACAGTGCCCCACACTGTCCTGACACTACAGAGCAGAGCACCAGCAATACGCAGGATGTGTCTGAGGTAGAAGGGGCTTGCATGCAGCCAGATTTACACTTTAACTGTGTGGCATTCCCTAAAAAAACGTTAAACACGTTTCTAGAATATATAATAAGAATTGGCAGAATTAGCAGACAGGGCCACAAACAGAGGGGTCTGCGAGGGCTGATAGGCTTCATCTCAGCTAACTGGACTGTGTTTGTGATGTTGGAGCCTTTTTAATGACATTATCTGACCAGTAATATGGCTGCTGTGAGGTTACTGTACTAAGATACCATCCAAGAAGGCGGAGCTACAGATTTGATGAAATTCTGGGATTTCATGCAGATGTTGGTCAGCTGTGATTAGCACGTATCTGTGGGTATAGCTGAATCATCTGATCTCTGCGTCTCAGTCTTTTTAAACAACGTTGAGCTCACGCAGTGATGGATAGTTCATAACGACCACCGCTCCAGACGTTTGTTTTTACGAGTTTGCCCCTGAATGCAGCGGCTTCGTTGGAAAATTGGATTTTATTCACGTCAAAAGCTCCAAATACAGAAACAGATTCATGCGGCGTTTTCAAATCTAACCCACTTGTATCCTGTGCAATTATATCATTAAAGAATAAAGTGCAGCTCAGCTTTTTAAAGTTTTAACTGCATTACCTAGATTTATCTATTAGACCAGTTTCACAGTAAAAGACGCTGAACCGGAGCTTTTCCCATCACCCTCCTTTCTGTGGATGCAGCATAATTTCCAATGAACAATGCAGGAAGAAATCAGTGTTTAAGAAACGTTTCCATTAAAAATGAATAAAAAGCAGGAATCTGGCTCTCCGTTTGTTTCCACGTGCACAGCTGGCAGTCAAGGTGACACTTTAATTTGGCTGTGACCTTAAAACTGGCATCGAGCATATTGTGCATGCAGAGCGAAGCAGCGCAAGTCAACGAGTGCAGTTTGGAAAACGCTGGAAACGCAGCCCTGAAATGCATCACTCGCTGAAGCTTCGGCGGCGAGGAGAAGAGACTAATGGCTCCTATTAGAGCTCGGCCGCTTTAGAGGGAAAGTGATATTGAGCTGAGGAGATGAAGGTGAGAGGAAATCAGGACTATTAGAACCAAGACTGATTAAAATAACGTCCTGAGACAAAGTTAATCATCCCCTCTGCTCCTCAGCAGAGAACACAAACACCTGAAACCTGAGCTTCTGTGGCCTCTCGGCGACCACATTAAGCATCGTTTGTTTTACATCATCTCAGCAGGAAATCGCCGACATGTCTGAGAACAGCTGGGCTAGACCCGAAAGCAGCTTTGCATGAGTCACAGCTCAAAATAATCCACATCTAAGACCTGCAGGACAGCGGCCCTCGAGGCCTCGAGTTCCCCTACACCTGTATTAGGGCCACTGAGGGTTGAAGAAAAATTCAAGAATTTCTTTTAAAATTCCCGTTCAAGTTGGAAAAAGTGGTGAAACTGGATTTTTATTAATTAAAGACTTTTAAGTTGAATTTAAAAAGGAAATAAATTTCCAATAAAATCAGTATAGCAGGCGACAAACTACGAGCTCGGCTTTGTTAGACCGCGTTGTGTTTGCGGTGTCGTGCTGCAGTTTGCTGAAAGAAGATTGAGTAATAACTTAATTTAGAAACAGACGACATTTTCTGTTTATAAAAAACTCTCAAATGACATCCTGTACTTGTGTACAACTTAGCTTAGAGAATAACTTCACAAGGCAACTAATTCGGGGCTTTTCAGTCACCTTACACGAGTCGAGACGAGCGTCCACTCCGACCTTTAACTGAGGAGCGCTTTGGTCGATCTGCTCATCAAACATAAAAATTAGGAGACACCAAGTCTCGATTACATGCTGATAAAAAGAGAGAGAATAATGACACAGTAATCACCAGTTTTACAAGGCTGCCAATCAGAGGACAGAAGAATTTAAAGGGGGAGGAGCTAAAAAGGCTCCATTCAGACATTTTCTGGACTGTTTCCTCGAGGCCCAGTAAGACAAAGATGAAGCCTTTTATTTGTCACATGCAAAGTTTACACTTTACACACAACCATACACACACAGCACAGACATCACGCGGGAAGGCAGGTCGGAGACAGGAAGTAGTTGGAAAAACAATGAAGGAGGATTATTATGAACTGTGAATCATGCACAGCTACTCCAGAGGACTCCAATAATAAATTTCATACACTAGAAAAAAAAACTAACTTGATATAGATACTCATGTTTTCCACAGGCATGGGTTAAATTAGTCTCTTTTCCTATTGTCACCTTTTTCTCCATCTAACTCACTTTTGCCTCCCCCTCCTCCCCCCTTTGTCCCCTGGAGTCACTGCATTGTCTGTTCTGGACAAAGGCAGGCAGGCTGGGAACAAGCAGCCTTTGTGTCGTCCTCGCAGAGAAGAGACAGATTACGTAGAAGTAGACGAGGATGCGAGATGATGGAAAGTGAGACGGTGAGAACAGGTGGAAGGTGTCGAGTTTACCCATCATCTCCAAAATAACTGACCGAGAAAACACAGTCAGAGCCACAGGGGGACAAAACACTGAGGTGTTGTGTGTTTTCTGGACAGCTAACAATGGGCTCATCTTCGTGACTCTCAGCAAACAAAGTGCATTTGTTATTGGCTCTTTTTGGCAGCAGATTAATCTCATTTAAAGCCGTCTGAGTCAAAACAAACTTCAGCGTGTGGGTTTGTGGTTCTGCAGAGCTGACGTGTTATCCAAATATTCAAATCAAGCTCCTCTGAAAAGCTTTCACAGGAGAGGAAGTGACGGGCAGAGCCCAAGAAGGAAGCTGTTGTTCCTCTAATGTCCACACGGGGCTCCAGCAGCGAGTCGAACACGTTTACAGCCTGATACGAACACAGCTGTGCAGGGATCATTTATTTTACGACTCATTGAGTTGGACACTACTGAAGTCTAAGGTTTGCTGTTAGCTGTCTGCTCAGCTTCACCAGATAAAACCCTGAACTGGTCGTCTGTTTGTGATGCTGGAGCAGCTTTAATAAAACTACCTGACAAATAATACACCTGCTGTTCATCAAGAACAATCAAAGGTGCAGTCCTCAGACCTGGGAGCTACATTTGGCTTTATTGAGTCTGTGACTCATCGTGTTTGGTTATTATTGTACAGAAACTTGTCCCGAGGCTCGGGCGCCGTCTCAGGAGCTCAGCTGCAGTTCAACGGTAACCAGAGGATTACAAAACGAGGCCTGCAGAATGGAAACGGCTTCAATGTCACGGTTTCTGTTCGACACTTTTCACATGCGCCCGGGTTCGTCCTGCTGTGGCAGCAACACCGTTTAAATGGATGGTAAAGTAATTCAGATGGAAGGTAATACGAGCCGCTGCTCCCGCTGAAGCAGGAAAACGCCGCTTCAGTGAAACGTGAGATGGTTTCGTCCTCCGTTTGCCAAATTTAAGAAGGAGATCACAAAGCTAAAAGCAAGAGCTCTTCTCTGGAGATTTGCTTAATTTAAAGTTTTAAAATTTTTTCTCCTCATGTTCTCAACCCAGATATGCCAGATTGTGGCCGATGATGAAACTGACACTGATAACGACAGATCAAAGTCTTCAGATAAACTTTCAAGAAACACACTGAGCACCGACAGCTTCCAGAGACCATTTCACGCTTTACTTTGTTCATTACTTTAAACATTCAAGATTCAGCGGAGTCACAGAGCTCCTCAGGAGGAAACTCGAAGCAAGCAGATGTTTCTGTGAGCACAACTGTGGTGAACGTCGATGCAGAAACACGTGGGTTTAAAAAAAAAATCCAGTTTATAAGAGCTTTAAGTCTCAATCACTTTAATTCTAGTTTTGACTGCCAAACAGAGCAAATGTACGACTTAAAACCTTCTTCAGAGCTTTTTTGTGTAATTTTCAGAAAATATTTGTATAATTTATCATCAAACTGTTCAGACAAAAGCAGATAACGGAGTTTAAAACAACCAAAATGTTTTATATTAAATGTGGAGCGACTCGTGTGGATTTAAAGTCTTTAAGAGAAAGAAAATTCAGCCCCACAAATACAAAAAGGATGCACTCGCCTGCTGAGAAGGACGGAAACAATGATCCTTTTAAATTAAATTAGCCGAATACTGACGGGTTTGATTCCAGAGCCAGAAGTACAGCAGGCAGCGTGGGCATCAGCAGCCACACATGGCCCGTTCAAACAGGGGTTGGACCACCAAGGCCTCCACTGGCCTGGACCCGGCGGCTCTGGTCCTGGAGGCCTCTTAGGTGACGGTGTTGTGGCGTGTCCTACCAGGAGAAGCGCCCACGACTGCGAAACCGTCTCGGGAATGTCTCATTTGATCCAACCCGAGTGACTCATGTGGATAGAAGACCAGAAAGAACCATGAAGTAAAACTTGTGGTCTGTTCAGTCCAATCATCAGACCAACGACATCTCCATCATCGTATTCTGCAAGGCTTAATTAAGAGGAAGCCCCTCCCCCTGCACATCCACACACAATCTCTTCTTCCTGTAGATTTTGCTCTGTGGAGGCCACCGGAGGCTGAAAGTCACATTTCTTTGTGATCATTTTGGCCAGTTCTTAAAAATTAACGAGGCTCTGACATGTTGATTTTACAAACCAGCATCTAACACCTTTAATGGAGCACAGAGGCCAGCGGAGCAGGCGATAAACACACGTTTATAAATCAAGATAATTACATTTGCCCCGGAGAGCTCCTCAGTCGAGGCCGGCGAGTCGTTAGCGTCCTGCTTTTATTTGGCACTCTGACGCCGGCTGCTGTATAGCAAAGACACCGAGGCGTCATTTCTCACACCGTGGCATTAAAACAGAACAACTCGAACCCCAGATTATTTTTCCTAAAATGCAAAAACAGCAGTCTCAGTTTTCTATGAGCACATCGGACAGATGCGAGTTCATAACTCAGGCTCAACAGAAAAAAGGACTTTCTAAAGGTGTCGGAGGACTCTCTCTTTACTGCATAGATCTTTATCTCATGACCCAAATACGCTAATGCCGCTCTGGAGATTTGAATGTTAAACCAACTCATCTGAAAGTGGCGTCACGAGGCGGCGGATCGCGACGAATTAAAGGCAGAGGAAGGAGCGAGCGTTTGAGACGAGAGGATCACAGAGTGGAGCAGCGTCTTTCCACACGTCACCCTAAAAACGGCCGTTGTTACTGCCATGTTATCTGCAGGCAGCAGGGCTCCACATGTCTCATTATAATACTCTTTATACACATCAGGAGACTTCTGGATCAGACTTTAACGACCTTGTGACCTTTCTTCAAACTTCACCTTCATAATGAAGAGATCAGGTGTCTCTAAATGGCTTTTCTATGAGGTGTAAGACTGCAGGTCAGTATTTCCCAGTAAAGAGAGATGAGCTAAAACCTCTTGTTTCAGGCAGAGGATGGACTAAGTAAAGGCCCAGGTAAGATGAATGAGGATCAATGTGAACTCTGAATCATGCAAAGCTACTCTAATGTCAAACACCTGGCTGTAAATTAGCATTACAGTCTCTTTCAGCAGGTCATTGGACTCTGGAGGCCGAGTGCATAAGCACAGGTGTCGACACCTTAAATCCAGCTTTCCAAGGTGTGTGTAACACTTTTATTTGTCTGTACTTCAACCCAAAAGCTCTTTTTCCAAGCAGCACACATTTAAACTGATAGTTAAAAGGCAATAAAGTTTAAGAAGTTCTTAAATACAAACATTTTACTTGTGCTCAGTTTTCTGGTTTCCGATATATCGACTATTAAATCAGCTTTAAGAACATCCTGATTAAACTATTTATTCAAAGATGCTTCTGTGTTTGCGCAGCAGGGAAACAGCAGTTACAATAAATAAAAGTCTGGACCCGGCTCGACTTATGATGCAACCTCATCCGGTAACGTGGAGCGCCGAGGCTCTCGCACACATCCCTCCAGGCGGCACTTAGCTGCAGATGCACTGCTGTTATTCAGGCATTTGCTTCGCTGAGCTATCAGTGCAATTTTCAGCCACATCCTGACAGTAAACACTGCAAAGGAAGCTCGTGTGGGTCTGCAGGCCGACTGAGTGTGTTTGTGTGAGAGGGCCGCAGGTAACAGCAGCCATAAAGCTGAAGGAAACAGGCTGTTTAATGGTGTAATAACATTATGTGTTGTTATGGCCATCAGAGGGGACATTAGCCTGCAGATGTTAGCTAGCTGAGAGTCAGAGCGGCCCGCCGCCTCGGGGTGGGCGGAGCCTCGGGACACGGTGAAGATTATCTGAGTCATAATGAATCCCAGCAGCCTCGGCTGCTCTAATGAAACACATTAGAAAACGCTCATCAACTCGGAGCCTGCTCCGTTTACCCTTCCTGTGGTTTTCCTCTCCTTCAGGTTCAGTATTTTGGCTTTTCCTAACCAGGTTGATCTCAGGGCTCAAAGAAATGCACCGACTGTTCCAGACAGCAAACATCGGTAATCGGCATCATCATCCAGACACATTTCTTCCAAACAAAACACTCGACGCGAAGACCCAGAAGGGTTTGTTTGGAGCTGAAACCATGAGATGATTGTTTGGTGAATGATTTCATAAAGACATAAATCTGCTGTTTGCTGCAGCTTCACAAAGAGGAAAAATGTTGCTTTTTGTCTCAAATATCAAAGTGACTCCCTCCTCTTAAATCCAGACCTCTGGATTAAAATGACAGAGCAGCAGTAAGAAGTCACTCGGGGCGTTTTCACGCCTGTAGGTCATTTACTCTGAATTTGCAAACTTGTAGCATTTTCTCGTGATTTGAGAAAAATTCAAGCAAACTCCAAGCGACCTGAAATGTCACTGAAACCACGTGACAATGTTCAGTCTGCTTATTGGCCAGATGTGTCTGGGGCGGAGCAACAAAAGTAAATACAGGAAGAAGACGCTGTGTTCTGGAGAATTCACGTCAGCTTCACAGCTAGCTGCTAGCTCGTACGGACCGTTACACGTCTATAGCACTTAGCCAACATAGCCACTCTCCTCTGCACGTCCACATGTTTCAGCCGTACCTCTTTAACTTTGTCTCAGAACCACTCAACCTGGGCTTCATCTCTGCTGCCTCCAGCCTTTTGTCAGTGCCCAGCTCCTCAGACACTACCCACCATATCGTCTTTGTTTCGTCTTCACCCACTCCACCCTGAATCTCTTCACCGCTCACGTGCATTGTTAATCCAGGTATTTAAACTCGTCTACCTTCACTATCACACTGCACATCTCCATCCCACTCACATGTTCCATCTTGGTTCTTCTGACTTCCATTCTTCTCTCCAAAGCGTTCCTTCACCTCTCCTCTTTCCCACCTGCTCCCCACCTCCACAGACACTCCTGACCCCATCTGTCAGTCTGTCCATCACCACTGCAAACAAGAAGGGGATCAGAGGATCTCTGATGTAGTCCCACCATGAACAAACCTGTCACTCCTCCTGCACACATCTCCACTGTCCTCGTACCTGTCCCGCACCAGCCTCGCACATTTCTCTGCCACACCTGACTCATGCAGGAAGTCAGGTGTGGCCTTTAATAGAACAGCGGTGTAAATAAAAAAGGTCTAAAATGACCTGCCAGGTCTTCTGTAGTACAAAAAAGTACTTCAGTAGAACTGTGGTCAACACAGCCCAGACCCAGCAAACATCTCAGCACTGAACAGCAGGTTTTTATTCAGAATGATGTTGGAGGTCAAAGTTCACGTCTGTTGGGGGTCATTCTTACACATTACTTTGACGTGCTCATTAAACTTCCTCTTGCTAGAAAGTTTGAGTCAAAAATGATTTTAAGCGCTTTTTGAACAAAATGAAACAAACTTGAGAGAAGAATAAAAAAACTAAACCGTCGTACTCCGTGTAGACGACCCAAACTCATTTCTCACATCACAGGGTGACATCACAACACTGACGTGGTTACAACCGTCCATACTAGTCGAGTTCATCATGCACCAAATCCAAAAATCACATGTTGGCAAATTGAGCGCGTTTATATTTACCGGTGTGTGCACGGGGACGCGCTGGACCTGCGTTACGGCCTACGAGGAAACACCGTGAACCTTCGTCTACTGGGTGAATTTTGCCATCACGCCCTGATGAGTTTATCTGAGAGACAGCAGCGTCGTTTCAAACGTGTTTGCTGGGAAGTTTTTGGAGATAAAGTCAAAAATGTCTTCTCTTCAAATTCTGCTGACAGTCACATTTGCATCAAGATCAAATAACTTTACTTTTAAATTTCAAAGCGACAAACACTGGAGCTTCAGGGTCAGGCGGATCTCTCCAGTAACTCCATCAGGTCCAATCACCGTTGAACACCTCAGGCTGAAGTGAAACTGTAGACAGTCATGTGATCTGTCACACAATTAAAAGCTGCAGGTGACCTCACCTGTGCTGTGACACAGTCACTTCCCCTCAGAGTTCATACAGGAGCCAACCGAGTACATTTAACAGCTAATTTAAGCCTGCGCGGTCACATCTAGCTCCTCATCTAATAAGGTGAGGGATTGGTTAGTTAACCACAGTGACATCAATGACATCATACATGGGACAGCCGTATAACGCAAGTCTGCAGCCGTCAGGTTTAAACTCCAGCAAGACGAGAAAAGCCGACAGTCTGAATGTTCCTCTAACAAACATCCGGACCAGCCGGAGCTCTTCAATAAGAATCAGCGGCACTAACATGTTAAACCTGACACAGCTGCACGCGCTCAGGCTCGAGGTTGCATAAGCACGCAGCATCGACCTGATGCCTGCTCTGGCAGCACATTAGCAGCGCAGGTGGCGCCTAGGGTTGCCAACTCCCTGAGAAATAAATAAGGGACACCTCGTGGCCAGGGCCGGGCGACCCAGTTGTCTTCACCCTTCCCAGTGTGGTGAATTTTTTAGCTCTTTTTTTGTGTGTGAAATTATTTTTTTTAACCATTTGACTTGAATTTGATTTAAGTAGATGCGTATTCTTTGTGATATCAACACATGGGAAACAAAAATCATTTAGCCATTTATTTTTAGCTCAAAATGACAACATTAACACAATAAAACAGGTCTCTTTCTTAAACAGAAGCCTGTCATGCTTAACTTTTGATAATAAAAGTAAATCTTTCTTTAAAAGAACTCTGTCCTGCTTAACTTAAAATTATATAAATTAATAGAAAACAATAGAAAGAAAAATATTCTTGTAACAGTGCACATTTAGTGCATTTAGTGCAATTGGCTTCAGCAGAGGCATTATTTCAGCTTTTGCTCCCGTTTGTAAACCCACTTGTTCCCATGATTACGCGTCATAACTCATCATCATTATTCATCTATGTATTACTTTTATGTATTACTCATCTATTTGTTGTAATCATCTATCCTTGCAGTTGTTTATTACACAAAATAAATTATATTATCACACTTCTGGCCACATAGCGCTGATATTCACTGCACATGCCCATTTTAACCTTAACCAGAGGGTTTAAAAACAAACAAACCAGTGTTTACCATATCTGGTTCTGCCGTGGCCTGGTAGACAAAAATTGGTTAAGGGTTCCCCGAGCTTTCACGCCCCTCATGTTCTTCATGTGCCCACCATTAGAAGCACGCCTATGGAAAAAGTGCGCCGGCACACAGTGCAGTGCGCTTTATAGATGTTATCGTGCACTTTTCCAGCCAGGTGTTTTCCTTTTCCCATTCTTCCCTGCACTTTTGCAGCCTTTTTTTCTTTCTCTGAGAGGAACAAACATTGCTGGTCTAATGCTGGTCTAATGCCTGGCTCACACTGTGCGATTTTTGGCCCATTTTGAGCCGATTTTTGAGTCGTGCGACCAATTTGGTGATCGGCCCGATTTTGGCCTTCATCGTGCATCGTGTAGTATGCGTGGGGTAACGAGAAGCGATTAACACCTCACGACCAGCTCCCGATCATCAATCGCTTGTGAGGGTGTCACCGCAGCCGCTCACACTGCTCACGCGCAAACACGTAAACGTCGGTGAAAAAGACGGAGCAGCACGGCTGTGCAGCGTGTGATCTGGACTCAAGCGATGGAGGCACAACTTGTAGAACTTTGGAAAGCTCATCCGAGCCTTTTCGATGTGGCATCACCAAATTATCACGACCACAACAACCGTGAAAATAGTTGGATTTACATTGCTGCTCAATCACAGCTGCCTGATCATGTTTGTCATTAGTAATTTAGCAAAGTTGATGGTGGTGTGTGTCTGTGTGAGTGAAAGACAAAGAGGGAGAGCGAGCGACAGATTTTCTGTTATAACCTTCATTTTATGGAGGCACAGTGTGACTCAGGTCGCATCAGAGCATCGGGCGGTATAGTGTGAGACCTGCATCGTGACCTACGAACTTATAACCCATGCGAGCCAATCGTGCAGTTTGAAAATCGCAGTGTTTGCCCAGCTTCAGGTGTACTGTCGTCTGAGACTTGCACCGCAGTGTCGGCGTTTGTTTCCCTGTTGGCCATGCTTTTTGTTGTGGTCATCTGTTGTCTTCCGGTATTTTCTCCGCAAGCGACCTTTCCTCAACCAATGAGATGAGCGGTAATCTGAATTGTCATACTCGAATTGTCATAAGTGTGCTGTCAGCTCATTGGTCACAAAGCAGGGGCGGGGCTGGGAATTATGTTTTCAAACAAAGCGTTAATTACATTAAAACTTATAGACTACTTTTGATTCTCACTGTATTACGGGACAAAGTGCGTCCCTTATTAGCTCAATACGGGACGTGTACTTTTGTTTCTAAATACGGGACGATTCCGTTTTTTAAGGGACGGTTGGCAACCCTAGTGGCGCCTCACTTCTTCCAGGTGTTTGTTTAATGTCGGACTTTAAACCGATCAAATTGACTCAAAGTAATTGCCAAACAGACACCCGGGCATCGTCGGAGCCGTGAAGGGTTTAGCTCGTGGTGACGCAGTCTGAGCTCGCAGCTCAGCTGACGCTCGCCAGACTTTACTGAACAGGAAAACCTCAGCTCAAACATTTTTAACTCTGCAAGGTGAAAGAAAACTGTAGCGGACACCTGGAGAACAGAATCCTTGTTCTGTGAGCATCCACCAACAATCAGAAAGGAGAAATTAGCCATGTTGTAGCAGTCACGGTGCTCGGCCTTTGACCCGGAGTTCGTGCTTCGTGCATTTCTTTAGTGTACCGAGTTTAGATTTCTCTGTTCCTGGTTTAGTTTTTCCATCCTCTCGAGTCCCTGATCAAAAGTAAATGTCTTTGTGTTTCGCCGTTTAGTTATCATTTCTCACTTCCTGTTTTATTCTGATGGTTATTTATCTCTAGAGCAGGGTGAGGAACTCCAGGCCTCGAGGCCGGGTGTCCTGGAGGTTTTAGATCTCACCCTGGGTCAACACACCCAAATCACATGATTAGTTCATTACCAGGCCTCTGGAGAACTTCAGGACATGTTGAGGAGGTCATTCAGTCATTTAAATCAGCTGTGATGGTTCGAGGACACGTCTAAAACCTGCAGGACAGCGGCCCTCGAGGCCTGGAGTTGCCCACATTGCTCTAGTATCA
The DNA here is from genome assembly GCF_963576455.1 of Neolamprologus multifasciatus. Classification (NCBI taxonomy): domain Eukaryota; kingdom Metazoa; phylum Chordata; class Actinopteri; order Cichliformes; family Cichlidae; genus Neolamprologus; species Neolamprologus multifasciatus. The sequence continues at coordinate 4,533,863 of NC_140452.1, forward strand.
TCCAGCCGTGTGTCTGGTTGCTTTTCTGTGCAGTCGTCAGTCTTTGTCAGAGTGTCTGCACGTACTTGTGGTTCCTTAGTTTGGACTTTGTCTCTTGTAAATAAGCAGCTCGCCTATTATTGAATCCTGCCTGCTGTCCACGTCTGCGATTTGGGCCGTCAACATCCCAGCTGCCGTAAGGCGAGAGGCAGAGTACGCTCTGGACGGGTCACCAGTCCTTTACACGACTTGGTGATTAAACATTTGAACAATGAAATGTTCGAAAACTTAGAAAATAAAGATGCTGTAATCTGAAAAAATGAACCAGGCAAAGGAGGAAAACTTTTAGATCTGAGATGGGTTGAAGTCATTAAGCTAAGCCTAAACTCACGTCTAAGACCAGCTGGCACGCTCAGTGTTTGATGTCAGCCATTAAATCCGGACTGCAAGCTTAAATCTTTAATCACAAAGCAAACCTCCTTTAACTGATTACTCATTTTGGGTAGATAAACTCAAGTGCATCTAATTGTTTCTTAGCTCAGGCGTGGCGGAGGATCAGCCTGCTGTCAGACGCCCACAGTAGGTATGAGTATTTCTCTGCCGTCGCTGGGTGGAGAAGCTGTTCAACCACAGCCAAACATTCCTGCAGCGAACCAGTCAACACAGACCGGAGGAGGCGAGGGTGCGCCTGAACGTACACTCATGTTTGGATTAAGACCTGCTGATAATATTTTACTGTGCAAAACATGGGAGAAAGAAGACAACTTATCGAAATTTATAGAAAGCTTAATGTTTGGATTTAAAGCTGGAGTCCGGGTGCTTTGGTCAGCTAAAGACAACAAGTTCAAAGTGATATAAAACTGTAAAATGTAGTAAATCTTCTGATTTGGGAGGTTTTTAAATCAGTTTGACTTTTTTAGTGACTGAAAGATTAAGACAAACATAACATTAAATTCATTAATCTGAATGTTTTCAGTCCTCACGTCTCAGGAGTAACAGTAGTGAGTTCTTTAAGATTGTTTTGCAGCTGCAGACGCTCTCTGAAGTCCACCTCGTTTATGGCCCTTTTTAGAGATAGCATGAAAGGAGCTGGGGTGGGGCGGGGGGTTCAAAGTGGCTTCCAAAGGCAGCAGCAACTGAATCAGATCATATTATTGCAATAAAGTAAACAAATTCATGTTCTTTGTACTTTCAGTGCAACATTTAAATGACAATGTACTTGGTTAATGAGTGGTTAGCGGAACAAGTGTCATCGTCTATCACAGCTTTCTGTTCTTCCTCCTTTATGTTTGCTCAAACTCATAAAAGCGTGCAGCACAAAAAACTTCCAACAGCCAAACTTTCCTTTGATCTAAAGTCCAGGAAGCGTGAAACAGAGCCGAGCTAACGGCAACAAAACCTCCAGTTTGGATCCAGTTTTGGTTAAAACGGCGCAGAAACAGACGATGAGCGGCTGTTCGACATCAAACCATCTGCTGTGGCCCGACGCTCACAAACTTATTACCATCCACTAAACATAACATTCGTATAGTTCATATGTAATGTTTTTACAAGTTTTAAGAATTTGTAGAGTTTGTTTTCAAAATCCCATATCGCTGTTGGTTTTGTCCTCAGGTGGTTTGCACAGGTTCGTGTTAGTTTAAGTCAATATTGGGTTAAGTGACGCAAACATGACGGCGCTGCTGGATCGTGAAGCGGACTCCGCAGACGCCGCCAATAACAAAGCATTTACTAGATTTAAAAATATATGTATGCACATTTAAGTTAAGTGCGTGTGAAGCTGAAGTGACCCCAGCATGCGCGATGTCACTGTAACCAGGGCAACAGGACCATTTGCACACCAAACACCCGCACGCACCTCTGCAAACTCGTGTCGGGAGAGCACACCGGACACCGGATACAGTCCCAGCAGCCCTGAATCCAACAACACGCGCGTGCACAAAACCAGTTCTTACGCAGGTATAAATTACACGTCACAGTCTCGCATTAAAACCGCACGTTTCCTGAAAACAATACGAGCGTTGATGGAGTTTCGCTGAAAGTGATTACTGAAGTCTGCTCTCACGCGACAGACAGCCACAAACAAACAAACCAATAAAAAACAAACAACCAGAAACCAACCAGCCAACAAACAGCAGAATAAAAAAAAAGAAGCAGCTCAGGCTGTGAGGAGTCCGCAGGTGTGAGTAATGACCGACTCACCTGCGGGTGGATGATCTCCGCTCTGCGACTCCGGGCTCCTGATCGGCTGAGCGATAAGTGAACAAACTCATCAGCAAACACTGAATGATGTTCTTCCAAAGCGGAGCAGAGACTGGAGCGCTGCAGGTAACCCGAACCTTACCTGCTGCAGGTAGTTTATAAGCCACGCCCCCCTCCACAGACCTGTCTGCACGCACGCACACAAAAACACCTGCCGCAGGTCACCTGCATCGCGCTGCAATAGCTCGTCCTATTTTGGTTTCCTGCGTCCTATTTCTGTGCCAAACCTTCCTCTGATGTGTCCTCGTTCGCCTCCTTACTCAGAAACCACGACCTTTCACGTCCTCGTGAAGCTTTTGTGCTCTTCGCTCTTTATTTCACTCGTGTTTAGTCTGTCTGAGGATTGCCTCGGTCCACAGGTGTCTGTTAAGGACGCATAGACGTGCTCGTGTTCGGAATGGGACGTGGCCACGTCAGCCTGGCCTGCTTTCAATTTGTAATCAAACCATAAAGTCATAAAACTCGGAAACCATCCAGCTCAGAACTGTAAACGCGCAGCTTAATTTTTAATGAGCAGACACACTTTCCAAGGCCTCACATGTGATGATGCAGCATTTATAATCACAGCGTTAATTATAAACCTTATTCAGGTATTGTTGTGCTCACCTGAGCTGCCAAAGCACTGACACTGAACCGCATTGAGTCTTTAAGCAAAACCTGAAACACATTCACAAACAATCTCACAGCAACACGTTTATGATGAAAACTGCACAACACACTTACGGGCACCTGCTCCTCTCCAGCTCAGCCACAACACTTCACGTGTGTTTTAAAGCACATCCATGTACACAATGTTTCGTTTTTGCACTTTAAGTGGATGAAAAAGTCGACCTTTGAACCCTGGAGAGCTCAGTTCGACTTCCTCACACAGCTGATTGCTACAGACTATTTTAATCTTACTATTAATTATATAAAGTTAAAGTCAAGCCCTAAAAACTTTGTAAGTTTTAAGAATTTAAGAAAGCTCAGAAAACATTTGTGTTTTCGGTTCAAAGAGTTTTTTTAAAGCCCTGTTTTCTGGGTTGCCGTGGTAACAGATCCCTACTGAAGACAAATCGGCTCTTATTAAAATCCATGAATATTTGTGACTGTGAGGAAAACTCGGACCCTCCGTGTCTCACGAAGCTGCTTCATGATCAGGATTGAAACGTTCCAGGATGGAGACGTGAGCGTCCACCTGAACCAGTTTCACCAGATTTGCAGCTGTTTTCTGATAATTATTAATTTTTTTAGTGTTTTGTGTAGTTTAATTATAGCTTTTGGTCTTTTTGTACATAACTGTTGAAATTAAAAACATTCAAAGGCCACAAAAGGAAAAGTGAAGCCCGTGTGGCCCCCTCGCCTCGTTTCCCGGCGCCGACCTGACCCCTATGTGAAAACATGCCCAGGCGGAGGCTTCGTCAGGCAGCCCACACAACACCTTTGTGCGTTTTATGTGCAGAGGGGAAGGTGTTTGTTCAGCACTCGCGCAGTGACAACATCACCATGGAAAAAACTCGCAGTCCTTTATGAACTGATGTTTTCTTTCCTTTCTTTTGTCCGTGTGATTTACGTCTTCATACGTCTCTGAGTTTGCAGAGTAACTACAGTCGTAATGAGCTGCCTGCACATACGGGCCGTTTCCTCAGCAGTTTAGGTGGAGACAAAAAAGGCAGACATTTCAAAACCTGACAGTTTAAAAATGTCTTTATATTTGCAAGATAATGTTTTGGTGCCAGTGTTCAGATGAACAAAAACATGCTTATTTTAAAACTTTCTTCTTGTATATTTTCTTCTTTTTTGTTGTTTTCTTTCCTAAAACTGAGCCAGATATCCATCGTGTGTCTGAGCCAGCCTGAAACTAGCCTGGTGTAAGTCCAGAAAACCATTATAAGTGACCGTGGAGGCCCTTACATTGTGAATGAAACACATCTGACAGCTAACAGAGCCTGCATGTGACGACTATGCTCTTCGAGTGTCTGCAGGCTGATGTCACAGCGCTCTGTGAAACAGTCACGACCTTCAAACATCTGATTCGTGTTTCTGAAAGCAAATTTTCGTCTCTCTGGTCTCACGTGTTCGTAATTTGTGTCAGTGTATACAAGATGATCATTTTCTACTTGTAAAGAGCTGAAAAGTCCACATTTGAAGGTTGAAGGTGTTGGTGATGGAGCGCATCATTGCTGGTTGTTATGAAGACAAATTACCGTTAGGTGACCATGTCATGTGTGGCTTTTATCAGGCTGGAGAGATGAGTTAGCATCATGGATCGTGTTAACTGCTGGTTTGGTAAGCTAACAAACTATTTCCTGTCTGATCTTGTTATCAGTGAGATTACAAAGGGTTAGGCCGTGCAAAAGTCTTGAGTCAAACCTTCCAAGGAGCCAAATGTCTGGTAATGTCTTAAAGTGCTCCTGAGCAACAGTTTTCCTTCTGGAGACCTGTCAGAGTTTTCCTTCGGACACGAGCTGCTTTTTCACAGGGATGATAACGCAGACGTATGAATCGTTCAAGCATGAGGGGCTCCCAACTCAACACACGAACAACGTTGTCTACACATCGCAGAGGACTGAGCAAAGAACCAGGTCTAAAAAGCATCTTTAGACACCTTGTTACCAGCAACCTGTCACACAACACATTTTCGAACAATTTCTTTAGTTGAATCTATAAAAAATCTCAAAGAAAACACAGTTTGACAGCATAAAAGAGTCTTTCTGCGCAAACAAAAGAGCTGTTAAAAAATTCTGAGGAAGCTGAGCAGTGTCTGAAAGAAACAGGAAAACAATCCAGCAAAGAGCTGAGACTCGCCCAACACTGCATTCACTTTTCATTTGTAACGTAGCATCTCTGGACTATAACGTGAACGACATTTTGGATGATTAACCATCCATGATCATCATCGTTATAACACAGAGCTGAATCTGACAGCTGAAGGTCGGACAGCAGAACAAAACTGAGCCTCAAAAATACTTTTCAGGATTTTGGACCCCACAAACATGTGGATACATGCTCACATACACACACAAACACACATTACAAAAACAGACAGCAGAAATCAAAGTCCTGCCATATTTTGAGGAATTGTAGACACGCGAGGCTCATTTGCATATATGTAAATGAGGGGACACACTCTGGGCCATAGATTAGCGCAATGAGTTTATCGCTATACAATTATGTAAATGAGGCCCGGTGTTGTAGGACAGTTACGTAAGGCGGCGTATTTCAAAGAGAGGTTTAGTAGGAAATTACATAAGATGCTGGTTCTGAGGCTATTTACGGCCACGGCGAACGGCGTGCTGCCAACACAATCCCACCACAACAATGAGCTGTATTTATGGCTACGAGTCAAAGGGAATTTAACGGCCGACACGAGCCAGGGAGCTGGTAAATTTAGGTTGTAGCTGCTTGGTTTGTCACATCTGCCAGTCATGGGAAGCTCTTTTTGTTCAAAAGGTTTAACCACCAGAGCCACCCATGAGTTTTTTAAAGTTCCCTGTTTGATAAACTCTCATGTTTAATGGTCTCCTGCCGTCTGCTGGGTGCTTGCTCTCAGCCACACTCTGATCAGCTGATTTTCAGACTCAAAACTAAGCAGATTTGAATTTGGACCAAGGAAAGAATCCACATCACCTCCTTCTGCTCTGTTTTGTCATTTTTGGCCCAAAACAACTGTTTACACAAAAATCTTGCCAAGTTCAGTTTTTGGTGCCACTGAGCCGAATGGATGACCTTGTCACGGCCCCATCTGTCGCCTTCACGCTGATTCTGGCTCTCTCAGCTCACCATGGTAATAATTCATGGACTGATCACGGCTCTTATTATGTTGGACTTGCTTTTTCTTATGGTTAAGTGCATAAACATATTTTTGTACTTTCAATAATTATATCTGAACTGTCCATCCTGCTTGGTGCCTTTATGAGGCTTAGACGCTGCTTTAAAGCCCGTATCCACCTCTTTTTTAAAAATGATGTTTCTTTAAGTGCAGAGGGTGTGAAGGGAACAGAAAATGAAAGAAATGGGTGGTTATGAGGAGTTTGGGGTGGGTAGTTGGGCAGACAAAACACTGGACTGGACTTGAAGTTGTTGTTTATTTCCAGTTTCACACAAAGTTGTTTGTTTTTGTCAGTTTATAACCTTTAATCACATGACTGTTACTGTAGCAGTGATGCTGGAGGTGCTTGAACCTCAACAAAACTCACCTGATGTGCAAAACAAAACAAAAATCTTGATTGACTGAATATTTTCTTCAAACTGAGCCGAGGCCTGAGTGGCAGCTGAAACTAACTTTCATCCAATAAACATGAACGACTGTAGAAAAGTTTGGGTTTGTTCTCCAGTATTTCCTTTAATCGATAAAACCTTTTTATTTTTGTTTCTCATTTTAACCTTTTGAAGCCTGAAATATAAAATAATCCCCAGAAAATTCTATTTTCTTGAAAATGACAAATTAAAAACAACAATAATAATAATAATAATAATAATTATTATTATTATTATTATTATTATTATTATTATTTATTTATTTATTTATAATTATTATTTATTATTTATAATAATAAATTTATTAAATAAATTTATAAATAAATAAATTTTATTTGAAAGCACCTTTCAGAACACTCAAGGACACTGTACACAGTAGAATAATAAAAGCAACATAAAAGCGTAAGACATGAAACAAATTTAAAATAGCAGAGTTAAGAGGTTATGTGGGATAAGCTATTTTGAACAAGTGAGTTTTGAGTTTGCACTTAAAGAGAGAGAAGGAAGAGATTTTTCTTAAATCAGGAGGTCGGGAATTCCAGAGTCGAGGAGCAGCTGAAAGCCCGGCTCCCCATGGCAAGACGGGGGGAGGGGACGGAGAGTGAAAGGGAAGAAGAAGATCTGAGACATCGAGAGGGGCGGTGATCTGAACCAGATCAGAGAGATATGGAGGAGAGAGATGATGTAGCCTTAAATGTGTACAACTGATACAATATTTGACCGGGAGCCAATGATGCTGCTGCAGGACAGGAGTGATGTGGTGGGCAGAAGGGGTCCTGGTGATGATACGAGCAGCAGAGTTCTGGACGCGTTGGAGCTTGTGGATGGATTTTTGAGTAAGACCCAAAAGAAGGGAATTACAATAATCGATCTGGGAAGTAACAAGGCTGTGGACAAGAACGGCAGCGGCATGTGGGGAGAGAAAAGGACGGAGACGATTAATGTTGCGCAACTGAAAATATGCAGACCAGTGACGTTATTAATGTGTGAATTGAAAGATCGAGTACTGTCGAGGATGAGACCCAAGCTTTTCACAGAGGAAGAAACGGAGTTATTGATAGTAACAGAGAAACTGTTGGTTCTGGATAATGTTGATTTAGTGCTGACCAAGAGGAACTTGGATTTATTACTATTGAGTTTGAGAAAATTAGAAGAGAACCATGAATTTAGTTCAGCTAAACAGAGGGTGAGGGAGGATGGGGGGAGAGCAGAATCAGGTAAAAGGTAAATATTAATCTGTATTATGAGTTTTCATTTGTTTACATTGGCTACATTCTGCTGTTTTTCTTTTTTTTATTTACTAAAATGTACTGTACAATTTATTTATGCTTTTCAGGGGCTGATGTAGACGTCTACGAACTCATGTATTAAATATGATACACACATGTTAAAGGGTTAAGCATTAGGACAGGCGGTTTCTCTGTAGCATTGCTGCTAAGGACTGAAGTGAAGTCGACTATGAAGTTTGAGTAATCTTATCTTGCATTGCGTTGGATCCGGGTCAGGACACAACGGTCTGAGCAGAGCTATCCTCCAGCTAGCTAGCTAGCTATCCTCCAGCTAGCTAGCTAGCTATCCTCCAGCTAGCTAGCTAAAACTTCTTTCTGTAAAGTTTCAAACACATCTGTGACACAGGATCGCTCTGAAAGCCCAGAGTCAGGTGCTGCTGGGCACTAATCTGACTTATTGTCAGGAATGCAAACCAACCTGTTGCTGTGGTTGTACAGGAACGACATCCAACCGATGTTCAGTATGGAAATGGGGAAGATTGTCTTCTTAGAGAAGTAGTACGGACCATATGGCATTAATTAAATAAAAGCTTCCGAATTACTGTATCCATGGTTACCCTTGAGTAAAACATTAGTTTCATCAGAATCAAACAAACACCTCCCCCCCACCCCCACCCACCTCACCAATCTGAGTCTCGGTCTGAGTAACCCTCATCACTCACATACAGACTATTCAGACGAGTCTTTTCTTTGCACCTTCGAGCACTTTGCTCTCCAGTGTGTGCCTTTCTATTGTTTCTCTAGTTTGTATAAATCTCTTCTGTTTACTATTTATTCCTGATGTCTTTACTATTTATATAGTTTTTACTCCTGCACGGTTGGTGTGGAGCACCCATAATTTTGTTGTACCAGGACAATAAAGGGTTTTTCTTCTTCTTCTTCTTCTTAAAACAGAAAACGCTGGATACAAAACCCAGGATCATGACGTTCATGAATATTCATGTGTTGTTTTCAGTGGTTGATTAGCCTCACTTGGGTCTAAGAGTAACTTAAACCGGTGGATAGGGATGAAGCTGTTACTGAGCTGAGTGCATTCCTCTGATGGAGAGAAGATGCTACAGAGCGGCTGTGGAGGATTAGCTGATGGCAGTTTGATGGGGGCTGCATCTCTTGGCTTCAGTGAGCTAAGGCTCCTGAGGCAGAGAATGGGAGTATCTATGATAGCTTTAGCATCAGGGTCTGCTTCAGAGGCAGAGATAGCACTGATTAAACTTCAGGCAGTGTGGCGACAGAGCCTGTGCCAGGGTTTCTATGGCCTAAGAGATTCATCTAAATCCAGAAGATTCAGCTTTCAGGTTTGAAGGAAACTTGAGATCATTGTGCAGACACTCAAGATATCAGTCAGTTATTCTGCCCAGAGTGCAGGAGGGGCCATAAAAACAGAGCATAGGACAAACATCTACTGCGTGTGCACCTCTCACGTAGCAGTCTGCACTTGGAGGCAGGAGGGCTCAGCAGTGGTGTAAATAACGTCATCGCTCCCTGCGGTTAGAGTATTTTTACATATTCCTAATAAAACTCCTTGTTTGGAGGTGGCTGTAGATCATGATTTTAAAAGAAAACTTGTGACGCGTCTCTGTAAAGTCACTACAGCAAGAAACATATTTACTACTGAAATACGTCGATCTCACAATCAAGTGATTTAACATTTGTTTCCTGACATGGAGCTAGTGTTTTACACTCGGATGATGAGGCGATGGATACTGTGGATTTGTGTGAACAGGTTGAAGAGTGAGCTGCTAGTGACTGCGATCTGTTTGCCGACTGCGATCGTTCATTCTAATCTTCGTGTCTCTCTTGCCTTTGATGCGTCACACTCCCATAATCCCCCCTATCTGACAGCTGCATGGACAGACAGAGGTTCCCTTTAATGGTACTCACTGTTAAAAATAAATAAATTCAAGTTTTCACCACACGGTGGCAGCATTTTTAGTATAGTTGTCCACCCCGACTGGTATACCACTTTTTACACATGTTGGAAGTTATTTTGTATTGCTGCTTAAAAGACGTCTTCTAATCTAATGTTTCTATTCTACCGAAACAAGTCGGCTGAGTATGACAGTTACATGACTTCATGTTGTGCATGTTGCGCTAACATTAGCTAGTAATCTGTATGTCATGTTGGGTTCAGGCCAGGCTGGACGTCAGCTCCTGGATCAAAGTGATATTCCATGAGAGTTCAGCTATTTCAGCTTCTTTCGATATCTCTGCAACAAAATACAATTACATTACCCAAAGCAGCCCAGTGGGAATCAAACCTGCCTAAACCTAAGACGACGAACACAACACAAACTAAAACCACCGGGTGTGATGATAACGCCGAGGTTTCGTTTTGTCTTAGAAACAGTTTTTTGCGTGCTTCTCTCCAGTCTTTTATATTTAACACGCGTCATATTAACAGGACAGCACAGTGGTGCAGTGGTTAGCACGTCCTGTGTTCGTCTGGGGCCGTGGCGTGGAGTTTGCACGTTCTCAGTGCGGGCTCTCTCCAGGTACCCCGGCTTCCTTGCACAGTCCAAAAACGTGCATGGCGTTTCTAAATTGGCCGTAGGTCTAAACGGTTGTCTGGCTCTCTGGGTGACCCCGCCTCTCGCCCTGTGACAGCTGGGATAAGCTCCAGGCCCCTGTGACCATGAATCAGATAAGTGGAAGAACATGAATGGTAATGTTAACGTATGGATTTTCATGGTGCTTAGCTTGAAATCCAAGAACATACCAGTGTTACTGATGTAAAATTGCAGCTTGTATATTTGGCATAAAAGCCGTCAGGCTCACATTTCCTGGAGCTGATGCGATTCATTCGAGAGCAGAGGGAACATGTGGGCTTCAGCACACTCTCCGACCTCCTCACCTTTCCGCCTCGATGCCCAAACAGCCTTTTGTTCTCTAAACTGACCAATGGCACGGCCGCCTGTCAGGCCGTCAGCCAGTAACAGCTCCTGTTATGACGCAAATGAGCCAATCAGGACTCCATATGTGCCCCCAAAACCGACCAATGAGAAGGCAGTTAGACTACCCAGTCTTTACGCCTGACCCAACTCCACCCGTGAACACACGCTGCGGGGTTGAACTCCCCTCGGCCGTTCTTTGTGTTGTTCGCTGTACACTTGTGTGTGTGTGCGTCTCCTGACCTTTACAGCTACATCGGCTGCGACCTTTTTAGCGGCATTTTATCTGACACGCTAAGAGGAGAAAAATGACAAAAAAGGGTCAAATGTCTTGTTTTTGTTGTCCTTGTTGTTAATCGCTGACATTTTCACCAGGCGACCACGACGCATCGTGCACTGGAGCTAAATTTGCATTTTAATCGCACCTGAAGAGCCGAGACGGCTCCACAGACCTGAGGATAAAGAAACTGATGCAACAGCTTGGAGTCACGTCATGATTGTCTGTTTCTGCAAACTAAATGATTCAAACATCAAACTGATTCATGGTGGGACAGTTTTCAGGTTTTCACACACCGTCTGATCTTTGAGAAATGAACATTTGTTTCTGTCATTTTCAAATACTGACTAACACTCGTCCCTGGAAGGCTGACAGTCAGTCTGTGCCCCTTGGAGCAGTGACAAACATATGAACAACCACACACAGTAAAAATGGCCATACAGCCTTTTTAACGCCCACCAGGGGGCGATACCTGTGGCTGCAAAAAGACGTCTACAGGAAAACGCCCCTCTGTGACCAAAAATGGGAATGTTACTGTATTTGTGGGGACCAACAGTCACTTGTGAGGACAAAAGTGCCCGTCCTCACGAGTTTTGGTTTTAGTGTCAGGGTTAGGTTATGTTTAGGTTTAGGCTGAAGGATAGGATTAGGGCCTAGGGAAAGCATTATATCAATGAGATGTCCTCTCTAAGATATCAAAACGAGCAGGTGTGTGTGTAATCCTGTCTTTATCCTTTTCTTTATTTCACCAGCTGATCGGTGTCCTTGCCTGCTGTTCGACATGCTGCTGTTCTTTTGGAGGACATCATTGTCAGCTCTAAGTTAGAGCAGTGATTTGTCCGGCAGATAAAACCCAATTTTGTGGTTAAAAATACGCATGCAAGTGTTACCCAACTGCCTAAAAGACAAACCAAGGCAATGTTTATACAACAAAAGTATGATTTTGCATTTGTTATACATATTTATTTATTTTAAATGGTACAAAACATTACCAGTACCTTAAAAATCCATTGTCCACAAGCAGATGTGATAATATTAAAATACAGAATTTTTTTTTTTAAGTAATGTAAAATTAAACATCATGGCTCTCGTCACTGAGTATTTAAGTCAAGACCTTATATAATATCAAAATATGACGTTGAAAATTTATTAATTTAAGTGATTAAAATCGTGTCCAGAGTTTTTGTCAACACCATCAGATTTTTTTAAAAGTACAAAAAAGTCAGGAATTATTGTGGGCAGCTTAGCTTACACTCTGAGGACCCCTTTACCACTTCCTGTTTGAGACACATGCCATGAGGTCACTGCTGTGATATTTCTTTTGTTTTTATTTCATTTATTGCACACTTTTCTGATAAAACTCTGTGTCGCATCTGTAGTGCGTCAACACCAAAGTCAATGTAATCTAAGATTTCATTTTTTTTTTTTTTTAAACAGCCTCATTTAGGTAGATTGTTGAGGCCATAAGCAAATGATGAAAAACAAGATGGCATCTGTCAGAAAAACACGTGTTATGAGAGAAAGTCGGGTATTTTGTCAACACCATCAAATGTCAACACCATCAGGATCTTTGACGGTGTTGACAAATGTCACAAAACTGTGCTATTCATCAATTATATTAAGTTATTTTTTTACTAATATTTCAGTCATATTACTTCCTGTGTATTTTACTGATATTTCTGCTTCACAGACGTGTCAAATATTATCAAATTTGTCTTATCTTGAATCTCATTGTTTATGTTTACATTATTAATCCTGTAGGAAAAAGCTTCGTCCTCTGCCTTTAACCCATTCACTCAGTGATGCAGTGGGCAGCTACCAATCCAGGATCGCCGCTGTTCGTTGGATTTGAACGCCCAACCTTTCGATCATGTGGCATCTACCGAGCTAGCTGTGCCCGGGAGCTGGTCTTTAAGTGATGATGTATGAATCCTGCTTCCGGGCCCAAACTACTCTGTGTTTATTAAGCCTATTAAAATGTTTTAATGCTTTTTATCTTGTTCTATTACATCTGAACAAGCCCCTAAAAACAGTCAGTGATCACTGTCAGCCTAACCATCGGGAACCCTCACGTTAACTTTTATCAAGTGGAAAAAAGTTAGTGTTCATCCTCCAGCTTCATTATTCATTATTATTATTCATTCATTATTCATTCTTTATATATAAATATGTTTTTGAAAAATCAAAAAATATATTTTAGAAAATTAAAACCTGTTTCGTCCCTGATCTCAGGAATCACTGAGAGACGAGTAACACAAACAGAGACACAACCCTGGGACCACAGCTCCAGAGTAAAACTGTTTCCTGCACGTTACCTGATATCTAGGCTACATTCACGCTCTCAACTTCTGATGGGTGTAAAACAGGAATTATTCTTTCCATGTCCGTGAGTCCGCTGGCCTCTGCTCGGGTCACGGTGATGTTAATCTGTGTTATCAGACCTTTAGCCTGAGGATCTGTGCAGACACCAGCGTGCCTTTATTTGTTTTACCACGAGGAATCATCTCCATAGAAAGCAGCAGCCACACGTGGTTGATTGATGACCTGATGCTGCAGAGGTGAGAAGTAGCATGTCCGGGTCTAAGACCTTTGTTCTCAGTAGGAAAATGATGGAGTCCTAACTCCAGATTAAGAATGTGGAAGAGTTTAAGTATCTCAGTGTCTTATTCAAGAGGGAGGGAAGGAGGGAGACTGACAGACTGCATTAGTGAGAAGGCAGTCAACCCGCATTTCACTGCTCACCTTTGAACATCACTTTGAGTGACTAAAAGAAATCAGCTTCCACTAAAGGACTTCCTGTTAGAGATAGCTCCGTCATTCAGGAGGACTTGAGAGTAAATCCACTCCTCCACCTTCCAATGGTTCATGGTTCACCTCAGAGACCTTCAACTCAGAGGGCACACGCTAAACATCGACCAGGATGTGCAGATTACCCCTTTTAGATTTTTAGATGGCTTGGAAGAGCTGAAGCAGCTGGTTGGGAGAGGGAGGTCCGGAGGTCTTTACTTAGACTGCTGGCCCTGGAACCTGAACCTGGATAAGCAGCAGAAATGGATGGATGGATGGATGGATGGATGGATGGATGGATGGATGGATGGATGGATGGATGGATGGATGGACCAACATCAGAGTCTAGGCCCTCTTCCAGTTTGGCCCTGAGACTGATCCAGGCTCCACGGTGCCGTTAGAGGTCAACGTCTTTGAAAGTTCAGGAAGTGTCAGAGCTTTGAAATCTGACGATTACTTTACAGTCATGTCAGACTGAAAAGACTTATTCCCAACCAGCACTGTCCCATCCAGCCTCTGTGTCTCTTTCTTCTTCATCCTTGCTATAAACAGAGTTCAGTGCTCAGCTCCGTGGAAAGCTGGGGGCGCATTTCATTCATTAGAAGGAGTAAAGACGGGCGGATCTCTCTGAGGTCTCTGCAGAAGAAAAAAAATCCTGCAGAGCTGAGTTAAATCAAGCGCGCCTGAAGAGAGATCACATTATTCAGAGAAAGACTTCTGTACCGCCTCAGGTGTTGAGCAGCACAGCAGGATGGAGGCTGTGTGTGTGTGTGCGTGTGTGTGTGCGTGTCTGTGTGCGTGTCCTGTGGGGTATGCAGCACTGTGAAGGTCGGACAGTTGTCTAATGACTGTCTAGCGAGTGTGTGTCTGTGAGACAAAGAAAAGAGAGCCAGAAGTCTCTCGAGGGTTATTTTAAATTATATACGTTACATTTAAGGCGGAAACAGGTGTAAGGTGGCAGCAGAGAGACAGGGAGAAAGGGCGAGCCACATTAAGAAAGACTGGTGTGCTGTAAGAGAGAGAGAGATGGAAGCTGAATGACAGATAAGTCGGTGAAAACATAAAAGAGGAAAACACAGACGTTACATAATGGTTTTTACCAGCCGTCTGTCTGCGCCGCCGCCTGCTGGTCACAACGGTGAACTGCAGCGTCTGTGAAGAATCACTCAGAGTCGTCATTATGTAAGCGCTGAAACATGACAGAGAGAGAGAGAGACCCTCTGTTGGTGCAACATCCATGAAATCAAATGCAAACAGGAGGAAGAGGAAAACGGACTTTTGAGCTGCACATCCAAAGAGTCAAATCACAGATAAAAGAACTAAACTCAGGCTTGATTTTAAAGTGCCGAGCAGAAAGTAACAGTAAGCTAATACCACATGAACACGTCGAGCCAGCTAGTTTAACAGTTTAACAGCTACTTGAACTGAATAAATCAAAAACTATGAAATATTTTCAGCTCCACCCTCTTGGACGGGACAGTTTGTTGTTCTCTTATTTAAGGACAATCCAAATTCCATTTTAACTCATTTTTCAGAAATTTTCTGCAGTTTAGTTGGAGGTAAACGTCACACATTTATGATAAAAAGGTTTTATTTGAAAATTTAAATAATGTTTTCCTTGTTTTTGATTTGCTCTAAGTTCTCATGACAGACCGGTGGTGCTACTTGCAGTACCTCCATCAGCCACCAGGGGGCCACATTTATAATTCATTAATTAGAAACGTTTTCTATGTTGAAAAAAATGTCATCACTGCAGTTACAAATAATAGGACGTTAAAGATGAGGTCCGGGTAACTGTGAACACGCTAAAGCATCACAGAAGTCTTTTACTGTGATTTCCTTCCACGGTTTCTTCTAAAAATAAAAAAGGCGCTTACATGTAAACGTCAGTCCAAACTCTCCCGCTATGATGAGTCATCCAGAGAGAGAATCAGAGAGCAGCAGAACAACAGACTGAGCTCTGAACAGTTTCTGATAATGCTCTCTACGATCAGCTGATCCGAGCAGACAGACAGAGGGGAGATAGTAAATAACCAGCGTCACTCTTACCCCCCCCTCGTTCTGTCTCCTGTCCTCAGATGATGAGGCTTAAACCTCAGACTCGCTCTCATCCTTTTTATGCCTCATCACAGCATCACAGCATCTTTAAAGAAGGTGAACAGCTCCTGGACACATTTTCTGAAACTTTGGGCATTTCCTCTCCGCCTTCACCTGTTTCCTCTGACCAGATGTTCATACTCCACTGCTGATTCTTTTTATTTAACCTTTATTAATACAGCTCCTCCCCCTGAAACTCCAGGTCTTATTTGTTTAATAAAATGCAACATTTACATGTCAGGACGTTGTATTCTTCTTTCCCCAGGCTGATCACAGATGGCTGCCCCTCGCTTCTCCTGCAGTTCTTCCTGTTAAACGGGAGTTTTTCCTTCCCGCTGTCACCCTACGCTGCTGAGAGGACATCGTCTGATTGCTGGACTCTTTAACACCGTAGAGTCTTACAACATAAAGCACACTGACGTTGTTGGGATTTGGTGCTACATGAATAAAACTGAATCCTTCGTGTCTGAAAAGTGAAGCAAACATGGAAGTGATTTAAAGCTGCACACACAGCCCACTGTGATCTTACGTGGAGTCAGAATGTGGAACTATTCAAAGATGCCCCTTTGGACTTAAACTATAAGAAATAAAGTTATAGAAACATTTCACTTCATTCTTTGGTGTGGTATGAGTCGCCACTGCGTCTTATTCTTAATCTGGGAATTATTTTTATTTCATTAAAGTGCAGCAGCAGGTCACCGTGGGGTCAAAGATGGTACGATGCTCCCCTGCCAGTACCCGGGCCTGCAGCCCGACCGAGGTCCGCTCTCTGTCTGTGACTCGTGGAGAAGATGCCAAGAGGAACTTTGCAATGAGCTTTGCTGTCTCGTTACTGTTTGCCTTTTACTGCTGACCAGCGTGTAAAACCCTCCAAAAACAGACTGAGTGAGGCGTCATAAAACTGTGCTGCTGAGGCAACAACACAGACTGAAGGAACCCTGAAAGCAGCTGATAAAAAGACACAGCCAGTGAACTTGTGCAGAGCTGCAGAGTGCTGACACACATCCCCAAAACATGAACAGATCCACTGAGCAGCAGCACTGCAGGCGCAGGGAGGAGACGACAGATGAGGAATGAAACGTGCCCAGAAAGCCTGCGAGTGAACCCCCGCCGCGCTCATTGACCAGCAGCCAGACAGCGAAGCAGGGAGGGAGGGGCTGGGTGTCTGGGGCCCAGCTCGGAGAGCAGTCTGGGCATCACCGCGATTTGCTGATTCACGCTGAGAGCGACGAGGCAGACGTAAAGCAGTCAGCAGGCACAGAGGGGAAAGGAAGCTGCAAGGCAAATTAAAACCCGCACGACAAAATAAGATCAGGTCCACGACTGCGGGGCCTGCGCACCCACTATCATTCATCTGCACGCGCTGAATCACAGCTCCAAAACTGTGGAACGAGCTTCCTTTAGAGATCAGACAGGCCAGTTCTTTATCTGGTTTTAAGTCCCTCTTGAAAACCCACCTTTTTACCCTGGCCTTTGACACCACGTGAGATGTTGGTTTTTTTATTTTTTTTATTTATTTATTTATTTTTTTTTAGTTGTTTTTAGGTGATTCAATGCTGTTTTATATTGTTTTTGTTTCAATATAGGGCTGTTTTAATTTTATGTTTTATGTGTTTTACTTATTTATTTTGCTGTTTTCTGTTATTCTATTGTTTTAACTTATTTTCTGTACAGCACTTTGTTCCTGTGCTGGGTATTTTAAAGTGCTCTATAAATAAAATTGGATTGGATTGGATTGGAATCATGAGAAATGCCGGTTGTTGGGGCGGATGCTGCCTAAACCCTGTGTGACCTCTGCAGCTGATGCTTCAGACCAAGCTCGTTCCTTTCTTCAGCTTTTACGATCACAGATGAACAAACACGATTCAAATGTCACAGTAAAGGTAGAACATCGCCCAGCACAACCGGAGCTCTGACTTCATTAGCACAAGCTGAGCAGCCGTGTTATCCCTCTGCCTGCCTCTAGTGGACATCAGAGGAACTGCACGTTGCTGCTCAGGCTTGTATCTTCACAGCTTCAGTTTCACGTCCAAAGCCACACGAGGGTCACCTGCAGAACTTTATCTGCTTACTTAATGAAGAAAACAGAGAAGGAGCCAACAAATCCAGCTTTCTGTGAACGGACCAATTAAATCTGCTCCCCTGATATAAACACAAGCTGCATATTAAAGCTATATTTCTAACCTTCCTCCAGTTTAAATACCAGAGCCCTTATTATTTTATAGCATTTTGTCGTCCTCTATAACATTCAGACTTTACACAGACGGTGAGCACTTTTTGTATTTTTCCTTTAATGAGCTACTCTATTTGATCATATTATATTTTATTTGATCAAACTCCTCTTTTTTGTGTTTTAGGCTGTGTTCACTGTTCTGGGTGTTACCAGTAACCCTTTAAACGTGATTTAAAACACAGTTTTAAAAAGCTCAGCTTCCCTCTTTGCTAAATTCTCTCAGAGACTCTAATCCAGGCTTTCCTTATCAAATCTCTGTAGAAACTCTGCACAGGTTTAAATGTTCCCTTTGATCTTTGAGAGGTTGCTCTTTAACTGTCAGTTTCTCCTTTTCATTTCTTAACAATCCCTCAGATTTGAGGAGGAGACTTCAAAGAGAGGAAAGTCATTGATCTGCTGTTGATTACTGATTGATCTTCCTTCACATTAGCCTGTATGTAAGATGAGATTGATGTGATGAGGCCAATAAAACGGTGTTTTCTACCTGTGATTAAAACTGTAAAATGTTCTGAATATACAAATGTGACAGCTCCTCTAAACCTCTGATGGAAACTTTTATCAGACTAATGTCTGTGAGCAGTTTGAGGCGCTGAACCTTATTTTTATGGTTGTGTTCAGTGTTGGATCCCTGCTGGGTTTCATGCTGGACTTGAGATGATCAAACCGGAAAAAAAGGGCGATACGCTCATCGAGCTTTTGATGCTTTGATGTCTCCACTTTGTGATATCTCCACATGATGAAAGCAGCGATGCACGCCGGTTTCACTCTAGAGCTTTCATCCTCTCGGAACCACGTGACCCTTTTTTATTTCTTATTAAACTTTTCTTTAAAAAAAAAACTTTATTGGTAACACGTGCAGGAGGCCCATCTACCTGTTAGCAGATTTGTATATGTAACTAAAACTGGACTGCGGCGACATCTGGTGGTCACCAGGCACACTGCAAGAAATAAATACATAAAAAATAAAGAATGAAATAAATATACAACATATGAAATTCATTAAATAAATAATTTAAAATTAAATAAAATTAAAATAAATCGTCCCATTGTCGCTTATTAAATACAACAAAAATATCTATCTAAATATCATCTATATTGTCAAGAATGTTCATTTAAGTACATAAAAAAATAAATAATTCTCTAAATCTAATACAATGGTTGCTTGTGTGACGGAAGATAAATAAAATAAAAAATACACATAAATAAACGAATTTTATTAGAGTGTTTAATAAAAATAAAATGGAGAAAAAACATTTAAAGTTTTTTTCCAGTATTATTCGCTCTGCCTGCTTTCACCATCTTCATAAATGATGATCCTCTCTCCTGAATGTTAAAATGTTTGTCAAAACACAGATAATTTACGGTAAAAGATCCGTTTTAAATTTACTTACTAAACATATCTCATATTTTAAGTCATATTCAAAGCTAAAGAATAAAGAGGAGTTAAACGGAACTAAAGGGATTTAAAGAGCGTTAAATGTAAAACGTCGTGAAAAGTAAATCCCGTATTTACATCAAACAACTATTCTGTTCTTACACAGAGTTTCCAAATGTATAGAAGTGTGTCTTTCATTGTGTACACTATGGGTTTTTACATAATGTGGTTTCATTAACATTTAATCTATGAGGGTTTGATTCGCTCCAGTCTTGGCTGTCGTCTCTGAGGCGTTTACAAACTCGGGTTAATGAAGATCCAAAGTCTTTCATCTTTTCAGAGTGAAACAAAAGTTGTACTTTTAATCAAAAACTTCTTTAACAGCTAAAACTGCGCCATCACTGTGATGAAGGAGCTCTTTGAAGTTACAGGTAACACCCATTACAGGAGCGGCTGTCAGTCATTGTCTACTTCATACCATCAAAGGGTCAGGGGTCAAATCAAAGTGCAGATTTCTTCTCGTGTCTGAATTCAGGAGCTGATTAACATGTTAAAGAGCCGCAGGTGATTTAAAGTGGACGCTGGAGCTCTCGGGTCACAGAGAGAAACCATGGACCGAGGCCGTGTGTCGGACTTCAGCATCGAGCGCATCCTTTCCCCGCAGCTCGGCCCGAGGCCGCCGCAGCAGGACTTTCCACCGGACGGGTATCACCGGGGAGTCGTCGGCAATGTCAGAGCTCCCTCGCCGGTCCAGGTCCCGTTACAGGCGATGGGCTGCCAGCAGTGCAGAGAGATGAGCTTCGGAGAGGAACGATTCCCGCTTTACAGACCCGCTGTCCATCAGCAGCACTTCTACTCAAACCCCGGAGTTTACGCGCACTTCAGCCAAAACCGTGCCGGTAAGCAGAGACTCTCAGAGTTCAAGTTTTATTTCTTCACCAAAACTTTGAGACTCTTTTATAAAAAATGGGAAACTTTTGTTATTTTTCGGATTTATTCAAAGTCAGGATGTTTGCTGTGATATTCATGCTTCTGTTTGGTCTGATTCTTTCTTCGCTAAAAGCATTTCTGGTCCCCCCCAGATATGCAGCATCTGGCGGTTTACAGCGGATACCTGCAGCCGTCGGCGGTGCCCCCGCAGCCGCTTCAGAAGTTCCGGGTGAGGACGGTGTTCACTGACAGTCAGATCAAGCAGCTCGAGGCGCTGTTCGAGATCACGGAGTACCCCGCAGCGGAGACTCGTGCCGAGCTGGCGAGGCGCACCGGGCTGATCGAGGAGACCGTCAGGGTGAGTCCGACATGATGATTCGGGGTGTGAGGCTGTCAGGAGGCCGTGAGGAACGAACAAGTTACACAAAAAGCTCCCATGTTCCATTTTACTTTGGCTCAAGTAATTAAAAATAATAAGGGTATTTTATTACATGTATACATTAAACACAAAGGCCCTTTTTTAATCTTTGCGCACAGAGCAGCCAGGGAACGAACAACATACGAATTCACTATTTAGAAAAACATCATTAAACCCGAGTTTAAGTTATTATTTAACAATTTTAAGATTCTGCATATTGAAACGGAAAAAATAACAAAAATGTCTCATGCGCAGGAGCTGTAAATGGTACGTGTAATGACAGCAGACTCACTGATGGGGAAACTGAAATATTCCTGAAATTTGACTTAATTGTTTTGACTAAATTTGACTCGCGCTGTAGCCGAAGTTTCATGTTTTGTAGAAATGACTCATTAAATAAGAGGAGAAAAAATAGTTGCCTGGAAAAGTTCAAAGACTTTTAAATGTTTAGTATCAGTGAAGATGGACGATACTACGGGGATCCAGTACCTTTGAATCCCTTTAACGTTCCCAGTACTAATACTACACTGGTTACTAGTTTTCAGTATTGGGCCTTTTGAAACATTAGGTACCTTCATGCCTTCCAACATACTGTAGTGTTTGAGTACTTTAGACCTTCCAGAGTGGTACCCGGTATTTCTACTATATGAAGACCTGTGAAGGATTAGTACTTCACTAAGATTGCAGTTTGTAGTTCAAGATTACAGTTTTGGTACTGAACTGTTTTATTTTTGTAAGCTTCACTGTCTTCTCAGACCGAGATGCGCACGCATATTAGAATCACGAGACTAACTCTGTGTCTCCTTCGTTTCCAGGTGTGGTTTAAGAACCGCAGAGCTCGGAGGAAGCGCCAGTGAAGCTCGCTCTTCTTCTCCGAGAACATCTTCACCTCCCAGACTGCCGCCTGCTGTTCACCTGAAGCCGAAGTCCCTCAAACCCTTATTTATGACACTGCCCCCTGGTGGCAGAACACGAAAAGACTTTACGCTGCACATTTCTGAGCCTTGTCTCAATACCACGATGAACCTCAGGAAGAATGAATGATGAAATGTTTTGTTCAGACTGTTTGGCCTAAAATTTTATTCATAAATTATTATTATTATTTTTTTGAGCATTCAAAAAAAAAACAAAAAAACAAAACAATGCGCACCTTTGAAGCAGAGTTTGTAACTTGGAGAGGTTTATGAAAATAAATGGAGTTATGATTAAAATCCAGTTCTGTGTGTTTGTGCCTTTATTCACAGAATCAGTAACATGATTTATAATGTTCTTTGTATTGATGCAAATCCACACTGGACTGGGACAAAACAATCAGCCCGGGCATTTTGACTAGTGACCGGCCAACCAGGTATTATAGGAAAAGCCATAAAACCTTTATAATAA
This sequence comes from Neolamprologus multifasciatus, assembly GCF_963576455.1. NCBI lineage: Eukaryota > Metazoa > Chordata > Actinopteri > Cichliformes > Cichlidae > Neolamprologus > Neolamprologus multifasciatus. The sequence goes on from NC_140452.1 coordinate 4,556,020, forward strand.
ACGTAAACCTACACCATCCTCCCTATCCTGCTATTCTAAACAGTACTTAGCAAAAATATAAAACAACCCAATTTATAATTACATATTCCTCACTAATAGGGTCGCCAACTCCCAGCAAAAAAAGAAAATAAAAATAGGGAACCCTCTGCCTCAAGATGCTTAACTGACAAAAACGTTTTTAATTTAATGCACGTATAAAACAAATGCACAGAAATCTGTTATTTTTCTCCAGTAATTAAATAGATTCAACATCTTTCTTCAACAGAACTGCAGACTGCATAGATGGTTCCCAAAGGACAGAATACTATAACTTACTATATATATAGACTTAATATTTACTGAATACAATAATGGATTTCTATACATTTTAATCAGATGAAAACTTTGGTTGTAAGATTCAGATAATTATTTAATAAAAACGAGACATTTTCAATGAGAATAAGAAAGAAAATTATTTCTTTGTGCCCACCTCTCCCTGTTAATGCCCTACCTGCCCCCCTGGCAACACTTTGCTAGATCCGCCCCTGCACAGTTACCAGCTGTCAGCTACTTAGAAAAGTATCCTGGTGTTATTTGTCTCTCAGAAACAGTTCATAACTTCAACTCATTCATGTCACCTAAAAGGTAAACCTGTTTCTCCATCACCTGCTCAGCTCTGATGATTCAGTAAGGACATCTCCTGGTTTCATCTTCATGTTCCCCTCTCACCACATATCCAAACCTACATCATGAGCAGCAGCTTTACAGCTGTGGCTCCAGCAAACATCAGCTGATACTAGAAATTAATATTAAATAAATTCTAACAACAGCTGATCAAGCTTAAACGTGCTGCTGTTGTTTAGCACGACATCCGCTGGTTTCCTCTTTCTGGTGCAGAGAGAAAAGCCGATCAGCTGATCATTGATCAGTTTCATGATTGAATTAGCAACTTTCTAGCTGAAGAGGAACTGGGACAAATCACGTTCCTCTTCACCTCAACTTTAAAGTTCGACCTCCTCGGCTGCAATTGGTCCAGCCCAGAGTCGATCATGACCAGGGATGGACTGGGACAAAAAATCGGCCTGGGCATTTTGACTAGAGACCGGCCCACCAAAAATGTGACGTCATTCAGGGGTAAAACCGCAAAGGATTCTGGGAACTTGTGGCAAGAGGTACTAGCGCATGCAGGCTTTCAATTGAACTCAGTTACACAGCGATAAAAAGAAACACAAAAAATGGCAAGAAACTGTTGTATTATTAACTGCAATAGCCGGTGTTGTGCCAAAAAGTGATTGTCTGCCAAAAACTGATTGCTCGTATTTAAATTGCTATAAGTAACTTGTTGGGCTATAATATGTGAAACATATGTCAAATGCATCCCTCATGGATGACATAAAGTCATATTGAGCTACAAGCAACATTAGTGTAACAAGGTAGAAGCCGCAATCAGTCTTTGGCAGTGACTTTTATATAACCTTTATTTATGCCGTTAAAAAAAAGTCTAATTAACATTAAAAATGTCTTTTGTAAGAAGTAGTTGGACAGCAGAAATGGCTCAAATATTACAATAGTTCTGTAAAAATATTTAAAGTGGGGATAAAGGACCGGATTGGTTATAATGTAAGTACAATAACACAGAGTTGTAAAGATACTTGAAAAAACAGATAATTTTTTAATTCCATATATAGCCCCTTTGTAAACGCTGTTCACCGAAGTCTATTTACCAACATATGTAAAGATATTACACATAAAAAATACACGCAAACATTGGCAATCACTTTTTGGCACAACACCGGTCCAAGTGTGAACTGAACTTCAGGTAAGAAGTTATGACCTGCAGTCTATCTGGGTCAGATATAAACCAAGTTTAGGTGGAGTTTATTTTCGTTATTCTGACTTTTTCCGTACTGCGTGCTAGCTAGCATGACGGAGTTTCTATACAGCTGGGTGGGTGCTATGAAGTTAATGATGTTGAACTTTATTTAGTTCATAAGTTATTAGAGTTGCCAACCGTCCCGTCTGGTATTCAGAGAAAATATTACGCGTTTCTTATTGAGGTGAAAAGGAACAATTTGTCCCGTAATTCAGCTACATTGAAAAAGGCACAAAGCTGTTATTCTGTGTCTTTGCTGCACAGCTGCCTCTTCGTCTCTCATTCTCCTCCCTCCCTCTCCTGTTTTTACTTCAATCATGAAAACTGATCAATGATCAGCTGATCGGCTCTCTTGTTTGTTTATCGCCCACTTTGCGCCAGAAACAGGAAACCAGCCGATGTCGCGCTAAACAACAGCAGCACGTTTAAGCTTGATCAGCTGTTGTTAGAATTTATTTAATATTAATTTCTAGTATCAGCTGATGTTTGCTGGAGCCACAGCTGCAAAAAAGCTGCTGGTCATGATATTGGTTTGGTTATCTGGTGAGAGGGAAACATGAAACCAGGAGATGTCCTTACTGAATCATCAAAGCTGAACAGGTGATGGAGATACAGGTTTACCTTTTAGGTGACATAAATGAGTTGAAGAGAAGTTATGAACTGTTTCTGAGAGACAGATAACCCCAGGATCCTTTTTAGGTAGCTGACAGCTGGTAACTGTGCAGGAGCAGAGCTAGCAAAGTTTTGCCAGGGGTGCCAGGTAGGGCATTAACAGGGAGAGGTGGGCACAAAGAAATACTTTTGTTTCTTATTCTCATTTAAAATGTCTAGCTTTTAAAAAATAATTATCTGAATCTTACAACAAACGATTGATGCATATATACCATCAAAACAGTGAACATTACTGTCACAACAGCGTTTGTTTTCATTCAAAGGCTTTATGATTTTTCCTATAATGGTGGGCTGGTCTCTAGTCAAAACGCCCGGGCCGATTTTCTGTCCCAGTCCAGCCCTGTATGCAGCTCATCTGCAGTCTGGTGTTACCTACATCTTCCTATTCAGAAGGCAGAATTTCTGAGTTCTGAGTACAATCAAAGCACCACGACTGCAGTTTTTGTGTTGGATGTAAAAGGCGCACATGACGCTGTGACGTAGGCTAGAATCATGGCAGCAGTCATTGACGGTCCAGGCGTGGGATTTCTCTCGTGGAAATATGTAATATCTTTTCCTTTCTATTGGTAGGTGGCACAGTGCACTTGTGGCAAGTAAGCAAGCTAGAAGACTGGCAAAGTTATGGAAGCAACACATTAACAAGAGAATTCTGAGTAAAACCAAAGTTACTTTCCCTAGTAACTAGTTACTTTGGAAGTAACGAGTAACTTGAAGTAACTGAGTTACTTTTGATAGAAGTAACTAGTAATGTAACTAAGTTACTATTTTAAAGTAACTTACCCAACACTGACAATAACACAGAGTTGTAAAGATACTTGAAAAAACAGATAATTTTTTAATTCCATATATAGCCCCTTTGTAAACGCTGTTCACCGAAGTCTATTTACCAACATAGATATTACACATAAAAAATACATGCAAACATTGGAAATCACTTTTTGGCACAACACCTGTTGCATGACAGCCACGGGAAGCGGACGGGTAAAGAGATCGGTTGTTATCGTATTACGTCGTGGAAATTGTTTAAGACATGTTTCCGAAGTAACAAAGAGCCGATGGATGGCCTATAAGATTGCTAAACAAGGGGGAGGGTGCATCCGACCTCCTCGGCTGTAATTGGTCCAGCCCAGAGTCGATCATGACCAATTGGCCAATCCAACACTTTTCATTATTTATACCCTTCCAAAAAAAAAAAATAAATAAAAAAAAATAAAAAATAAAAAAATTCGATCGGCCCATTAAAACAAAATATCGCCAGCGGCCCACCGGGCAAATGCCCGGTATGCCCGATGGCCAGTCCAGCTATGATCATGACCAACTGGCCAATCCACCACCATTTATTTATACCATTAAAAAAAAGAAGAGAAATAAAACCCCATCGACCTATAAAAACGAAAAATCACGAGCGGCCCACCGGGCAAATGCCCGGTATGCCTGATGGTCAGTCCAGACTGGAGTTTGAGTCGTAGTAGTGACGAGAGGAAAGTGTGTTCTGGAAACTGGCCACTGGGTGTCACTGTTAATCATTTTAATTGTGGTCTTCATATTTCTGGAGTAAAATAAGCTGTTACGTGACGTCGTTTTGTTGGAGACTAAAAGAGTAACATCAAGGCTGGCCAAGCAACCATAGCACAAGAGGCAGGTACACACAGAACAGTCTGTGACAAAGAAATGTTGCTGCAGTAAATGCAGTAGACTCTTTTTATTAAATCTTTGCTTAAATTGTAAGAAGTAAATGTGTAAAATTACAGAAATCTATTAATTCTTTGGTGTATTATAAATGGCTGTGGTGAGGTCTTTGTCAGAGAACAAACAAACCACATTTAAAATCCAAAATCATTTTCCTCCTTCACATTTTCCAAAGGGCCTCATGTTTGATACCCGTGTGAGCCACGGAGGAGCTCACGGTGAGAAAGAAGCACAAAGAATCCCCATCAAACTAAAATCAACATGTAATTATGCTGTAAGTATGAATTTATTTCTATTTATTGTCTGTCTAAAATGTAAAAATATGTATATAAATAATTTTCACTCTGTAGATTTTGTGGGTGTGCTCTGATAATTGGCTACAAAGTGTCAGTATGAATCCTTTTATAGTCTGATGAGTCAAATAAAAAAAGATAATAAATGTATCAGTTTTATTAGTTACTGTTTCACCTGATTTTACCTGAACGCAGATAAAAACTCCAGCAGACAGAAGGCTTAGAAAAACATCAAATCTTTATTATATTCATAGTTGTTATTATTAGAAGCATTTCCATGCTGATGAGAAGATACACTGAAAACCCGAATGAGAAAATACTGAGAGAGCATGCAGCGAGGATGTGTTAGGAAGAAGACGTCGATGCTCGTTCTCTCCCGTTTCTGCTTCAGCGCCGTCGGCTTTAAACACACTTTGAAAACAGGAGTGACTCACACACATGGACTAAAGTAACACACACGCACACTTTACAAAACCAGAGAACAAAAAGTACACTTAGTGAAGTTATCAAAATATAGGCTATATACTGTATAATCTCAAGACTCCGAATGTTGAAACGAGCAGTGCCGAGTTCGTTTCTGGGATTTCGACGTTACATCCTCAGACAGCCGTCGCTTCTTTAAAGGACACCGACTCTCTCAGTTAACTACGAATCACAGTTTCCATCCCTGCTGATCAAACGCGACTGATTTCCTTGCTTTAAGCAGCCGCTGGCGTCAGCGCAGCTCTGAAAATCTGCTTGCAGACAAGAGCTGAGCTGCTAAAACTGTCCGACGGCTCCCGGCTTCACGTCAGGAGGAAAGAAATGACAGAGGCGACTGACGACAAACGTCTGACTCAGCTTCATCGTGAGTTGTGGAAGATGAGAGACGATCGCCGTGTTTGTGCTCATGCGACATAATAACAACGCTTCTCCAGAACCGACCGTGATCACGGATGCACTGATCGGATATTTGGGTTGTGTGTCAGTCTGACGCCGAACAAGTCGTTCAGCCGTATGTAGTTTACACCACCCATCAGCAAGGGCCTGGCAGCTGTGGTGTAGCATGGAGGAGCTAACAGGAAAGCCACAACAACTCTGAGGCTTTTCACACAGCTTTTATTTGTGGATGATACAAACGTGCACGTGAGGAGCTCTCAGACCGAGAGGACCAACGGAAACTAAAGTAACAGACGCGACGCACAAATCAGTTCAACCACTGAGATTTTTGTCTTCCAGACATTTGAAATACAAACAGATTTCCTGAATATCTGTTGTGTGTATTTGTCTTTAATAAGATAATATTGTCATAATCTTGTTTTTGTTCGGTTTGTGTTTCATCGGGGAAGCTGCCCTCTGGTGGACCAACGTCAACACTCATAACGAGGCTAACGGGCAGGGTTTTAATAGTTTTGCAATTTTCATTAGTTTTTATTTTTATTTAGTTTTGACTTCAGATTTTCAATTTTATATCAGTTTTAATTAGTTTTTACCAATTGTTTGCTAGTTTAGTTTAGTTTTTATTTTTTGGAAAATCCTTAGTTTCAGTTTAGTTTTGATTAGTTTCAGTTATAGTTTTAGTCGTGTTTGCAATAATTAAGTGTAACAAAATCCCAGTTTCATCATATCAGTCATTCTGCTCATCCTTGGGTATGTTGCTATTCCAGCTACCATACTGCACCCTGGACAGGTCGCCTGTCTGTCGCAGGGCTAACACGCAGAGACAGACAACTCACATTCCCACCTATGGGTTCTTTAAATAAATAAATAAAGGCAGATGAACAACCATTGATACCAGGCAACTATAAAATGTATATCTTGGCCCCAATGAGACTATTAACTCTCGCAGCACCGGGTGTTCGTAATTTTGGTTCAAGTGAATTGATAAACTTTTTGAAGGTAATTGACTCACACAGTTGTGTAGATATCCCCGTCCTGTTGTCTCGGGATGCATCACGCTGCCTTGCCTGGGGTTAGCTTCTGTTTTCTGGGGATGAGGGTTGAGTGTGCTCCCTTACCTTCTCAAGGTAAGCTAGGTTAGCCTTCTTGTGTGAGCTTTTCAAGTGCACTTTAAGGTTTGTGGGATTTTTTTCCCTTTAGAAATGTCCCTCATAATTTGTCTCTTTCCACTACAAGACACTTGCTTTATCCAAAACACAGTCATATTCAAAGTAATCCCAAATTGGACTCTGGCGCTTTCTTCCGACTTTTCCTGACACGATTCTACGCGTGGACGGAGCAGCAACACAGACGACTCGACTAACGTGCTGCCACCTGCTGGCATAATGAGATACAGCAAGAAAAAAATCTGGAAACTAAACTTCATTTTCACCCTTGACTATTGTATGACACGCACACATCAATGAAAACTAAACACATTTTTGCTATAAATTCAGTTAATTTTAGTTAGTTTTGTGAACACTCATTCCAATTTTAGTTAGTTTTCCTTTTTTTGTTTTTATTTTTATTTCCGTTAACGAAAATGTTTTTTCACTTCTAGTTTTCGTTATTTCGTTAGTTTTCGTTAACGATAATAACCTTGCTAACGGGAGCTTCTCTTCTTTGCTTTTACATTTTCACTTTCAGGCTCCAGCTCCAGTAAAAATCACTGCTTCCTCATTCCAGACTGTTCCTGGGTCAGTCCTCGATATCAGCAGACACCCAAAGCCAGGCTACCACACTGGAGCTGACAAAGTTTGATCGGTGCATCCCTGATCACGATTTTCAGGATACATATGTTTAACTTCACCTCATCTTGTTGTGGATGAAGTGTGGAGAAACGAAGCCAACGTGGGCGATGAAGGCATCAAACAGGATTTTCATTTGAAACCAAAAAGTGGAAACTATTCTAGAACATTTTTAATTTACAGTCACATTTTGGTTTAGATTAGGAGAAGATGATGGCTACGACGTGACGGAGTTTCAGTGGCTGAATCTCGACAAGGATGCAAAATTTCAAACGTTCCTGCTGCCTCAAAGTAAGGAAACCAATCTTAAAGGAAAACCGTGTTTGAAATCCAACCAACAAAAACGACACAGTTAGAGTTTGTAGTTAAAGAGCTAAATCAGGCAAAAAGAGCGGCAGCGGCCTTAGATGCAGAAACCAAAGTGAAAATACGTGGTGATAAAAACGTCTGTAACGCTTCCTTTAGCGTGAGATTAATAACTGGTGACGCTCAGTGGCCAAACCAGGGAAAGCTCCACATCTACACGGCACGCTACGTTCAAACCGACATATCGACTGTACTGTTACTGTACGTTTACTGTACAAAGACAAACCTCCACCATCACTGCGGTCCACTGATGCTCGCCCGACTGGGTGGAGCTTCAGCGTCGAACGGCGTGCTACGACAGCTGACTCGTAGCGATGAATTTCCAGTGTGAAACTATAAACAGATGCAAACACAACACGTGGACTGACTTCGGTTCGTCTAGCTTGTTTGGGCTGTGATATTTATTTGTGAAGGTAAAGCAGTAACTCGTCTGCACGTCGCTCGAACGTCTACTCCCAGTTTTCAAAAAGCTGCTTCTCGGGACAGTTTTGGTTCCAACAACTCGATGGATGCAGGACTGATTTTTTGTGTTCATCGCATCCATGATGATTTCAGGACATCCTTAAAGCAGCTTAAATGAACTACAGTCCTACCAGGACACCAGTTTGTGTCCGTGGCGAACGCGGCGCGACTCAACCTACCGCTCGTCTGGCTGACACGGCGCCGGTTAAGTCATTCAGAGGCGAGGCTCAGGTCAAGGTCACGCAGGAATGAAAGGTTTGTGACCACATGGACTAAATCCTGCAGCTGACTGAGTGAAACTGAGCGCCCGGTGAGTGGAAAAGCAAAAGCACTGCAGTTCTCCTTAGTATAACGGGCACAAACAGGACATTATGCACAGCAGTGTGCACGAGCAACCACAAATGTCTCCTTTTGCCGAGGCTGCAGAGCGCACGGAGAGAAAAACCGGCAAGCCCCGCCCGAGAGGCTCTTAACGACCTCTTCATTCTCTAAAAATGACCTTCAACCAGTGTTTGCAGGAAGGTCGATGGTCATATTTCATAATTCTCATAATTTAAAGTTTTACATCTCTGGAAACAAGTTACCAAATCTCTCTGGTCTTGTTCATGAGATCTGAACGCTACGTCCAAGAATCAGATAACAGAATAATCTGTTGACATGATTATCTGTTGGGTCACTTTCCACTTGAGCGACTTGGATCAAAACTGAGGATGGATTTCATCCCTTCGCTTGTCCGGTTATTCTCCGGGCTCGCCCCGGCAGCCTCGGCCGTCCGAGCGCGAGTGTGTTCATCTCTCTGTATCGAGTGCTCACAGAGTGTAACGAGACATTAACACAGGAAACGTTTCCACACAGAGATAGGTACACTGGTTACATATTGCTGTTTCTCAGTTATGCAGAGATTTACCATTAAGCACACATTTAGGTTAGCTTGTGTTTTTCTTTGCTCACATTCACAAAAGATACCAAAGTCTTATTTAAATGGAGAGAGAGAGGAGCGAGAGAGGAGGGTCAGAGGAAGGTCAAAGATTTGGACTCTGGAGCTCGTTTGGGGGTTAAACTTCTAAGTAAAGGTCATTAAAAACCTCGAAATGGAGGCGCCGATGAAGGGACACTTAATATTACAAAGACATATTCAACCCTGGATGGACTGGACATCACATTTAGCTGGAACTGACGCATTCAGAGGCAACATAAAGACATGAAAGTCTCATGAAATGGGGCCGGAAACGTCAACGGTTTGGGTCAGTTAGCAGTTTATGGTTAACAGATTACAACTGGAGCCTGTTATTAGTGTTAAAGTCCGAGTATTTGGCAGTACGCTGATTAGCAGCGACTATAATCAAAGGTACCTTTTGTAAAGAATTCTTGGAAAAAAGCGGATTCAATCCTTCAAAAAATAAACCAGCTTACGCCTTTATGTCAAAGACATTTATGCATTGTGTTGCAGATGCAAATTGATGTAATACCTCCGTCGACCACCAGGTGGACCTAAACTGCTCACGAGAAATTCTAAAATGAGCTCAACATTCGTACAAATGTTGCTAATCAGACTTATTTTATTCAGTTGGAACACAAAAATCGTTCTGTGCATGTAGACGACTGTAGCGCTGGTGGAAAACTACACTGGAGCTCAGATGAAACGCTGCCACCTTGTGGTGAAAATGTTCGTTGCATTTCCTGCCAGACGTTTGCAAAAGATTAAAGATTAACGGCTGACAAACAGCAGGATAAACATCGAATCCAGCTGTTCTTTGTGGTCAGGATCGCTGGAAATGTAAATGAAAGATAAAGCTCCTTCTTGTTATTAAATGTTAGCATCCTCCACATACAGCGAGTCAACCCGGAGGCCAAGAACCACTTACTCATCTCACACATCTGCAGTGGAAATAAAGTCTCCTACAGACAATTATTGGCTGTGTTCAAGTAAAAACCAGCAGCTGTTAAGCCTGTTTTCACTTCTGAGTTTCAAACAGTTTGGAGTCGGGATGTTTTCTGGGATTTTCCCTCCATGCACTCGGGATTTTTACATCTTAACTCAAGCGGAGACGGCAGAGGTTCTTGGTCTCAGACGGGCAGACAAACTTATTTTGCACAAACTGTTTGAGCTCTCGTGCGCTGCTCTTGTTCATTTACGCAGAAAGCGTCTGAGAATTTAACAAACACAAAGCACAGGCTGAATATCTGCATTATTGTCCACGTTTGAGCTAGCTTGTGCCGAGCTTGGCATTAACGAGAAAATCTGTTTAAGACCCAAAACTAGTAGCAGCAAAAACAAAAGCATGTAGCAGCACAAACGAACGTTTTGTGGTTGTTGTTAGGCCCCGAATGACAGCACAACACGGACAGATACCGGGCTGGGACGATGTGGTGATAAGACGTGAAAGGTTGGGTTTTTTGGAGGAATCAGATTCTCGGTTTCTTCAAAGGAATGCGGAACGTTTTGATCAGATACAAGGCACTATAGATTTTGCTATAGAACGGCTAAATTAGGAGGTTCTGGGCTGAGATTAAGAGAGGAGGGGGGCGGGGTCACCACGAGAAGTTTGACTGACGACGGCGAAAGTCGGTGAAAGCAGGAGTAGAAGATGGAGAGTAAGTACAGCGGAGAGACTGATCTGGTGGTGGAGTAGAAGAGAGAAGAGGAAGGGCGTAGTTAGGACTGCATCTCAGCGCGCAGCATCCACGGAAACCAACAACAGAAGAGCAGCCTGCAGGAGACGAGGAGGAGGAGGAAGAGCAGGGTTCAGTAAGTCTAAGCAAATCCTGCCTGCTCTGCTGGACTTATTTGGACTTTTGATAAAAATGTGAAAACACAGTTTGATTTGCTTTTCTTTTAAAAGCTCAAATTGAACCGTTTCCAAAATTTCCTCTTGTCAAAAAGTCCAAGAAAGCCGAACAGCAAAGAGTGCAGGCCTGTGGGTAATGTGACGGAGCAGGGCTGACCTGGATATGGAGCTCTCAGATGTGAGGTCTTTAGGAGAACGCATCGTGTTGAAGTTACGCTTCGGCTGTGACACTGCAGCGCACAAGCACACAATGGTTGTTAGAACAAGGAGACAAATACGGTTTTCAGGGGTAAAGAAGAATAATAATAAAACACTATGGTCGTCACTTACTGGTGATCTGGTGGACCTTCTTCACCGCGGAGCTGTCGTTCTGTGAGCCGTCCTTAGGGCCTCCGATTCTGACAACAACAGTGTTTATTGGTGACAGGCGTCGCTCAGGAATCAAACATTTTAAAAAGGCTTGATGTCACATCGTCCTGGTTACTTTGAAGCTTCACTTCCTGCCAAGATTCCACAGCTTTTAACCTTCTGTAAAACTTCAAAGTCCTACCCTTTCGTGGTCCTCGGGATCAAAAATGGTCCCACCCCAAAAAGTGCTCTAAAAGGTTATATATCAATATTTTCCATAAAATACATTTGAAGTAATATTTGATTGTTATTATAATTAGGCCTTTAGATGGTCCAAAGATTGGCACCAACATTCATTTTGATCCATTATTATTTTTTGTGCAGGAGCACATTTTAAAAAATCCATCCTTTCGTGGTCCTCGGGACCAAAAATGGTCCCACCCCAAAAAGTGCTCTAAAAGGTTATATATCAATATTTTTTTCCACTTTAAATGAGTCAGTCTTTTAAAACTACTTCTGCTTAAAATATCCATATCAAGTTTTAATTATATTTTCATTGTTTTAACCCTTTAAATACCAGTTTGGGTACATGAACGCCCTGTTTTTTAACAGAAAAAAAATAAAAACTTCAATATTTTTCATAAAATGCATTTGAAGTAATATTTGATTGTTATTATAATTAGGCCTTTAGATGGTCCAAAGATTGGCACCAACATTCATTTTGATCCATTATTATTTTTTGCGCAGGAGCACATTTTAAAAAATCCATCCTTTCGTGGTCCTCGGGACCAAAAATGGTCCCACCCCAAAAAGTGCTCTAAAAGGTTATATATCAATATTTTTTTCCACTTTAAATGAGTCAGTCTTTTAAAACTACTTCTGCTTAAAATATCAAGTTTTAATTATATTTTCATTGTTTTAACCCTTTAAATACCAGTTTGGGTACATGAACGCCCTGTTTTTTAACAGAAAAAAAATAAAAACTTCAATATTTTTCATAAAATGCATTTGAAGTAATATTTGATTGTTATTATAATTAGGCCTTTAGATGGTCCAAAGATTGGCACCAACATTCATTTTGATCCATTATTATTTTTTGTGCAGGAGCACATTTTAAAAAATCCATCCTTTCGTGGTCCTTGGGACCAAAAATGGTCCCACCCCAAAAAGTGCTCTAAAAGGTTATATATCAATATTTTTTTCCACTTTAAATGAGTCAGTCTTTTAAAACTACTTCTGCTTAAAATATCAAGTTTTAATTATATTTTCATTGTTTTAACCCTTTAAATACCAGTTTGGGTACATGAACGCCCTGTTTTTTAACAGAAAAAAAATAAAAACTTCAATATTTTTCATAAAATGCATTTGAAGTAATATTTGATTGTTATTATAATTAGGCCTTTAGATGGTCCAAAGATTGGCACCAACATTCATTTTGATCCATTATTATTTTTTGTGCAGGAGCACATTTTAAAAAATCCATCCTTTCGTGGTCCTTGGGACCAAAAATGGTCCCGCCCCAAAAAGTGCTCTAAAAGGTTATATATCAATATTTTTTTCCACTTTAAATGAGTCAGTCTTTTAAAACTACTTCTGCTTAAAATATCCATATCAAGTTTTAATTATATTTTCATTGTTTTAACCCTTTAAATACCAGTTTGGGTACATGAACGCCCTGTTTTTTAACAGAAAAAAAATAAAAACTTCAATATTTTTCATAAAATGCATTTGAAGTAATATTTGATTGTTATTATAATTAGGCCTTTAGATGGTTCAAAGATTGGCACCAACATTCATTTTGATCCATTATTATTTTTTGTGCAGGAGCACATTTTAAAAAATCCATCCTTTCGTGGTCCTTGGGACCAAAAATGGTCCCACCCCAAAAAGTGCTCTAAAAGGTTATATATCAATATTTATTTCCACTTTAAATGAGTCAGTCTTTTAAAACTACTTCTGCTTAAAATATCCATATCAAGTTTTAATTATATTTTCATTGTTTTAACCCTTTAAATACCAGTTTGGGTACATGAACGCCCTGTTTTTTAACAGAAAAAAAATAAAAACTTCAATATTTTTCATAAAATGCATTTGAAGTAATATTTGATTGTTATTATAATTAGGCCTTTAGATGGTTCAAAGATTGGCACCAACATTCATTTTGATCCATTATTATTTTTTGTGCAGGAGCACATTTTAAAAAATCCATCCTTTCGTGGTCCTTGGGACCAAAAATGGTCCCACCCCAAAAAGTGCTCTAAAAGGTTATATATCAATATTTTTTTCCACTTTAAATGAGTCAGTCTTTTAAAACTACTTCTGCTTAAAATATCCATATCAAGTTTTAATTATATTTTCATTGTTTTAACCCTTTAAATACCAGTTTGGGTACATGAACGCCCTGTTTTTTAACAGAAAAAAAATAAAAACTTCAATATTTTTCATAAAATGCATTTGAAGTAATATTTGATTGTTATTATAATTAGGCCTTTAGATGGTTCAAAGATTGGCACCAACATTCATTTTGATCCATTATTATTTTTTGTGCAGGAGCACATTTTAAAAAATCCATCCTTTCGTGGTCCTTGGGACCAAAAATGGTCCCACCCCAAAAAGTGCTCTAAAAGGTTATATATCAATATTTATTTCCACTTTAAATGAGTCAGTCTTTTAAAACTACTTCTGCTTAAAATATCCATATCAAGTTTTAATTATATTTTCATTGTTTTAACCCTTTAAATACCAGTTTGGGTACATGAACGCCCTGTTTTTTAACAGAAAAAAAATAAAAACTTCAATATTTTTCATAAAATGCATTTGAAGTAATATTTGATTGTTATTATAATTAGGCCTTTAGATGGTTCAAAGATTGGCACCAACATTCATTTTGATCCATTATTATTTTTTGTGCAGGAGCACATTTTAAAAAATCCATCCTTTCGTGGTCCTCGGGACCAAAAATGGTCCCAGGTTTTACTAAGGGTTAATGTTCTGCTATATTTTCAGTTTTTTTCAGATATTTAATCTTTTTCATTTCCAACATTGGAAGAATTTCTGAGCTAATTAATCCTGAAGCTGATTATTTCCCCATTCTCATTTATTACACACACAAAAACATCACGGTACCTTCGACATATCCTCACCTCTGGACACGGGAGGGCGGAGCAAACACTCCGTATTTGGGCAGGCAGCTGAAGTAGCGGACCCCAAACACCGAGCCGTCGTGTTTCCCTGTGGGCTGGTCCAGCTCGATACCGAACCAGTAACCTGCAGGGACACAGATCCGGTCACAGCTGCTCTGTCTCTGCTTTCAAAGCTTTCTTTAAGCTGATAAGCATTTCTGCAGGATTAGTGCAAAGGTTCTCAGGACTGGAGAAGGACAGACAACACGTGTGCACAGTTCAGAGAACCGACTGAGGATCAGCAAACGCACCTGGAGCAAAGTCTGTCTTGCCAAAGTAACGAACGATGCCGTGCTTCTGTCCGGCCACCAGAACCTGATCTCCGACTTCCACGTTCATTCCCTCTGGATCCAAACTGGCTACTGAAGCCTTCTTCTTCTGGGCTGAGAATGCAGAACAAAACCGATGAGAAGCACAGATAAACGTAATCGAATGAAGCTATTAGCAAAGATTGTAGCTCGGTTACCTTTCTCTCGCTCTTTCTCCTTCTTCTCTTTCTCCTTCTTGGTCTTCCCTGCGAGGCGGGAGGCCAGATCCATGCGGGGTGTTCTTGGGGTGGAGGTGACTGATGAAGGCGTCTGGTCCACAGATTTGGAAATCTTTGAAACTGGAGCGAAAATCCCTGCAGGGCAGAAGAAGATGAACGCAGTGAGAAACAGCAACAACTCCTGTTTCCATGCTGAAAAGACGACGAGCGTGCTCCTCCAGAAGTCTCACTCCTCCACCGAAAACCTCCACGAGAACAGTCGGTCAGTGAGTTTGTTTATGATGAAATCAAAGAGCTCAGACCAGGACTTCCAGCAAGGACAGCCGACTGAACACGAACAAGAAGATGAACAGAGATATGACGTCTTTAGATGTCACGTTCTCTGATGTATTCACTGATTCGCTGGATGTTCTAAAGCTTGGAGGTCTTGAAGAGCCACAGTCACTTCCTGCAGATTCAGGAATTATTACTAAACTTGAGTTATGTTTGCCTGATTCCCCTTTGGAGGTTTTCTGGGAACATCCAATGGGAAGCAGATCAGAACTCACTCGTGAGAACCCGCAGCGACTGGAAAAATCCTGGGAAAAGTCGCCTAGAATACGCTACTTAACACGGTGACTTGATTTCCGATAACGGGAACAAAATGAAAGGAGTGTTTGTCTCGCCCGTAGAAACCACAAATCTCTCACCTAACTTCGGAGGGCAGATGAAGTAGCGGACGCCACCCACGCTGCCATCGTTCTTGCCCTCTGGCTCGTCTAGCTCCACGCCGACCCACTGCCCGCTGGCGAACTCTGTAGTACCACAAAACCTCAGAGTGCCAGTCTGAGAGACACAGAAACAAAAAGAGAGGGCGGAGTCAGAGGTGACCTCTCACACTCTCGGAGCATGACTGCAAAAGAGATTTGTTCTGGTTAGCTTGCATGGGGGCAGATAGTCTGGGGCCCTTTCTCAATTCTCAAGTACGCGAGTCCGTACTCCCGTGCGTTCTCACGGGAGTACGGACTCGCCGAGAACGCGAGCACGTACTCGCGATTTGTACAATTGGTACACCAGTGTACTTGATGATGTCACAGGTCCGGAGTTTTTACTGCCGTCCCCTCTTAATTTAACTGTGAGTAATATGTTATGAAGCTTAACTTTAATCACAGCCAAACCGGTTTACTCAGGAACAAATAAAACACTGAAATAAACCAAACATTAACATTTAGAAGTGATCTAAGTGACGTATATATCATGTTTAACCTCAGTAGTGAAATCTCTATTAATAAAAATAGTGTACATGTACATACGTGTACATACCTTAATAAAAACAAGCAGGTGAGATGTTGGAACGCTTTTATTTTTATTTTAGTGGACACTCAATACAATAGACAGCTACTGGGGTTTGGGGTTTGTTTAACCTGAGTAGCGAAAAGACCGCGGGGGGGTTGAAAACGATGTGCTGGGAGTCCGCTGTTCTCGCCGGCTGTAATAATCCTCGACCTCGCTGTCTGCTATGGAGCTGGCGGGTCACAGACGTCTCCGAAAACGTCGGACCTCGTTTGGAAATATATGATATCTTGATAAATCGAGCAGATATTTGAAGTTTACACAGCTACATTCTCGCTTGAAAAGAACTTAAAAGTTTATTTTGTGACCCAGAAAGAGTAATATTTAAAAGTTTTTAGTCCCGCTCGTCCGCCATTGCCGCGTTTGAGTTTTGGACGAAATGCATTCTGGGATATTTAGCTGTACCAAGTCCACACAAGTCACCACCGATGCATGCTCGATAAAACGGGCGGAGCGAGAACACATCCGAGACTTTTTCGCGTTCTCGGCTTGATGCGTACTTCGAATTGGAACAGTACTTGGTCTCCGACTGATGACGTATCACGAGTACACGAGAACGCAAGTACGCACAAGTACGCATATTGAGAAAGGCCCTGGGTGTCTGCTGCTGTGTTTGATGAAAGGGACGAATGTGACATCAACGCTACAGATGGAGGGACGGTGATTTCATAGGAAGACAACATGTTGAGTCACTTCAGTTAGTCTACAATCCAGCCACTCCAACCAACCTGTCTGCGTTTTGCAGTCGGGCTGTCGTCTCTGCTCTGCTCTCTGTGGGGCTACACAGTGAAAACACACTGTTCAGAGCTCAAGAAGCACAGTCTGAAGGACAAGCTGGCACCACACACACACACTGCTGTTTATATGTTGTTAAAAAGAAACTGCTGATCAGATTAACCTCTTAACATCCACTGGCATCCCCCCCAAAGGCTACAGGGTCCTATTTTAAACGCCCAAATGTAAAAGCTGTTAATAAAAAACCGCAATTCAAACAAGACTTTATTTGAAATGTAACATCTTCTAGTTTCTGAAAATCTGCCGACGTAACTTTTGACCAAAAATAACGACTTGATGCTCAATCGTCCAGGTAAGTAAATCTGTTGAATCCGTTCGTCGGGATTTAGACTTTTCAGCGGGAGAAACATTAACTCAATCAAATGTCCTGTTTATAAGGTGGAAACCTGCAGTCAGCTGAGACTGAAGATGTCACCTGATGATGATGATGAAACGTTTCTCCCACTGATGAACAGAATCCTGCAGAAACTGCTCGAAAATCCACCTACGGAGCAAATCCCAAACCACCGTTCCCTTCCACGTGTCAACCCAGATCAATCCAGGTGAACATCAAGAAAACACTGGACAAACCTGGAGAGCATTACTCCAAAAACCAAACAAAACTAGTTTCCAGGCAGGAGGGAAACTGGAAGGAGAGTTTTGACACCAAAGTACAACTTCTGGCTTTCAATAAGAAGAAAGAAAATGCTGCATTCGACCATAAGAACGTCAGTGAGACATGGTGGTCATATCAAGGTTAAGATGGCTTATAACCATCAATGAAACGATGAATTCTGAATTATAATTAGAAAATATCAGGAGACCTGAACCGTGCAGCAACACAAGAACCATCATCGCATCCTACAAAGAAGAAGAAGAAGACCTCAGAGCCCCTCCCTCTCAGAGCTGAGGATGCCTGTACCTGGGAACGGGATCAAATCCCTCAACAGCTGCCTGAAAAGCTTGTTTGTAGTTTTTGATACACGAGGTGGCTCACAGCAAATATCCAAAGCAAAGGTCCACATACCTGCAACCCTCTGGAACAGCGGTCCCCAACCTTTTTTGCGCCACGGACCGGTTTATGCCCGACAATATTTTCACGGACCGGCCTTTAAGGTGTCGCGGACAAATACAACAAAATAAAACTAGTACCGGTACCGAAAAAAAAGAAGATTTATTCATAACACGCGTGAAAAGACCCAGGAAAACCGAGTAAACGATAAAAACGATAACAAAATAACGCTGAAAACCGATAAAAAACCCTGAAAACCAAAAATTTCACACCCGAGCCTCAACTCTCGCGGCCCGGGGGTCGGGGACCGCTGCTCTGGAATATTAAAAAGTACAAATCTAACATTTTAATGTAATTTCCTGTACTTGCATCTCTTTGCGTCTCCTTGACCTCCATTCACCAGGCTGCCACAGAACATCTTAGGGGTAGTTTGCATGTGAGCGACACGCTAAACAAGCACCGGCTCAGAAACTAGAAGATGCCACCTTCCAAATCTAGTCTCTCACATGAGTTCGGTCTTTTGTTGCAAGTTTGCATACGAGCACAAATATCATGTAAGTGAGTAGACGTGAACCAAACTGTACCTCTAACCCTAAAGAGGTCGCTGTCGACCTGGTGGATGTTCAGAGGTTTAGCACCGTGATGTTTTAGGTCGTGTTTATGCAGAAATACAGACGATTTGTTGTTTCAACGTCTGTCAATTTATCCCAGTTTGATCTCAGCGTGTCTGACCTTCATGTCGTCCAGCACCACGCGGTCTCCCAGCTTCAGCCCCAGAGCGGCCAGCATCAGGTTTCCTGGGATGTTGTCGTAGTTGGGCAGCGTGGCTCTGGGAAGATTGCAGCTCAGTGGAACGGCGTCCAGTAGCAGCTGCTTCAGCTCTTTGGCCACCATTGCCGCCTCCGCCTTGTCCAGGCTCATGTCCATTGGGTCGGGAACCACCTCTGCTGGAACCTGACCCTTATCGTTCTGCAGAAACAAGTCAGAAAGTCAGATTTGAGACGATAAATCACCATTAAGGGTCTCTGGATTTCAACTTTAAAGGAACAGCAGCACAAAAAACTCTAGGAGCTGAAGCAGTCTTATTATCCTTATCCTCCACCTGCAGTTCAGACCTTCACAGACTGGATCAGCCAATCAGAGGAGAGTTCGGCAGAAGCTAAAAAGGCTCGTTACAGAATTAAAAAGAACTGAGGGTCTGCACCAAGGACTGGGACAAGGTAAAGAAGGATTACTTTGAAGTGAAAATTATGCAAAGCTACGTTAATTCATGAATTAAAAACAAACAAACATGGAGCTGGAGATGAGCCCATTTAATTAGCCCCCAGTAGTAAATAAGGAAAGCTGTCCTTACCCGGACGGTGGGGTTGGCTCCGTGCTCCAGCAGACATTTGACTGCACCCAGGCAGAGGTTGGAGGCGGCGATGTGGAGAGCCGTACCATAGTGGAAATCGCTGCATGTGGAGTTCAGGACTGAGGAGAACACGGAAGGAGAATCTCACCTCCTGCTACCTTCAGAACGATCACTAAAACACTGCCTGGTGTAGAAATTACCTCTGGGTTTGGCTGCTTTGAGCAGGACTCGGATCAGCTCCGGGACATCGAAGTACGCGGCGTAGTGCAGGGCGTTCATGTTGGTCCAGCGGCTCCTCAGACTCACGTCGGCGCCCAGCGAGATCAGCTGAGTGGTGAGACGCAGCGCTGCCGCCGGGTCGCCTGCACACACAATGAGGACGAAACTAAGACGCAGAGGAGCTGAATCCACCACACGCACAGACGCCGAGCAGCTGCCCTGTACAATAACTTGGAACCACGAGGGAGCTCGAGTCGGCATTATTCCCAGTTGTTACATCAGGACAAACTAGAGGAATGTGGGACCTGAAACAAGGATCGCTCCTCTGCTCTTCTTCCTGAAGTAAAATCTCTTCTGAGTCGAGGGTGGAAGGATTTGTGACTTTGGACTGAAGTTGGTTTGGTGTGTCGTTGGGATTTTTTGTTTCGTGTGATTTGTGATTATTAGAATTCAACCCTCTGAGGTCCAAGTTTTCACAGGTAATAACACAAACTCTTCACAGAAGGTTTATGGGAAAAATATGTGAATAGTTTTATTGTTTTCTCGCGGGTGGAGTCAGAGTCATCAGCAGTAACGTCGAGTTAGACCCAGGATGGTAAAGTTGAAGATTTGTGATATTCTGGGCTGATATCAGCGTTTAGAGTCATTTGTCAGATATTTATTCTGGGATGATTAACAGAGACACACTGACTCCAGTTTTCTTGGAAAATGTTTTCCAAATGTGACCTGCTGACTTAGATGATGTTTCTAAGAACCAAAAAACAGCTTTTCTTCATAAGTAAAGAATCTTTTTAAACATAAACTGTGGTGAGTTACAAGAGTTTCTCTCACTTAAACTACTGAACTAATGAAAGTGCTCCTG
The DNA here is from genome assembly GCF_963576455.1 of Neolamprologus multifasciatus. NCBI lineage: Eukaryota > Metazoa > Chordata > Actinopteri > Cichliformes > Cichlidae > Neolamprologus > Neolamprologus multifasciatus. The sequence goes on from NC_140452.1 coordinate 4,576,379, forward strand.
GAAAGAGGCACAAATAATGAAGTGAAATGAGCTGCTGCCGGATATCCGACGTCACCGAACTGGGCTTCACCAAGCCAGCAACTTTTTTTCTGTTTTTCACTCGTCTCCGTAGTTTTGCTCGTAGCCGCCTTGATCCTTTGCTCATACCGAGGCTGCTAGCTTGCGGCTGAGGTAACTTTGTTAACTTGTTTAAAAGTCAGCTGGCTGAGGGTGAATTACGAGTCTCGTGAGTAGGGATGGGTATCGTTTAGGTTTTATCCGATACCGGTGCCAAACCGGTACTTTTGAAACGGTGCCGGTGCTTAAACGGTGCTCAAACCGGTGCTTAAAGAATGGAGAACACAAAATTGGTCCAAAAACCTCTCATGTTCAGCTGTTTTTTTGTAAAAAGATAACAATGTTAGCCTTTTCTGCAGCTATGGGGCATGTATGGTATCACTCTTGGCTGGAAGCAGCTTAAACAATGGAAAAAAACACAAACTTTGTCCAAAAACCTCTCATGTTTAACTGTTTTCCACTTTTTCTTTGGTCATTTTAGCCTTTTTGGCCAGGGTGAAGGGAGTATCTGCCATCAAACAAGAAGACAGCCGCATGTAGCTATGATGGTGTTTGCTAGTTCACCTTACATGCATTAATGTAATAACGTGGTTAGCCTACTCAACGTAAATTACACACGAACAACATGAAGCTACTCACGCAGAGAAGAACGGCTGCTGCTGCATCATCATCCTCATCATTTCTGCTACACTGGCAGGGCTCCGGGTCCGATAACAGGCACCACACCCGCAGTAGATGTGCACGGTGTGAGGCGCATTTGTATCATCGGATTTGAGGAGTTACCTCCTTTGACAGTATCACAGTATCAGCTTAAAGCACTTGTTGCAGCTGCTGAGTTTGCTTATTTTGCTGTGAAGTACAGCCAGACTTTTGACCGCTTCGCCTTGGGCATTTTTAATCTGTAGCTCTGCTCTAAAAGAACATACGTACCTGGCCCCGCCTACTATCCTTGGAAACGTAAAATGATTGGCTAGAATCTAAAGTGTATCACAGCTCAGGAAAATAAAGCACCGAAATGTGCGCTGCTTTTCGGTCTGGTTACCACCGTTTATGTCAGAACCGGTGCCATCATGGCACCAGACACCGGTACCCATCCCTACTCGTGAGGTTTATTGTCTTCATCACTCACAGCGAAGAGCTCGCTAACAGCCACAGCCTCACACTAACGACCTGCCTGTGAGTCTGCAACTGAGTATTTGAACACATCGCCGTGTGTGTGCTGCACATGTATGAAACACGCTAATTAAGTCAGGAACGCTGAAACTGTCCGATGCTGGTCTCTGGTCGGTGCACCTCTAGACCGATGCTTCCCTAATAAGTATCAAATAAAGTAACTCACCAACTCCGTGAGCTCCGGCCTTACAGCTGTAGTGAAGCAGCGTCATGTCGGTCAAACCATCGCGGTCGTTCACATGGCAACCGCGCTTCAGGAGCTGAGACGGAGGAAAGACAGTTACAGGTAACGTGAGGAGTGTCTGACCAGAGATTTCACACCAAAACTTTACAAACTGATATCTGCACGTGCAGCTTTCTGGAACTTTCCATTTCTGTTTAGAGCCACATCATGTCAGAGCATGTTCTGGTTGTCACACAGCAGTCGTTGATATCAAGCTTTCAGTTTTCTGGATTTTTAGGCGTCACTTTCCTGTCACACTAAACAAAAACGTTACATAAAGCCAGGAGGGGCAGATAGCTGAGGACTACATTTATAATATTTTATTCAACATCAGTATGTCGCTTCTACAGGTGATATTATGGTTGTATAATAAACTTTAAAGTGGGAAAACCCTGAGTTCACATCCTGGCCGTGCCGGCCGCCAGCCGTCCAACTCGTTGGCTGATTTCTTCTCCGCGATCGTCGCTGTGCCGCTCTCTCCTTGTTTTTCTTGCCTCCAGGCTGAGTCGGCTTCACGCTGAGTCACGGTGAAGCTTTGCATCGCTCCCTCTCCCTCTGCACCACTTGCTCTGCCTCCTGTTTCCATGCAGCCATTTTAACTGGGTCATTATCACCATCTCTCTGTGTGCAGCGCTGCTGTCAGTGTGACCGTTACAGAAAGTCTGCACAGATAACGCCCCCTTCATAAACCTTTCCCCTTCCTAAGGGATGGATTTTTTAAATAACTGTTTAGGTTACGATGATGCACATGGATGCTGCTGCTTTAGGTTTGCTTTGGAGCATTTTCAGTGCAGTGATCTGACAAACAGCGCGTCCAGCTGTGGGGCCCGCACATCCAATCTTCTCTAGGATGTTATTTGCATGTTGCTTAGCAACAATCACATGGCATCTGTGCCTTGGTCACCATGGTTGCTAAAAACTTGGCACAGCGGCTTCTTCTCACTTTTGACTAAAAATAAAGTAACGGCAGCAACAACTTTTGAGACGCTGCTGGTGATGTAATCAAAGTGCGCAAACAGGTGTCTGATGCAGAAAGCCTGGGACACTTTGCCTGGGGAAAGCTTTGGGACAGCCTGGGGGGCGATCGTGGCTCAAGAGTTGGGAGTTCGCCTTGTAATTGGAAGGTTGCCGGTTCGAGCCCCGGCTTGGACAGTCTCGGTCGTTGTGTCCTTGGGCAAGACACTTCACCTGTTGCCTACTGGTGGTGGTCAGAGGGCCCGGTGGCGCCAGTGTCCGGCAGCCTCGCCTCTGTCAGTGCGCCCCAGGGTGGCTGTGGTTACATTGTAGCTTACCATCACCAGTGTGTGAATGTGTGCGTGAATGGGTGGATGACTGGATATGTAAAGCGCTTTGGGGTCCTTAGGGACTAGTAAGGCGCTATATAAATACAGGCCATTTACCATTTATCACATGGAAGAGCCTCCATATTGTTATCTGGTGTCCAGTCCAAATCAATCATCAATAATGGTTCATGCAATGAACCATTATTGATGATTGATCAATGCAATGAAAAAATCCAAGCCTGGATTTTTTCATTGCATGGACCAGCATTCAGGCTTTAAGGGCCTGACAGGAGCTGCTCAGAGAGACATCACTGCGTGTGTGTGTGTGTGTGTGTGTGTGTGTGTGTCCAGAGGGTTGAATCTGGGTCAATGTGACAATGAATCAGTGTTGGCTTTAACAGTGACACAGAGGACTGCAGCAGGCTGCACAGACTGGAAGAGAAGCTGCAGCACTGCCGAGGTTTCAAAAACGGAGACGTGAGCTCCAAAGTTTAAGCCTAATGGAAGTTATTAAGAAATTAACTATGAATTTATGAATGAGGAAATTCTGTGTAGAGAGCAGCAAGTTTTTATGCATCAGACTGTAAACGTGTTTATTTCTGCTGTAAAGTTTGAACAGGGGAGTCTGTGGGGACGGACTCACTGCTGGAGCCTCTAGTGGACGTTAGAGGAACTGCAGGTTTTCTAGTGTTTTTTTTTTGTTTTTTTTACTTTTATGTTCTCACCTCATTGCCGATGATGTCAATCTTGTGCTGCACCTGGGGAACCCACTGTCGCACGATGGCGAACAGCTCAGGGACCGTGGTTTGGGGATTCATGAGGATCTCCAAGCAGGCCGGGTCATTTGGGTCGAAGAAGGTGAAGGCTGCACACGAACAGGAAGAAATCACAGATGAGCTTAAAGAGACAAAGAAAGGTAAACGGAAAGGAGCGAGGAAAGCAGGCGGGACATCGTTCCGGACGGTGACACCAAGAAGAATCTGTCCCCGTCATCAAATCAGAAATAACCTGCGAGTGCTGCAGTTTCTCTTCCTGCAGCCTCTGCAGCTGTGAGGAGGGTTTTATTTCACTGCCATCAGCCTGACAACCTGCCCCACTGCGACTCGCTGTCAGCAGCTCCGGGAGAGCCATTCCACTTCCTGCTAATAACAATGAAGGAAATCCGCTGCATATTCATCTTGAGGCACAGCAGGGGGCGCTCACGAGCTTGTCCTCAATAGCCCCTTTTCCATTAGTACCTACTCGATCGACTCAGCGCGATTCACTACAGTTTTCAGGGTTTTCCATTAGGTCCTAGTACCTGCTCACTCACGGTTCCTAGCGACGCGAGCAGGTAATAAAATGTGACATCGTCATTGGCTGGTCAGTAGCGTCACTCGATTGTTTACGAAAATCAAAACCCCCATTTTTGAAGCTTGACAACGAGGGAAACGGCTACGAAAACGACGCCGTGATCCCCGAGTGTGAGAAAAGCCGCAGACTGAGCAGCAGGTATATCATCACCTCGACGTCCACCTTTGTTGTGGCGGCCGTGTCACTTATTAATTACGTCGTGGGACACGCAGATGCGTTGCTATGACGACAAGCACGCACACTGGGTTGTAATGGAAAATCAGTGGATCTGAGTAGGTACTAATGGAGAAGATCTTATGAATGGGACTGAAATAAAATAGCACCAATGTCTAACTTTATCTATAAAATGCGTTCTGCTAATGCGAGCTGATCGGTCACTTAAGGACGTCCTCCCTCAATGGCGCCCATTCCCAAAAGATACCCGGATGTTAGAAGTTAAAGAAGAAGAAACAGCTGGTTGTGGTGGTTGACGGTGATGCAGCTACACAGTCTCTGCTGCTGTTGGCTTCATGCCCCAAATCAACATGGCAGATGCCATTAAGCAGCTTGTGGTGCTGTAACATCAGTAATACTCAGAGAAACCTGTAAGAAACATCTAAAAATTAAAGTGAAGCTGTTGTTGGGGCCAAACGTTTACCTCACATTTATATTTTTGCTCTACAGCTCCTCAGAGCGCCCCCTAGTGACCAGGAAGTCTAGAGAGTAGGAGTTAATGCTGAAAGAGTAAAAGTCAGCTCCTCTGTAGGAAAATCTAAAGCAATAAAGTTTGTTTTAATAAATATTTTTGTCTAGAATCTAGTTTGAATAAATTACTTTAAACATCTGTTCAACCTTCTTCATCGAGCATTAGCTTGAGAGCGCCCTCTGCTGTGCTGCTCCGTGAACTGCAGTGATTTGCTTACTGAACAGTGATTGGCTGTCATCAATACAACCGATCAGACAGACTGCTGACAGTGACTCCAGCAGTCTCCACTTTAACAGCGTGACTGGCAGCATTTAAGGTGTCTGAATTTAAGGCGGTATGACGTACCGTAGTCTTTGGGCAGCGGTGCCTGGGCGGACGGGTGCACCATGGCTCGGCGCCGCGGCTCGTGAACCGGACTCTGGTACTCAGACACAGACACGGGCTCTGGCTCCGGTTCGGCCGGAGCCTCCTCCTCTTCCTCGCGCTCCTCTCTCTCTTCCCGCTCCTCCTCCTGCTGCTCTTCCTCCTCGTCCTCCTCCACTTCTGTCCTCTCCTCCTGCTCCCTCTCTTCCTCTAGCCCATACTCCTCCTCTTCCTCTTCTTCCTCCTCCTCTACTTCTTCCTCCTCTTCCTCTTCTTCAGTCAGCGCCTCCTCCTCCTCTCGCTGGACCCTCCCCTCCTCCTGCTCCTCCCGGTCGTGCCTCTCCTTCTCCTGCACCTCCAGGTTCTCCTCTTTTGTCATGATGAGGGATTGTGCAGCAGGGCCTGTCAGAGAGGAGCAGCAACAGATTTTAATGAGATTTTCTATTATTTTCTCCTTTAAACAACATTTTATTCAGGAGTTCTCAGCGTTTGTGCTCCTCAAACACTAATGAGGATACAAGCAGAGATTCAAACAGGAAGCACAAACTGTCAGTGAGTAGTAAATACTAATAACTAAGGACATCCCTGATTCAGGGAGCCTTACGTCCTCGGTCAGGACACCATCCAGTCTGACCGACCTTCATGAAGAACCAGGTTTCACAGCCTCGCTCAGTCATTTGTTTCCTTGATGTTTTACTCCATCAGACTGCTGGGCCTTCACCCCGTCTTTGTAACTGACACAGTCTTCATTCTGAGCCACGAGTCTTTAAAAGGAGCTGCTTCCTCTGCTTCCCTGCAGACTGAGGTTCTGTTTCTGTCACATTGTCTCGTGTGACCTGAAAGACTTCGAGCTGAAATGATTACCCCTCTCGTTTGGTTTGATATTCGCATTTTGTGAAACAGAATCAACCACAAGAAGTCCAAAACTGCGACACGGGTGAGACTGCTGCAGATAATAAGCTTGATATGAACCAGAACACAGGATATCACGAAACAGACCTCGTCATAAGAAGCACGACATCAGAGAAACCAGAGCCACAAAACACGGGACACAGATCAAAGCAGGAAATCTAAACTTCACCCAGAAACAAATGAAACAGAAAACAACTCAGAAAACGTGACATTCAGCTGCTGCGTCACATAAAAGCTCTTTTTCTTTGCTGCAAAAAGACAGAAAATCTTTACGTTTCAGATGTTTGATTGAATCTAAGGCGAGGTTACTGTTTCAGACTGAATCTGCTTCGTGTGATGTTTCAAATGTTCTGTGCACAAACACTCTGTTCACCAAGTTTCACTGCAAAATTCAGCACTCAAAATGAAGCTTTATTGGCAGCACATAAAGACAACGACCTGTCTGCATCTTAATATCACACCTGAATCCAAACGGTTATAATTCTGTTACTGTACTGTTACATGAAACTAACATTACTCAGATAAACCTGCTAATATGGGCTCGAGCTTAGTTATTACTTGGTTATTACTCAATAATTACATTTTGTAATTACATAATTATTCCTTTTTTTTCTCTCCTTTTTCTTTTTTCTTTCTTTTTCTTATGAGTTTCAGATTTGCAGATTGGTGAATTTTGATACATTTTTTGAAGCCAAACTGAAGTTTCATATTTATGGTAACAGTGTAACATTACATAATTCTTCCACTAGCACCACATTATGTTTCTGAGCTGTGACGCGCTTCAAACAGCTTTACTTTAGGTTTCTGCTGCAGAATGACTTTAAATGAACAGATTCAATCAGTGACGCAGTTTGTTGCCAGTAACACAACATTTCAGCGGTTTGTCGCGCTGGACTCGGACCGCGCCCGGCCCGAACCACCACGAGGGCGTGGCCGGGATGCAGCTGAGACCGGCCGAGGTTTGTTTTCCTTCAGCATCACAACACGAGTGCTAAGTATAACTCCAGGGATAGGGTGTGTGTGTGTGTGAGAGAGAGAGGAAAGCGCTGAAAGCAGGCTAATTGACCCACTGCACAGTGGCTTAGAGGGCTAACGCTAACCCTTCCTGCCCATCATTAGCTGTTGACTGGATTAAATCCACTTTAGCAAATGGACACGATGCTGAAATCCATCCGACTGCATCCATCACTGAGTCAGCATCATGCAGAGTGTGCTGCTTTAGGCTGCTTTCATACGCTAAAGGCAGCGTTTTCTTTATTTCTTCACGTTATTTATCAAATGTCTGTGACGCAGCCGTGCAGTCTATGGATGCCATGGATCTCATGTATCTGCAGAATCTTCCAGAACAGGCCTGAACGTGTCACCGTGGGCTGTTTACATGTGAAAATGACCTGAACAGCATCAGTGGGATAAACACTTCCCTCTGTGCACCATTTAGTGGGTTTCATTTCTCTGATTAAGCTCATTATCAGTGCTTCATGTAATCTGAGATCCCAGCGGGACACAACGACAGCAGGACTCAGCTGAGGCCACGATCGAGGTTACGCAACACGACCCTATGAGTCAGCGTGGACACACACACACACACACACAGGTGAAGTGCATCAGCATCCCGATGAATCTCCTAAAAACAAGCTCAGCTGCTGCTCTGTGTTACCGAGGTTCCTGTTGTCAGACGCCTCGCTTCCAGGTCAAATGATCCGGACTGATTTAGGACCAGTGAAGGCGGCGCGCACATACGTGTTACATTTATTCACTTCATGTTTACGGCACATGTGTTAAACACAACTTCATGTAGATTTAATGAAACAAGAATAAAGAAATGAGAGATTCCTGATGAAAACCTGAGCAGCACCAAAGTTACAGCCAAGCTCAGCATTCTGATAACAGAGATCATCTGTGTTAGATAAACATGAGTTTGGATTATATTCCAGATTATTGTTGACAAAAAGCCCGTTTCTGTCCCTACAGGTACAAACTGCAGCACGTCGCTTTTGACCTTTTTTTAAGGCCACAGAGCAACATCCATGTTCTCAAACAGGAACGAACACATTCACAGTCACAGGCTCTCCTAGATTTTTCTATGTGCACCATCAGGAGAAAGTCAGTGTTCAGACACGTAAGACGGATTTCCCAAAATCTCCACTATGTCCAACATGTTCCCGTTTTAAAGATAACCACAATGTTCAAAATGTTCCTTCATTAGCAAAACAAACACATTCAGCAGTTTCCTTATGCCCAAAACATCCCAGCTTTCCAAAGTAGCAAAACATTTCCCAATAATCATTTTATCATCAATGTACTCCAGGGAATTTTTTATATATCCCCAAAAAAGCTAATTTTAAGGAATAACTAACAAACCACCCCCTCAATAATATTCCTGCTTTCTAAAAATTTCTAAAATCTCCAGCTGTTCCATAATATTCCGACTTTCCTAAGACCTTCCAGTGAGCCTTGAATCACTTTTTCACCTTTTTTTTTAATGTCTTCACGTGGAAGCAAATTTTCCTCTTTTTCCTGCAATATTCCTACAACACAATACTCCTACTTTCCAAAACGAACATTTCCCCCCAATTTTCCTCTTGAACAAAAATATTTTCATTTCCACAAATCGACCGGCTCAGTTCACACTATGGAGCAACATCGATCTCTTACTGGGAATACTGGGAAACCTCTGTTACCACCAACAGACAGCTCCTTTTACAGATTACATGACAAACTGCGCACTATTTAAACTATCCATACTTTCCAAAATATTATGGATATTTCCCCCAGAAAATCTCCTCATGCATATTCAAAGATGTCCGTGTTTTCTTAGATCGGCCCACTCAGTTCGCAGACTGGAGAAGGATCGATCTCTTACTGGGAATACTGGGAACGCTCCGCTCTACCCAGCAAAGAGCTCGTTTTAAAGATTGACCGACACGCAGACCTGAGCGCTTGTAACGTGACAGCTGCGCGATATTTGTGTCGGTTTGTGGTGGTTAGAAGCTGTTAGACGCCACGTGATGTGAGAGGCGGAGGAAGGGAGGAAGGAAAGGAGGCCATGGCAGCTTCAGCATCCTCCTCCTCCTCCATCCAGCCTCCATTTTACATCAAACCAAACATGAAGACAAAATCGCTGCAAACCGAGTCAGAACACGCCCGAACCCACGGTCTCCTCCCCACGCAGCGTGTTTCTGACGCTGAGTGATGAAAATGTTGCGATTCGAGCTCGGTGCGCGTTTGTGGCGATGTGCGCAGTGAAGGCCAGGATGGGAAAAACGCCCCTGTGACACAATGAAAACATCGGCAGGCTGCTTAAAGCCCATCGGAGTCACTTTAAAGAGATTTGAAGCGCTGAGAGCTGCTGCTGTTTTCTCCATCCTTCCTCCTCAGCATCGTCATCCTCACCAAAGCACCTGCTCTGCCTCCATCGTCTCATCGCCTCCAAACCCCGTAAATGAAGCTCAGCTCGGACTCAAATCTGCGCTTTGACGTGTTTTACTTACCTGAGAACAAGCCGCTGGTTGATGAGTGGGTGACGAGCTTCTCTCCTGTCTGATGGCAGCTCCGCAGCACTCACCTCTGTGACGCTGCGCTCCTTCCGCCGCTGTATATAGTCCTCCCTCTCTCCCCGCCCAGACGGTTCTGGCTGTTTCCGTTTGCATCGCTCCACCGCCTCTCTCACTCACTCACCGCAAACACTTTAAAAGTCGAGGAGACGTCTGAGGAGACGTTAGACTATTTTTTAAAAGTGGTAAACTTGTATGATTACAATGACTATAATAACGCCCGAATATCCGAAGTATGACTCATTTAAAAATCTTTGTGCTTTCACTATAAAACATAAAGGCATAAAGTGAGCTAAAGAACAAAAATACACTTTCTGTAAATCCAATAAACTTCATTTCACTTCTCAAATATCACTGTGTGCGTCTCCTATATGATATATTTAACTGACATTTTTTATTGTAACAACGATTTATACAGGAAAATAATGACTATTAACAAAGCTGCCCAAACGTTTGCATCCCGCTGTATACTTCCGTCCATTCTGGTTACTCACACTGAAATCTACCATCATTACTGCATGTTCAGCTCTGCTTCCTGTCATTCTGTCAGCGCCATCATCTCCAAACCACACATCACAGCATGTCTCACTACTATTTATTTTTATTTAAAAGGGACAATGCATATTAATCTACATGAGCACCTGTATTCATTATGTAAATATGCCATATTTAGCTGCTAGCCAGGTTGATGGCATATTAAATTCTTTCACGCTTGACACTCATCCCCACCCTGCCTGCCTGCACTCTCTTCTTCACCTTCATCTGTTGTTTTGAATGGTTGACCTACATATTTAAGCTATTGACTGTAGAAAACATGGATGACGCGACCCCGCCTCCTACCATTGTGCAAAAATGAAGCCAAAATACCCCCCTTGTGGAGGCTGCCATCTTGCAAATTTGGAGCCAGAGTCTGCGCAGTAGTGACTTGAGGTGGAGCGACTGTGTAACGCTCCCGCCCACACACCCGCTGGACGTGACCGCAAACACGCCCCCCTACACTTTTTACGTAGCCCGGCTGCTCGAGTTTTTTTGCTGGTTTACCGCGACTGACGACTCGTTTAATTAAGGTAAATACAACCATGTCACTGTTATAAAAAAGACACACAGCTTATCATCTTATAGTTCTAAAATCACTCTGTTGTTAATTCGTTAGTTAGCTTAGCCGCTAGCATACGCATTGTGTTGAAGGCTTGTTGCTAGCTAGTTAGCGATGCTACACACCTGCTACTCTTAATAGTCTTCAACACTTATGTTTTTTTTATCCATTTTTAGACAGCGATGAGATCAGCTGCACACTCTACAGAGGCCCAGAGTTAATATCAAAAATATAATGCTGTCCTTTGAGATTTTAACATTAGACTGATTGATCTAAAACTGTTTAAATCTCTACAGCCTGGTAACATGGAGACTTTAAAAACAGCAGCAGGTTTCAGTAGTGTAGTCTAATTTGTTCTTTTCATTTAATAATAGAGTCCATATTATATCAACAGCTACATTCACCCTGGAGAGAAACTAGTGAGGGAGACCATCAGGACCAAGCTGGGTTTCTGGGTCCAGAGGTTTGGAGAAACTTCTTCCCTTTCTTCATCACAGCTGTCCTGTGCCAGAAGTTCTGTTGACCCGCTGTAAGAGGCATCATTTAAGAAACACCAGGAAGACTGAAGCTCATGGCATTGATCAAGCAGGACTCATGATGTTCACCAGCAGCTCCCTCACAGGGAAATCTTCAGCACTCCTCCGTAGGCCCGCCCCAGGAGATGGATAAACCCAGCATTCCATGAACACTGTGATGGAGACCTTTGTTTTGTGTAATGTTATAAATACTCTGATACTCCCCAGAGGCTCCGGACTTTTACATAAAGATATTATATTCAGTCCTGTAGAAAGTTATATATTTAAAAATATGTGATCCTCTCTGGTTACTCTGGTATGAATAACTCTGAATCACTTTATGGTAAATAACACTATCTGCAAAAAACTGTGAAAGAATTCCAGATGACAAGTTTGTAGTTCAACATACAAGTGACGACCTTTGACCTTCATCAGGTTTTATTTAATTGTGTTAGACGAAATCTCATATGCTCTTCATGCAGCTGAGTACATCAAGTGTTTAAAACGGAAGCTGTGCAGGTCTGAGATCAGCAGCTTTGTGAAACACCAAACTGAGGTCCTGTTAATGCTGATATATAGTGACACAGTTACATGAGTGATTAATCCTTTTGTTTTTTTGTCTTTAACTTTATCAATAAAACAGCTGCAGCTTTCACTACAGCACGTGTGGTACTTTAACCTTTGTACTGTTTTCATCAGTTCATTTTACAGTTAACATATGAACATGTTGGATGATCTGTCTGCTGTCACTCGATGGGGCTGAGGTCTGAATCTGAGGGCAGCTCCTGTAATCACAAAGACAACAGAACCATCAAACTCAGATATAAATAAATAAATTTTAAATAAATTTTATCCCTCAATATTGAAATAAAGCTGATTCTTCTGTCCTCACACACTCAGGATCTGAAGTTCTTCTCTTACATTTTTTCAGTACAGTATCACAGTACACTACAGTACTTTAATCCATAGTTCCTGATTAATGAGAGTTACTGAAGTACAAGCTTTTAAAAAAAATGTTACTGTCTTTACAGATGTGGCAAGAGACTGAAAACATGCTGTTGTTTGCACATATTTAATATTCAGCTCTGCACAGGAGCTGAAGCAGGGTGCAGCCTGTTGTTTTTACAGTATAATACTTGTAATAAAAGTACAGTAACAGTAATTAGTGACTGAGCAGCCCGGGGCGTTTCTCTTGATTTCTTCAGTAAATTTATTCACCTGCACAGATTAGCTAAACGAACCCTGACAGCCGAGTGCTCATTTTAGCTAGCTAGGTCTCAGGAGCTAGCTATGGACGGTAGTTACGGAGTAGCTTACAAATAGAGCTGGGCGATATATCGAGTTTTTAAAAAATATCGATATATTTTTATACGAGATATAAGATGTGACAATATCCTTTATATCGATATAGTCTATGTTACGTTATAACTATACTTGTGGAGCCGCAAGTTTGCCTCTCTTTCGTCCACTTTTGTCTTTACGCAACATTACTCGGCCTCACCCCTCCTTCACTGAACACAACTCCCCCTCCTCCCCCATCGCTTCACCTGCAGGAAGCGACAAGATGGACACGGCAAATCTCCGTTAACGAGTTACTGCGCATCGCCCCGTGCGTGGGGCTGGACGCCGTCAACGTGTTAGCTAGCTAACCACGCTAACAAGCTAACCACGCTAACGCCATGCAGCCCAGAGGCGCTGCACAGCCTAAAATCCTTTCATTTTCTCAAAAGTTGACAGCGCGCCTTATGTATGAATTCTGGTTGTGCTTGATGGCCGCGAAGCGATTTTATGTGGTACACAGCGCTCAGCAATCTGTCAAAAAATGTTTTAGTACGACTTTGGTAAGCTACGGTGCTGCACCGGTTGATGGATTGTCAGAGCATTACGGCTACCGAGGAGCCTCGCGGAGTGATACGTACTGTGCTTCAACATAATATTACCCTACTGTGTATAAGGACCATAAATGGCACCTGTTAAGAGACGTGGTTACGAAGAGGATTTCAAACTCAATGCTGTCAGTCACACAGTAGAAGTTGGGAACAGAGCAGCTGTGAAATCTGTCTTTGTTACTATGCTCTGCATCTTTTAGTTTACATTTTGACTGCACAATTGTGAGCTTTTTGTTGTGCACAAAAACAACATTGTTTTCTTTTATTTATGGAGCATTATTATTTGCATTATTAAATGCTCATAATTTATTTTTGAGTAAATTTTATGTACATCTATGCTCTATGTTAATAAAAGTGCCCGTGTGACATCTGGGACACAGCTTTGACTAAGAACTCTCTTTTTGTTCTTACTTTATGGCTTAAAAAAATATCGAGATATATATCTTATATCGCCGTCCAGGTAAAATATATCGAGATATGAATTTTGGGTCATATCGCCCAGCCCTACTTACAAACACATTTAACTTACCGAAAAAGTGCAGCGAGGCCTCGGGTCCTTCTGTTGGGTAGTCCAGTTTACTGAAGAACACCTCAGGCTGTCAGGTTAAAACACTCGGTCGTGTTTTCGTAGCGTAAACGCTGGGCGTCCTCTCAAAGCCTACGCTCTATCTGCTATTCGCGAACAGAGATACGCAAGTTTCTCCGTGACTGCAGCTGTCAGTCAAAGCTCTTATGTTGACGTTTCACCCCAATTTAACATCACCGCGGTAGGAATTAGAATCAAACTTATGGGAAAGGAGACCCCTTGAACATCAATCAGCGTGATGAGAACTATTGATAACAAAAGAAAGAATCTTTGGAAAAAAATTTTCTAAGGAGAATTAATTTATTTTAGTCTGAGCCCAGTACCATCCGTTAACATGGAGGAGGCGGGGTTTATGACCTATACTGCAGCCAGACACCAGGGGGCGATAGAGACGTTTTGGCTTCATTTTTGGGGAGCTGTCACGTCGTCCATGTTTTCTACAGTCAATGATTTAAGCCCAAACACAAGATCTTCCTGCATGTTCACCTTTCCACCCGTCTCCCTCTCATTGGCTCACGTGTATTCTCTCTTACTGCTACTGGCCTTCATTCGTCTTCTCTTCAGTGCATACCTCCACCTCTCCAGCTGCTCCCTACTCTTAGTACCAGTGGTGGTCCTAGCCCGTTTGGCGCCCCCGGGCGAACACTCCCTCTCGCACCTGATGGCTTTGAACTTTTCTTGTCTATCTTGGTTTTAATTTTGCACTCCAGTATGAACACAAATCCCCCAACTCGAGGATCACCACAACATAACCTAACAGACCTACACCTTAGTTCACAGATTCACTTTGTCTAAGGTTTATTTCTGAGATTTCACAACCCAGGATTCAAATCATGAATACATAATGGGCTTGGATTTACAACATTATGAATTAAATGTGCTCTATTTGGAAGCAGCCGGCCCCCCTCCCCTTTCGACGGGTTGTGTGTGAGACTTTAAATCATCAAACTGTAAATTATAAATTTTAAATTGTTATTGATCCCTTTGCCTCTGTCCTAAAGTGTATATTTATTTTCTTACTCTTCTTATATTTATTGTTTGTTTACTTGCACTGCTGTAACTGGAGCCTCGTCGTCTCGTCTCTCTATATACTGGACTGTATGTAGCGGAGATGACAATAAAGTTTACTTTCACTTCAGCAGCGAGCAGGCGCACCGAGGGCTCTCGCGCTCACTTTTCGTGTAAAGAATTTCGAATTTCAAATTATAAGTCTGTATTATAATGTCTGGTGTTTTCGTGTTTGTTGTTTTGTTTTTATTTTGTTTTATTTTGCGAGTTGGTTATTAGATGCTGCTCCAGCCGGTCAGAGAATCCCCCGCCGCCCCGCCCTCTCCTCTCTGCGCCGCAAGCAGCAGGCGCACCTCGCAAACGGAGGGCGCCCTTACTCCCAGCAAATGGGCGATAGAAAACCGATCGGTGTCTATGCATGAGTACGAGCAATTTCTTTTTTTTTTTTGCCGATGTCCGTGATGCCGCCCCCACCACGATGCCGCCCCGGGCAACCGCCCGTGTCGCCCGTATCTAAAACCGCTACTGCCGATGCCAATGACATAATTACCCAGCTACATTTCCGAAAGAATGCAAAAGCATTGACATATATTTTTCCTTCCTACGATAGGCCGACGGGCAGGGCAGAGATAGATTTTGGTAGCCCGACTGGAAAAATCGCTAGCCCGACGTCCCGGGGCTAGCAAACAAACCTCCCTATTCTTTGCAAGTACCCCCTTTTGGTGGCGAGAAACTGTTGGTGTGGTCAAGTTGGTGCTGTAAAAACAAAAGCTCCGGACAGAACAGTTATCAGTCATGTACTTCATACAAAATTAACATATAATGAATTTCATATTGATCCTCTGAGTGTAATGGTACATTTTAATTTGAATTTATCAAAGCTAAACACAATCATTTTTCTTTATTTTGCTCTTGTTCTTGTGCAGCACCACATCTCAGCACATGCCCCTGTCGGTTCTATCTTACTTTTCTAAATTATTGACTATTTCAACGGAACCTAAATGACGTGGACCAGGGTTTGTCATTACATATCTCTATTTTGAATGTGACACGTCTATTATTCCCCTGTTATTCATAGACATCAATAGAGGTTTTTTTGCTTTTTTTTCTATCAAAATTAATTGGCTTTTTACAGTGGCCTCCTGTGGTTAATAATAACCGGTTCAGTCATGAGTGAAATCAAAGCTTCTCTTCACTTTAGCATTTAACATTCCCAACAATATAATGTGATACATTAATCGAAACACAGCTAATAAAACACAATTTTCTTAATGCAAACATCAGTAACTCAAAATTAGCAACCAAAGGGTTAAGTCTGCAGTTCACACTCATGTGAAGCTACAGCCTCCCCCTTTAGTCTCTCTCATCCTTCTGTTCCTGCAAAAACAAAACAAAGCAAGACAAAACATCCACCCTTCTTTTACAGGCTGGGTGAATTGTTTGTGGGTATTGCTGATAATGGAGTCTCACGCGGAACCTATTCGAGCCTCCATCACCAGCAAGATGACGTCATCATTTTAAAGGAAAACAGTTCCTTGTTTTTTTGGACTGGATTGACTCGCTGCAATCCTTTTAGCCTCAGGACTTCTAATGTGATCAATGTCCCATATAAGTGAATTTCTCCCAAGCCCATTATAATCATGGAGAAAAATACTTTGCAACTGTTTTCAGTAAGAATGTTTTATAGCGCTTTAAAGTTCAATCTCTCAGGCCTGGATTAAAGAGCTGATTTGTTAAATCAGGAACTCACAAAATACCAAAATATCACCACCGGTGGATCACTCCTCTCAGATGTTCTTATTTCAGTGCACTGTAACAAAAGCAAAAACAAACGTAACCAATAGGATACTCATATAATAACAAATACTGGGGCCCGTTAGAAACATGTCCAAGTATAAAACCATCTTTCTCTCTCTTAGAGAAAGAAAACAATCCAAACCTCACTGATAAAATCAACCTAGTGTTAAGCAAAACCCAAAAATCAACCAAAACTTCACCAGAAAGTTTTTCTCCGTCCCGGGACAATATTGTGTAGGAATATGTTGCGCTCTGTTAATTCTAGTTAATTTTTGTAGTTTAGTGGCTCCAGGAGGTCAGAGTTCAGACGTGTGATGTCATCAGTAAGCACAGAAAAAAAAACAGTGTCTGAGACGTGAGTGTCACTACCCGATCCGTACCGGAAACCCGATCGGTACCCCACATGCGCAAATCTTACGTCACTTCCTCTCTTTGCCAACATTGCGACATTCAATATATTTGAATGATACGGTTAGCGCTCAGTTAGCTCCTAGCATTTCTCAACAGCTCTGCCTCCTTTTCGACTGCCCGGGACATTTAAACAATGGATAATCCGTATACAAACAAATTCATGCTTTTCTCCTCAACAGAGAGCGTTCCCCGATTGAACAACAGCGCCGTAAAATAAGAAGAATGGCGCCTAATTACAGACTTAATAATATTGACTTAGCAATGTGTCACGTGAAGATTCAGCAGCCAGATTAAGTGTTTACTGACAATTGACAGTGATAGCGGACATCATCATCACTATTCCAGTCAATCCTCTCCTCACAGACAAGCATAAACACACTCGACTATCACTAAATCAAATTTAACACACGTTTGTAATGACGCCAATTCATTTGGGGTCATTACAAACGTGTGTTAAATTTGATTGAATGAACCACAATGGGGTTCATTCGCTCGGTCAGCAGGTGGCAGTATCCTCGTACACTGGGGAGTACACTGCCATTAAACGAACAGAAGAAGAAGAAAACATCTGCACATGCGCGGTACGGATCGGGTAGACCCGATTTGTACGGTCCGACTTTGCACATGCGCAGTAAGGATCGGGGAGTCCCGATCCGTAACTATCTTTTTATTTTTCGTTTTTGTCTACATTGTACTGAAATGCTTCATTATTGCAAACATTTTAAGATTTACTCATTATTCTTAACATCTTAACAGATACTCTGACCCATAACTATCGTAAAACGCTACGACCGGAAGTAGACACCTTTCGCGCATGCGGGGTACCGATCGGGTTTCCGGTACGGATCGGGTAGCGACAGTGAGGAAGCGATGTTTTGCTGATGATACGCTATGCTGCCTGTAAACTCCAAACTGAACTGAGGAGAATAAAGTTGCAAGAAAAAGCAGAATGGAGTCATGTCTCTCTGAGGGTGCAACATAATCTTGGTGTTTCCGCCCGGTTTGGAGTTTATACCGCAAAGAAGGATGAGCTGCAGGTGACTAGCCTCGCTCACTACCCCCCACCTGAACTCGTACGGCAGTGCCATCCCTCCGAGAAAAGGCAGTGAAGGTAAAAGTCTTTCGTCATGTCTAAAGTACAGCAGATGTCTCCTGATTGGGAGCAACTTCTTGAGGAGATAGAGGAAAAGTTACTTACACTGCTAGCGCCGGATTTGAATGAGATTTGTGCTGCCCTCAGTTTAGCCTTGGATGAAAGTGAAAAAGACTTACCTTGTAAACTGAGGCTGCGTATTCTCCAGTACTTAGAGGGAGAGGATGTTACTGCACGAGAAGATGAAGGAATGTCTCTTTTGTTGGAATTAGATGACAAAATTAATGAAGTGAAGCAAAAGAGATGCGAAAGTAATGCCCCGTTGTCTCAACAAGTGGTACAAGAGCACCACCCTGTGGCTGAAAATGTGATAGCACCCAGTAATTCAGACGAGCAGAGAGAAAGTGTTTCTCATCTGAATGCTACACGAGTCACCCCTGTCGCCACTCAAAGTGTCCCTTTTGTACATCCACTGTACCGACGGGATCTGAAAATAATGGGACAAATTGGAGAACCAAACCAAAAGGATAAATTAACATACACTAGCTTGGAAAGACAAATCCAGAGGGCATTGAAGAGGGGATATGATGAAGGAGACATTGTTGAAGCCATCATTCAAGCTATAACCCCAGGAACAAAACTGAAAAGCTATCTTGAGAGTAGAGTAGATTTGACTTTGCAAGCTCTCAGGCAAATATTACGGACTCATTACATTGAGAAAGATGCCACAGAGTTGTATCACTCGCTCACACGTGCTGTACAGGAGCCAAAAGAAACTCCAATCCAGTTTTTGGTGCGAGCCATGGATTTGAGACAACTTGTTCTTGCTTCAGAGAGAGTTCAGTCTGGTTTAAAGTACAGTTTGGAGCTCATCCAAAATCAGTTTCTCCAGACAGTACTCACCGGCCTCCATGATGACACCATCCGAACTGATGTGAAGCTATACCTGCAAAATCCTAAAATCACAGATGAGGTTCTTCTGGAAAAAATGACTGCGGCATACAGTCTGGAAATGGAAAGAAAGAATAAGCTGTCAGCTGCATCAAGAGCAAAGATGATCAGAGTTGCAGCAGTAAGTGGGGAAGATCAAGAGGTGGAGAAAGAAAGCAGTATGCACACATCAGACAGTAAGAACAAGCAAGGTGGAGTGGTCAAACGAGACACATTAATGGATAAAGTTGATCAAGGCAACAAGGCTATATGTGAGGCTCTGCAGAACCTCACCACTCACATTGCCAGCCTCCAGCAGACCTCTTTGGTAAGAGGATGGTCGGAGTTATCCACATGACACACACATAAATAAATGAAAAGGAAAGCCCAAGAACAGATCCCTGGGGCACCCCAGTAGCCAGAGGAAAAGGCTGAGAGGTGAAGGCTTTTAATCAAATGAACTGAGTGCGGTCAGACAGGTATGATTTGAACCAGGCTAGTGGGGTATGAGAAAGGCCGATAGAAGCTAATCTGCTGAGAAGGATGGTGTGAGAGAGGGTGTCAAATGGTGCACTCAGATCGAGGATAATAAGGATGGAGAGGAGACCAGCTGCCATAAGAAGATCATTCGTTATTTTTCATAGCAGTTTTGGTGTCATGAGAAAGACGGAAACCAGACTGGAACTGTTCGTAAAGGTTATTATTGGTAAGGCGTAGATAAACTTGTGAAGCAACTATTTTTTCAAGAATTTTTGAGAGAAATTGGAGATTGGAGATAGGACGAACGTTATTAAGGTTGTTGGGCTGTAGACCTGTTTTTTTTTTTTTTTTTCCAGAACTGGGGTGAGCGGAAATGTTGAAAGAGGCAGGAACAGTTCCAGAGGTGAGTGAAGAATGGATAATGGCAGATATGAGGGGAAGAAGAGAGGATAGACACGCCTTGACTAAGACTGTAGGAAGGGGGTCAAGGTGACAGGTAGAAGGCTTTGATTTGAGAGTCAGAGCTCTTTTGAGCCAACCATCCCTTTAACGTTAACTAGTGATGACTTCATGAACTTCTTCACAAATAAAATTTTTATCATTAGAGAAAAAATTACCAATAATCATCCCACAGATGTAATATTATCTACAGCTACTCTTAGTTCCATTGATGTTAAGTTAGACTCTTTTTTTCCAATCGATCTTTCTGAGTTAACTTCAATAATTACTTCCTCCAAACCATCAACGTGTCTTTTAGACCCCATTCCTACAAAACTGCTCAAAGAAGTCCTGCCATTGGTTAATTCTTCGATCTTATATATGATCAACCTATCTCTAATAATCGGCTATGTACCACAGGCCTTCAAGGTGGCTGCAGTTAAACCTTTACTCAAAAAGCCATCTCTAGACCCAGCAGTCTTAGCTAATTATAGGCCAATCTCCAACCTTCCTTTCATATCAAAAATCCTTGAAAGAGTAGTTGTCAAACAGCTAACAGATCATCTGCAGAGGAATGGTTTATTTGAAGAGTTTCAGTCAGGTTTCAGAGTTCATCACAGCACAGAAACAGCTTTAGTGAAGGTTACAAATGATCTTCTTATGGCCTCTGACAGTGGACTCATCTCTGTGCTTGTCCTTCTTGACCTTAGTGCAGCATTCGATACTGTTGACCATAATATCCTATTAGAGCGATTAGAACATGCTGTAGGTATTACAGGTATTGCACTGCAGTGGTTTGTATCATATCTATCTAATAGACTCCAATTTGTGCATGTAAATGGAGAGTCCTCTTCACACACTGAGGTTAATTATGGAGTTCCACAGGGTTCGGTGCTAGGACCAATTCTGTTTACATTATACATGCTTCCCCTAGGTAGCATCATTAGAAGACATAGCATACATTTTCACTGCTATGCAGATGACACCCAGCTCTATCTGTCCATGAAGCCAGATAACACACACCAATTAGTTAAACTGCAGGAATGTCTTAAAGACATAAAGACTTGGATGGCCACTAACTTTCTGCTTCTTAACTCAGATAAAACTGAGGTCATTGTACTCGGCGCTGAAAAGCTTAGAAATATGGTATCTAACCAGATTCTTACTCTGGATGGCATTACCTTGGCCTCCAGTAACACTGTGAGGAAACTTGGAGTCATTTTTGACCAGGATATGTCCTTCAACGCACATATTAAACAAATATGTAAGACTGCGTTCTTCCATTTGCGCAACATCTCTAAAATTAGAAATATCCTGTCTCAGAGTGACGCTGAAAAACTAGTTCATGCATTTATTACTTCCAGGCTAGACTACTGCAATTCATTATTATCAGGATGTCCAAAAAACTCACTGAAAAGCCTTCAGTTAATCCAAAATGCTGCAGCAAGAGTACTGACAGGGACTAGAAAGAGAGAGCAGATTTCTCCTGTTTTGGCTTCCCTTCATTGGCTTCCTGTTAAATCCAGAATTGAATTCAAAATCCTGCTCCTCACATACAAGGTCTTAAATAATCAGGCCCCATCTTATCTTAATGACCTTGTAGTACCATATCACCCTATTAGAGCACTTCGCTCTCGCTCTGCAGGCCTACTTGTTGTTCCTAGAGTATTTAAAAGTAGAATGGGAGGGAGAGCCTTCAGTTTTCAGGCCCCTCTTCTGTGGAATCAGCTTCCAGTTTGGATTCAGGAGACAGACACTATCTCTACTTTTAAGATTAGGCTTAAAACTTTCCTTTTTGCTAAAGCATATAGTTAGGGCTGGACCAGGTGACCCTGAATCCTCCCTTAGTTATGCTGCAATAGATGTAGGCTGCCGGGGGATTCCCATGATGCATTGAGTTTTTCCTTTCCAGTCACCTTTCTCACTCACTATGTATTAACTGACCTCTCTGTATTGAATCGTATCTGTTATTAATCTCTGTCTCTCTTCCACAGCATGTCTTTATCCTGTCTTCCTTCTCTCACCCCAACCGGTCGCAGCAGATGGCCGCCCCTCCCTGAGCCTGGTTCTGCCGGAGGTTTCTTCCTGTTAAAAGGGAGTTTTTCCTTCCCACTGTCGCCAAAGTGCTTGCTCATAGGGGGTCATATGATTGTTGGGCTTTTCTCTGTATCTATGAAGCGCCTTGAGGCGACATTTGTTGTGATTTGGCGCTATATAAATAAAATTGAATTGAATTGAATTGAATTTGTGGATGAGATCAGAGATATCAGTGACAGAGGGAAGTTGGAAGGCAGAAAGGCAATGTAATGGGGGTGGGGTTGAGAAAGAGGAGCTACATGGAACACAGGAGCCAGGTCTTGGTGTATTTTATGAATTTTTTCAGTGAAGAATAGCTTTAGAGAGTCACAGAAGTTAGACGAGTAGAGATGAGCGGGTAGAAAGTCAGACGGCCTGAGAAAAGACTTGAATAGTGAAAACAGTGTCTTAGTAGAATCCTCGCTTGAACAAACAATGGTAGAGTAATAGGCAGATTTAGTTTGGTTAATACAATCTATATAAAACAGAACATGGTTGTTAAACATTTTCTTATGAATAGTAAGGCCGGTTTTCTTATGGAGACACTCAAGTCGTCAGCTTTTAGCTTTCCAAAGTCGGAGTTCAGTTGTGTACCAAGGTGCTGAGTGAGAAAAGGATACAGGTCTAGTTTTTAGTGGAGCGAGAGAGTTCAAAATACTACTAAGGCTATGATTATAATAAGAGACCAGATCATCTAGAGTAGACAGGTT
Organism: Neolamprologus multifasciatus; assembly: GCF_963576455.1. Taxonomy (NCBI): domain Eukaryota; kingdom Metazoa; phylum Chordata; class Actinopteri; order Cichliformes; family Cichlidae; genus Neolamprologus; species Neolamprologus multifasciatus. The sequence goes on from NC_140452.1 coordinate 4,599,011, forward strand.
GTTGAGAGAAAGAGCAGAAGAAAGGATATCAAGATTTATTCTCTTGATATTCCTGAAAGACTTGGTGCGGGGGCTCTTGATTATGGAGAAAGTCATTAGGACATTAAAGGAGAGAAGCATATGATCAGAGGTTGGTAGCTCGTTGGCTGTGCAGTTTGAAGGAGTAACTCTGGAGCAGCAGACTAGGTCCAAATATGGCCCTTGGTGTGAGTAGGGAAGTTTGTGTGTTGTTTAAAATTAAAGCTATCAAGGCAGGATAAAAGGTCTTTGGTAAGAGGATGGTTGGAGTTATCCACATACAGGAGCCTCGGTGAATGTACTTTCGCTGAGGGAGGAACGTAGACACCAGAGGGCTGTACAGGCAGGTAGGGCTGCTCGATTATGGCAAAAATGATAATCACGATTATTTTCACTGAAATTGAGATCTCGATTATTTGACGATATTTATTTAACCCTTTAAGACCTACTATAGAACCAAGTCCGCCAGAGCTTATATTATTTTTTTACATGTTGTAGTGCCATTTGTGGGAGCATTTCAAGTTGCTATACATCAATAAAACTGTTATAGCCCATATTTTAATAATATGTATGCATTAAGTCCATAGTAACTACATTAATTGCAAAAAAGTGCAATAAACTACAAAAAAATTGAAAATCGTTTTTGTTTTTTTTTACATATATTTCTACTTGGAGAAATTTAAGAGGCTTATCCCTCAAAACTTTAAATACAAAAAAGTTGCAAAAAATAGTTTACAACAACAGGAAATTTATTTTGAGTGTCTTCATAGTTTTATTTTGGAGATATAGCAATATTTATATACTGCAGGAAAAACAAAAAAACAATCCTATGATGCAAATTTGCAAAGAAAATAGCATGTGTATCAAAATAAACTATTTCCAGCAGTGCAATTCGAGTTCTAAGCATCCCAGAAACGACACAGAAAAGTCAAACATGACTTATAAAAACACCAGTATAGGCTTTTAAGGACTACAAGTAAAAAACTACATTTTCCGCGAAAATGACGTCACTTCTGGTTTCGGGCAGGAAATGGCAGACATGCGATAGTTCGCACTGACGTCTGTTTCAATGTGGGAAGTGTTATGAACAGCTGATCGGATTGGCAAAGCGTGTTTCTGGAATATTATGTTTTTGTTCCTGCAAGCGCTTTTTATGCAATTTTTGCAAAGCTATATGTGGAAGGAAACCGTGACATAGGACAAGCTGATGGCACAAGATGTAAGTACAACTCCTCTGGTTTCATAAGCAAAAAAAAAAATATTGCGCTAGCTTACATGGTTCAGGTTCTACAGGGATTTAAAAATAGTTACACAAAACGGAGCGTGCTGCTCTGACCGGCTTTAAAGGGTTAACAATAACAATGTATTGAATAATGACTTTAAAAAATAATATAAAATAGTGCAAATACTGATAACAGTGCAAATGTTTGCAATATCAGAAATAAATGAAAAATGTAAACATCTATGTTTAGTGAACTTTGCAGTGTTGCTCTGTGGTGCAGCTACGACACTGTAGCAAAGTTTACACACTGTGTCTACTTGATCCACGTCTGACTCCGCGAACCCATAATGTTTCCACACCACTATAGTTTTTTTTACCTCTCTTTTCAACCAACGGCAGTCACTCTCCTCTCCAAATAACTTCTGCTTAGCTTTCCGAGCTTCCCTCGGGTCCTCTTAATTGTTGTGATGCGTGTTCGAAATGCAGAGAGGTGCGCTCGATTTGCCACACGGAGCAGCGCGAGAGTTAAGCGTGAGGGAGGGGCTAATAATCGGCTCAGTCATTTTTAATGATCGTTGAAAGCCCAGATCGTAATCGTGATTAAAATTTGATTAATTGAGAAGCCCTACAGGCAGGAATAGGAAAGGAATTCGTGGGAGAGAACAACCAGGACGCCAGGACGTGTGGAGATGAAGAGCAGCCGGTGGTGGAGCAGCCAGGGAAAGGCGGAGTTGGAGAAGCTGTGTGTATTGAAGGAGTCCAGTACTAAGTCGATAGATCAATGACACAAGGATCCAAACCAGACAGTACATAGAACCTGGGGCCACATCGTGCTCAGGAACGGAGACACCGGAAGGCCGTACAGGCAGCAATAGGAAAGGAATCCGTGGGAGAGAGGAGTTGCAGCAAGACATTTATTAGTTTAAACATATGAGGATGAATTATGTCTAGAAAACATGACTCACCCACATCAGTTAGGGTGAAGCTGCAAAAATTCCTTTGCCAAAACACCATAGCCTGTGTGTAATCAACCAGTGAGAGCCTGCATATTTTCCCATCCTTTGTACTTTACTGATAAGAATTGTTTTCCCACTCTGAAGGAATTCAACAAAATTGTGTCATTAAGGCCAATGCACTGGCTAATGCTTTCCAGGTTTTGTAATAAATACATTTTAAAGTTCAGTCATGCTAAAAGAATGAGACAGTTCTCCATTTTTGTTATATTATTTGACAAAAGCCTGCAGATATGCTCAATAAATTAGTTAGCTAAATTCATTAACTTGGAACTTACAGCCAAAATGAGTCACACAGCACAAGCAGCAATAAAACTTATTCCTAGTGTTTCATTTTTGGTGTCATGTTCTTTTCAACAGAAGATTTTCACACTCTGTGCAGCAGTGTTGGTCAAGTTAATTGAAAAAAGTAATTAGTTACTGATTACTGATTACTTCTCCAAAAAGTAATCCTATTACTTTACTGATTACCTATTTCAAAAGTAATTAGTTACTTAGTTACATTTTTAAAGCATGATACACAACCTGAATACGTAGTAAAGCAATAGACCCTTCAGCCCAATTCTATTTTTATGCATAATCCATCATACAAAATTGAATCAAATGGAAAGTCTTTTTTAAAAATTGTTTTATTAGTTTTAATCTTTTAATTTTATGCACATTGCATTAAGCAAAAATGAATTTATATGCAACTGTCTTTGACTTGAAGAAATTGTTTAACATTTAAACCTATTTTCTGCATATTCCAGCATGTAAAATAAAATAATGTTTTGCATTTACATGGATTCTTTCAAATTGATGCAAGTAAAAGAAAGCAAAAAAATAAACAAAATCAAAGATTCAACAGTACTAAGTCCTGTCGCTTTTAAATCTATTGTCACCTGTTTAGCAGGAGTGGGGCCGGTGCTGCCCGGTGCCACAGCAGTCATTCTTTTATTAATGGTGGCTTCTCATTCAAAGCAGAGTTTACTTTTAAATACATTTCTAAGATGTGTATGACACTGGATTTGCCCACTTCTGACCTTTAAGTACAGCTGATTCTTCTACACAGCAAGATGAATTCTTCAGCTGTATCTGAGCACCATCATTCTTCCAACCAGTGTTGCCAACTTAGCGACTTTGTCGCTATATTTAGCGAGTTTTCAGACCCCCTAGTGACTTTTTTTCTAAAAAAAGTCGCTAAAAAAAGACGTGAAAGCGCATATCGCTTTTACTCTCAACAAGCAGCGGGTGCTGTAACGCAGTCAGTTCTTCTTTTACTCTTATGCTGTTTTGTGGATCACAAGGTTTAAAACTACTTATAAACACACACACACAGAGTAACTCCACCAGAGTGCCTATTTCGGGTCACTTTTGCCGGTCCAAGCCCGGATAAAGGAGCAGGGTTGGAATTGTGACATTAAAAAAACCAATAATTGCTAAAAGAAATTTAATTTGTAGTTCTAAATAAATTCTAAATGCATTTAGGACGTTTTTTACTCACTTTATGTCTCTTCCACGATGTTATTTCTCTCTCCAACAACATAGGTTACAATTACATTAGCATGACCAATTATGCAAATTAGGTGATGACGTCATTTAGCGACTTCTAGGACAGCCAATAGCGATTTTCCTTACTGAGGAGTTGGCAACACTGCTTCCAACGGCAGCACTCAGTCTAGCTGCTGGCCATGATGACAGCACACATGATCTGTGGAGTTCCTCTTCAGGATCTTCTTATCATTCATCAGACCACAACACGGCTCCTTTTCCACATCATGTGGTCCTGTAGAAAAAGCAAAAGCAAATACTAAAAACTAAAACAGATATGGTATACTTTAACCATATCCAAGTGAAAGTTGAGCTTTTTAAAGCGGGATCCTGGGTTCTTACATTCTTCATACAGTAAATCCCATAACTATCGCTCTTTATTATGTAATACTTCTTTTGATTAGCTCTACTTACCCTTTCACAACATCTGTGCTTTGGTGAAGGTTTGGCAGTAACAGTTAACTGACAGCATAGATGTGTTTCTTTGTTGACAGTATTAGTTCCACATGATTGAGCTGTAGAAGCAAAGTCAAGATGTAGGTATCACTCGCAGTGGCTGGCATCTAGAATAGATGAAGGGCTAGTCATTTTAAATAGGATACAATGAGATTCGGAGTGCTATTGCACAAGTTTAAAGCTACATAAAGCCATTTATGATTAAATAAAGCTTACATAAGAACACCAAAAGAATGTTACTCAAAAAATAAGAATTAAAAACTGAGTACTAAGGCTACGTCCACACGTACCCGGGTATTTTTTAAAACACTGATTTTTCTATGCGTTTGCACCTTTCGTCCACACGTAAACGGCGTTTTCGGTCACTCAAAACAGAGATTTTTAAAAACTCCGGCCAGGGTGGACATTTTTGAAAACTCCGTTTTTGCATTTACGTGTGGACGAGAAAAACGGAGAAAACGCAGCGTCAAAGGTGTGCGCCTTTTTTGACGTCACACTGCGCGCCACGTTATTGTTTCGGTGAAATGAATTTCTACAATACTGTTACTGTTAATTGTTCTCTCTGCAGTGTTTAAATGCTTACATATACACACACAGTTACTGTCCCTCCACACATACGACTCGGTTCTGCTTCTATGCCCCAGCTTTGTTTACTATTTTCCACCGAGGCTTCTAGACTTCTGATTGGCCAACATTTCTACACGGTTAGGAATATAGCGCCACCTGTTGCTTTGGCATGTTCCTAGCAGCGTTTTCCTTCATTTCTGCCTTTACGTGTGGACGGGATTATTTTTGAAAATGAAAACGGAAAATCTCAGTTTTCAAAAATACCCGTGTACGTGTGGACGTAGCCTAAAACTAACCTTTATTTGAGAGTGGTGTAATCCTATTGTAAACTAATCCATCTACTGCAAGTTAAAACATGCACACTAATATGGCAGGTTACTCATCTCAGTGATGGTTGTGTTTTTGACTGTCCTGCTGGGTCCTTCTGCCACCTTCTCTCAACCACTGAATACGACCCACATTCCAGTAGCCAGTCTATCTGTCATGGTGTGTTTTATATGATTATTGTCTTCTGATCTAGTTTATTCTGATGTTGGTATTCTGTGTTAGTGATGTGCGATACCACTGATTTCCTTTCCGATCCGATACCAAGTAATATTCAGGGTGGTATCGACAATACTGATCCGATACCGATACTTTATACAAAAACGTATTTTATTTATTGTATCTCAAATTATAGCGTCATAATGATTACAGGACATCAGATTACTTGTTCTTATCACTTAATAATGCAGAGTTTATCATATAGAAATATAACAACTGAAGTTGTGCTATTTGAACACCTTGCCTGCCTGCAGCACTAAAGGACTCTGTGAGAGACGTCTGTCTCGCCCTAGCAGCACCTGTCCCTCTCCTCCTCTTCAGTTCTTCTCAACATACACGCCTCATATTCTGTGATATGATTTACTTTGAGGTGTTTGACAAGGTTAGTGATGTTGCCACAACCATACATGCCAACCCTCCCGATTTTTCCGGGAGAATCACGGAGCCACCATTCTCCCGAATTTCCACCTGGACAACAAAATTAAAAAAACCATATCGCAGAATTCATAGCGCGGCCCAGCCAATTCCAGTTTCCAACAATGGCGGCAGCTACTTAGTTTTAATATTACTCCTATTTCTCTTTCTGGGTCGCAAAAAAAAACCTTTAAACATATTTTCAGGTAAGAATGTAGCTGTGTAAACTTCAAATATCTGAGCCGACCGACACATCGTCTTCAAACCCCCGCGGTCTTTCGCTACTCGGGTTAAACATGATATACAAGTCACTTTGATAACTAAAAAATGTTATTGTTTGGCTTTTTCAGTGTTTTATTTGTTCGTTATTAAATCGGTTTGGCTGAGATTAAAGTTATTAGATTAGATTAAATTAAATGTAACTTTATTAATCCCTTGGGCGGGTTCTTCCGGGGTTTTCACACAGCTGAATAAATGTTAAACAGAAAACTAATTAAACAGAAGTGTGAGACGGTCGAGAGTTTACGCCAGCGCCCGGTTATATTTTAGATAGCAAGGAGCAGACGGCAGAGTTTCACTTCACCGAGGGAGCCTGTGACGTACTACCCGGCTTTCTTTAGACCGCGAAGGCCGGGTCCTCAGGTGGAAGCAGCCTCTGAATATGAAACACCCCCGCTGTTTCCGGGCCGGCCAATAATAACGGTGACATTTAACGTATTTTATCCGATAAATAAACACTGTAAAATGTATTTATCACCCCCCCAACAGCCCTTTTGAATATCTCCCTAATTCTGAGGTCTCAAGGTTGGGAAAGTATGGCCACAACACCTCACTTTTTTTGCCATATGTATCGCAAACCACGTCTCAGCTGTTTGTGGAGGTAAAATATGTCCGCACAATTACGCTCAGCCATTGTGAGTGCGCACGCCAAGGGGCTGCGAGACATTTATACAGCCGTATTTCGCACATGACTATGAAAGGCGTAAGAGGAAGTAGTTCCTTTGAATGTAGACAATCCGAATGTTATAGTTTCTTACCAGTGTGTTCCTGTTAATGATAAACTACAAATTTACCCTAAATTACTAAAATATCGATATTTTAATGTGAGAATCGATTCTAGAACATAAATGACTGGTATCGGAGGAATCGATATTTCAGGATCGATCCGCACATCACTATTCTTTGTCCTCCACTTGTGCCCTGTTCGTGTTGGGATTTCCTGTTTTATTCTGAAGGTCTGTGGTCATTGTGTTCAACTTGTATCCTCCAGTCATTATGTGTATTAGAATCAGCTGTGCTCCCACCTGTATGTCATTACCTGGTCTCCTTGTTTGTGTGTGTATATATAGTGGGTGTCGGTCTGTGCTTGTTGTCGGCTCGTCTGCGTTCCATGGTGTTCTGCCCCTCACCCTGTTTTGTATGATCTCAGGTTTGTTATTTAGTTTTCCCAGTTTAGGCTTCTTCAGTTATTTGTCGTCCCTCATTGCCTGTTTTGCCACTCCGCCACTTTTTAAATAAACGTCACTCGTATCATCAGTCACTGCCTGCATTTTGGGTCCTTTTTCCTCCAACACCACGCTGCTCGCCTCGACAGCCGTGACACTATCACAGGGCTAACACAGAGAAGCAGACAGCGATTCACACTCACATTCACACGTATGGGCAGTTTTAGAATCACCAGTCAACTTGCACGTCTTTGGGTAAGAGAAAACCCACACAGAAACGTGGACAACATGCACACTCCACACAGAAAGGCCCTGGCCAGGAAAATATTGCTAAAATATTCCTCCAGCTGTTTCTTTTTATTTTCATTTACTTATCCAGACTTTTTGTTGTTCCTGATGGAATTTTTTTAAAGATGCGCTGTAGTCATCTAATTCAAAATGATCTAATGTTTGTCATAAAATGGTACATTTTGTTAGTTTAAAGATGTTTTTACTATGTTATTTTGTGAATAAAATATGGGTTTATGTGATTTGCTATTGTGCTTGCATTTTGCTTGTATTTACGTTTTACTCATCATCTCAACTTTTTTCTTTGGAAGTTGGGTTGTAACATGACATTTTCCATTCATTTGTCCAGGTTTGCTCACCTTTACCACAACACAATGTTTGGCAGCCTCGCCTCTGTCAGTGCGCCCCAGGGTGGCTGTGGCTACAATGTAGCTGCCATCACCAGTGTGTGAATGTGTGGATGACTGGATGTGTAAAGCACTTTGGGGTCCCTAGGGACTAGTAAAGCGCTATACAAATACAGAACGTTTACCATTTACCATTCAGCCTTTGGTCCAGGTGTCACTATTATGGTTGACTGGCAGCATATTATGTTGACCGGATTGTAGGCCTTCAAGTCACAGCAGCTCAACACTTTTTCACTCAGACCCTGTGTAACACTGACTGTAAAATCAAGATACCAACACCATAGTGTAACAGTTGTAAGTTTGTTGTATGTGCATTACATAACTACTAGGAAATTAAGCCTGAAGCATAATCTAAAAGTATCCTGGTGTGTTTCCCTTATAGTTAACCTCTTAAGCCCCAAGCCTACCTGATCTCCTGCTTTTTGCCCCCGTATCAGGGGGCGTTGGGGCTTAAGAGGTTAAGCAGCAGTGAGTCAGCCAGGAACAATCTTCTTGTAGGTCTGGAACAAATGATGGGTTCAGGAAAACTGCAGGAAAAGAAAGAGTCAGTAAATCTCTGGTTTTTCATAGGGTTTCATCAGACAATGCTGCCATTATAAACTCTAGGGACGAGTGGGAGACTGGATGAAACGGATCTCTGATTTCCTCACCGACACCGACAAAATGCCTCAATCTGCTTACTGCGCACTCACCATGACACTTACTGCGAACTCACCATGACGCAGTAAGTGTCATGGTGGTCCACACATGTTCATAAAACTAAAAATAAAGACTGTTGCAATAGCTTTGAAGAAATGGAAACATCTAACTTAGTTTAAGTGCTAGTAGATGGATGATTCATATTTTAAAAATGCTTTATAAAAGCAAGCAAATAAATATTTTATTGTTATCTTCTGTTAGCAGTTATGTAGCTACCATTATTTATACCAATGTAACAGGTATATACTATACATAGTATATACACTATTTATATACATACAGCTACCAGTTATTTCTTGCAGTATTAAATAGTCTATATAGTCTATAGCAGGACAATTTGACTGCTCCACAGACTGCAGCCTCAAAAATAGCCAAACACTTGAACAACCAGGCACTGAAATTACTGCTTTAAACATTTTTATGCTTTTCATACCAGTAACTAAACCGATTATTTAGTTATTCCATGTTCACCTCATTTAGGTGCTCTGTTTCTTGCAAAATTGTTCCGCTCCTCACTCACGCCGATTGCTTAGAGTACTAATCAGGTGGAACCAGACGATCTTCATCGTCACACCTATATGCTGCGGGACAGTGGCTGGGAAACATTGTGTTAGAGGATACAGTAATTAAGCAGCTTTTATAGGTACAAATTTCCAGCACACCTTTAACTAGTCCACTCTGGTGGAACTTAAAGATATAAACAGTTTGGAAATAGTCCCAAAACTATTTCCAAAAGTTAGATCCTGCTGACGCAAAAGGTTTTTTGTTTGGGTTTTTTAATGCAACCTTGCTTTCCTTTCTTCTTGTTGGCTGAACACTTTTATACAGTATAGTACTGTATAGTACTGCTCCGTATTTTTCCTTTGATGTTGCCCTCAAGCTGCTAATTGGAGTTTGTTGGAGTTTGATAAAAGTCCATTTTTTTATTTTTATTTTTTTCAAACAGCTTGATACATGTTTCAGTGACGTTTTCTTGAAACTGGCAGCAAATGAAAATTATTTGTAAGTAAGTAAAATTTTATTTATATAGCACATTTCTAGATAAAAGATCACAAAGTGCTTTACAAGGTAAAAAAAACAAAAACAGTCAAAAGTTAACAAAATGCAATTTTAAAAAGATGTGTTTTTAGCTGTTTTTTTAAAAGTAATCACTGAGTCTGCAGATCTTAAGTTCTGAGGAAGAGAATTCCACAGTCTGGCGGCCACAGTAGCAAAAGCTCTATCACCCTTGGTTTTCAGTCTTGTATACTGAATAACAAGTCTGTAAAAGACACCTCTTACCGTTATCATGCCTCACAGATAGCCCATATGGCCCCCATTACCCACACCATTGTGTGTCAGCAACGCCCACCTACCAGCTGATCGTTGCCTGGGGCTGTCCTTGCTTTCCTTCTAATAATCACCTCCTTATTTTCATTTATATGCACTAGCTATATAAATGAAATGTTCTCTGATATCTCAGGAAAATGCAGTTGCCCCCAGGCCACTTTGTTTATCAGACTAACTTACTGCTGATTTTAAAGCCTAGCCCTATAGGCCAGAGTAAAGTGGTGCAGGGGAGGTTGTAAATTTGGTAATCATGTTTATCTGGGAGGAAAGTTATCTAAGTTCCAAAATGAGTCAGTGCTTGTTTGCACCTTTGTAATGCTGTGATTGCCAAGCCCAACACGTTCTCACTCCCAAAGCGTAACATTTTACGCTAGGTGACAAATCGTCAACATATTACGTTTTCGGCTACCCACCACGTTCCTAAATGACGACCTCGGAAAAATGAGGAAATATGAGAACCATATGGACTCAATCTACACATGTTCGCTCTTTTTCTTCAAATCGCTTAGAAACACGCTATTTAACATCATTAAAGTCATGGTTAAGCTCAGGAAAAAGGTTATGGTTAGGGCTGGAACGTCTATTACCGCGGGAGCGTCATTGCACTGGATTTCGCCCATAACCCGCCACGTACCATAAGAACGCCGAAGGTCTCCTTTTGCGTTCCTCAGGAACGCCCTGGGACGTGACAAAACGTCGGCATGTTACGCCTCGGGAGTGAGAACGGGCTCGCCAAGCCAAAGATTATCTCAACTCACAACCTGAAGTTCTGCTTTGAAGAGATGTATCTGTCTGATTTGTTTTGCCTTTGATGTCTTCAATAAAATTTTCTTGTACAGCATCTGCTAGCAGCCTCTTTAATGTGGGTTTTTTTTTTGGAAAGACGTCATTAACATAATTTAGAAAACAGAAACTATGATATCTTATACTGAACTTGCTAAACGGCCCCCAAACCTCTACAGAAAAATGTAGATGAGCAGAAGTAGATATAAAAACTGCAAGAACTCCAAGATTGTACTCTTATACCACAGGCTGCTTCAGTCAAGGACAATGATGACCTTCTTTCTATGAAACACATTCAAGTACATCCAGTATCAACCCATGTATTAATGCATCTTGGCAAACCACAACCTGATTGAATGGGTGTGAACCCATGGGGTCAAATTTGACCCCATGGGTTCTCCAGGGTTAAGGTGTGGTGAATCCACACAGCAGGGATCACTCTCTCAGCCAAAGCCTCGGTCAGATTTACTAAATGAGGCAAATTTGCACAAAGTTTTGTGGGTGATATGCTAACACTGCACTAATTTCAATTTTCAATTTGATAACTGTTTCATATTTGAGTTACTTTTAGTAAATAAATATTTTACTCAACAGCAGCAACTTCAAATTAACTCTGAAGGCAGGCTAATGACCAAAACAGGAGCTTTATGGAAAGTACAGAACGTCAACCCACAGACCTACCTCAGGGAAACATGGTTTTCAGTTCCAGAAGACGTGACCAGATGTAATTCAGTCAACACTAACCAAGTTTAGGGCCAGACTCAGTTCACTAAGCAATCATTTCTGGAACAGGCCCCTGGTTGACTGGATACATGAGATTGCAGTTTTTAAACACGTCCTGATTTTGTTAGAAATAACAAATTAAGAAATTCACTGAAAGACAGAAAGAGAGATTTGTGTGTTTGGCTACAGGATGTTTGTACAACCATAGGGAGTGTGTGTTTAGTACACTTCACCAGCAAATTATACTAATTTCTCTTTGATGTTAGACTCCTCTGGGTGCTTTTTGTCACAGATTCTAGGCCAAGCAGGGTAGTGTGTGCGTTTCAGTTGCTTCCAACTGGCAGTGCTACAGTGAATGAAGTAGCTGGAAAATGAACATCTGTAAGCCTCGACAACAAAAACAACTCTAAGGTTGTCAGCTGGACAAGGGTGGAGTGTCTACTAAAGGTTGGAAATGTGTTGCTGCCCCAGTATATGTAGTTCAGGTATTTTGGTGGTTTTCATGAGTCAGGGGAAAAGTGGAATGGGAGACTGACAAACTGATTGGTGTATGATCTGCTGTGGTAAAGAAAGAGATGTGTTACCTTGACTTATAGCTACTGAACTGTAGCTAGTGATAAAAAGAAAAGGGTCACAGACTTAAATGTGAGAAATGGGCTTCCTCTGAAAGGGTCAGCCTTAGGAACAGAGTAAGAAGCTTGTTCATTAAGGCAGCGCTCAGAGTATATCTGCTACTCTGTCACATCAAAAGGAGCCAGTTGAGGTCGTTTGGGCAACTGGGAAAATGTTACCTCTGTCTCTCTTCCACAGCATGTCTTTATCCTGTCTTCCTTCTCTCACCCCAACCGGTCGCAGCAGATGGCCCCGCCCCTCCCTGAGCCTGGTTCTGCCGGAGGTTTCTTCCTGTTAAAAGGGAGTTTTTCCTTCCCACTGTCGCCAAAGTGCTGCTCATAGGGGGTCATATGATTGTTGGGTTTTTCTCTGTATCTATGAAGCGCCTTGAGGCGACTTTTGTTGTGATTTGGCGCTATATAAATAAAATTGAATTGAATTGAATTGAATAGGTGGAAACCAAAACATGAACTCAAAATACTGCTTTATTGCAGGCGTGGGAGATATACAAAGAATAAACTACATTGGGAAATGCTAAACTAAAACACAGAGAGGCACAGCCATGAGGGACGACGCAACACAGAACTGAGGGAGACTGACAAATACCCAGAAAAATAACGAGGAACACAGGAGCACACAGGATTACAGCTGACACGGATAACTATAATGAGAAAAGGGAAGAGCAAACATAACATGACGGACACTGATGGAGACTATCAAAGTAAAACAGGAAGCAAAAAGACAAAGCTGGAGGGGAAGAAAGGACACAGAGGAGCACAAGGGAGAGAGGCAGACATGACGGGCTGGGAAAATGACAGCCCGTTCTCACTCCCGAGGCGTAACATGCTGATGTTTTGTCACGTCCCGCGGCGTTCCTGAGGAACGCGAAAGGAGACCTTCGGCGTTCTTATGGGACGCGGCGGGTTATGGGCGAAATCCAGTGCAATGACGCTCCCGCGGTAATAGACGTTCCAGCCCTGTATTCCAGCCCTAAACCTAACCTTATCCCTAGCCCTAACCATAACCTTTTTCCTGATCTTAACCAGGACTTTAATGATGTTAAATAGCGTGTTTCTAAGCGATTTGAAGAAAAAGAGCCAACATGTGTAGATTGAGTCCATACGGTTCTCATATTTCCTCATTTTTCCGAGGTCGTCATTTAGGAACGTGGTGGGTAGCCGAAAACGTAATATGTTGACAATTTGTCACCTAGCATAAAATGCTACGCTTTGGGAGTGAGAACGTGTTGAAAATGAAGACAGAAAACATAACAGACTTAAAACACGAAGGGAAACACGGTACGAGAACTCACACCACAAAAACAAAACAAAACACAGACACACAGAGGGCAAAGACACAAGGGGAAAATACTAAATAATCAGGGAGCAAAACAGGGAACATAAAGACTACTAAAGAACCAAAACATAGCCCAAAATACAGAAATATCACAAGGAAAAACAAAATGCTGGGTCAGAGAGGGACAAAATGTAAGACAACGTTGCAGAGAAAAAACAGAGTAACATACAGGTAAAGGAAACAGCTTCACTCAATATTTTTTCAAACAACGATCAGGCATTGCCTCTTAAGTAGAAGGCAGGGAAACAGATAATCACCAACACAAGAGTTAATTTATTCCAGGTATCCTATTCCAAGGGTGGGAAACCATTGGAAATACAAGGAGTGTTAACAAACACACTGCCAAAGATGGAGGGAGCAAGAGATAAAATAATAAAGGAAAGAGAACGACAAAAAGAGTGAGCCAGCACAGGACAACTGGAGGACATGACAACCCTGGGCTGTCGAACTACTCCATAACCCATTTTCCATTAGATAACAGCCACTAATTTAACAAATCTGCCTCAGTTTGGGAAATTGGAAATTGCGCTCATGTCAGGGACATGAGCGCAATTTCAAAGAAAAAACAACAGCTGTCTGTGCTTCTCCTTAGAAGATGCATATTTACAAAAAAATCCAGCTAAGTGAGAACACTAACTTGGACATGGGTCAAATGAAATATCTTAGAGTCGTCGGCTCTGTCTGTGTTTCTCTTTACAAAGGGAATAAATAAAGGGCTCCTTACATCTTCACCATTGCACCCTGCTCTCTCTCATTCATACACACATGTTTGTCTCACATATACTAATAGGAGGAATCTGTCAGCCTGTCTATTGCACTACAAACAGGAACTGATTTCAGTTATTTTTTTCTTTTTAACGGCCCATCAACCTACTTTCAGGCCATTTTTTCTAAGGCAACGTTTTTACACAGATAACTAAAAACCTATTAAAGATAAAAGCTGGAAATTTCTATCATCAAAATGAATGAGGATCTGGCACTTTAGAAAAGAAGATAAATTCAAGTTGTTCCATAAAGTAACATAACAGGCTCAGGGAGGGGCGGAGCCATCTGCTGGCCGCAGGTTGGGGTGAGAGAAAGAAGACAGGATAAAAGACATGCTGTGGAAGAGAGACAGAGATGAATAACAGATATGATTCAATGCAGAGAGGTCTGTTAACGCATGTTGAGTGAGAAAGGAGAGTGAAGGGAAATACTCAATGCATCATGGGAATCCCCTGGCAGTCCACCTATTGCAGCATAACTAAGGGAAGATTCAGGGCCACCTGATCCAGTCCTAACTATTAGGGGTGCAACGATACTCGTATCGATATTGAACCGTTCGATACAGTGCTTTCGGTTCGTATGCATATGTATCGAACAATACAAAATTTTTAATTTATTTTATCAACTTTCCTTCTGACGATGCTGTCTGTGTTGAGCGCTCAGTGGATCTGCGCTCGACAGTGCAGCCTAGGCGGAGTAGTCGAATGCAGATTCACTGAGCGCAGGGCAAGCTAGCGAGACAGAAGTTAAGCTCTCCTTGCAACATGGCAAATTGAACCTCCCCCACCCTCATTCAGATCTGGCGTTTGGAACTATTTTGGTTTTCATGTGACGTGTGACCCTGAAGGTAAGCGTGTCATGGACTAAAGTAAAACAGTATGTCGGATGTGCCACGCAATGCTCAATTACATTGGTGGGAACTAGTGCATTAGCACAGTTAGCTCGTTAAGGTGTTGGCCGCCCAGCCCCAAGCACGTGGTGATCCGCGGTAGCTCGTTAATGGAGATTTGCCGTGTTGTGGCGTTAACGTCATTTCAACGAGATTAACGCTGACAGCACTAGTGGGAACACAACGAATATGACTGCACATTTACTCCGACATCATCCTAGTGCAAAGACAAGTGGAAGCAGACAAAAACAACAAGCATGCATGCTACAAACTTTAGCCGAGTCATTTAGACAGCCGTTAGCACATGATTCTCCTTATGGGGACCTGATATGTTTAATATGCTGCTGAGAATATAGCCCAGAAGAAGCGTATAGTATAGCTTTTATTTTGGAAAGAGACATTTCTCTGTAATAAACTCTCTTTTCCAAAGATGAGGGATTTCTCAATCAGATGGATTTATTATTTTATTACTTTGTTGTTTCAGCAACATTAAATTTAAAAACTGTACTTTTGAGTTAAAATATACAATTATAATTTTAATAAATGACAAATTAAAAATCATGAACATTTTTTTTGTATCGAAAAAATATCTAACTGTGACACCAAAGTATCGAACCGAACCGAACCGTGAATTTTGTGTATCATTGCACCCCTACTGACTATATGCTTTAGCAAAAAGGAAAGTTTTAAGCCTAATCTTGAAAGTAGAGATAGTGTCTGTCTCCCGAATCCAAACTGGAAGCTGGTTCCACAGAAGAGGGGCCTGAAAACTGAAGGCTCTCCCTTCTACCCTGCTTTAATTCTTTGATGTCTTGTATACTAAGGCCTGCAAAACCCCACACTGACAAAATGAAATAAATAAATAAACTCTATTAAGAGTTTATACTTATTGGTGTCGGTGCCCTGCAGTTTTTAGATCTCACCCTGGGTCAACACACCTGAATCAAATGATTAAATGTGTACTGTACTTGTATAGCACTTTTCTTGTCCCTAAGGACCCCAAAGCACTTTACACAATCAGTCATCCACCCATTCACACACACATTCACACACTGGTGATGGCAAGTTACATTGTAGCCACAGCTGCCCTGGGGCGCACTGACAGAGGCGATGCTGCCGGACACTGGCGCCACCGGGCCCTCTGACCACCACCAGTAGGCAACGGGTGAAGTGTCTCGTCCAAGGACACAACGACCGAGACTGTCCAAGCCGGGGCTCGAACCGGCAACCTTCCAATTACAAGACGAACTGCCAACCCTTGAGCCACAATCGCCCCCTAGTTCATTAGTTCATTAGTTCATTACCAGGCCTCTGGAGAACTTCAAGACATGTTGAGGAGGTAATTTAGCCTTTAAATCAGCTGTCTTGTATCAAGTTACATCCAAAACCTGCAAGACACCAGCCCTCGAGGCCTGGAGTTCGACACCTGTGATTTAGACTGACTAAGCTGGGTTTTTTTTCTTGCTTGGATGTTGATGTTTTTGACCTTTTTTCCTCTGTCTGGTTTTATGTAATTTTGAACGTAAAATCTTACAGTCAGGGAAAGTTTGCCCACTAACAAAGAAATGATCATTCTATCATTTCAATAGTAGGTTGACAGAGATGACACAACAATAACAAAAATAAATAAATAAAAATAAAAAAATCCAGAAAACTGCATTTCAAAAAATTTAAAAATGAATTTGCCTTTTCATGCATTTCTAACTAAAATGTGAAAGTAGTTGCTAATCCTCTTTGTTTTAGTGGTTGCCATAGGAGATCATCTTGTGGATTGTCAGAACCAGCACCCCAATAAAGGAAGTGTGAATCGGCTCTCTGTTTAAAAAGCCCAAATCTCTGATCTACAAGTATTACCCAGCAGGCGATCCAGGGTTCAGATTAAGCTAGTGAATGAAAGGACTCGCCTGGTCCTACCTCTCTCTCCATGAATGTCCACCTACTCTGGCAAAAACTGGGGCCTGAGCATACTTGCAGGCCAGGTATCTAATCACCACACCTGTTATAGCAACTCCCAATGGACTTGGAATATAACTAGGTACAGTTTAGGGGCCTGACATAGGCCAAATTAGTCTGAAGCTATCTATGCAGGATCAAGCTTTAAGTAACTAAGAGTAATGCTGGTCTTTCAGTAGCCAGTTCACCACTTTAGATCAGAGTGGACTGGCTGAGCAACTATTAAATTTACCATTTTACATATAAATATACTGATCAGCTATATCCTCCTGTTTATGGCTATCTTTTGACTTTTAGTGGCACCTTTAATAGTTATGCTTTATAATGTCCTAACTTAATGAGTTTAATGAGTCATATGATATAGCCAATGTCTGGTCTTGGGAAAGGTTAACATCTGTTTTAAGACTTTATCTTCTGTATCAACTAGTCAAAGTGAGTAACAAATATAGAAGATAGTGAACACGATAGGAAGTTAATTCATTAGCTGGTTTAATTTTCATTTTACAGATATAATTTTCATCTATAAATTCACATAATGAAAGATTGACTCCCCACTGAACTCTGTTGCATCAATATTGCTTCAAATATCTACTTTATGCACCACAGTTATTCTGTGGTGCATAAATTAAAGGCTGCTTAAAAAGCAGAATATTAAAAAGAAAGTTCACTGTTTGATAGATTTACATTGAGAGCTCCACTGTAAATCTATCAAAGCCACATTCAACACATAGAATAAACTCAAGATCATTTATCTGCTTTGTTTGGAACAATGAGGAAACAGGCCTCATCTGGCCATAAAGCTGCATGCCTATCAATTGTCCAATATACAAGTCCCAAAGAGTTCATGCAGTCCTGAAAGGATTGACATTTTAAGGATTCCAAGTATTAAAAACAGTCCTTATATTGAAAATTAGATTTGAATCTTAAACTACAGAGAGCAAAATTAAAAACCAGCTCAAAGACAAAGTAATCCCCACAATATATCTGCTTTAGAAACATGTACATTTAGAAGTGAAGGTTATAATGCTACCAGCCTATCTGTTCATTATTGCCTTTGTTACATTTTGAAGTTCAGGGTCTGGCTGCTGGGCTGGTGTCAGCATACACTCAGCTTTAGTGTGAGTGCTCAGTATACAAAAGACATATTTGTTGATTTTCGGTGAGTGGTGATCCTAGGTGAACACTTGGAAATAATGAAATGGAGTGGCTGCAGAAAAGAATCATCGATGAAACCAGTGAAAATATTGTCTTCGTTAAAGAAGTAGGTCTTCCCAGGAATCAGTTTAGGATAGCTACAGCGATCATTTGTTTCCAGGACGTAGGGCAAAGGCAGAGCTTTCACTTTGGCCTTCATCCCATAGACCTTCAAAACATTCCTGAACACAACGCTCTGCAGAGAGACACTTTCCACAGCCCCAATGTACACTAAGGAGAAAGATACACAAATATATTACACTACAAATTCATATCAATTCATAAATATCGTTTTTTTTTACCAATATGTTTTTATAATACCTCTGCAAAGATTAGCTTTATTCAAATTATTCACAGATAGAACTCTGGATTCTAAAAAAAAAAGAACATTATAGACATATTATTGGTAAAGTGAGATCTCTAGGTTGTGCCATCAAGATAAATTGACATGAAATTAAGTCCTACTTTGTAGGAGAGAATGTGTAACATCTAAACAGACCTTTTATCATCTTTCTCTGATCCTGTCCTGCTTCATGGATCGATCTCAGCCTCCCAGCACAGCATGACCACAGGCTGGTGTTATAGTAGAGGTGACCACAGCAGCTAAACCCTGTCTTGGCAGAGTACAGCACCTCTTTGTCCTCACTTGAGCAGCAAATGTCCTGGATTTGAAGATATATAATCAATTATGGTTAATGAAAGCACAACCGTTTGCAGTCATTGAGTCATTGTGCTAATTCAGGCAGTCCACAATCTCACATTCATGGTAAGATGTTGCTACAGGTCAGCTAAATTTTTACACATGGTCGTAAAAAAAAAAAAAAAACTTCCTTGACTTGCTTGAGTTATAGTTTAAACCTGCTTAAAACCTAATAATAATAGTTATGGTGCAACATAAGCTGTATTTAAATTAGAGATCCTTCTTTAAAATAATATGTATGTCAATGACCTCGTCAATAGCTTCAATGCTAAAATGTTAAATGTAATGGACGCTATTGCTCCCATTAAGGTGAAGGTTATCTCTGGAAGGAAAAAGTCTCCCTGGAGAAACTCCACACTGGTGAAAAATCAAAAAAGAGAGTGTAGGAAAGCTGAGCGCAGATGGAGACAAACTATCCTCCAGGTTCATTATGACATCTATAAAGAGAAACTTCACAATTAGAATTTACAGCTGAGGAGTGCAAGAAGGTCCTACTTCTCTGGCATCATCACCAAAAACAGTCATAATGCTCGGGTCTTAATTTCTACAGTTGACAGGCTAACAAACCCTCCTGTGTCAGTGGCAGCTGAACTTCACTCGACCATGGCCTGCAATGACTTTGCCAAATTCTTCATAGAAAAAATCCAAAAGATTAGATCAGTAATTGGTACATCAACAGCAGATTCAGGATATGTACTGTGTCCACCGAAAAACTGTTTAAACACCATGAAACAGTTTCACCCTATTAACAGCAAAGACTTGGAGGACATCTTAGCTCAACTGAACTCCTCCTCTTGCTGTTTAGATGTCCTGTCAACACGTTTTCTCAAAAAGGTCTCAAAGACTTTGGAGTCAGACCTGTTACAGATCGTGTGTTTCCAGAACCACTAAAAACTGCTATAATTAAACCTGTACTGAAAAAGGACAATCTTGACAAGACACAAATGAACAACTACAGGCCAATCTCAAATCTCCCATTTTTAATCATTGAAAAAGCAGTTTCTCAACAGCTCAATTACTTCTTAAAACAGAATAACTGCTATGATGCCTTCCAGTCAGGTTTTAGACAGAACCACAGCACTGAAACCGCTCTGACCAAAGTGTTCAATGACATATGTCTGAATACAGACAGTGAAAAAATGTCAGTCTTAGTTTTACTGGATCTCAGTGCAGCATTTGATACAGTTGACCACAACATATTACTCAAACGACTGGAGAACTGGGCAGGTCTTTCAGGAACTGTACTAACCTGGTTCAAAACATACTTAGAAAACAGGAAATACTTTGTATCAATAGGTAACTTCACATCTGAGCAGACAAGTATCACATGTGGAGTTCCCCAAGGTTCTCAAGCTCTGAATGGTTTAGGACCAAAATACATCAATGACCTCCTGACCCAGTATGAACCTTCCAGATCCCTCAAGTCTTCTGGATCTGTTTTTAATCAGTTCCCAGAGTCAGAACCAGACACGGAGAAGCTGCATTCAGCTTTTATGCTCCATATATCTGGAACAAACTCCCAGAAAGCCTCAGATCAGCTGAAACACTCAGTTTATTTAAATCCAGGTTGAAGACTCACCTGTTCTCAGCTGCATTTGAATAAAGCACCAAATCCACACTTTTAAGCTTAAATTTCAAAGCTTACATTTTAACTACTGATTTACTGTTCTGATTTTATCTGCTGTTTTTTTCTATCAATTTTAAATCATGCTTTTTATTTGTTTTTGTTTTTTGTGTCTCTGTAAAGCATCCCCTTGTTGTTGAATTGTGCTATATAAATAAACTTGCCTTTCATATGTCTGTGGCGGGGCGTGGCCTGCGGTGCCGCGCAGAGGAGGCGGACGCACCTGCACGGCATCCGCAATCACGCCCCGCCGATATAAATATTGTACTGGGTCCTGTGGTGGGGGTTGTTGTGCTAATGTTGAGCGGGCAGCGGGAGAGCTGCAGCTCTGTGAGTATTGTGGACAGCAACCGTGTGAGTCAATAAAGTATGCCGCAGAGCATGAATTTGCACCCGGGTCTGCCGTGGTTGTTTACAGTGGTGCCGAAACCCAGGGCCAGCAGAGGGAGGAGCTGGCGGCCACGCAGCGGGAGCAGGCGGCGGTGTGGCGCCGCAGGCGGGAAGAGCTGCAGGAGCAGACTGAACGGCACCTGCAGAGGATGGAATATCTGGCGGCGCTGATCCGGTCCTGCCCGACACCACCGCCGCCCCCACCGGCAATCCCCAATGGCGCTGGAGTGGAGGAAATCCAGTCCGTGCAGGCGCCCGTGCCGGCCCCCAGGTTGCGACCAGCTAGCACGCAGCCTGCCACAGCGCCTGTCCCCACACCTCGCGTGGGAGCCGCTGGGGTTCGGCAGGGCCCGGTGCCCGTTCCTGCGCCCCGGAAGAAGGCGGTGGAGCCGGCGCTAGGAGCCGGCAGCGGTGGAGGCGGCGCCCGAGGAGCCGCTCCAGCCGGGAGAGGCAGCGGCGGAGGCCGGGCCCGAGGAGCCGCTCCAGCCGGGAGAGACGGCACCGGAGGCGGCGCCCGAGGTGCCGCTCCAGCCGGGAGGGACGGAGAAGCCGCGGGATAAGTCGGAGGGGCCTGTGCTAGGGGAGTCCGCGCCACCGAAGCCCGAGGTCGGCGGGGTGAGCAGAGCGGCCTCACCTCCACCAGAGGCCGGTACCTGCCGGACAACTGCCCAGCCGCCTGCGAGCCGGGGCGCACGACCGTGCCGACCGCGCCGCGTCCACCTGCCACGCAGCTGACCTCCGGACCAGCTTCGCCGACGCTGCTGGGTTCGCGGGCGACCACCTGAACTCACAACTCCCCGTCGCTTGGCCAGGGCCCGGGGGCGCCGACGGTCCGGGCTGATCCCCTCTCCCGCGCGCGGTGGGGGGAGTAGGTTCGGCCGGATGGTTCCCCGGCCTCAGTCGGGCGATGGGGGTATGTGGCGGGGCGTGGCCTGCGGTGCCGCGCAGAGGAGGCGGACGCACCTGCACGGCATTCGCAATCACGCCCCGCCGATATAAATATTGTACTGGGTCCTGTGGTGGGGGTTGTTGTGATAATGTTGAGCGGGCAGCGGGAGAGCTGCAGCTCTGTGAGTATTGTGGACAGCAACCGTGTGAGTCAATCAAGTATGCCGCAGAGCATGAATTTGCACCCGGGTCTGCCGTGGTTGTTTACAATGTCTTTAAGCTCTTCACAATACAGACAGTCAGAGACCAAATGCATTCTAACATGCTGTTAAACAAAGCTTCAAACAAAGCTTCTGTTCAGTAAATAATACTTCAATTGCATAGTGGTATGGACCTGCTGGTTGCCTCAGGGTTTTTCTCCTGTCTTATCATTTTCTATCAGTTATAAGTTTCCTTTCTTTAAACATTATCCTTCATTTTTTTCACACAAAAAGGCATAAAAATCTGCCGAGGTATACTAGTCACTGTGATAATCCCTCGTGAATAAGAGAGTAGCCAAAAGTAGCTTTTATAGTAGCTAAATCATGTTTTGTATACAACATTTTTAAAATGACCACAAGAGCAAGATGAAGCCTGTCAGAATTGCGCATAACAATAGTAGAAAATACAAAATGATTTGTTGCTGCCATTTGTGTCACTGACTTTACCTGTGGCCTTTGCAGAATGGATCCACAGCATTGTGCGTCCCCTCCATGCTTGTCTAATGATGTCAGATTGTACAGTGTTCCTGCACAGCACTTCATCTTTGGGTCTTTAATGTTGTAGGCTTTGACTCCACAGCAGTAAATGTTTTCTGATTTGAGATGCCTGGTTGGGAAACAGAGGGACAAATTAATATCAAATAAGAAGAGTGATAAATATGTTCATAAGAGGGCGAATTACATTAGTCTATATGTGTATTGCTAAATGTTAGCATAAAAGAATGTCTTCATTTGTGCACTGAAAAAAACAGAACATCATCAGAGTTGCTGGATCTGCGTCTATATGGCTCTGTAGTTTAAGGTTTGTATTCTTAACTAGTAATTATATGGTCATGGGTCTAATGCCACGTTAGAAAGTAATGCAAAATATTGATAAGATAATTTTCTCCAGGGATTAAAAAAAGGAAAAACAATGCATTATGTTTTAAAAAGCAATGAGCAATGTTCATTAACTTATTTTTTTTTTTTATTATAAGATTCCTCTCATTGACATATGACACATAACAAATAAAGAAAGACATAAAAATAAATATGATCTTCTTTTGGTATCGCCACAACTAGCAGCAAAATTCGTGAAAACAAGCTCTGATAGTTACTGCATCTTACGAGCCGCCAAGATTCAGCAAGTTCAACTGTTACAAAGCCTACCATAAAACAGCAACTGAGACCTGGATATGAATAGCTACTGAGTTGTATGATAATTCATACATTAACACTGGTTCCAGCACATATGGCAATACAAAACATTGAATGTTGCAATAAATGCAGTTACTGAATATGAAAGTACATTCATTGAACACTGGAGTCATGACAAGCATGCACATGCACAGGTTTCAACAATAAACTTAAACTGAAAAAGCACCAAGCCCAGACAGAGACGCCGAGTGGTGAGGCAGAGAAATTATTTCAGTAACTCGATGCATTGAAAGGAAAAATAGGTGGGAAAGACCTTCGGTATGTCTGCCTGTCACGTAAATGATTTGCTTTATTAATCTCAGAGGAGATTATGTGGGCACAGTTGTT